>NC_050580.1:153648139-154848139 GCF_011100635.1 Trichosurus vulpecula
CAGACTTCTCTTCAAGCCCCTTGTATCATCAGTCATCATTATCATCACCACAGTAAAATCCCCTTATACAAGTGCTTGGCCAGACCTTTGTGCCTTGCTGAAAGCAAAAGGATTTACTTCCCAAACAATGATTCAGAGCATCATCAGATCCCCCCTTTAAAACAGCAACTCCCTCTAAACATTCCATGACAAACGGTCAACCTGCAAATGACTTTCAAGGAACATGTAGTATGCATTTATATGGATTTAAGTTTTCATTTTATAGGGTGAGGGGCAGGGAGCTGAGTTAAGAGTCCACCCTCAGTGGACATACTGAATGGAGTTTCTTATTTCACCAACTAATAAACTAATCATACAGACAGACCCAAAGAAAAAGAGAAAAAATAAAAGTTTATAGATTGCTTTAAGGTTTGTAAAATCTAAAGTGCATTATTACATTTGCTTTTAAGAGATAACCCGGCCTTGCTGGCCTTTCTTGGGAAGTGGGGATGGGGAAGAGAAGACTAATCTCGACTTCTTGGGCCCTTGCCCCCTGTGGACTTCCCTTCTGGGATGGAGTAGGCCGGCCTGGATTTGGAGTGGGGGATGGAGTGGGCCAGGGCCACTTCTCAGGTCCGAGCTCCCAGCTCTTGTCTTGCTACCTCTCCCTCCCAGTGAGTCCTTCCCTACTCCCTCCTCCCCACCAAGCTCACCTGCCGGCTGGGATCTTCTTCCCGGAAGATGAAGGGGCTCTGGAACTGACGTTGCAATGCTGCGTTGATTTTGATTTTCAAAGACTTGAACTTGAGCTGCCCAGAGACAGGGATGTTGTTGTCTGGCACTGGACAGAGAGGCTTCTACCCCCAGCCCACCTCTGTGTCCCAAGAGGCCAGATAAAGATCCCCCACCCAATATACTAACTACTTTCCCATTCCACTCCTTCAGAAACAAACACATTTTGATACAAGACATTTTCTAATAAACCCTCACATGAGGTGTATTATTAGAAAATAGTGCCACATAGTAGAATGACTGGGACCAGTAATGCTTGGTATTTGCTTTTATAGCTGACTGAAGATAAGAGAAGAAATGTGTACTTTGCCAGATCCTTTGGTTCCATCTAGCTTGACCTGGGTTTTATGCCTACTAGTGTTTTCTTTATTTATATTGTTGGAATTGTGTTTGTTGTTGTTTGGGTTCGCTTGCTTCATTCTCCCCTTCTCTTCCCAACCATGCCTGCCTTTCCCAGCAGTGACCCAGGGAAAGACCCAGAGTCAACCCCTTTCTCAGTGCCCAGATGAAGGGCTGTCAGGCTGGTTTGTTATAGTGTCCAGGACAGCGTTTGGCATAGAGTGAGTGCTTAATATTTGCCATTTTGATCCAAATAATAGGTGTAAAGCAGCAATGGGAGCTTGATTTCTCTAATGACATTAAGGGAGAGAATGAGGGGGCGTTCAAGGTCATCTGGGCCAACCTTTCTATTTCTCATTTTACTCAGCAGGTGCCGCTGTGTAATGATTGTTACATGTAGATGAAAAAGCTCACTCTGGGAGCACCCAGGTTCTATGACTCCTAATTCAGTGTTCTTTCCAGGGCACAGATTGATCTTGAGCAAGGCTTTTCTGGGTCTGTTTTTCCACCAGTAAATGTTGCCTAAAGACCTTCCCTGCTTTTAACATTCTACGATTTATGTGTCAGGGATGTTATGCCCCAGGCCCATAATTAAACTTGTTACCTCCTCTTGGGGGGAAGTATGACAAGGCAATCCACAGCCCTTGTCTTCACTCCGTATTTTCCCAACTCTCTCTCTGATCACCTATCGTTCACTGAGACCCTTCCTCAGCTCCCGTACCCCTGCTCGCTTCCATTTGATCTTGAGGTCTCTAGCTCTTGTCCTGAATTCAGTGCATATGGGGAATTTCTTTTTGAGCTAGTGGTATTAGGTGGACTACAGAGGGTAGGAGCTTATCCACTGAATGAGGATGGCCAGGGGACTGAAGAGAAGACTGTTGGGATCCAAGGATAGGAAGAACATATCTAAGGCCAGCCAGACGTCAATGACATACACTACTTTAGTGTGTAATCCAGATTTCCATTAGTTTTGAAGGCATTCTGTAATTATCTAGGCAGCATATCTATCTAGCTGCCTAATTACATTCTGCCAATCTTACCCGTTTCATGTAGCTTTGTTTTACTATTCCAGTTTACAATGAGCCCTCCTTCCTCTGACCTCCCATAGCATTTCCGTTTTGGACCACCTGCTCGGCACTTAGCACTGCTTTGTGCTGGCTTTTGTACTGATACTTCATTTTATTCTGTTTGTATCTTGTTGGCCTTGTTAGAAGATAAGTTGCTTAGCGCAGAGATTGGGTTGTTTGCATATCCTGCAATACAGTGTTGACTACATGTTGATTGTTCAGTTAAGTGTCATCGAGTGGGAGGAAGGTGGAAGAATTAATGAAGGGAGTAGGTTGGAGGAGGCTGGTTTGAGATGGAATACTAGCTAAGAATAACCCACAAATTAGATAACCAATCCATGGAGAACCTAAAGAGGGGCTCTGTTCTTGGGAAATTGGGGGGGATCTGAATCCCCTTTTGGGTTCTCCATTCTTTAGCTGGATTAGGAGAGCCCAAGAATGGGGAGTAAGTCAGGGAGGAACTTGACCACTTACTGCTTTGAGGGATTTCAGCCATAGATTCCCCAGCAGGCGAAAACTCATTTCCTGGTTGGTGGCCAGCTTCACGTTGCATTGGATTGAAACCACATCTGAATTGCTATGATTCTGAAAAAGATGGATCCAAGAGAGGCAAGTTTAATTGAATCCCACAAATGTTTATTAAGAGCCTACTCTGTGCAAGGCCTAGGTAAGGTCACTCTCTCCCAGACTGGACCTGAACAGCGGGAAGAGAAATGACTAGCTCAGTTATTAAAATTGAGGACTCTTCCTATAGCTAAGAATCCCAGAGTCAGGCAGGATGGAGTCTATCTCAGGCCTTGAGACCTGAAGCGGGACAGCAAGACAGTGGAGATTCTGGAGCTTATGATCTCTTTCCCATGAATCAGGCTGGCCCTGCAAATAGGTGGATGCTTTCGTGGTAAAGCTGGAAGGACCCCATAAGACTGTGCTGGAGGAGGAGTCTATTCTTGGATTCCAGACGGACAAGACTAGTGGTGTTTGGTACAGTGGAATGATAGCCAACATTCGTATAGCACTTTTAGGTTTGAAAAGTTTTATATGTATTATTTGATCCCACAGAAATGCTTTGAGGTAAGCCTTATTATTCCCATTTTACAGAGAAAGAAACTGAGGTATAGAGATGCTGAGCAACTCAGACTAGCCCCAGGTTCATTATTTAAGCCAGGGTCATTATTCACTGTGTCCTTGCTGCCTTAAGGAAGAAACAAAGTATGTGAGCTGGGAGACCTATTTTATAATTTTAGTGGTAGTCCTTTATACATAATAGATACTTAATCAATACATGAATGTTAAATTAAATTCTCTTTCTGTGCCTCAGTTTCCCTATGTAGAAAATAAATAACATATTTCCTATCTACCTTATGAATATTACAAAGGTAACAAATAAATAATAGAATAATATATAATAATATAAATAATATGTAAATAATGAATAGGTAAATAAAAATAATAACAAAATAAATAAACATTATTTATTATTTATATATTATTATTTATTCATATATTAAATAAGTAAATAAAATATTTTCTATCTACCTTATGAATATTACAAAGGTCAGAAGTCCCGTTGCACATATGAGATAGATATATACATTATAAATAGATCTCTCTCTCTCTATGTATATATATATATATATATATATATATTTACTCTTTATGCAATACTGGAATATCTGCCCTTCTTTCCTTTTCCCAACCTAAATCCGACCACTACCACAAATCTTTCCCTGACTTCACTGGCCCACGGTGCTCTCTCCCTATTCATTATTTGTACTCCTCATAGGGTATAGCTTCAGGATGGAGACCTGTTAGGTGTTTAATTGGTACTTATTGACTACGAGGAAAATAGCTTTTATGCTCAGGAACCAGAGCTGTTGAGTCTGCCACGTTCTGCCCCTCTTTCCCCAGGGGGGTCCCTACCAGCTGTGGTGAGTGGCTCAGGTCCTCCTCAGTGGGAGCTTGTCGGTAGTCAGTATTGTCTCCCCAGATGTTGCATGTTCTATTATCCTACACAGACACATAAAAACAGATACACATGCAGTCTTACAACCGGGCTCATCAGACACTGTTCTCCCCTTGATGAGGGGAGGAGTATCTTTTCCTTGTGAAATAAACCATATGTCAGTGCTCCAGATGGTGGGGAAGGGGGCTGCAGGGACCTTGCTCCCTGGGCAAGGTTTTTGCTGGCTCAGGGAAAGGTATTATGCCCACCTTAGACTATCATAGAGAGGGCTCCTGGCAGATCATTACCTGATTCACGAAGTCTCTCAGAATCAGTAGGCGGTTCCCTCCTCTTGTGGCAATGGGGACCGTGATTTTAATTGTGACCCCATCTACTGGGAAAAATCCCAAGTTCAGGATCTGTGAAGAAAGAGGGAAAAGGTATTAGCATACCAAGCACTGGGGCAGGGGATTGTGGGGAGCCTTGAAGGAATAGTGGGGGTCAGTCTAGCGAGGAAGCATTACAGGACCGTGTTGTGTGGAGACTGAGATGTCCGTAATTTCTAATGTGTTGCTTCCTTTTCCATCAAGTAAACGAGTTGTGCAGCTAATGACAATGACATTGTTATACAACACGGGATAACTGTATTATAGCCCATCCATGCATTTTCTATAATTTCATTGGTTTGGGGAGGTTCTGGTGAGAAACTTTCTTTGCTCATGCAGATCTACTGCTTCACTTAGAGTCTGAAAGAGTTCCCCGGGGTCACTGAGAAATTAAGTGACTTGCCTAGGATCACACAGTCAGTATGTATTGGAGGTAAGACTTGAACTCAGGGTTTCCTGATTCTGAATAGTCTATCGACTGTGCTAAGCTGCCTCTTAAACCCAGCAACCACCACCATTACAGTCATTAGCTCTTTGGAGGCCTCTACAGTTGAGCCCCTTTCCTTGTCTATTCTTACCTCCCACCTGTCCCCGGCTAGGTGGGTTTCCCTCCTTAGAACTCCAGGAGAAATTGTATGGTGAAAAGAGCCCCCAGCTTACAGGCCCAGACTTGAGTTCTGCCCCTGGCCTGATGTGACCTTGGCCAAGTTATTTCCTGTGTGTTTCCGTATCTGAGAGTGTTAGATCGGCGTTATAACCTTTAGGGCCCCATCCAGCCCCAAATCTACAATCTTGCATTTAGAGTCAGCATCATACAAGTTTAACCTTTAATGTCTGTTTTGTGTATGTTGCGCCTCACCCTCCCCCCCCTCCGTCCCCCAGTTAGACTAAATAACTTGAAGACTTGAGGCTTTGGAGTCAGAAGGCATTGGTAGGGGCCTGACTCCATCACTCACTAGCTGTGCCATTTGGAAAGTCATATTGTTTCTCTGAGCTTCAGTTTCTTCGTCTGTAAAATAAGAGCAGTAATACACTACTTATCTTACAGGGCTCTGTTAAGGCTCAGATGAGAGAATGCTTTGTAGACTAAAAGGCCAGAGAGGGACTGGCCTTGTGATTTCATCAGAATGGGTAACACTCAGATGGGGAAACTCTCTTTCCCGAGTTTTGTTTAATGTGTTGCCTGGAGCACTGAGAGGTCTAAGTGACTTGTCCTATGTCATGCTGCCAATATTCTATCCAAGGCAGCACTTGAACTCGTGTCTTCTAGGCCAGCTCTGTATCCACTGTTGCTTTTCAGTGGGCTACATAAGCATCAGCTATTGCTATTCTCCTTCACTTGTATTTCATCTTTTATTTTTTAATTAAAAAATATTTTTTTGGAGGGAGGAAGGCAGGGCAATTGGGGTTAAGTAACTTGCTCAAGGTCACACAGCTGGTAAGTGTGTCAAGTGTCTGAGGCCAGATTTGAACTCAGGTCCTCCTGACTCCAGGGTGGGTACTCTACTCATTGTGCCACCTAGCTGCCCCTATTTCATCTTTTAGAAGGCCCCTGGCAGAGGGTTGGGCACATAGTAGGTGCACAATCAAGGCTTTTAAACTGCCTGATGGATACAATCATAACAGAGTATGAAGCCAGTCAAGAGATTGGATTGATCTGGCTGATCACTTAAGCCATTAAAGCAGCTGTTCTTCCTGAGAGAGCTTACAGAAACCAAGCGAAAGATAGAAACGAGGATATGTGTCTAAGCACGAAGCACACGGGGAAATGGAGGGATACCAAATTCGGGCTAGTTACTTTCTCAGCTGTTGGTGGATTTTCCAGCGTTTGCAGCTGGGTGTAGAGGGACAACAACATTGTGTTTTGGTGACATTTCGGAAGTGTGTATGTGTGTCTTGGGGGCCGTACTTGTAGACATATCGTCTCTCCCTGAGATGATTCTGATCTGGTTTTTCAAGGCAGCACAGCTTAGTGGACGATGAAGTGCCGGACTTGGAACCCTGAAGACTTAAGTTTAAATCTTGACTCTTAGTGTTTGGGGGCCGTGTGACCCTGTGTGAGTGTCGTCAGAACCTTTCTGAGTCTTACTTTCCTCGCTTGAAAAATGGAAATAGTGATACCTGTAATCTCAAGAGCTCAAATGAGGTAATGTCTACAATGTGCTTGGTTGACTTTTTTTTTCATTTTTAGTAAAATTTTATTTATTTCGTTAAATATTTTCGAATAACATGTAAAAAATTGTTACTATTCATTTAAAAAAAATTTCCGGTTCCAAATTCTCTCCCTCTCAGGTGCTTCTTCCCCCTCTTTGAGTAGGCAGTGCTTTGCCAACTTTAAAGGGCTATGCAAATGTCAGCACTTATTGTTATCAATAGGTTACTGTGCTACTGGAGTCTTAGGGTCTAGAACAGGAGTGGGGAACTTATGGCCTTGAGGCCACATGTGGCCCTCTAGGTCCTCAAGTGCAACCCTTTGACTGAATCCAAACTTCACAGAACAAATTTGGGGATTTCAAATTCAAATTTTAAATGATTCAGTCAAAGGGCTGCACTTGAGGACCTAGAGGGCCACATGCGGCCTTGAGGCCAAGAGTTCCCCACCCCTGGAATGAAGGGGCTGGACCAAATGATCTCCAAGGCCCCTCTAAGGTCTACTATCTGTGTGTGACCTTAGCCAAGTGATGGTGCCTCCATCTGGATCATCCAAACACATCATTAGGCATTGTTTTGGTATGGTACTTCGTGTGTTTTTCCAAAGTATTTTCACAAATAACTCTTTCCTCATACCAGGCCTTTGTAGCTGGCAGGACAGTAATACATCTTTCTATTCTGGGGAATTGAGGTCCACGGAGGTAACGTGAACCTGCTCAAAGTCACACGTTTGCAGAGACAGGACTAGAACATTGATTTACTGAATCCTAGGCCACTGGTCTTAGCACTGTACTGGGACAGCATTAGCTCAGACCCCAGGTGTCCCTTCCAGAGATATGGCCCCAGCTTTACATCCTTCACCTTCTTCCCTGCTCTTGTCTAGTCTTACCGTAAACGTGCATTGGAAAGGAGGGCCAATGCTGTTGTAATCCTCTAAGGAGCTGTTGGACTTGACCTCATAGCGGCTCAAGCTGGAACTTCTATAGGGAAGTTGGACAGAATTGTTAGTCAGAATGGGTCAGGGCAGGCCATCCCATGATAGGGAGGAGATAGAGAGACAGAGAGAATGAGAGAGAGAGAGACAGAGACTGAGAGAGATATATAGATACGCAAACAGACCTCCCTTAGGGTTCCTTAAGTATATTATATCTATTTCTATCCTATTACAGAGGTCTGGGACCTCAGGCTGGTACCTAGCCAGGACTTCTCCAAAAGGTATTGGGAACTGAGGACAAGGGTCTGGGAGTGGGAGAAAAGAAACCTGAGTCCTTGGATGCTTTGGAGACAGGCTCGTCATCTGCTAATTTGTATTTATTTGAATGTTGCCTTGTTAAATGTTACTAATTTTTTTTCCTACTGTATGTGACCTATTTTCCCAATCAGACTTTGTTCTCTGAGGATCAAAACATTATCTTCTCCATTAGACTCTCAGCTCTTAGGGGAAGGGATTTCATTGCTACCATCGACTTTCACAAAGATGGGGATCATGTCTTCTCCTATCTTTATGAATTCCCCTGGCATAAGCACCATGTTCTAGTACCCTGCCTAGCCATGTGGACTTGGGATTTCTAACTCCTTATTTTCCTATTAGGATGCCCTATGCTCTTCTGCTGTGTTGTCCCATTAGGGGTAACTGGATCTGTTTTAGACTGCCACATAACTGTGAGCTGCTGGCATGATGCTCCCCCTTTGGACCTGAGAGAGTCTCGGAGAATGATTTCATACCTGGTGAAAAGGATGTCAGCTTCGTATTTAAGGTGGAAATTCAGGAGAGCTGAGTTATCTTTTTTGGTACTTTCCTGCTCTTCACTGTCACTGAAATCAAGACAGAAAACAACAGTCAAGCGTTCACACCCTCTCCACACACAGAGAGCCAGTCTGAGTACTGAGCTCACCTAGGAGGGTGGGAGGGATTCAGGTCAGACAAAAATAAGAACTCCCTGGTATCTAGAGCTGCCAAATACTTAAGCTGGTTATTGGGAAGTTTGAGTAATCTCTTTCTTAGTGGGCTGGTTTGGTTCTTTTGGAAAGAGGGGGAACAGATGGGATCAATATTTCTCAACATTTTCAGGCTGTGATATATCCATGAACTTGAGGACACCCTTTTTGGAGGAGATGTCACCTTGTTCTCCCTCTAATCCTTCTACCAGTTACCTCTCTAAGCCCAGGTCCCTTCCGCAACCAATCCTAGATGTACAACCACACAAATGGAGATAGCACAGTATAATGGAAAAAAAAATCACTGGAAGAGGAATGAAGGCATCTGGGTTCTAGATCTGGTTCTGTCCCTAGCTTGCTGTGTGATTTTCGACAGGTTCCTTTACTTCTCTGACCTCATCAGTATAGTACTTACTGCTTTGCCTATCTCAAAGGATTGCTGTATCACTGAATGAATGAATGAAAAAGCATTTGCTGAACACTCACCATGTGCCAAACACTGTACTTATTAACTGCTGGGAAATCAAATAAGATAATATATGTACATGAAAAGACTTTTAAAATTGCTATATAAATGTGAGTTATCATCACATACATATACTTAAGTTCTTCAAAAGGCCCATAATGTATCTTTATGGGAGCTTCCTTCAAAACTCCTCCACATCTCAGTAGATGGTTTCATGAGTTGCTGTGGTTAAAAAACAAACAACTTATGGCTTAGTGGGCTAGCTTTCTAGTGACAGATCTCTGAACTTTGCTAAACTGGTCCTCAGATGATAAGTCCTTACTCAAAGCCATTCCAGCTAAGTAGGACTTAGTGCTGGTCCTCTACTGACGTATCCTTTGAGAGACCAGGGTTACTTCCATGCCAGAAAGAAGCATCCAAAAAGGATTATATGATGGATCATTTTCATAGTTTAAGAACAAACAGTAGGTCCTGTCAACCGAAGGGAAAAAACCCAGGAAATCCTTGAATCAGCATTATAATTGTATTTCTATTTTGAGAGTAATTCACTCATTAGCTTGCTTTCAGGGGTCAGTACTTGAGAACTTAGCTAAACTTCAAATTGTGAAATTAAAAAATTGTGAGAATTCAAACATGTAGTTTAATTTCTCTTGGGAATTAATAAAGATTGACATTCCCTTCCTCCCAAATATTTCCCCCACCCCCAAAAAAACCACAACCTAACACCAACCAACCACCCAAGCAAAACAAACCTCAAACTAAAAGGATTAGCCAGGACAACCTAAGTGCAGAGAGGGTCATTTAATTTCATTAATGGATTGGCTAATTTTTCTTCTTTACTGTGGGCTTTCATGTGTTTGGTCCATAACTCGGACACATGCACGGAGGCAAAAATCACTTTAGTACTGTGGTTTTCTTCATAAAGGAACTTAACTGGTTTGCTCCCTTTCTCTCCACCAGTGATCAGGAATGCTTTAAATCATACATAAGTCATTCATAACTTGGCTTCAGGGTCACGTAGAAATTCCTTGTAATAATTAATTTGTCTTAACTACAGACATGAACTCAACATGCTGTTATGTAGCTCTTCAACCTTTGACACCAAATCTGTATAGAGTGTTTTGTTTTTATTTTGCAAATTAAATTACAGATTGGTGGGAAAGTCTCTAGGAAGATCACAACTTCTTAACTGTCTCTATCATAGAAGGACTTCTCCCTTCCTTTAATAGGGGTAGGGGGCTATACTCTTTGAGATAATACATGATAAAGCACTTGGTAAACCTTAGAATACTATATAAATATTAGATAATATTTTTACAAGAAAAGCCAATTTATTACTTAAGAGATTCATGGTCTCTGCAACTAGTTAGCTACTCTGGGAAAGGTCAGGCAGGAAAACAAGAGCACACACACACAGTTCATAAGCCCACTCATATCGCTAGGGAATGGAAGGGCCATTAGGTAACCTCCACATATTCTCTCTCCCTCTATAATCTTTCCTATAAAGTGGGAATTGTAAAGATGGGATTGTTAAGAGGGGGTGGAATGGGCAAAGTGGAGAGTGGGGCATTGAAGTATGGGGGGAGAGCAGAAAGGGTCAACTGAACTTTGCTTCACAATTTTGCCTTGGGCCAGCCGTGGGTGTGAGTGTGTTTACATACAGGCACACCCCTTACCACCTCCCCCAAAATTGTTGTGTTATACCCCATTAGCATTGTGGATGTACTTCAGGTCAGATTACAGCCTCCAAAACCACTCTGCTCAGGAAAAGCTGGACTTAGCACTGTTAGCCTAGCTCACACACACACACACACACACACACACACACACACACACACACACACCTGTCTTACCCACTGACATCAATCAGCTTTATATCAAACTCTTACTGTAATAATAAGAAAATAGTAATAGGATATACAGCAGAAAAGCTTGTTCCCTCAGTTATATGTTGGTTAGTAGATTTTTTGGATTTCCTTGATGGAGAGCATGTGGCCCCGTGGTTCAAAACTCACTGCTTCTAGGCAAGTCTGTTTCTGGCTTAGCCTAGCGCAGTGGCATAATATCTATTACTCAACACTCTTTTCAGGGGTGTTCTGGAGGCAGCTTGAACTAGCTCCCAAGAGATGGACTATTAAATTTTCATGGTGAGCATTTACACCTTGGAAATCAGCAAACCTACAGATCAGGGCTTGACTTATTATTTTGTTGATTACGCGGCCTATAGGTTATTTTGTAATTGTCATGGTACATTTTTTGGGGGGGTTTCCCATTGTTGCCTATCTTGCCTCCCCTAGCAGATGGTCAAGTCTGTGGGCTGGCAGAAAACATGTCTGTTCTGTGCAATGTGGTGCAGTAGAAAGAGAGGGAGAGAGAGAGAAAGTGTGTGTGTGTGTGTGTGTGTGAGAGAGAGAGAGAGAGAGAGAGAAAAAGAGAGAGAGAGATCTGGGTTCAGGTTTCAGCTCTTCCATTTGCTGACAGCTTGGCCTTCTAAAACCACTGAACTTCTCTAAACCTGAGTGTCCTTGATCTGGAAAATGAGGACAGTAGTACTTACACCACCTCCCCTAAAGAGCTTCTTTGAGGCAAGCACTCTGGAAGAGATGCATTGCTTTATTATGAGTGTATCTCATGCCTACGACATGGAATATGGAGTGCGAGCAGGCAAATATGTGAAGAGTGTTGGACACCTGGAGTTAGCAGAAAGAACTTAGGACAAGCAGAACATGGCCCCCTGACCTGCCAACCGTCAGGAGGATCTCCATATTCTGAAGAAAAACCGACTTGCTGAACTCGAAATCCAGGCGGAAAGCTCCCTGGAGAAAGAGGAAAAGAACCAATCAGAGCAAACCTATTAGAAAGCCAGAGATCCCTGAGGCAGTTGGCTTAGTATCTAGGGCACAGAAGAGAGAGCTGCAACTACCACACTCCATTCTGTATTCCCAGCTTTCTCTCAGATAGGGGCTGGGTCTAACCCTTGTCCAGCTGTACCAGAAGTACATCCTCGCTGGCTGGGAATGTTCTGGACTAGGAGAGATCATGGGCTGAAATGTCAATGGGGTGTTTGGGAGGCTGCCAGGATGGTTCTTAAGGAGCCAAGGAAAACAGCTACTGGGGGAGGGGACTTTCTTCATTGTTCCCCTTCTTTTTTCTTCTTTTGAAAGCAAAGGGGAACAAGGAGAAAAATAGGTTTTGGAATGTCTCTGTGTGGGCTTCATGAGGGTTGGGATAGGGTAATGATCATAGAATCATAGGATTCCTGAGCTAGGAAGACTTGAGAGATGATCTCCTCTACCTCTCCCCATTTTACCAAAGCCCTTCAAGGTGAAGTTCCTTTGCAGATCATAGAATGTAGACCTGGAAAGGCCTTAGAGATAATTTAGTCCACCACTTTTCATTTTGGAGAGGAGGAAACTTAAGGCCTGATTTGCCCAGAGTCACACAGTTACTAAATGTCTGAAGCTGAATTTGAACTCAGGTCTTCCTCGCTCCAGGCCCAGCACTCTCACCTCTTACGCCACCTAGCTGCCCCAGACTTCAGAATACCTGGTGATAATTCCCACTGCATCTTCCTTTTAACCCTCTCTCCCTCCTCCACCCTGATCCCAAATAGCTGTTCGAGGATTTGGTGAAGATAGGGGCTGATGAGTTAGATACTATGACCCTGGCTTCCAGCTCCATTTTTCCAAATAGTGCCATTGAAAAACCCCTAGGTTCCCTACCCCTGATCCTGTGCCTGGGTGATAAATACCTCCTCCTCTCTTGGCTTCTCTCTCTCTGAACTTACCACCTCCTTTATCCCTTGTCTCCATCCCCAAGTGCACACAGCTGACAGCTGTGATTTATTTCCCTCCTGGCTTTGTTTTATAAGGCAGTATTTTGAGTCCAAGAAGTTGCCTTCATCCGTCTTCCCCCTCTTTCTTACTCCATGCACAGCTCATTCATTTGGGTTAATGAAATATTCTGCTCTACCCCTGGGTCCCTCCTGCCTTCCCAGGAAGTGCCCATAGGGGCCTGAAAGTGTTAATAAACTTCCCCAAGGTCTTCCATGGGCAAGCATGCAATTTGGAGAGGGGATTGGGAGACATAGGGGATGATTTAAGAATAATAGATTTCATGCTATGTAGCATATTAATTGGCCTTTTGGAATTTGGCTGATTTATTGCCAAGTCTTGCTGTCTTCACAGAACAATGTCAATGGGACCAGAGATTAGAAAAGTGAGACTATTTCTTCTGGGCAAAGAAAGGTGGGACCTATTGGGGTAATTAGAGTTGGGGATGAAAAGGGGGTTTCCCTCTAAGGAGGCTTGTGTCTAAGGGGAGATTGTCCTATTGTGGAGAGAGACAGAGTAGCCGTGGTCAGAGCACAAGATCCTCTGACCCATGTCTTGGCCTTCCCAAGGATGGGACTAGCCTTCTCTCTGTTGACAACCTCCAGGTTATCCAGTGTGTGTCTTGTTTGTATGTAGTTATTTTCATGCTGTCTCCTCCCCACCTCCCCCATTAGAATGCTTAAAGGCAGGGGCTATTGTCTGCCTTTTGTTGTATCTCTAGTGCTTTGCACAGGGCCTGGCACTTTTTGGACAGACTGGCCAGGTAGCTCTGAGGAGGGCACCTCAGCCTGATACTTTGATCATTTGAAAGGTCCTTACATGATCTATGATAAGAAAAATATTATGCCTTGAAAGCACCCCTCCTTACCCATACCTTTGGCTGTCTACTCTTCTCCCACCTCCTTGCCCTCTTTCCTGCCCCCCCCTTCCCTTTTTGCTCCCTCCTCCCACCTCATACTCCCCAAGCTCTTTACCTTGGCTTTTGCTTTAAAAAATGGGTAGCTGACATTGCAGATTTTCTTGTTGATCCTTCTCTCCTCGTTTATGCACTCGATGCTGCCATCCGAGTCATCCTGTGTTGTATGGGAGCAGGGAGTCATATGGGAAGAGAAGAATCAAACCCTCATCTTAGTCTTCTACTCTTTTCCCAGCCTGGGGTTGAATCCCTGAAGTGGTCCTGATAATGGAACCCTGGCATGAGAGCCGTTCTGCCCAGCATGGCTGGTGGGGCTTAGGGGATGGGACAGGGTAGAGAGTGTAGAAATCTAAGAGCAACGGAAGCCTGTGACCTCTGGGAAATTGGCAAGCTAAGTTGCTTGATTCTACTTTGACCTGGGCAGGGGCTCGGTCCTTGAGGATGTGGGAGATTGCCAAGGGAGACATCTAGAGGCGTAAAATGTGGTCCATGCAGGAGACAGCTTGAGAGTGAGAAGGCAGATTGACAAGAGCGAAGAGCCAGAAATAATGGATAGTGCTTGTGAGTGACCGGCGCTTATGTCCAAGAGGGACCAGACAGCCTCCCTGTTCTTGGTCGTTGTGGTTTTTGTAACATTTAGAGTGCTTTCTCATCTTTAATCCGGGAGTATAACCCATTTCCTTCCTTGCCCTTCGTAAGCATTTCTGCACTTAGTGGGGAAGGACGATAACATTTTGGACCAAGATGAAGTTTAGGGTTTTCAGTTAGCCAAGTCCCGCCCTGGAAAAGTGAGTTCATTTGCCCAGGGGGCAAAAAAGGGTGGGGCCTGTCTAGGGCTAATTCATTAGAAAAATGAATTCATTTCCTTCCTAGTTGATAAATCTAAGAGTTAAGTCGGATTTCTGACAGGTGGTCGAAGGCTGGTCTGCTGATGACAAACCTCCTGCAGAGCAGTGGCTCTGTGATGCTCGTCATCATGAGGAAGGCTTGTTAAGCATCTAGTAGGTGTGGCATAGTAAGAAGGAAGGGAACAAGCATTTATGAAGCACCTACTGTGTGCCAGGCACTTTACAAGTATCTCATTTATGCTCACAGCAACTCTGTGAGGCAGGCGCTGTCCTCCTTTTACAGCTAGGGAAATTGAGGCAGACAGAGGTTGTGATTTGTCACACAGCTAGTAAGTATCTGAGGGGGGATTTGAACTCATGTCTTCCACATTCCAAGCCCAGCACTCTATCCACAGCTTCATTCAGCTGCCTCCACAGGAAGAGGACCCGCTAGCAATTCAAGAGGTCTGGGTTCTAGTCCTGGTTCTGCCTCTGACTAGCTGTGTGACCTTGGGCAAGTCGTTTTATCTCCCTTTGCCTTAGTTTCTTCTTCTATAAAGTGAGGTTGAATGAGATGATAAACTCTGGCAGCATATGATACTCAAGGTGGCACAGGATGAGCCTTTGTGAAGGATCTGCACTTTCCACTTGGCTGGGGCTTGAAACCCACCTGTACTGGGGCTGGGACAAAAGCTGGGGCTAGGGAAAGGAAGAGAAAGTGTTCTGTGGTGCTGTGGATAGAGTGCCAGTCCTGGAGTCAGGAAGACCCGAGTTCAGATTATGTGATACTTAGCCTTTGCCTTCCTCAGTTTACTCGTCTGTAAAACGGAGATAATCATAGCATCTATGTCCCAGAGTTGTTACGAAGACAAAATGAGATGATATTTGGAAAGTGCTTTGTAAACCTTAACATGTTATATAAATATTAGCTAGTGTTGCCTTGTCATCGTGCAGGTTAGGAAGTCACTAGCCATGCTGTTGAGGACCTCAGCGTATTTTCAGGCTTCTTTCTACCAGCTCTTTAAAATTGGAAATGGAGGGATTTTTTTTTTTTTACCAAAAATAGCTTCATTACAAAGGCAGTCATGTTCTGCTGGTCCCAAGGGGGCCTTCAATCTGTGACTTTTGAGCACTTGGGGATTTAATTACACTTCTTGGTGCATAAGCTGATTTTTAGATCATTTTCACATTATGTGTGTTCTGCCTTACCCCATTAGACCCAGAGGTCCCTGAGGTTGGGGGCTTAGTCTCCCTACTAGACTGAAAACTCTAAGGCTGGAGACTTTGTCTTCTCATCAGACTAGAAGCTCCCAGAGACTGGGGTGGTGTCTCCTGGGGTCTGGTGGGCCCAGATCTCACACTGCGGAGGTGGGGGAGGAGGCAGGTGGAGAGAGGATGAAGTATATGACTAGTGCACCCCAATCTGCTCTCAAAAGGAAGCCACAGTGACTCAAGCATGTCTTTCCTTGTTAGAACCCTGAATCAGGGGTGTGCTGGAGCCAGGCCAAACCAGCCAGCTGATAGTTAAAAGTTTCAGCAGGAGCATTTATTCCTTAGAAATAACTAAATGCTCCAAATCAGAGTTTTATTGTTTGTTGATTGAACTTAAGCAAGTGATGAAGAAAATGTTAACAATCCAGGTTGAACTTTAAAAGTGTGTCATGTGTACGCTTTTTTTTTTTTGTGAGAGCTGGTTATTAAATATTGCTAGCACAGCCCTTCCCTGAACCCTGTGGACTCCTGGATGACTTCTGACTTCTTGACTACTGGATTCTCACCTGATTCTTGTCATTCTCTCTGTGTGAGGCTCCCTTCCTTCCATGACTTTAGACCCCCAGTTGCCAACACAATTTATATACAATTTACATTTACATTTCTCTCCATCCCACACACAACATCTGGGGGCTAGGATTACCACAGCTGTCTAATTTCTTTCTGTCCTTCCTCTGCATGGGGAAGGGACTTGACACCTAGCAGACTAGAAGTTCCTGAGGTCAGAGACTTCATCCCCCAGCAGACTATGAGCTCTCACGATCCTTGAATTCCCATCACCACTGTTGGGCAGGAAGTCAAGCACCATAGGCCAGTAGCAGCCAGATCTGGGTTTTGTTGTTGGTGTTTTAGTAATGTCCAAATTCAGCCAGGTGGTAGTTAACCGCTGTTTGCAGTATGAGGAAAGGAAGTTGAATACCAGCAGTATAGGCAGAGACAGAACAGAGGTCAAAGCAACAAGGTGAAGTCAAAACCAGGAGTTGTACTTTTGCCGTTCCACCTCAAACCTATTAGACTGACAGAAATGGTAGATGATGGAGGGACTGTGGGAAAACAGGTAGATGAGTACACTCTTGGTGGGGCTGTGAATCCGTTCAGCCATTCTGGAAAGCAGTTTGGAATTATGCACAGAAAGTTACCAACTGTGCCTACTCTTTGACTCAGCTACACCACTACTACGCCTATACCCCAAAGAAATCAAATAAAGAGGGAAAGAATCTATTCTATATGCACAAAAATGTTTATAGCAGCTCTTTTTGCACTAGCCAAAAAAAATGGAAACTAAAGGGTTTTTTAAAGGAAGTCCTTTTAGGAAATAGGTGAGTAGATTATGGTATATGAATGTAATGGAATATTATTGTTCCCATAAGAAATGATAAAATGGACAATTTTAGAGGAAGCTGGAAAGGCCTGTATCACCTGATGCAGAGTAAAGTGAACAGAGTTTGAGCAGTTTGTACAATGAACATTATAGGGAAATCAACTTTCAAAGACTTTAGAGCTCTGATCAACTCATAGTGATAAACTAAGAGGTGAAAAGAATGATGGTGAAACATGTCTCACCTCCTAACAGAGAGGTGATAAACTTAAAATGCAGAAAGAGACATATGGTCTGGGATGTGGCTAATGTGGGAACTTATTTTGCCAGATTATGTAGATATGTTTTTCAGGTTAAAAATTTTTTTTTGTTCGCTATGAGGGAGGTATTGAGGGATTAATTTTTCAGGTTAATTTTTTTTGTTTAGTGTGTGTGTGTGTGTGTGTGTGTGTGTGTGTGTGTGTGTGTGGTGGTAGCAGGAAGGACAGATTAATAAACAAAACTTGTTAATTGAAAAATAAAAATAACAAATTATTATTTTTAAAAAATCCCAACATCCTAGGAGTTGTAAAAGAGCCAAGCCAGAGGGACAACCAGAACAGGGATGCCAAAAGTGCAAAAACTGGATTAAATTCACTGGCAGCAGGGTGTCAAGAGAGGACCTGAAAAAAAAGCTGTAGGTTCAATGGCATATGTAGAAATACATACATGTGTGCAAACATGTATGATACATACTAGGGTTAAAGTTGTGTCAAAAAGTTGTGTTTTGCCCAACATGATGCATGCCTTTTATTGCTCAGATCCTCAGCTCTTGCTTCTAAATCAGCCATCATGCACCTTTTTCCTAGGTACTCCATAGACTCTGAACTGGAAGGCATCTTAGAGGTCATCTAATCCAACTCCATTTTATAGATAAGAAAACTGAGACCCAGAGTGGCTAAGGAGCGTGCCTAAATTCACTTAGGGAGTAAGTGGAAAAGCTGAGATTCAAACCCAGACTGACTCCCAGACCAGCTCTCTTTACTGGGCCCCATGACCCCTTTGGCATCTGTTCTAAGGACTGATTGTCTGACTCAGTGGCTTCTGGGAAGAGGCAGCCTTCTGGAGGATCACCTTGTAGATGTTTCCAATCTATTTGGGTGGTGCTCTCTGCCTTACCCAGGTACCCAGGACTGATGTGGATGGTATAGTGGCCTCTGAAACAATCTGGGAAAGGACCTCTGACTCACAGACTGTTTCAGAAACAGAATATTACATAGATATGCAGCCTGCCCTGATGATTTGATGTTCTCTAGTGAGGGCTATGTGTGTGCATGTGTATATGCAAATAATAATAATAGATTGCATTTATACGGTGCTTTATGACACACAGAGCATTTTACATATTGTTTGTGGGCATACCTGCATCTATATAACCATATGCAAGGTACACGTATATATGTGGGCATTATGTGTTTACTTGTATATACATATTTACGTGCATGAACACGAGTTATGCAGAGTATCCGAGGGGGCTCATTTTTCATTAGGAATCCCCATATTCCTGGGTGAATAATAACTTAGCTGTGAAAATCCTACTTAAACTGAAACTTAGTCCCCTCAATCTCTCCACTCTTGAGAGATTGATCTCTTAAATGTGCCGCTGAGTAAAACCCCAGCCCCCACAAACTGCCTGCTTCTGTGCCTGGGGTCATTGGTTGATCTGTATAACATGTTTCTCACTTCTCTTTACCCTTGCTCAGTTCTAAAGGGTCTTTTGTGCTGTACAAACAGAACTCTATGGGGGTCTCTTACTCTGGGAAGAACACTTAGTTTTGTTTTGAACAGGAGCTGGGAAAGTCTGGGGTGGGGAGGGCATGGGAAGGAAATCTCTCTTAATACCTGAACCTCAAACAATCCCAGAATCCTCAGGGGGGCAGGGAACCTGAGAGGTCATTAAATGCCTCTACCCTACCAGAGCTGCCTGTTAGGTTGGCATGCTTGTATTGTAGAGTTGGTGCCTTGCCTAGGGAGAGACTTAATCCTGCTGTATTAGCATGCCAGGCGCCTAAGAAGAAAGGACACAGTAGTCTGGCTGTAGCCTCTGAAGCCAGTCTGCATTCAAGGAGTACCTTAAATTCTAGGGCTAAAAACTGGGGGATCTACCGAGGGAACAGAAAGAAGGAAGGCCTCAATGCCTGGTCCATGCTCTATGGTCTCACTCTGCTGCATGTTGGTGAGAGACTATGGGATAATGGCTGATTCATTGGTTACAGGGTTTTTTTGGGGGGAACCCCCAGTTCTTCCCCAAGAGTGGTAGGTGTAGGCCTTGGGGTTAAAGGGGACCCTAAACTATTATGGGCCCTTTCTGGGGGACTGAAGAGAGTATCAGCGATATGCACTGCTTAACACTGCCTAGCTGGCTTCCAAGGAGGTATTCAGACTCTTGGCTCTTTCTCCATGTTGTCTCTTAATGAGATATGTATGATAATGTATCTTACAAAATGAGATGATATATAAAGTGCTTTGCAATACTTAATCATTATATAAATATGTATTACTTATTAATATTATAGTATATGATTATATTATATTATTGTTATTACTTATTATTTACATTCTTATATACCTATGGGTGAGGGTGGGTCCCTGAAAACCCTGAATCTTGCCCAGGGCAGGCACTTGACTCTCTTGCCTTCTGCAGTTCCCCCGAGGTTTCAGCAGGAGGTCAAGGTCTTACCTTCTGAATTAAGCTTGCAAACTGCAGGTTTCTTGAGTATGAAATGTTTAGAACTGTGTTATAAGCATTCTCTCCCCTGTTCTCCAGGGTAGCCTCCACTGCCACACGCCGCCGGGTGCTCTCTATGATGAAAATGGAAGTATCGAAGGACAGGGTGTAGGAAGAGCACTCTGGCTGGGTCTTTCTCAGGACTCTGTTGCAATACTCCCTGTAAGAAAACCAGAGCATCAGGGTGCTGGATACAGGATGAAGTGTGAGTGGGTGGGGGCCTTATAACTCAGGAAATGACAGAGGAGGGAGTCTGAAGGGATTAGTAGTGGTGGTGGGTTGTGAGGAAGTCTCCCTCTATTACTTGGAGTTGGTAAGTCTGCCTAGTGGAAAGGCACATATGTGGTTCCTCCCTCTTAGTCATCATTGTGGGAGGACTGCCACAACTCTGTTGGAGGTATTCCATTCTTCCTGCCTTACCATGAGCCACTGGGTGAGAGTAATTCCTTGATTATTAAGGGGGGGGGGGCGGCGAGAGAGAGAGAGAGAGAGAGAGAGAGAGAGAGAGAGAGAGAGTAGGAAGGAAGAAGATGTAGAGTTCATCCTTCAAGGTCCGGCTCATGGCCACCTTCTTTATGAAGCCTTCTCTAGTCACTTCAGCGACTTTTCCCTTCTCTGAGTCCTATAGCATTTAGTGTTCATACCATGCGCTGTACACAAATACCACCTTGTATTATTGTTTACCTGTAACCCCATGTTGGCAGAAGGGGCTTTTGGGAAGTGGAGTTTTCCCAGTTGGAAGGAGACACTGGTGGATTTTGAAAGGTGGGAACCACAAGGGGCATGGTGCCCTCCTGTGAAGCTCCCACAACTCACAAGCCTTTTGTCTCTCCTTCCAACTAGGAAAACTACCCTTCCCAGCAACCCCCACTGTCAGTTTAGCATCACAACGGTTTCATCTCTTCAGCTAGATTCTGCATTAGCTATGCAACCACGCTCAGATACTTACCAGCCATGGGACTGGTCAAGTTACTTACCCCTTCTGATCCTCAGTTTCCTTATCCCTAAGATAAGTGGGTTGGATTCAATCTCTAAGATGCCTTTCAGCTAGAAAGCTATGGTCCCATGACTGGGCATGCAGTAGGCATTCAATGATGACTTGTTGAAAAAACCCCACAAATATACGGAGGAATGAAAGAATGAACAGATGGAGGAGGAAGATGATGACGAGGGGCAAATCTAGGGGACACAGAGTTCCACCTGCCGGGTAGAAGAGACAGGTCCCCTGAGCTGCAATTGTGAAAGCAGCAGAAAGCTCTGTTCTGGTGATATACTCACATGGCGGTGGGAACGTCGCTCTGGGCATCGAGGACCAAGTCAGGCACACAGTTTTCATCCTCGTTGCACCCATTCCAGAAGGGTACCTTGATCAGGGGAAGAGCATGACATAGGTGGGGGAACAGTGAGGCAGCTCCCCTAGTCTGTAACTCATACTTCTTTCATTTAATTTCCTTACCTGGTCTTCGGGTCCCTTCACCAATTCCAGACCTTGCCCTTGACACACACACACATTCTTTTCGAAATCAACCGATTCCTCTCTCAGTACTATTGACATGTTTTCTATTAATTTGCTGCTTGTTTCCCAGGTACCATTTGCCTTTTCCTGCCTTCATGCCTTTGCCTAGACTTTTGTTTGAAGGAGCTTTCCTGTCTCCTTCAAAACAGGGCTCAAAATGTAACGTCTTTAAGAAACCTAAATTTCGAGCTCGTATGGCCCAGTCCACTCTACTCTGTACTTCGGTGGTATTAAAGTAACTATGGTGATAATTAATAATGTAACCATTTACTTTATTCATTCACAATAAAGTAATAATAATAAAGTAACCATTTGCTTTAAGTCATTCACATCTAGGGTTCACTTACTGTACGACTATCACTATTTGGAATATAGCTGAGAATGAAGGACCTAAGAGGCCAAAGAGATGTGACAAAGTTTGTGCTCTGGGCTTTGGGGGTGGTGGTGGGGGCACTCCCATTAATATCTGTATAGACCGCTCCTGATGTAGGCCTTCAGGCCTTCATTCAGAGCCTTTTTACTCTTAATTGACACAAAATTATGACCAGAAATCTGATTGCGAGTTCACAATAGAACAGTCACAGCATCTCAGAAGGAAAACTGCTAGAGGGTAGCTGTAGTAATAGCAATGCTAATTGATATCTGATAGCATGGGAAAGTGACAAAAGCCACAAAGTATAGCTGTCTGGAACCACTTAGCAGAAAGGCAAACAAGCCCAACAGACCTTAATAGCCCACGGAGATGGAGATGTTCATAATGATGACCCTGGGTTATCGCGATAGGATTAAATTCTTTTCCGAATATTTTGTTTGAGAGGATAGACATATTGTACCGTAAGAAATGATGGATTTGGACAGAGTGCTGACACCTAAATGAGCTGATACAAAGTGGAGTAAGTAGAACCAAGGAGACACATATACACAATGATTATAGGGATGTAAGTAGAAATAACAGCAACCAAAAGAAATGGAAACGAGTACTCTGTATTTATAACTAAGAAGCTTTGAAGAAGCGAGGGGACCAGGCACCTCCTTTCCTTTTTAGTAAGAACTGGGGGCTATGGGTGTGAAAGACCGCATATACTGTCATACTTGGTTAATATGTTGGCTAGTTTTGATGAACTTCCCTTTAAAAAATTCTTTGTTTCAAGAGATGACCTCTGGGGAGTAGAATGAAGGGAAATATTTGCAAATAAAGGTGATTTAAAAACAAAATAAATAAAATTTTAAAAAGAGAAAATAATAAAATATATGACATGTATGTGTATACGTGTAAGACTATAAATGTATACATTTTAGAAAGATTTCCACCCAGACTTTGGTGCAGCAGGAGGTACATTTTCAATTATTTGGAAAATTGATGTATAATAGCTTATAATTCAATTAATTAGGTGTTGCTACATTGATTATCTAAAGCTAATATGTTGCTTGGCAGATGTATCTTTGCTTCCTTTCCTGTGTGGCAACACTATCCTTTAGCTAGGCTTTGTTCTTTTGTCCAATAGTACCAATTTTACTGATCCATCCTGACTGGTCTCTGATAGGTTAGTATTCACATTTGTCTTGCCTGGTTCTTCTTAGTCACCATCTCCAAACTGTGCTCTAGAATTTTGCCAGGAATTGCAGTCAAGCTCACTGGCCTTCATTTCCCTCCTTGCTGTATTTCTGGACCTCCATGCCTCAGTTACCTGCCCTCTCTCAAGAACATCTCTCAATACCTGATTTATTATTTTGTTGACTTTTTAAAAAATCAAAATAGGATGGTAGTTTTTATTTTTTTATTCATCAATCAACAGCATTTATTAAGCACTTCCTATGTGCTGGGCACTGAGCTAAACTGTAGTGTGTGTAAAAGGTGGGGAGGTGGGGGAGGAAAGACAAATGTTCTTGGCACAGAGGCACTTTAGAAAAAAGTCTGGTGTTCAGTTTGGAGAATGAGACAGCTGGCCTAACCATGTTCCTTAAATGGAGGTTCTGGAAAGAACTCAATCTTTTCATTCTTCTCTTGATTCTTGTATTTCTATTCAGCTCTGGTCTTTTCATCAAGAATGCTTGAAAGTCCTCTCTATCTGGATGAATGTCTATTTTTTCCCCCTGAAGTATTATTTTCAGTTTTGCTGGATAAATGATTCTCGGTTTTAATCCTAGCTCCTTTGACCTCTTGAATATCACGTTTCAAGCCCTTCAGTCCCTTAATGTAGAAGCTGCTAGATCTTGTATTATCCTGATTGTGTTTGCACAATACTTAAATTACTTCTTTCTGGCTGCTTGCAATATTTTATCCTTGACCTGGGAACTCTGGAATTTGGCTACAATATTCCTAGCAGTTTTCCTTTTGGGATCTTTTTAAAGAGGTGATTAGTGGATTCTTTCAATTTCTATTTTCCCCTCTGGCTCTAGAATATCAGGGAAGTTTTCCTTGATAATTTCTTTTTTTTCTCTTTCTTTATTTAATATTTTTTAGTTTTCAACTTTGATTTCCACAAGATTTTGAGTTACAAATTTTCTCCCCATTTCTACCCTCCCCCAACCCCAAGATGGCATATATTCTCATTGCGCTTTTCCCCTGTTTGCCCTCCCTTCCATCACCCCACTCCCCCCCCCCATCCCCTTTCCCCTTACTTTCTTGTAGGGCAAGATAGATTTCTATACCCCATTGCCTATGTATCTTATTTCCCAGTTGCATGTAAAAAACAACTTTTTTTGAGCATTTTGTTTTAGAACTTTGAGTTCCAAATTTTCTCCCTTCTTCCCTCCCCACCCACCCTCCTTGAGAACACAAGCAATTCAACATAGGCCACACATGTATCATTATACAAAACACTTCCATAAGACTCATGTTGTGAAAGACTAACTATATTTCCCTCCATCCTATCCGGTCCCCCTTTATTCAATTTTATCCTTTTGACCCTGGCCCTTTTCAAAAGTGTTTGCTTCTGATTACCTCCTTCCCTACTCTGCCCTCCCTTCTATAATCCCCTCTCTCTTATCCCCTTCCCCCCTACTTTCCCATAGGGTAAGATACCCAATTGAGTGTGTATGTTATTTCTTCCTTAAGTCAAGTCTGATGAGAGCACGATTCATTCATTCTCTTTCACCTTCCCCCTCTTCCCTTCCAATAGAATTGCTTTTTCTTGCCACTTTTATGTGAGATAATCTACCCCATTCTATCTCTCCCTTTCTCCTCTCAATATATTTCTCTCTCACCCCTAAATTGCATTTATTTATTTATTTTAGATATCATCCCTTCTTATGTATATTCCCTTCAACTACCCTTATACTTAGAAAGATTTCATGAGATACAAAAATCATCTTTCCATGTAGGAATGTAACCAAAACAGGTCAACTTTAGTAAGTCCCTTATGATTTGTCTTTCCTGTTTACCTTTTCATGCTTCTCTTGATTCTTGTATTTGAAAGTCAAATTTTCTCTTCAGCTCTGGTCTTTTCTTTTTCAAGAATGCTTGGAAGTCCTCTATTTTATTGAAAATCCATATTTTGTCCTGGAGTGTTATACTCATTTTTGCTGGGTAGGTGGTTCTTGGTTTTAATCCTAGCTCCTTTGACCTCTTGAATATCATATTCCAAGCCCTCCGATCCCTTAATGTAGAAGCTGCTGGATCTTGTGTTATCCTGATTGTGTTTGCACAATACTCAAATTGTTTCTTTCTGGCTGCTTGCAATATTTTCTCCTTGACCTGGGAACTCTGGGATTTGGCAACAATATTCCTTCTTGAGATCTTTTTCAAGAGGCGATTGGTGGATTCTCTCAATTTCTACTTTCCCCTCTGGTTCTAGAATATTAGGGCAGCTTTCCTTGATAATTTCTTGAAATATGATGTCTAGCTTCCTTTTTTGATCATGGCTTTCAGGTAGTCTCATAATTTTTAAGTTATCTCTCCTGGATCTATTCTCCAGGTCAGTGGTTACATTGACTTCTATTTTTTTATTCTTTTGGTTCTGTTTTATAATTTCTTGATTTTTGTTGATTTTCTAGAATAATGCATATTTTAAAAAATGTTTCATATGTTTCACTTTTTTTCCCTTCTGGAGAGCTGGTTGTTAAACATTTACCACCACATCACTATTTCTAGGCTTCTATTTTGGGGATAGGTCTACATTAGCCATACCTCATTCTCTCCTGGCTATGCTTCTGACTCTCCTGGAATTCAACATTATGAATTCTCATCCTGGAACTTTCCCTCTACCATGATGGCCCCCTTCTCCCAGTGAATCTGGAGCCTTCTCACTTTGGAACCTCCTTCTACCATGCTCTTCCCCTTCTTCCATTGTTGTTTGTTTTTTCCCCAGGCTTTCTATTTTGGTAATAGGCCCAGGCCAGCCACACTTCATTCCCCTCTAGGCTATGCTTCTGATTTTTCTGACTTCACCATCATGCCTTTATTCCTCACCCATTTCTCACCCCTTTTAGATTTTGCCTTTTTCTATTTGAATGTAAGCTCCTAGAGGGCAAGAACTGTCTTTCTTTTTTTAAAATTGTATTTATAACCCTAGTGCTTGACATAGTGACTAGCATAAAGTAAGCACTTCATTATTATTTGTTGGCTTCCTGTCTGTAGTAGGATCAGCATACAGTAGGTGCTTAGAAACTGTCCAAGATGGACTGACCACTGTGTACTGGCCACACTGCCTCATGTCTGTTCTCTCTGGGATGAGTTTTTTGGAACCTCAGTATCTTGAGGGTTTTTGAGCTAGTTGGCTTATAATAGGGAGAGAAGTATCCTGAGAGTCAGAGAATGAGAGAAAAAGATTATAGGGAATACTAATAAAGGAGTATGACCTTTGCACATGGGGAAGCTCAGGAAAACATGTGGGCTGCAGTCTTAGGGATTTCATCAGTAAATAAGCAGGAGGCCTGGGTTCTAGGCCTAGCCTGGCTACTGATTCCTTTTATAAACTTGGGCAAATTTCTTATGTTCTCTGGACCTTAGTTCCTTAATTTGTAGAATGAAGTATTGGATTTGATGACTTTCATCAGGAAGTATATATTCCATAACCCATATGTTGATTTGAGATCCTGTTGTGTGCCCAGCACCATCCATGCTATGGATGATGCTGAAGAAGACCTGTTCCTTTGTTCCAAAGAACTTCCAAGAGTCTGCCTGCCAGACCAGGTTGCAGGTAGGTTGCAAGAGGGCCAGGGTAGGTCAGAGGAAGGGAGAAGGTAGTACTGTAGGAATACATTATTTGGGGAATTTTTCTGGAGAGGGAGAAGATGATGGTCCTCAGTGTATTAATTCTTTGCACTGCAAATGCGCTGGTCCTGGATTTTTGCTGAATGGGCAGACAGAAGGAACAGTTGTCCTAATCCCACATCCTGCTGCCTGTGACTTACCGAGACTCTGAGTGTGGTAGGCCAACCATCGTCCAGGATGGGTCCGTTTTCAGGATCTTCCAAGGCAAACTCAACTGAGAATGTTACTGGCTTCACGTAGTCTGCTGTGTCCTGTGGAGGAAGCAGGGGTGAGAAGGCAAATGGTCACTGAAAGTGACGCCATCTGGGGTCATTGACAACTGAGGGCAAGATTACTTTGAAAGAGACCTGGGAGGGAAAGGTCTATAGCACTGAGACGAAGGAATAGAGAGGTAGAGAGACAAAGAAGAGAGGGGAAGGGAGGGGAGAGAGAGACAGACGGAGACAGAGAGATACACAGAGAGACATGCATACAGACAGAAACAGAGACAGAGAATGAATAGTATTACTGAGTCAGTTTGCTAAGTAAAGGCATGTCTGGGAAATTAGAAGCCTAAAAGCCTATGTATGCACAAAGAGGAGGGGATTGGGTTTTGATGTGGAAGAGCATGGCCAGCATAAGGCTGAGCTTTTGCATCAAGCAAGAGAGACTTTTCTGGGTTCTGGGTTCTAGCACACTCCCATGAAGTTTAGGGGCACAGTATTTGTGAGAGGCTGATCAGACATTGTATATTTGAATGGCAAAGCTCTGAACTCTTTAGGGGGCCCCTAGGAGAGAGGAACACCCCAGGGTATAAGAGTGGGGACTGGAGAGGCACAAACAGCCCGAAACATCTGGTAAGTATGAGCAATATAAATAATATGACTGCCAGTGAGTTTGAATGACAGGTATTTATCATTAACATCAATTCCATTGGGGATCTTAGAGATCGTTTAGATGAATAATGTGAAACTTTAATAGAAACTGATTCTTGCAGGCCACAGACTAATTTAGAAAAAAACAAATTTTCATTATCTGTGTTGTAATATAGTTTTATTTATTTTGTCAAATATTTTCCAGTTAAATTTTAATCTGGTTCCTGCCCCATTTGGGAGTTTTGAGCTGGCACTTTTTGAGTTTGACACTTGTGATTTAGACCATCCCAATCCTCAAAGAATTTACATTCTGGATTCAGGAAGACCAGAGTTCAAATGTAGCCTCAGACACTTAGTAGTTCTATGACCCTGGGAAAGTCACTTCACCCCATTTGCCTCAGTTTCCTCATCTGTAAAATGAGCTGGAGAAGGAAATGGCAAACCACTCCAGTATCTCTGCCAAGAAAACCCTCAAAATAGGGTCACAAAGAGTTGGACAAGACTGAGATGACTTAACAACAACAACAAACTATTAATAGCTTAAAACTGCATTAAGATTTTTGGAACACTGTGTGTACCATATACACAGACAAGTAAATACAAGGTAATTTGGGGAGTGAGAGAACACTAACAAGGAGGAGGCAACAAGGAAGGCTCTATAGAGAAAATGGCACCCAAATTGAGCCTTAATTAAGGAAAGACAGGAGGGAATGCATTCTAGGCATGAAAATCCCGTGAGAAGGCATGGAGATGGAAGGTGCAATGTCAAGTTCAGGGAATACCTAATATAGTCTAGTTTGGGTGTGAGGGGAAATGTAAGATTGGAAAAATAGGTTGGAGCCAGACTGTAGAGGACTTTGAGGCAATAGTGAGCAAACTGAATGTATTTGAGCAGGGGAGAGATGTGGTGTCAGACCTGTGATATGATGGAACATGGACAGAGTAGGTAGTAGGGAAAGGAAGGGCTGATGTATACCCCTAAATCTACTTCACCAGTTAAGTTGCTAGGCAAGGTGTGGCTAGATAATTTTGTATGGGAGAAAAGATTTGAAGGATGAAGCTCAAAATAACAGACATCCTCCTCCTGATGTCATCGGTCCTCTTCTAGAATGAAGGATGAACAACAGTGACCACAATAACAACAAATCATCAGTGACAAAGCAGCCCCCACAAGCTAATGACCACTTTCAAGAGGCATGATACATAAAGCAGAGATGTTAGGATATGCCAACCCTCCTGAAACATCTCTCCCAGCACTCCTGAAAGCACTGGAGCCAGATTAAAATGTAATTGAGAAATATTTAGTGAGATAAATAAAAATATAATCGAGTGTAGATAATGTTAATATGTGGTTTTCCAAGCCAATAAGTACCTTCAGGGAGCCTTTCGTACAGTTGGGTGTTTTTATCTGAGCTTGACACCAGTGATAAAAAGAGTAAGATGTTTGACCCATCTTATCCTGCTTTGGTCAGATCGGATCTGGGGCATTTTGTCTAGTTCTGAGCACCATGTTTTAGGATCACAGGCATTTCAGGAAGGTGGAATATGACCAGCGGTTAGTGACCAGGGACTACACAATATACCAAAGGGGTATGTGTGTGTGTGTTTGTGTAGGGGAGGGATAGGACATTCTGCTTGACTCTAGAGGGGAGAACTAGGAGCAGTGGGTAGAAATTGGTTGGGGGGGGAGGAAGAAAGGGAATATGGATTTAAACTAAAAATCAGAGCTGTCCAAAGTGCAGTGAGGTGCCTTAGGAGGTTATTAAACCAAGTTTGTATGACCAGTTTTTGGAAATATTGTAGAAGGGTTTGGTTGACTATGGGATGGAGGAGATGTTTGTTTGGTCTTTTATAATTCTGAGACACTGAGAATACTTCAAGAGAATGTAACCTCCTTAAGGGCAGGGACTGTTTTTTTTGTTTTTGCTTTTGTCTTTATGTCCCTAGCACCTAGCACTGTGACTGGCATCTAGCAGGAACTTGATTGAACATGTATTGAGTTGAATGGAATTGAAACTAAAATAACGGGTCAGGCTAGAACTAGTGGGGAGGGGTCCATGAACTTTAAATATGTGTACATATGCATACACAAACAAATATGTATACACATATAGTATAATTATTTCAATATATTTGGTTTCCTTTGAATTCCTATGTATTTTATGCATTTAAAAACATTATTCTGAGAAAGGGTCCCAGGGGTCCAGGACACAAAAATAGTTAAGAAGCCTTGGACTAGATGGTCTCAGAGGACCCTTCTAGCTCTAAGACCTATGCAGATAGGCTCTAGAATAGACCCAAGCTAGAGCTGTCTACGTTATTATACTGGCTGAACTGCCCCACATTAAGAAACAGATGCCCTGCCATGGCCACTGGGACAGGTCACATACCCCTCATCAGCCACAGTAGGTACTTTGGAACAAACTGACCCAAGCTCCAGTGTCAGGCTTACCAGAACGTGGAAGCTGATGTGGTCACAGTACTCTTGGCCAGCAGAGAGCAGAGCTGCCCTGTGTGTGTATTTGTCTGCATTCTCGTCCAGGTGGGCTCGTGGTGTGTACCGCCGCTCATCAATAGTGGCATTGTACTTGATGCCTGGAGAAAGTAGGGGTGCACAGAGTAGTAAGAAGGCAGAACCGCATTCGGATGCCAAGTGGATTGCTTCCCCTCATTTAAACAGCTCTTAAAAATCCTACTTCCTCAGTGAAGCCTTTTTAGACTCCCTGAAGAATGGACACTTCCCTTTCACTCTAGTCTGCATAGGGAATGCCCATAAAGGTGGGAAGGGATTGAGGATGGAATAAAGGAAAAAAGAAGGATGGAAGACCTGGGGTGGGGGTGGAGCATGGAAAGAAGAAAGAGGAAAAGGTAGAGAAGAATAGGGGGAGGAGAAGGTGAGAGAACAGGAAAGAAAGAAGGGGAGAGGGAGAAAAGGAGAGAGGAAGGAAGGAATGAAAGGGAAGAAGGGAAGAAGCTCGTAAGGAAGAAGACTACCATGGTAACCCTTACAAACTGGTTTTTTTTTTAATGCATTATATCTCTAGTTTGGAAAGGCTGCCACCCACCAGAAGGTTCAGGATATGGCCTTATGGTCTTAAAATTTAACTGAACCAAAGACAATAGCATGTCTTTCTCAATTATATTTTTTCCTATAAAAATGAGACTTCATTAGAATAGCCATGCATCAACGATTACTCTTCACTAGTTACTATATATAAAAGGCTACTTAGAATTTAGAGCAAAAATTAAAAAAAAATGTAAACACCTAGGTACAAACAGGTACCTTATTCACTAACTTTTAACTGTTTTTAATCACTACTTGGTCTAATATTGGCTGTTACTCCAGTCTTCAGTGGTCACAAACCTTTCTAATTCACCCTGAAATTTTATTGGCTTGTCCAGGTTTTATCTGAGATACTGGGATCGCTAGGCAGGTTGGAGCCAAAAACCTTTGCAAAAAAGCAGCTTCCATTTATATCAAATGCTGTTTGTCTTCTGATCTCATCCACCCATCTCTGTCATTAGATTCAAGTAGCACTGGAATCTACTTGATTCAAGTAGATCAAAGCCAGGTCAAAGGAGAATTACTGGAAAGTCACACTAATTTATATTTTTTGAGCAGTGGATAGAATGCCAGGCTTGGAATTAGGAAGGTCCCTGGGCATACCCACCCTCAGACACTTAATAATTGTCTCTATGACCCTGGGCAAGTCACTTGACCTGTATTTGCCTCAGTTTCCTCTTCCATAAAATGGGGTTAATACCTACCCCCCAGGGACGTTGTGAGGATCAAATGAGATGGTAATTGTAAAGCATTTAGCAAATGCCTAGTGATAGTACGTACTATGTAGATATCATCATCATCATCCTCACCACTGTCTTCATTTGCTTGAGGAGCCCTGTTCACCTTGACAATGGAGGCCTGACAGCTCTCTCCCTTTTTTAGAGATCCCCTGTTTCCTAAAGCTCTGAGAGCTACCAACTTCCTAACTTTAGCCTGGATTCCGTATCTACCTATCCTGATCTGACCCGATTTCTCCACTCCATGGGATCTTTGGCCGCCATCACCTGCCCAGTTACTTTTTGGTAATTCCTGATCTTTCTCCCGAGGATGTGCAAAAACTTGGAATTAGGGGAAAAAAAACAAAACCAGTCTGTGGGAGGGTGTAACTCCAGTAACATATTTAAACAGAACACGACATTTCAATAGAAATAGAAGGGGAAAAGAGGGGACCGAGGAGGAAGGGGAGAAAGTGAAGGAGGAGAGGGGTGCTCACCTACAGTCGCAGTTTGGAAATGAGGGGACAGGAAGATGGGCAGGAAGCAGAGGAAGGCCACCATGCAGGTTGAATCCTTGCCGTTACGCTTGCAATCCTTGTGGAAGATGTTGATCTTGGATGGCTCAAAGTGGATGCTGGCGTTGATCTGGACCACACTCCGGGACCTTGAGAGAAGGGGTGAGAAGAGAGCGCTATAGCCCCCTGGTCAGCTCTGTGGGGCTGCCCTGGTCATCGTTAAGTGGGAAAGAGGAGATGGAGTTAGGAGGGAACAGAGATTATACCGAGGTTTACTGGGAATGCATCGAGGAACTGACTCAGAAACTTCATGGTCACGACAACCAGTTTTCCCTGATCCACCTGGAGATTGTGAGGTCATATGATCACAGAGTTAGAAGAATCTTCAGAGGTCATCTAGTCCAACTCCCTCATTTTTATTGATGAGGAAACTGAGGCCCAGAGAGGTTAAGCAACTTTTTCAAGGTCATTCAGGTGACCAGCAGGGGATTCAAATTCTGGGTATCTAATTTCAAGACCCGAACTCTTTCCAATTCACCCTATTGCCTGTAGATGTGTGCGTGTGCGTGTGTGTGTGTGTGTGTGTGTGTGTGTGTGTGTGTATGAGAGAGGGTGCTAAACACAAGACAAACTACTTACTATGCTTGAAGAAGACTTGTACGTATCATATTTGAGGGTACCTCAAGGATACAAGATAATTGGTTTCTTGTATTCACATTTTTTTCTGTATCTGTTTTTTTCCTACTAGATTATACATCCCCTGAGAATATTGCATATGCCTTTTTAAATATTGGTGTCATCCTTTGAATTTGGCATAGCATCCTGTGTATTAATAATATTAACTAATTAATATTAATATCACCAATAAAATTAATAATATCAATCAATAATAATATTAATATGCAAGATACTATGGCACTTAGTATGTATTTTTTGAATGAATGAATGAATGTCAGCTCCTAGCACCCTGCTCTCCAGAAATCTAGGTGAAGCCCCTTCCTCTCTGTTCTCCCCTCCCCCTCACCACATCCAAGCCCTGCAGACTCTTCAGATGAAGCCTTGAAAAGTGTGGAAGACCCACCATAAGATCACAGCACCACCAAGGGATCCCACTGCCAGGTCAATGAGTCCATCTTCATTGAGGTCCAGCTGCCCATGGATGCTACAGCCAAAATATTGGAGGCCTGGGGCCAGTTCTGAGGAGGCAATTCTCTGTAAGGTGAGAAGGAGAAAGCTGGGCTCATCGATCTTCAGGTGCAGAGAAATTGGGAGGGCTGGCGCTGGGGAAATCCCTAGGTATAGTTGGAATAGGTAGCTGCCTACATGATGTGATTTGAAGCTACCAGGAAGATCCCCTCATCTCCCAAGCTCAAGGATATCTTTCTCCAAGGATTCATAGGGTGCTAGAAATTTCCACCATTAAAATAACTCTTTTGGGTTAAAGCAGGACTCTTAACCTTAAGGTCCACTGATCCCCAAGGAGTCTATGCATTGATTTCAGTAGGGAGGGGGGGAATTTAGATGGGAAAAAATTACATCTATATTTCAAGACAATCAGTTCCCTTTATAAGCTTATGTATTTTATTTTATCCATTTAAAAACATTATTCTGAGGAGGATCTTGACTGCCTAAGGGGACCATTACTCAAAAAAAGTTATTAACTCCTGAGTTGAGGGAGTGTTTTTAGAAGGTATCTTTCTGTTAACATGATAATTTGTTGCCTAGGTAGGAAAACACATAATCCATTGTTCTCATTAACATGAATTAGCTCCTCAGATTAGCTTGTCACCACCAAAGAACATAATTCTAGGGAGATGGAACACAGGTCAGTTTTGATGTAGAGAAAAAGGTAGGGAAAGGTACTAGCCAGGAGGGCACAGTAGGCACAGGAAGTAGCAAGAGGGTAAGGAGCATCTGGTAAGGTATTGTAGAATTAGGGAGAGAGAAGGCTACTAAAGAGATAAGTGAATGCAAAATTTGTCCATTTCAGAATTTTGACTGGTCACTTGTGGCTAGGAGAAAATTGAGTCACTGTGGGATTCATTGTCTATAAAGGCAATCCATAGACTGAGAATCTGAGTCCTAATCCATTCAGGTGATGAGTGGTAAGCCTGTGACATTTAAGATATTCACCATGTAGTCACTTGGGTGCGTCCTTTTTAGCAGTGCTAACAGCCTCTTCTCATCCTAGGGCTCAGGATACATTTTTTTACAAAATAAATTTTTTTATTGATAACTTTGGTTTTTTCTTTATTTTCCAAATATATCCGTACTGCCCCTTTCCCTAGAGTGCTACTCATTGTAACAAAAAAATAGAAAAGGAAAAAGCCCATCAAAAAGAGTTTCAGTAAAATTATCCAAACTCCTACATTTATAATCTCCCACCTCTGTAAGTGAAGGAGGGAAATGCATCTTCTCTTCTGGGTAAATTTGATTATTTTCATCAGACAACATTTAGTTTCTTTTTATTGTTTGCTCTTTCCATTTACATTGTAGTCATTGTGTCTATTTTTTCCTTTGGTTCTGCTTACTTTACTTTGTATCAGTTCATATAAGTCTTCCCATGTTTCTCTGAATTGTTCATATTAATTGTTTCTTATGGCACAGTAACATTCCATGCCACTCACATACAATAGTTTGCTCAGCCATTATCTAGTTAATGGGCATATACTGATCCCAGTTCTTTGCTAAAAAGCGCTGCTATAAATATTTTGGTATATGCAGAAGCATTCTTTCTGTCCTTTACCTTCTTAGGGTATATGCCTTATAGTGGGACCAAAGTGACAAAGGGATGGACATTTTAAGTATAATTACAAATTGCTTTCCAGAAGAGTTGGAATAATTCACAACTCCACCAACAATGTATTAGTGTGCCTTTATCCCCCTTCATAACCCCTCTAATGTTGATCATTCCCATATTCTGTCACTTTTGTCAATTTGCTTGGTGAGAGACTATTTTTGTTATCCTATACATGACAAATATCAAACATGAGCATTTCCAGATACACAGAAGTACAGAAAAGTGGACTGCACGTGATATTGTGAATATTTTATATAGCTCACATAAAAATGACATAATAAATTAAATTTTAATTTTAAAGATGTCTGGTTGGCTTGCCTTCCTGAAGATGGACTCAGATAACCTTTGGGAAGATTTTTTCCACTCTGTACATTCAAGAGGACTTTGTATAGTTTTTAAAAAAAGTACCAATAATTCCTTTCATGTGTCCAAGAGGCAGCATGAGGTAGTAGATAGAAATATAGGTCTCAAAGTCAGGAAAACCTAGGTTCAAGTCCAGCTTAGCTGTATGACCCCAAGGTCATACAGCAAATCACTTACCTTCTCAGTGCTCTGGGTCAGTAATGTCAAAACTCGAATAGAAACAGGAGGGACTAATTGTTCATATTCATTATTCTGAAGGATTTCTGTGGGCTTCATATTAACTCAGTTTTATTGTGTTGTTTTATTGTTTTTGTTCATTTATGTTTTTGTTTATGTTTGTTTTTACTTGTTTAAAAATATTTCCTGATTACATTCAATCCAGTTCCAGCAGAGCTTGGGAGTACTGTGGCCCTCATTGGGGAGGAAGTGTGTTTGACACCTCTGCTCTAGGTAATCCTCTTTAAGATGGTAAATTGCAGAGAAGGTACTGACCTGCATTGCTCAAGGAATTCCCTATTCAGGGGTAGGGAAGCTGTGGCCTTGAGGCCACATGTGGCCCTCTAGGTTCTCAAGTGTAACCCTTTGACTGAAGCCAAACTTCACAGAAAAGGTCCCTTAATAAAAGAATTTGTTCTGAAAAACTTGGACTCGGTCAAAAGGCCTCACCCAAGGACCTAGAAGGTCAAAGTGGCCTTGAGGCCACAGGTTCTGCACTCCTGCATACCAATGAAATCACAGGTTTGCTTCCTATCTCTTCTTTTCTCTAGTCCTGTTAACTTTTCCAAAGTGCTACCAAAGCTGTTGGATCTTGTAACATAGGTGGGAATTACTGCGCCATTTCAGGGATTTGGGACTTCATTAGTGTTCACTGATGCAGATCACAATCCCTCTGTACCTAGGTAAATTCTTCAAGAATTGGTGGGACTGAAAAAAAAAAAACAGCTGGTAGCCAGTCTTCTGGTGGTGAGATTTTCTGGACTTGACCAGGCTGATTGTTGGATGACAGGAGTCTTTTGCTGGGCTTCTACTTAAGTCCTCTCCAGCCTGGTAGGATCTGCCCATGCTGCCGGGTGTAGCCTTCAGGAACCTAGAATCACTTCTAGGCTTTGAGGAAACGTTGGAATAGAAGGGCAGGAATTATTGTATCTCCTGTCCAGCCTCAGCCTCTCTTTTCAGCCTGTTGCTGGAATGACACTGGGTGAAGTTTCCTTCTTCTCCATACCCCATTCTGACTTTGCTGCCCTGAATTCCTCTTTCCTTAATAGATAATTTAGGAAATACCTTCCTTTTACTGGTCCAGTGGAGAATGGGAAGTTTCCCATTGGTTACATGTTGGCGCTTTGTCTCAAATAATGTATAAGGGGAGCCCTAAAGGTCTCTGGGTCTTTGACCTGAGCATGGATACCCCACTGTGTGCTGCCTACTGTGCGCATGGAGGCTTCGCATTGAGACTGTTCTCACAAGAAGCAGTTTGCTACCTTCCCTTGTAAGCAGCAATAAAATTTGCTTAAGCTGTCCCTCTGCGGAATGATGCTTTCCATCTGGACTCCTCTACACCACAATGTCCATTTTACTGATGAGGAAAACTGAGGCCCAGAGAAGAAGTGATTTGCTTATGGTTACAAACATGAGTTTGTGACAAAATGAGGACTGGAACCCAGGCTCCAGCTGAGCCCTGGGCTAAGATTTCCCTAAGCCGAGACAAGAGCATATCTCTCATCTTTTCCATTTTGTATTTCTACTAAAATAGACAGATTGGATGAAGTCCTACTTGGTTAAAAATCTTAGGTTCATCTGAGGGCATAGGCAGCTAGGTAGCACAATGGATAAAGCACTGGGCTTGGAGTCAGGAAGACTTTGAGTTCAAATCCTGCCTCAGACACTCATGATCTGTGCAACCCTGGGCAAGACCTCTCTTGACCTCAATTTCTTCAACTGTTGTTATTGTTCAGTCGTGTCTGACTCTTTGTGACTCCATTTTTGGGGTTTTCTTGGTAAAGGTGCTGGAGTTGTTTGCCATTTCCTTCTCCACCTCATTTTACAGATAAGGAAACTGAGGCAAACAGGGTTAAGTGACTTGCCCAGGGTCGCACAGCTAGGAAGTGTCTCTTCTTCATCTGTAAATGGGGGATAATAGTAGCACTTCACAAGGTTGTTATGAGGGTCAAATGAGATAATATGTAAAGGCATAGTAAATCATAAAGAGCTATATAAATGATATTATTATCATCTTCTTGGGAGCTTTTAACCTTTTTTTGTTCTTTTTTTGTTTTGTTTTTTTTTTGGCAGGGCATTTGGGGTTAAGTGACTTGCCCAAGGTCATACAGCTAGTCCATGTGTCAAGTATCTGAGGCTGGATTTGAACTCAGGTCCTCCTGACTCCAGGGTGGGTGCTCTACTTACTGCTCCACCTAGCTGCCCCCGTTTAACCTTTTTTGTGTCATGGAGCCCTTTGGTAGTCTGGTGAAACCTATGGACCTTCCTCAGAATAACACTTTTAAATGCATAAAATAAAACACAGAGGATTACGAAGGAAACCACTTATCTTGAAATACTGTTGTCAAAATATTTTTTAAAAGACTTCACAGACCCGTGGTTAAAAACCTCTTATCTAATTCATGAACATTTCCAGTGAGTCATCACTTCCAGATATATCCCGAGTGAAATCCAGTCTATAACTGAGTATCTTTGCTTGATTATTCACCTCCAGCAAACTATAATGTTTGTTAGGAGATGCTTAATAATTAAGTCCAGCCTTAGGAAAGAACTACCCTCCTACTTGCATGTAATGACAAAGAGAAAAAGAATATAGATTCCATTCATTTTGAGTTGAGCTGTGTTAGGTGGACAAAAATCGCTCAAGAATAGAATGGAATTTGCCTTCTGCCTAGCGGAAGATTTTACTCGAGGGAAGCAGGCTAGTGAGTGTTGGTGTTCCCTGAAAGCCTAGGTTAGCCTGAGGCTGTTTGGGGCTTAGGAGAGGTGCTGCTCAGGTCGGGGAAGCTTTACCTGCTTATACCTCTTCAGGATGTTGTTCTGGAAGCCATGAAAGATGTAGATGACTCCCTGGTGGTCATTCTCCAGGGGAGCTCCCACCACAATGTCATTGTAGGAATCCTGGTTGAGATCTCGGACTGAGGAGATGGAGGAGCCAAATCGGGCGTTTTGGTAACCGTGAGAATCTTCTAGTGTCCCATCATAAATAAACCGGTTCTGCAGACAGAAAAGGGATAGGAGGAGGCCCGTGGTGAACTTGGCCAACGAGCCCCATTGCCATTATTTCCTACTACTGGCGATCCAGACCTGCTCTCAGGGATGTAACTAGGGGTATGGGAGAGTGGAGGGGGACTGAGGAACTGCTTAGATGGAGCCCCTCAGGACATCCCTACCACCACACCCACCTCTCCTGTCTCCACAGGAATAGCTAGACAGGGAGAAAATTCTTCTCTACTTCCTTTCTCTTAGTATAATAAGAACAGCTCCTTTGAAGAAGATTGGAGCCTGGGGAGATCTTGACATGACCCTGACACTTTCTGAGTGCACAATCTTCCAGCGAGGTGGGGTGCCATAGTCTCTTAGAGACTGGCTGAGCTAGAGGCCATGGAATCCAGAACTGAAGAGGCCTGCGGACTATTGAGAAACACTGTCACCGTACTGAAGATTTAAAAATATGTTTGCAAGACATTGTCTGTAAGTGATCTCAATATTATAGCTTGTTTGAAGGTGAGCTCTCTCATCTATTGCTTATCTTTATCTCCCTTGCTCCTATCTGCCTTATCACTCTATCTCCCTAATGCCTTCTGTCTCAATCTATCAATCTGTCAATTAATCCATCCTTCCATCCATCCATCCATCCGTTTGTCTGTCTGTCTCTATATCTAATTGTCTCTTTATATCTGTCTGATTGTCTGTCTCCCTATATCTATTCTCTTTCTTTATCCGAGTCTTTCTTTTTCTCTCCTCTCCTCATATCTTTCTATCCATCCACGCACCCATCCATTTTTCTATTTCTATCTAGGTCCTCTCTCTTTTTGTCTATTTGTCTTTCAGAATAATTTATCTTACAAGTTGGTGCCCACTCCTTAGTCTCTGGCAGCTCCGCTTGGTATAAAGGGAAAGAGCATTAGCTCTGCACCAAAGAGGTTCAAATCCTATCTCTTATACTCATTAGCTGTGTGGCCACAGATGGGCAGGCCTCTTAGTCTCTCTGGGCCTTGGTTTTCGCGTCTATAAAATGAAGAGGTTGGACTACATGGCCTCTGGGGTCCCCTCCTGGCTTGTATATATGATCCTGCACACAAACTTATATAGCATCTCATCATTTCCTGGGCTTGAGTTCTGAGGAAAGCTCTGGCTTCCCTGGAGCTATTGCCATGTAGAGGCAGTCATCTCCCACACTTGCTCTGCTACAGCACCTGAAATTCCTATTACTAATGAACTTTGTACAAGAGGCAACAGAGTACAAGGGATGGAATGTTGGATTTTGAGTCAGCAAGGCCTGGATTCAAATCCTGCCTCTGACCTTTAGTGACTGTATAACTGAGCAAGTCAGCCTCACTAAGCCTGTTCCCTCGGCTGAATAGTGATGGGGTTAGACTAGAATACCTCTAAAATTCCTTTTATTTCTAAATCTATGATCCTGGGGTCTTATGGAGGTCTCCTCCTGTGGGTTAAGGCCATTTTGTCTTCAGAAGGCCCCAGTAAATTACACATAGTTCATCTATGGAGGAGGAGCAGATTAACTCACTATGTGCCCACATCCATTTATCTCATACCAGAATAAATTGGTCTACCAGATTATCTGAAAGAGAGCTGAGCCCTGAGTGGTTGGGATGAAGAACAGATAAATTTTATTTGGCGTAGGGGATTGTAATATATTTTTGCTTAATGGAAAGATCTTTCCCATCTATTAATAGGTCCATGTGATCTTCTTAAGAAACGTGGAAGCCTAAGTCACATGGGTTTGAGTCATATGAGCCTGGGTCACAAGGATTGTGATGCCCTCTGACTCTGAAGAAGTGTATATATACTCTGAGGTTAGCATTTTGCTTTGGGGTCACTCATGGGAAGAGTGTTTGTGTGATATAGCCAGATGAGACTCTGGGTAGCCATTGAGCTCCCGGCTTTGAAAACCCAGATGTTGGTGCTTCTCTTTTTGGTAACTATGTATGTATTGCTTTTGGTCAGATAGTTGGGAGCCCCGTCTGTTGGTATTTGCTGTTTGTATTTGCTCTGTTTATATAATTCCTGTTTGTAATTTCTATTTGTATTTTCTCTGAAGTTCAGGGTGCTGACTTTTCCCTTGAACTAAGTGAATGATATATATATATGTATACGCATATACATATATATATATATACACACACATATATATGTGTGTGTGTGTATGTGTATATATATATACATATGTTTGATTAAAGTAAGATCATTGACCACTTTAAAGTTGCTTTCCTTTAGAAAAACAGATCAAAGAATCTGTGCTAGCAGCCCTCCCTCCTGTGTGCTGGTGTTGTTGGTCTTACACCTCCACAGCAGCTGCTAGCAACATTGTTGTTACAGGGATAGAGAAGGAAAGGTCCAGATACAGGGTTGGGGAACCTGCAGTCTCAAGGCCACATGTGGCCTTCAAGGTCCTTGGATGTAGCCTTTTGACTGAGGAGCCCAAGTTTTACAGAACAAATCCTTTTTTAAGGGGATTTGTTTGTGAAGTTTGGATTTAGTCAAAGGGCCACACTTGAGTCCCAGAGGACCACATGTGGCTTTGAGGCTGCAGGTTCCCCACCTAGTCCAGAACCCTCTGGGGAGGGATGCTTGTGTGAGACACCTCAATAAGGGACCTGAGGTAAGGGAGAGCACTGGGCACTTGTGGGGGGAGGGACATTGACCCCTCTTGACAATTAGACATTTGTCTGATCTAGTCATCAACTTCCTTTCCTTGCCTAGAGATGCTCCTGGATATGTCTTCTGACTTTAGGGGAGACAGCTTTGGTTCCTGACTCTCAGGTCCTGACTCATCAAGGTGGGCATTAAGAGAAGGAACTGCTACTTCCACAGCTCAATCTTCTTTCATAGGGCATTGGAGAGCAGTGGGAGAAACTGAGGTCTGATGAAGGGGAAGGTTGGTCTGTTTCAAATTTTACATGCACCAGGGGCCTAGGTTTCCCAAGAAGAATGAGGTCTTGAGTGTTCTCCCAGAGCTTTGCTCATCACAGTGCACACAGGGCAGCAGCCTCTGGCATTACCTGTCTCAGAATATAGACATACACTTTGCCCCGCTCTCGGCCCTCGCTGAAGTACATTGGTGCGCCAACCAGGAGAATGTCTGTCACCCCGTCGCTGTCCACATCCAAGGAACTGATTTCACTTCCATAGTATGAGCCAATCTGCAGCACAGAGGGGTAGAGTACTTTGAGGAGTGAGCTTCATTGGCCTCCTATTGCCTCTAGGATAGAATACAAACTTCTGTTTCGTATTTAACACCCTCCACAGTATGGTGCTGGCCTCTTTCCAGACTTAAATATCACTCCCTTTCATGTTTTAGCCAAAGTGCTATTCACAATATATACCATTGAATCCCCTACCTCTGTGTCTTTGCACAGTCTCTATCCTATGGTTGGAATGCTCTTCTGCCTTACTTCTCCCCTTTAATGACAAATATTTTGGTTGTTGGCCTGTCCTCAGAACTGTAACTAACCTGGGGCTATTGGGCTTTGCCCAGGGTAGTGAACTTAGAGGGTGTAAAAACGAACATATATTTATGTTAATATTTAACATAATATACCCTAGGCTATTTATTCTCTACCTCTGTCCCTCAGTTCCATAAAGAAATCCACAAATTAGCTCTGTCCCTCCCTGCTCCCTCCCCAAGAGATTTCCCCTTCTCTCTTCCTCATCAAGTGATGGTTTCTTCAAGCAAGAGTGCTACCTTTCCCTCCCCCCACATACTGTGTGGAAATAGCCTCCTTGGTGGAGTAGAAAGAGCAAGGATCCCTAAAACCCAGTGTGTTGAACAGGTCCTTACCCTCACCTTCTATTCCTGAAGTCATTGTAGTGGCTAATTCTCCCTCCTACTCTCTTAAATTTCTATCAGTTTCTTGTGTTTTTTCACATCATGAATGAAGAGGTAGATTTGAGGGTGCATTCTTAGCTCTTTGCCCTAGTTGGTGCCCCTTGCCTCAGGGAAGTGGTTGCCCAGTGCTTGGATTTGGGACCTTCCAGAGCTTGGCATGCCCTTTAATAACCATTTCTATGCCATGATGAGATATTGGGAAAGGACTTTGGGGAACTGTCTCTCTGTCTATCTACCTAGAGTTACCTATAATCAAACACTTATTAAACCCCTTTCTATGTTCTAGGTGCTGGGCATACAGAGATGAGGAAGAAAACATCTATCAATCAGTGAACATTTTAAGTGCTTACTGTGTGCCAGGCACTGGAGATAGACAAGGAATGAAACATCTCCTTCTCTATACATATACATATGCATTTGTGTTACAGATATGATATATATATATATATACACACACATATATATTTCCTTGTATCATTGTGTGTATATAGTTCTACAGAGAGAGCTTGAGAGACATATAAACAATGGGAGACAGAAGAAGAGAAACAAATAGAGAAATAGGGAGGAGAACCCTTTCCTAAACATGTGGGTCCTGAAGCCCTCAGCTATGTAGGTCCTGCTGATTTGGAGCCTACTTAATTTAGAAGCCCTCAGGACTGCGGTTTATCATTCGGATGTTGGAGTCAGAGCCCAGCAGGAAAAAATGTCATAAATTCATCACATAGCTTCCCTTCTAACTTACAGGGTCTAGAAGCCAATTCCCAAAAAAACCAGCCAGAGTCTGGGTGTGGGCGTGTGGGAGTAAGGCTGAGAATGTCAGTGGTGAGCAGCTGTCTGCCAGCTCAGCTGGACAACCAAGCAAGCATGATGGGGCTTGCTGATATATATGAGGGAGTTAGGTTAGACACTAGGGTGAACTGCCCTCTTGTCATGCCAGGCTGTGGGTAGTGGTAGATCATGCAATAGCATCTTAAGTCAGCTGGGAAAAACAAGTCAGGAGCTAGGCATGGAATGGGGAGAGCAAATTGAAATATAGTTTAGATGTGGGGATTATACAGACATCAGAAGTCAAGACAAAATCATGGATCAAGTGAATGGAGACAAAGCACTATGAAAATGAGCTTAAGACTGCCCTAGACAGGAAACTTCTTAGATTCTTCCTATTATACAGGAGAGGCTCTATGGTTCAGTGGTTAGAGATTTGGCCTCAGCGTCAGGAAGGCCCCAGATTGTGAGACATTTGGTAAGTCACTTAAATTCTCAGTGTCCTGGGCAACTCCCAGACTTTAAAATGTGAATCACTTATTTAACTCTTAGGGAGATTGTCCTTTATATTCTAGGACAGGGTAAGCTAGGATATACATACTGAAGTTTGACAGGAGAATGTTTTTTAGTGGTCAAGGGGGTGAAAACTTGACATGCCACTTCAGAAAGGTTGTCAATCCTTGTTTTGGGGATTTCTCTGTAGGTCACTTTAAATGACAAGTCACTTTGTGACTCGTGAAAGGGTGCCCAGGAGGGTACCATTCTAAATATCAAGCATCCTTTGGCTGCTACTCTGAGGTTGTGTGACTACATGCCAGATGTGGCGTGGCTAGGGGAAGAGAGCCCAGGTTGTTAATATTCACACATTTCCCTAGCACTGGGTACAAATCCCTTCCTTGGCACAGGTTGGTTTCTCTGGATTGGTAGAAGGACTTTTCCTTTCCAGGAATTTCCCTATACCATTAAATAACGGGTCCTGGCAATAAATAAAAACAGCAGGAAACACCAACTGATTTTCCAGTGTGAGGTTAGAACAGCCAACAGCTGCTGGAATAGACCAATATGCTCGCCTGAGGAATGGGGCTGGGGAATTCTCTGTCTCAGATATCTTGGGGGCTTGGGGGGCAGGTAGTCCTGCCCAGAAGCCAGGGAATGGATGGGAACTCCAAGAACTCCAACTACCTGAAGTAGATTCATTCTATCTCTTCCCCCTCTTCTCTCTTCATCCTCCTTTGCTCTCCCCTCCCCCCATCCCATTCCCTCCTTGTCCCCCTCTTCCTCATCCCCATGCCTATAACTTCTCCTTTCTTACCTGTTCTCCTTTCAGAGATTGATGGATTGTCAGGCTACGGTTGCTGTGCATCATGAAAAGGATGACTTTGCCTGTGTGGTTGAATCGGGGTGCTCCAGCCACATAAACCCTGCCCTGATCACGGGACACAACAGAAGTGACTGTGTAACCTGTTGAGGGAGAGGGGAAGGAAAGGATCTGAACACAGATGGAAAGGCTGCTGTTCCCTGATGTAGCCGTGTCAGAACACCAGGCAGGGCTGGTCTTTGGAAGAACGGGAAGGAGGCAACACATTATAAAATGATCAAAGAAATCTCAGGAGCAGGGAGGGGAGGGGTTTGTGCATAAGGTTTGTTCTGATGTTGAAGGAACATTATTTTTAGTGTTAACCCTGGGGGTTGTGACATTTGTAAAGGGTTAACCCAAATAAAGGCTGAGATACTGGGATTACCCTATGGGTTACATGTCTTTCTAGAGCCTTGGCCCTTTCTCTGACCCCAGGAAGCCAAGTATTCATTGACTCAGGTTCTGCAAGTGCTTCCCTTATTAGGAAAGAAAGGGTCAATGGGGCAGCTCCTTATACCCTCTACAGTCACCTGGTCTGTGGCTGTCAGATTTTGGGGGACTGTCTACACCTGTGATATCATTGGTGTAGGGAATTTTCCTGGGAAGAAACTCCCTCTACCAATGCAAACTGGAAACTGTTCTATGATCTATTGTCTCGGGGCTGACTTGGGCACTGAGAGAGGTTAAGTGATTTATACAGGCTCACAAAGCCTGTGTATGTCAGAGTTTGGACTTGAACTCAGGTCTTTCTGACTCAAAGGTGACTCCATGTTGGCACAAGCTAAGATTAGTATGACAAAACTGGTCTCCGGACATTCTTACGGCTTTGTAGTAATGGAGAAGGAGAGGAGGCCAATCCTGCTGAGATACTGCCCTTGGCCCATTCCTGGTGTGAGAATGGGGGTGCTTCTTAGCTCAGAGCTCTTAGGGAGAGTGAGCTCATGGTGGGGTTGGGGTGGGTTGATGGAGTCCAAGGCATCTCTGGGACTCAGGATCCTTTAAGAATCTAGCTGAGGAAGGGAGGCATAGGAGTTAGGGGTTTGGGATAAAAGGCAAGAAATGAAGATTGGCAAATCCCCTTTTTCAATCCAGGAATTCTTAAAAAGCTTTTGTGTTAGGGCAAGGGATTAAGGGCATGCATGGTATGATCCACTTCCTACCCACCCCCCCAAGTATGCTTTGTCCAGACCATTCAAGGTGGAGGGGGTGGGGCAGAGAAAACCCATCTTCCTTATGAGGTTGAAACAGCACCCAGTTTTACTCACCATATTCCAACTAAGGGGAAAGCAATGGTCAATCCCAGATGAACAAAATGGAATACCCATCTCACTTATTTTACCCCTAGGAAAAATTGGCTTATCTATTTGAGGGCAAGCTATGACATCTGACCTTGAAAGTATATAAATTGGGGAGGCAAGCTCAGGACATAAAGCCTTCTTGTAATTTCTGGGTTTCCAAGTAGTTAAGTCCCTCCTCAGCTGCAGTTCAGACTTGACAGTTACCTGGTGGGCCCTCTGACTTTAAGAATTAGATCCTGTTTCCTGGGAGTGGCAGAAGGGGCCTACAGTGGTGTGGGTGGGGTGGGGTAGGGAGGATAGAGGACCCAACACGTATCTGCCTAAGTGGAAGTTAGAAGCAGTTGCTCAGACTATGCCCAGAGCTTTTTCCTCTTAAGCCTTCCCTTCCTGGAGTGTGGAGGAATATTTTGGCTGTGTCCTGGCTCGTTACAGCTTGTTTCTCAGCAGAGAAACCAAAACAATGCCCTCTCTGGGGATCCTTAAAGCTGGGTGGGCTAGGCCTTCCCCCTTTCCCTGGGAGAAGGTCACTTCCTCAGCATCTCCCACCCACAGAGGGAGGGTTCTGAAAAGTAGAAGTGGCTAAATAGCAAAAGAAAAATGATCCAGTGGATGTCTTTGAACCCCAGCTCCTTTCCTACCACTCCAACACCCATAGCAAAAGACCCCTGAGCTGAGAGTCCAGAGACCTGGATTTTAGTCCTAGCTGTCACTACCCTCTCTTGTCCTTAATTTCCTTATCTACAAAATAAAGGATTTGGACTGAATCTTATTGAAGGTTCCTCCACACTCTAAGAATCCATGATTCTCATGTAGTAGATGCTCAGTAAACAATTATTAATTTTGCTATTAATTTGGGGGTCGATGTAATTTAGTAGAAAGAGCTTAGGATTTAGAGTCAGAAGACCTGAGTTTGAATGATGGCTCTGTCGCTTAGTAGCCACGTGACTGTGGGCAAGTCTCTTACCTGCTCTGAGCCTCACTAGGAGGGGAGAGTAATACTTGCCCTGGTTACTCTACCCGGTATTATGAGGATCAAATGAAATAGTTAAAACACTTTGCAAACTGTAAAACATTCTATAAATGGTATTATTTTTGACTATTTTATCTTAAGGTGCCATGCCCCTCCATCTTCTAACATGACTTTTAGTTTCTGAGTCTGCCGATCCAACATGACTTTTGTGCCTCTCCTTCTGAGTATACTTTCTTCTAATGCTTGTCTAGTACCTGAAGCCATGACACTAGTTCAGGGGCCCTAAGGTTACAGGTACAAGAGAAAGGTATAGACCCTGCCCCCTGAGGAGCTAAGGCCTAAAGGAAGAGATGGAAAAACAAGCAAAGACTACCTAAAAATGGGTATGCCTATAGCTGTATCTTGATCGTTCAGGGTAATGGATGTGAGATTGGGGGGAAAAAGAGTCACTGATGATATGAAACAATTAATGACATCAAATCACGTATACCTGGTTTCAGATTACAGATACCCCCAAACCAACATACTGACTTCTAACCGCCTCCTGTCTTAGCTCTGTTGATAAGAATGAGAAGGTCTTAGAAGACTGTGAATAATGTGTTCTTACATAATTGAGTTGATGAAATACTATGTCACAGCTAAAAGATTTAATGGGGGCTAATGATGGGCGCAAGGAAGAACAATCAGGAGCTTCACCAAATGAGCTTCTGCTTGTCTTTATTTTCACAAAGCGCTTCATTAGAAGTCATTTCTGCCTTGACTATGGTAACTAGTCAAGAAAACTACACAATTTTTGGATTTAACATCAAGGAAACAAACTCATGAAATGTTTCATGTGCAAAAATTTCTGATGAGGCCAAAATACCTTAAACAATTGACCTTCAAAATAAAAGCGTGAAGAGAAACACAATTTATTGCAAATTGTTCTTTCCTGATGTGTATTTTAGTTTAGGTAAGGACTCTTTATACCAGTGTATTGAAGTTGGTTCAAGGGCAATAAAAGGTTCTGGTTCCCTTGGGTCACTCACAAGTAGCTCTGTCTCCCACTTTCCCCAAATGCTCATTTCTATTTCATGACCTTACCCAGATATGCCCCATGGTTCTTCAGCTCTTCAGGGAATTCCTTTAGATATGACTCTCGGTGAGGAATGACCTTTCCACCACTGGTCTCTTTCAGCACAGCTCCATTCCAGTCATATGCACCAACTGCTCCCAGCAAAATCCCATCCTAGGCAGGAAGAAGGGGGACCCCCAAAAAGATCCAGGTCATTCCTGAAGAAAAAGTCTCTAAATGAAAAGGAATGCCACTACTAGTGCCTCCATCTCATTTTTGACCCCTACCCCTTATTTCTGGTCTTTAATTGAGTGGAGGTCATCTTCTTGCCCTGCCCTGTGAAATTAAGTGAAGGTGATCATAATAACTGAATTTTAGGATGGAGAATTAGTAAATGACAGCCTCCAAAACCACTTACAAATTCTGGTCCCTATCCAACTGCACAATTTCAAGACCCAAGTTCAAAACTCACTTCCTCCAGGAGGTCTTCCCCACTCTGTTGCTATCTACCTTTATAGCCTTGGGCAAAGACTCTCTGGGCCTCAGTTTCCTCAGTTAAAAAATGATGTTGGATTGAATGGCCTTTGAGGCACCTTCCCCACTCTAGACCTCTGCTCTTACGATCTCCTAATTGCCATTGTCTTACACATGGAATGACTTTATAAATCCCGCCTGTATATCTTGCCTCTGCCTCCTCACTGTGCTCCATTTTGAAGGTTGAAAGCTTCCTCCATAACTTTGGGTTTACTGGCTAGATTTCTGGACGATAGGTCCCTGCCCTCCTAGCACACAGTGAATGTAAATACCAAATAGTAACTCTTTCTCTTTTGGGGAACTCTGAGAATCTTCCCTTCCCTGTTTGATTTTTTTTGAGTTTTGATTAAAGGGGCCATCCCTTGATTAACTTCTTGTTTCTTTTCTTTCTTTCTTTCTTTTTTTTTGGAAGGGGGGAAGGCCAGGCAATTGGGGTTGAATGACTTGCCCAAGGTCACACAGTTAGTGTGTCAAAGTGTCTGAGGCTGGATTTGAACTCAGGTCCCTCCTGACTCCAGGGCTAGTCCTCTACTCACTGTGCCACCTAGCTGCTCCCCTACCCCTTCATTAACTTCTGTGTGGAAAGAACCTCCCTGAAGCCTCCCTGGTGGAGTAGAAAGAGCAAGGATCTAACTTCTTAAAGAGGCCTATTCACTGAATGAGTGTTCCACCTCACTTACAGTGAGCATCTGAAAAGACCTTAGCCCGAAAGGGCCAGGGTCTCCCATTGTATCCTGGGCTATCTCCAGTTGTCCTGGTGAATATCAGGCCACTGGACCCAGATGGCTCTGGAAGAGAAAGTGAGGCTGATGACTTTGCAGTCACCAAACATACCTCCCTCACTCAAATCAAAGTCAACTGCAAGTCACATCATCATTTCCCTGATGTCACGGTCCTTTTTGAGAATGAAGGACAAAACCAACCTGTTAGTATCCCTAGTGTTTTTGTCTGATTTTTCTCCCAGGCAGACCACAGTCTTTCTGAGGGCAGGAATTGTTATGCCTTCCAAAGTGTGGGAGGCCTCTGAAGTGTTAGCTTCTTTTCTGCACATCAGTGTTTTGGTTCAGTGTCCATTTCAGCCATTTAGTCAGTGGGATTAGTTTCTAGTTTCTCATAGAAGAGTTTCCATGCAGGGCTGTGGGGATGGGAGTGAATGTATAAACCTAGGGTAAATCACAAGGTCCCCTTACTTCCCTTTCTCCTTTCCCCATGTTTTTTGGATCCAGATGAAATCAGAAAACAGAAAGGGCAATTTCTAAGGGGAAAATGGTATCATAATATGCACTAGGGAAGACACTGACATTAATATAATTAGGAAACTCATTTAGTACAGATTGGCACCTGCTTTGCTTATGGTTTTAATGAGCTGCTTGGGGCACCTGCCCAGGGTCACATACCCAGTATATGTTAGAGTTGCGACTCGAATCCAGGTTTTCATCACTCTGAGACCAGTTCTCTGACCACTTTGCCACAATGCCTCTCATGGAAAATGCATTTTCTCAACCCTTCTTTGGGGCCACATTTATTAAATTTGAATTATATAATTTAATATAAAATGACTTTCTCAAGGTCAAAAAACCCAGAATTTGAAACCAGACTCCAAATCCAGGGATTTTTCCTGCTATAACAGCAGCCTCTCCATAACAACAGAGATCCCTTGCCCGTGGACATGGTGATGGTGGTGGTGGTTTCCCCATCCATTATCTAGTATTGTCCTTATAACAATTACATGAGGTATTTAAGTCAGGAAGTATTATTACCATTTGACAGATAAGGAAATTGAGATTCAGGGAAGTTTAGAAACTAGTGCCTAGTCATACAGTGTCAGAATTGGGCCTGGCAACTAGGTGACCTGGTTCTGATGCTATATTACTCTTGTTTTCCATGTCCAGGAATATTCCATGCTCTCTTGAGATCCTGTAGGGTTACTCAGCCAGGTTACACCTGATTACAGGTTACAGATTAATGTAGGGCCATCACATCCTCCAAGGCACACAGGGTAAAACTGGATAGGAAGAGAAAAGTTCCTAATGTCCTCTAACACCAGATGGATCCTCTTCTCCATTTTCCATCTGAAACTCTTTGGGAGGCATCCATCAAAGTTGGTTTCACCCTTCTCTGCCCACTGAGTGAGAGGATGCAACTGTGGACCAATCTGCTTTGCTTTAGAGAGATGCCTTTGAAGATACATTCTTGGCTCAGTGAATACCCCTGTGAGCCTTGCAGCACATCCTGAAGAAGGACTGATTCAAACCAGGAGCTTGCAACCCATCTGGGACCTCCACTCTCCCCAGGCCCCGGGAGGTTTGGGAATTCCATCTGAAAATGTTGGCAGCTCGAAGGGGTCTGGCAACACTGGTTCCATGTCTCTTTGGCAACAGGAACAGAGTCAGCCTTGCTGCTAACTCCGTGTGATTGTAGAGGCTACGAAAGGTCCTCCGGTGGCCAAAAATACCTCCCCTACCTCTGGCTGACATTCCGACCTTAACATGCTATTACTTTAGCTTAAGACTTTGATCTCCACTAAAATGCAAATCCTTCTTGAGGGGCGGACAGTTTAAGTTGTTATCAGTTGTTGACATGTTTGAGCAACTGAGTTCATTACATTCTTATTTTAGAGTAAGGGTCCTTAATTTTTGTGTGTTGTGGACTCCTTTGTCAGTGTGATGAAATCTATAGACCCTTTTTCAGAATACTGTTTTTAAATGCATAAAATAAAATACATAGGATTATAAAGAAAAACAATTACATGGAAATACAATTATTTACATTTTTAAAAAAAACTTCAAAGACCCTAGTTCAGAACCCCTGCACGAGAGGAAGCTTTGAATGGGAGAAGATCAGGACCCTGAGCTAGAGGATTAGTGGATACCACGCAGTATACATGGGTGTTGAAGGGAGATAGGAGGCCAATAAAAACAAACTCCATTGACTTCACAATTTCTCTCTAGACAAGGGAGACAAATATATTTTATGTTTAGAAAAATAAGATGGGCAGTGACTGGAGACTAGGTGCTAAAGTCTTGATAAATGAAGTCAGGAGTGTCAACACATTCAAAATATCCATTCATGGCCATCTGGGAAGGAACATTTAAAATCCAAGGTTTTCAGCTGCTTCCTGATTGAGGCCATTCTCACTTTTCCCCCACTCTCTTAGCGAGGCCAGGAAATTCTGGTTGGGTAGCCTTTCCCGGGAGAGTTCTTCTTATGGCCAAACACGAGAAAAGTCAACTGGAAAGTTATTTGGTTGACTTGTTGACAGACCAAAAGTACTGGGAATCTGTTCCCTTATCTGTCTCAGAGGAATGGAGAGGACTCCTACTCCTAATGAGGCTTCTGGCCCCTGCTATTTTGCTGATAATTGGATTAGCTGTCTTGTCAATAACTATGAGATGGAAGTGGAGAGGCAGAGGTAGGGGATTTTCTTTGGAAGTGGGTCTAAATCTCTAATCTTGGCATTAAAAAGCATGCTCTGGTTGTGCCCAATCAAAGAAATACCTTTATTGAGCGCTTACTAGGTGCCTGGACAATCTCATAGGTGTGTTGGGAGTGATAAAATATGTTGAGAGCCATCAAAGAGAAGTCTCCTGCTTTCAAGTTGAGGTCCTTGTCCTGAAGTTGGGGTCAAAGGGAGCCAAAGGAAGTGAGGGCTGTGTCCTGAAGCAAGGCAGTAAGATGCCATCTGTCTTGCGGTTCAGAATTCTGGAAGGTTGAGTCACTGGTCTTGTTCTGTGCACATGGGGTCGTGAGGCCATAGGACTGAGTGTTCCATCACAACTTACAGACCACCCAGTTCACCCTTTCCCCTTATTTTATAGGAAACTGAGGTCTTGAGACGTTAAATGACCAGTCCAAGTCACACAGGTGGGAAATACTAGAAAAGAAACTCAGACTCAGTTCCTTTGATTCAAATACATTTCTTTTCCTTCCAGCTGTATCGGCTACTTATAAAATGATTTGATGAGCCCTGCCCCCTTCCATTGGCCTTCCCAGTGCTTGAAATACCACCAATAGCACTTCTTTAGAGCAAGGCCATTGTGTCTCTGAAAGACATTTTCCAAAACAAAAAAATGTGTTTTCCAGGACGGAATAATATATTAACCATTTGTCAGGATTCATTTATCAGAAAACTGATAGCTACGGAGCAGAGAACAGAACCATGAAGGAATGGGACATAGGATAAATGAATTTTTATGGGCTTGTATAAGGATGAGGAGCTGCTGCCCTAGCTCACTCAAGACCTCTCTCCTAGAGGGCTGGAGTTAGGGGGTGGTGTTTGGTGGATTGATTTTTTTGGGAACAAGGAGAAATTGTGCATAAATGTACTGCTAGACTCTTTGAATCCTGGGAAGTTGGAGCAATTAAGGTAATGGCGTATGTATCAAATTTGCAGATGGCATGAAGCCAGGAGGAATATCTAACACATTGGATGACTAAGCCTCAATCCAAAATGATCTTGACAGGCAAGAATATGGAGTTAACTCCAATAAAATGAAGTCTATTAGAGATAAATGGAAGGTCCTATGCTTGGAATAAAAAATAAACTTCATACGTACCAGGATAATAATAATTGACATTTACTCAGAGTGTATGAATACATATTCTTATCTGATCCCCACCACAGTCCTTCAAGATAGGTATTATAACTATTATTATCATCATTTTAGGAGGAGAAAACTGTCTCAGGTGTTGTTCAGCCAGTCTTCAGTCACTTCCAACCCTATTTGGGGTTTTCTTGGCAAAGATACTGGAGTGGTTTGCCATTTCCTTTTCCAGCGCATTTTACAGATGAGGAAACAGACAAATGGGGGTTAAGTGACTCGCCCAGGGTCACACATCTAGTAAGTATCTGAGGCTGGATTTGAATTTAGGAAGATGAGTCTTCCTGACTCTAGGCCTGGCATTCTATCTGCTACACCACCTAGCCGCCCAGGAAACGGAGACACAGAGAGGTTAAGTGATTTGCTCAAGGTCACATAGCTAGTAAGTATTACAGGCAGGACTTGAACTCAGATCTTTCCAATTGTAGCAGTCCATCCCTACACCAAACTGCCTCTCACAAGATGGAGAAGGCATAGCTAGGTACTAGATCCTCTGAAAAAAAATCCAAAGACTAGATGTAGTTTCATTTAACCAACAGGGTGACCAGGCAGCCAAGTGAGTGAATGCAATCTTAGGCTGCATTATAATGTTCAGGACTTGGGAGGTGATAATATTGATCTTCTCTTGCCTGGTAAGACCAAACCAGGAATACTGTGTTTTGTTCTGGGTGCTGTATTTAAGGAAGGATGTTGATAAACTGAGGAGGTTCTACAGGGGGGCAACTAGAATGGTGATGGGAGCCGAGTTCATGCACCTGAGGGTAACTTCAAAGAACTAGGAGTGTTTATCTTGGGGAAGGGTAGAATTGGGGAGGACATGAAATCTGTTCTTCTGGATTTTGAAAGGCTGTTATACAAAAGAAAGGTCAGGCTGGTTCTGTTTGGCTCCCAAGCAAATTCAGGCTTGATTTAAGGAAAACCTTCCTAGATCCCCTAAGCAAGAATGGGATGAACTGACACAGGAGGTGGTTGCTTCCTCCTTATTAGAAGTCTGCAAGCAAAGACACTTGTCAAGCGGGTAATAGAGGGGATTCTTGTTCAAGTGTGCTGGATGGCCTGTGAGATGCCTTTCTACTCTGAGATCTGGTGATTCTGATAACATATGGGGGGAGGGGTTCACACCCTTTCTTTTCTGCACCTTGTTGAGATGTCATTGAGCTGTAAGGGCAGGGAATGAATGAAGGGTGAGGTGTATGTTACAGAGACTTCTGACTCAGGTTGGAAACATAAACAAAACCCAATAACACTGGGTTTGGAATCAGAAGAGCTGGGTTCAAATCCCAGCTCTGATACTCATTACCTGTGTAACTTTGGGTAAAGTAGTTTAACTTCTTTGGATCTCAGTTTCTAAAGCTGTAAAATGAGATCAGTGGTGCCAAACTCAAATAGGAATGGGTTGCTGTGGGCCACACTTGGGAAACCAAAAATAAACATTATATATGTTGTGTTTTAATTTATTTTTTCTTTTTTTTAATTTGGGAGGAAGAGAGGGCAATTGGGGTTAAGTGACTTGCCCAAGGTCACACAGGCTAGTAAGTGTGGCAAGTGTCTGAGGCTGGATTTGAACTCAGGTCCTCCTGACTCCAGGGCCAGTGCTCTACTCACTGCACCACCTAGCTTAAAAAATATTTCCCAACTACATTTTAGTTTGGTTTGGGCTTGCTCTTTTGCAGGCCCCCAGGCAGAGAGTTTGACACCTCTGATCTTGAGGATTTCTCCCTTCCAGTTCTGTAGAGTCTATAATCAATGCCATTGGGCTTCATCATCTGTTTGCTGATTGCGATCTCCTGTTTAGGGATTCCTACCAAGGAGCATTTATTGAAAGGGAGTGGGTGAGGAAGAAAACAAGCAAGCATTTATTAAGTGCCCACTGTATGCCAGGTACTGCACTAAGTGCTTTATAAATATCATCTTCTTTGAGCTTCACAACAACTCTGGGGGGTAGGTGCTATTATCAGAGGAGATGGAGGCAGACGCGTCAAGTGACATAATAGTAAGTATCTGAGGTTACATTTGAACTGAGATCTTCCCGACTCCAGGTCCAGCACTGTGTCACAAAACTGCATATGTGAGAAACATTAAGAAGGGCAGCTAGATGGTACACTGGATAGAGTACTGGCCTGGGAATCAGGAAGACTTATTTTCCTGAGTTCAAACCCAGCTTCAGACACTCACTAGTTGTATGACCCTGGGCGAGTCACTTAACTGCTATTTGCCTGAGTTCCTCACCTGCAAAATGGGGACCCACTGGAGAAGGAAATGGCAAACCACTCTAGTATCCTTGCCAAGAAAACCCAAATGGGGGTCAGGAAGAGTCAGACTCAACTGAAAAACAACTGATTGGCTGGATCATTGTGTATAATTAATCTAATTAGACTAAATTAATCTAGTAAGACTGGAAAGGTAGTTTGGGTCCAGGATGTGAAGACTTTTAAACGACAAACCAGAGGGGTTAGTTTGAATAAGATAGTTTGAAAGGTTCTTTTCATTTTTAATATTCTGTAAGTGACTGATTCCAATGGGAGAGGTTAAGGGGGTGGTGGTGCATGTGTTGCAATTTGGCCATTAGCTGTAAAGCTGTTAAATGATTTCCTTTTAATCATGAGCTTAACTTAGACTCAGCTATGTTTATCCACCCATGATGTGGTGTGCATAAATCTCTATTATCGCACAGACTCATCAGAAGAAGGAAGTTTGTTTTATGAGGATGGATTTTGTCCCAGATGCTAATGATTAATTGGTTGGGAAAAGGACCATTTTTCTAAACAAGCTGATGATTAGGTCAGTTTCAGCCCATACAGGATGCATCATTGCCTTCCGCATAAATGTGAAGTAGGCAAAACTTTGGAGCCCTCCAGTTCCCAGATTATCACAGCACCTTTCCTCTCTTTCTCGTCTCCATTCTGATTTCATGCCTGCTAATACCTGCTAAGTGAGAACTAATGGGATGGGGTCTTCTCTCCCCTCTCCCTTAGGAACACTTGAATTTTACTAAAGAATTCCTGGAAAACAAAAATGTTTCAGTTCCATCATGGTGGAATGAGAAGCAGCAAGGGCTAATATTTGGGGCAGGGCCCCTGATAGGCCCTTTCAAATATTTATATCTTTATGTGACATGCATTTCTGGGCATGATCAGTGTGGAAATTTGTGTGATTCTGCATTATTTGTTGCAAAGGTTTTGTTTTTGTTTTTTCAGTTTGAAGTATCCACCTCAAACTGGGAGGGAGGAAAAAAAATGCTTGTTAGTAGAAAAAATAAAATAGAATAAAAGTTAAAATACAAATAAACAAACCCGTCCTGGTACGAGTAGGGCTTAGTCATCAGGACTTGTCTGTCATTGTTTCTTGTTTCAAAGAGGGCCAACAATATCACGGGGTGATGTCTTGACTTGGCCTGAATTAGATTTAAGTGAGGCAGAGTTGTGCAAAGTCATCAGCTTCAGTCTTTCTTCCAGAGTCATCTTTGTCCAGTGACAATATAAAAGTCAAGGTGACTGATGATGGCCTGGGATGCAGTGGATGGCCTTGGCATCTTTGATGTCTGACCAAGCTCTAAGCGCTCCACAGCACCTGCTTCAGCCATCATGGCCCTTGGAACACATTATTCTCAGCTATGCATCCTGCTGGGGAAAGTCTTCACATGCTTGGGGCAGACATCCCCTTAACTCATTGATGAGTTTGAGGCCTGTCGGTTACCCTCACCCTGGTTTAGCCCATCTGCTGAGAGTTTACTGGGGTGTGGCTTTGACATCTGCTACAGCTTCTTGGAGCCACAGGCGAACATTGGGTGAAAAGGTGGATGAGTAACCCTGAAAAGGGCTGGGCAAGCCCTCACACCAGAGATGCTACAACTTACCTGTTGTGATTGTGAGATAGAGGAGGCTTTACTCTACTTCCTACTCTCCTATTTCTCCTCCTACCTTAACCCCACCCCCCTCATTCTCATCCTACCCCCAGCTAGGTGGTAAAGTAGCTACCACACTGAGGTCTAGTAGGCCTGGGTTCAAATCAAGCCTCAGACACTTACTACCAGGTCAAGTCACCTAACGCCTGTCTGCCTCATTTACTTCATCTATTAACTGGGGATGATAGTAACACCTACCTCCAGGGGGCTTATGAGCATCAAATGAGATAATATTTGTAAAGTGCTTTGCAAGCCTTAAATGCATTCTCATTTTATCTTTGCTCAAGTGCCCATTTTCAGCATTTTGCTTTACTCCACTCCCCACCTGCTAGTACCTTTCCAAAATTACCTTCTATTTTGAATATTTTTCTCTATGTGCATGTTATTCCCCCTTGCCTGATGATAAGCATCTTGAGGTTAATAACTGTTTTCCATTGTTTTTTAATTTCTAGCCCCAGCACAGTCTCTGGCTCTTAATATATTCTTGTTCATTGATTATGTCAGTTGATTCGTGGATGAACATCCTGACTTTACTTGAATAGTTCTAGTGGGAAGCGGCTTACCACAGTACAAGGTGACCCAAATAATTTGGTGTTGTATGTGCTGGCTCCTGGTGATCTCCATGTTAGTTTCCCAAGTACTTACAAACTAGCTGTTTAATATTCTGTTCCAGAATTATATCAGAGGTTGACGTCAACACTGAGTGTAATTTAAAGGATCAACTTTTTCTCCTTTTTGAAAATTGGGACTTTTTTCTCCTATTCTGAGTAACTTCTCGAAGATTAACAACGGCAGATTTGAGCTCATAAAAACATTATAAGCAGGGCCTCTGAGATTGTAAATTCTCTGAGATGTAAATTCCTTCAGAGGTCTGAGATTTAATTCCCCTGGAAATGGAAACTTGAAGTCATTCAAAGTGGCTTGAGGACAACTTACCATCCTCTCTTCTATCTTGGGCTACAATTTCTTCTTTGTGTCGTTTTTATTTTATTTATGGTTTGAAGACAGTTCTTGTTGGACAGAATGGAACAAAAATAGAAGAGTAGTTCTACCTTCTCTCTATAGATGATAAGCTGCTTGAGGGTAGGAACTGCATTTTGCCTCTTTTTCTACCCTCTGTGTTTAAGCACACTGTTATACAGTAGGTGTTTGATAAATGTTTATTGATGGATTAAAAGAAACAATGTTTGTGAAGGTGCTTTGTAATAAATAATGTGCTTTACAAATATAAAGTGTTTCCCATTGTATTATAATTGTAACCACCTCTCTATCATCCTTCTTTTTTGGAGGGGGGATGGCAGGGCAATTGGGGTTAAATGACATGCCCAAGGTCACACAGCTAGTAAGTATGTCAAGTGTCTGAGGCTGGATTTGAACTCAGGTCCTCCTGAATCCAGGGTGGGTGCTCTACTCACTGCATCACCTAGCTGCTTCCTCTATCATCTATTTTGCTCCTTCCATAGGGAAATAAGTCTTTTTTTGGTCATATTTAGCACTATTTAAGAGCTGTCTGGGGCTCTAGTCAGGTTCCAAATAGAAGCAGTTTCTGAATTCTTTAATTCATTTCCAGGAGTTCATTTCAAGAGTGCATCTCTCAGTCATTTCCAATGAAGATGGGAGCTGTTGGCCCAGCCAAAGGATAGATATGTTCAGGCTCATATTTTCCCTCTGGCCAGAGCCAAAAGCCTAGATTTCCCACTGGTCTGTCTAGTTTTTTTCCTCAGGTTACTAGGCCAAGTGGATATTTGAGAAGCTGACATTCTAGTGTTAGGGAAGGCATTTAAAGAGCAGACAGACTAGCTGGTTGCCTATGTGGTCCAATTTGAGGGATGCTAAAAATATCTTCTTGAAGACCCATAACAATGCCAGAAACTACATCTTTAGAGCTTCATTTTAGGGGCTTTGGAAGCCTCTCCCCCACTAAATAATTGAAGGGTCTCTAATGAAAATGCCCTTCTGTTCCTTCAAGTTCATATAAACTAACATTGAAAATTGCCCACAACCTCTGAGGGAAAACTGCAGTGGATTCAATAGCATCTCTAACATAAGAAGCAAAAGCCTGGTAAGCAGATGATTGGAGGAGAAGATGATCCAAGAATGCCAAGAACAGACTTGATCCAGAAGGACCATTGATATGCTGGTTTGTGGGGCTAGGATATCAGGAGGAAGAAGAGAATCAGGGCTATAAAGGAGCAAAGCTTGGTGTCATTGAACACTCCATATCGATGGTCATTACCATTCAGTTTGATCTTCTTGGCTTAGAAGAATTTAAGAAAAAAAGTGGTTCGGGTAGAAGTGGCTATACTTATGCACTATACTTGGGTATCTTCAAAGAGCACTGGACCCTGAGCCAAGACACCCAGCCAAGACACTCAAGTCCTAATCCTGGCTCTGTCAGGAACTTTCTCTATGATGGCGAGTCACTCGACTTCTATTAGTCTAGGTTCCTCATCTGTAAAATGGAGATAATACTTGGTCCTACCCCCAAAGGGTATGTAAATCTGAAAGCTTCTTGAGGGTAGGGACCATTTCACTTTTATATTTTTATTCCCAGCTCTTAGTATAGTGCTTGGCACATACTTTTCATTAATTAATTAATTCATCCAATCATTAGATGAGATATGAAAACATTTCGAAAAAGTTCAATGCAATGTATAGCCTATATCAGATTGCGTGCCCTCTTGGGGAAGGGGGGATGGGAGGGAGGGAGAAAAAATCTGGAACTCAAAATCTTGTAAAAGTGAATGTTAAAAACAATCTTTGGCTGTATTTGGAAAAAATAAAATACTGTTAAGTGGGAGAAAAAAGTTCAGTGCAAACCTAATGTATCACTGTTTTTAGAGGTCAGCTCAATTTACATTTTTCTCAATTCAGTGGACAAAATCACTGAAGCATTTTGGATATGGGAGACAACCTGGGAATGCATTTATCTTTGGTCATCTGCTCGCCAAGTTCTGTGCATTACAGGCTTCCCCTCTCATCAGTTTAGGAATTCCTACTTTGATCCCGCTTTTAATAATGGCAAAAGCCCAACTTGTACAATTTCAGGCGGTGGTGAATGTTGTTAGTCAGAAGACTTAGGTTCTATGCTCCATTCTGCCTTTAATGTATCGTGTGACCTTTGGGAAGTCTCTTCAATTTCTCAAACTTAAGTTCTAGGGGCATATGTTAAAGGATACAATAACTCATGCCCTGAATACTTTGTGAGGATCAGATGAAATGATATTTATAAAATGTTTTTAGCACTGTGCCTGGCATCCAGCAGGCTCCGTATAAATGCTAGCTGTCCTCCTCCTCACTCCACTTTGCATCTGATTCTTTGCTTGTTCTAAACTCCACAGAACATGATTCCCCCAGGGTAAGCTCCTTACCTCTAATCTCATCATTAACTCAAGCCTTGACTGATACCAGCCCCCTTCAGCTTCCTTTCCCCTCTGTTAGGATGACTGGAGGGTGGACTATGAAACTCCTCCCAATGCCTTCCTTTATAGGGGGCAGAAAATGGACCCTCAGCTTACTCCATATTTCATTTGCTGCTCTGCTTGGTTTCAGCTTCATGGAACAAGAGGCCTCAGTGCTGGGTAGCTCCCACTTTCCTGCCTCTTTTTGTTGGTGGGCTTCCCTCACCCCCATTAGATTACAGGCATCTTGAGGGCAAGAACTGTCTTTTTATTAATTGTATCCCTAGCATTTAGCGCAGTGCCTGGCACATAGTAGACACTTAATAAATATTTGTTGGATCAGATCATCATGATGAAAGGTAATGTAGCACAGTAGATAGAAAACTGACCTCAGAGTCAGGATGTTTTGGGTTTCAGGTCTTGTCACTGACCTACACTGGCTGTGTAACCCAGGGCAAGTTGCTTAACTCAATACCTGTTGAAACAACTCTCTAAGACTAAAAGTTGTAGAATAGTTGCTGACATGTCTTGGTAGAGGATATTTCCTACCCTATTGAAATCATAAATCTAGACTACCACCACCAAAAAAATACCCCACCCCCCCAGAGTTATTATATCAGAGATCAAATGAAAGAATGAATGTGAAACTATTCTTTAAACGAAGAGAGCACTGTTTTAATGTAAACTATTAAAATTCCTCTGAAAAATGATAAACTATACCCATAGCATGGGGCACAAGAACAAAGACAGACTATAAAAACATGCCATGACAGTGGCACACTAAAAGTGTAACCGAAGGAGGTGTGTACCCAAATATTCTTGTACTGTCCCTATGCCTGAAGCATGTGCACACAGAGCCCACATAGGGATTCACACACAGGGCACCTGCATAGGTGTATGTGAAACAACTGTGCACCCTAAGGACACAGACATCTACACAGAGCAGGTACCAGTGTAGAAGCTTAGATTTAGAAATGGAAAGGAAATTCCGAGTTGTTGTGTCTAAGTCCATTGGTTTTAAAATGAGGAAACTGAAGCGCAGGGAAGGGATTTTTACTCAAGATCACATGGGCTGTGAATTTGAACATACCTGGAATTTGAACCCAGGTCTATCGACGCCACATCCAGTGGGGTTGTTTTCCCTTTGCATCAAGTATCACCTGTAACTTGTCCCAATGGCTCCTGGGCATCACTAGTTCCCTGCTGGGGGTGGGGAAGGAGAGACCCAGAGGGACTAAAAATAGAGAAAAACAGAGAAGTAGAGGGATATTTCAAGCCCTTACCTCCACTACATGTGAAGAAAATCCTGTCTGTGACATTTCTAGTCCAAAGGATGTTTCATTCTTGTTGGTACCTAAAGCAGAAGAAGGAGCGGAATGTTAGGTCTGGGATGAGAGTGAGTGGACCCAATCTACTGCTTTTTAACTTCCATGGGAGATGTTTCTAAGGCTTGGGGCTTTGTTTAAGGGTGGCCAGCTCCTCAAAGAACCTGTGCTTGCAGGCCATCCTGGGTATGCTAGGGTGCTTGCAGTTACAACATACATAATATACACAGTGTAAATGGCAGGTACTCTCAGAGGGAAGAGACTAAGAGTGGGGGCCAGGGGCCAGGACCAGGAAAAAGGAAGGGCCTCCTGCAGAAGTCAAGGTTTGACCTCAGTCTTGAAGGAAGATGGGGAAGCTAGGACTAGGAGGTGGGGGGGGGGCAGCATTCCAAGCATGGGCCAGCTCAAATGCATGGAGTTGGGAGATGAGGAACACCAGTGTAGGCCAGCTTAGCTGCATGGTAGAGTACGTAGAAGGGAACCCAATGTAAGAAGACTCAAAAGACTGGAAGGGGCCAGGTTGTTAAGACTTTTAAATGCCACACATAGGATTTTATATTTGATCCTGTAAGTAATAGGGAGCTGATGATTAACTGAGTTAGGGGTGACACAGTTGAGCCTGCAGGTTAGGAAAATCTCTTTGGCATCTGAATGGAGGATGGATTGGAGTCGGCAGAGACTAGAGTCAGGGGGACAGATTAGAAGTCAGTTAGTAAACATTTATTAAGCACCTATGGTGTACCAGGCACTAGGCTAAATTCTGGGGCTACAAAGAGAGGCAACAATAGACCAGGTGAGAGGTGATGACCCACAAGGGTGGCAGCTGTGTGAGTTGAAAGAAAGGGTCATACATGAAATGTGTTGTGAAAGTCAGAAATGATAAAATTCGACAGTGGGCTGGATATGAATCAGATCTAGATTAAGTCCCAATCTGCCTCTTCAACTTTATCTCCCACTGCTCTCCTAAGTGCCTTTAGACTGTGAGCTTCTTAAGGGCAGGGGCTATCTTTTGACTTTTTTATATTCCCAGTGTTTGGCTAGTTACATAGGAGATACTCAGTAAAGGGGGTGGAGTTGAATTGAATGATAAAGAACAGCTTTTGTTTTTTCCACTTAGTTTGTCCTGGCAGCTCAAGGCAACCTCTTCCAAGAAGTCTTCTCTGATTAGTTTCACTTATTCTTCAATTCATCAGCCTGCTCCCTGCCTGCCCTGCTTTTCCCAAGGCTTTACAACATCCCTGACAGGTAGTTACCCTGTCTTCCCTTTTATGGTGACTTTCAGCATTATTTCACTGGCGTCTCCCGAGGGGCATTTCATCTGACTATCCCATCGGCAACCTTTAACAAGTGGCCATGTCAAGGCTCCTCTCTGTTCCTCCTCAGTTTCATCTTTTATAAAGTGCAGATACACATCTTATTTGCCTCAGGGGACTGGTACTTGGGGAAGATCTGCTGAGATAAGGACTGTAAAAAATTCTTCTCAATGAATAAAATGTAATAAAAATGCAAGGGTTATCATTCTCTTTCCATATCCCTCACTATTTAAACTCAGTTTCTACATATGCCAGCCATATTTAGTCAGCTTGCACCCTCCAGACCAGGGCCAAATAGGCTTCCATCCTGATAAAGTCCCATCACTAGGCCACATAGGCTTGGTTTCACTTGGCTGGACAAAGAACCCAAGAATACTTGTACCCAAGGGAGCTGTTGAAGTTCACATCATTATTCTTTTTTTTAAAAAAAAATTTACCATGTTTTATTGTATATTTTGAGAACAGCTATCCTTTTTCTTTTTTATTATTTAGTTTTAGTTTTCAACATTCACTTCCAAAAGTTTTCAATTTTCTCCCCCTCCCACCTCAAGATGGCCTGCAGTCTGATATAGGCCCTACATATACATCCTGTTAAGCATATTTTCACTTTAGTCATGTTGTATATAAGGATTATAATGAATGGGAGAAACCATGAGAAAGAAAAAAAAAAGGAAAATAGTCTGCTTCACTTTGCACTCAGACTCCATGGTTCTTTCTCTGGATGTGGATAGCAGTTTTCATCATGAGTCCTTTGGAATTGTTTTAGGTCTTTGCATTGCTGAGAAGGGCTAAGTCTATCAAAGTCAGTCCTTGCACACTGTGGCTGCTACTGTGTACAATGTTCTGCTTCTGGTCACTTCACTCAGCATCAGTTCATATAAGTCTTTCCAGGTTTTTCTGCAGTCTGCCCGTTCATCATTTCTTATAGCACAATAGTATTCCATTACATTCATATACCACAACTTACACATCATTATTCTTAATTATTCATTATTCCTTTGGCCTGAAGGACATGTGGGTTCTAGGCCCAGCCTTGCTACACATAAGCTGTGTCACCTTGAACAAATCATAGGATCTCAGAGATAGAAGGGGACCATTTAGTCCAGAGGCTCTGAACCTTGGGTGCAGAGACCCTTTCAGTTTCTGTGGACAGATTTCAGGGGGTTTGTGAACTTGGATGGGAAAAAAACCTCAAATGTCTTTATTTTCACTAACCTTTACCTGACATTTAGCATTTCCTTCAATTATATAATGAAAGTAACACATCACAGTATTATCAGCAGTACCTGTGACTTTGTCACTAATAGAAATCACAGATATTTTCATATCACATTATAGCTGTTATAGATATCTCAAAATATCATTTTTGCTTATCACTACTTTGAAAATTTTGGAGATAACTTTAAGAAGTTTTACGCTTTGTGACCCCATTTGGGGTTTTCTTGGTATACTAGAATGAATGGTTTATCATATCTTTCTCCAGCTAAGTGGCACAGTGGATGGAGTGCTGGTCTGAAGTCAGGAAGACTCATCTTTGTCAGTTCAAATCTGGTCTCAGACACTTAATATCTGTGTGACCCTGAGTAAGTCACTTAACCCTATTTGCCTCAGTTTCCTCATCTGTAAAATGAGCTGGAGAAGGAAATGGCAAATCACTCTAGTATCTTTGCCAAGAAAACCTCGAACTGAGGTCATGAAGAGTAAGACATGACTGAACAGCAACTACTACCACAACTATAGGAATAAGCATATAGCTTCTGGAAGTGACTACTTTGAAGGGACAATACTTATCTGGATGTGTAACTTTCAGTGTGTTTGTTAAGTAAGCACCTTATGACTCTACATTCATTGGCATACATTTCTTTGTAAAGCATCGCTTGAGTCCTTTCTCTATATCTTTATCTGTCACCCAGCTTGGACTGTAAGCTTCTCAAGGGCAAGGACATTGTCTGAGAACTATTCCTTTTATATCTCTCCTCTGCCCTGTGTCTAGCCCCTGTATACCCAACGACTCTCATCTAAGTTGGATCTGTGGACATTAAATCCTATTTTAAATGTGATAGGAGCCTTGGTTATATGAAGAAATCCTGCGGAGTACCTCTTTAGAAAAGTGAGGATGCCAATTCCTTGTAATATGAATTACAAAAACCCAGCCCTTCTAAATCAATCTTGCTTTTTAATTCAGGTTTCCCTATTCCCTTTGTTTAAATGGAGGTCTACTGGTCCACGGTTCTTTACCCTTCCTAAAAGCATTTCCTGGCAACTGGTACCACTCACCTTCCAAGCTGAAAATCCTGTCCCCCAGGGCATCCACGATATCCTTCAGGGCCGCCTCGTCAGTGACATTGAAAAAGTGCTTGTCATCAGGGTCACTGGCTATGTATTTGATTTCATTCAGAAAGGCTTCTGGGTTGATGCCCCTTCTGTTATAGTAGCCAAGGACCTACAACGGGGTAGAGAAAGGCAATAACACAGCTTGGTCTCCCAACGCCCCCATTCCCACAGGCTTTTAGGGCAAGCTGGGAGGGTTTGATTTTTTTTCCCTCTAGTTTATGGGTTCCATAAGAGCTGATGTTTATATTAGGATGAAGTGGAACCAATATGCCAGGAAAGCAAGGGCCCGTAGGATTGTAAAACCGTGGGATTAGGGATTTAGAAACAGGATAGGATCAAAGGATCATAGATCTAGAACTGAAAGAGACCTCAGAAATGATCTAGTTCAATCCCTATAATTTAAAAATTAGGAAATCATCTCAGAGAGCAGCTAGGTGGTACAATGGATAGAGCACTGGGCCTGGAGTCAGGAAGACCTGAGTTCGAATCTAGCCTCAGACACTTACTAGCTGTGTGACCCTGAGCAAGTCACTTAATCCCAATTGCCTCAGTTTCCTTGTTTGTAAGATGGGGATAACAATAGCACCCATCTCCCAGGGTTGTCACAAGGATCAAATGAGATAGTAATTGTGAAGTTCTTAGCACAGTGCCTGGCACATAGTAAGTGCTATATAAGTGTTAGCCATTGTTATTATTACCATGCAGGTTAAGTGACTTGCATAAGATCATAAAGCTAGGGATAGAAAGTCTAGGAATCAAACCCAATTTCTTTGGTTTCCAAATCAGCCACCCTACGGTTTCTACCCTTAGCAAAGTCTTGCAGACTTTATTTTGACTTTTGTGAGCTCCTGTCCAGTGATATTGCTTGGATAAACAACAGGAGAGACTCCAGGACTATAGAAAGATAAAAACAAAACATTCTCTGTGCCTATACAAGACCAAAGAAAGATTTTCAACTCACTCCACAGAGGGATAGGAGGTGGAATGGGTAGGACGGTCCTAAACTTAGGACACACTGGAAGATGTTTATACCATGTTATTTGAGCTATGTCCCCAAAGGACTTTATTTTTTTCATCTTTCCAGTTTCATCTTTATTTTTAAAAATTATGTAATACTATTTTATTTTTTCCAATTATACGTAAAGACAATTTTCAACATTCATTTTTGGAAAGATTTGAATTCCATTTTTTTCCCTCCCTCCCCACCCTTTTCCCCAAATGGCAAGCGATCTGATACAGGTTACATATGTCTAATCACGTAAAACATATTTCCTCAAAGGACTTTAGCATCAGCCTGCCACAACAGCCCCTTCTAACCTGCACGAAATTCCTACCATTAGATTCCTTGGTGGCTTAGAATGAATGAATGGAAAGAATTTATTAAGGGTCTGTGGTGTGTCCTGTACTGGGGATATAAATGCAAAATTGAAACAATCTTTGCCCTCAAGGAGCTTACATTCAAATTGGGGAGGCAAAACATATAAGGGAGTGGTGGCCAGGGAAGGAAGTTATGGTCTGGGAAGTCACAAAGAGAGTGAGTAGCTCAAGAAAGCACTAAACTGGACTTCAAAGGTAGGGGCATTGGCTTTAGAAGACCCTTGTTAAAATACAAGTGTTACCAGGAGTTAGCCCTATAGCGATTTCCTATTAGCACATAGCCTACCAGATAGAGACCACCTTGGTCAAGGAAGGGGTGGAATTCAAGATGGAATGAAGTTTCAATGGGAGTAAAGAGGAAATGGGTAGAAGAAAAACTTACAGCCACAGCATATCGAGTTACGTTATCCTTCTCACTGTCCTCAATGACCTTCTCCAGATCTGGGCTGTCATGGGACTCTCCGTCTGTGATAACAATCATCACCTTCTTAGCCCCCTTCCTTCCTCCTTTCTGGAAAGCTTCCGAGCTAGAAACAGAAAAGTCTAGTCAGAGGAGGAAGGTCCTGGGGAGTGGTGATGGGGTATCTGTCCTTTCAGGCCTCAAGAGACACAGAGAGGGGAATGACAATGTGATCCCATGTAAATAATCACGATAATTCTATATCCTCTTATAAAATCCAACTCTGATGTTCCATTGTGGTGAGGAGACAACCCCACGCTTAGAGGAGGGCTCTTAACCTTCACAGGCCCCTTTGGCTGTCTAGTGAAGCCTATGGATCCCCATGCATAAGATAAAATACATAGGATTACCAAGTAAACCAATTACTTTGAAATTCAGGTATCAAAATATTTTTTTAAAAAAGCTTATGGACGTTAAGAACCCATGGTCTAGAAGGTTATAGGTTATAACATTGTATTGTATTGTAAATTCTTATTGGATCTACAAATCAATCAATCAGCAAGGATTTGTATAGTGCCAGGCACTTTACAAATATTATCTCATTTGATTCTCATAACAATCCTGGGAGGTAGGTGCTATTATTGCCCCTCCCACACTTTTTTTTTTTTTACCAGATGACAAACTAAAGCAAACAGAGATTAAGTGACTTGCCCAAGGTCACACTGCTGTTAACTGTCCGAGGCTGGATTTGAACTCAGATCTTCCTGACTCCAGGCCCAGAGCTCTATCCACTCTATCCTGGCTGCCTCTCATACTAATACAAAGAATGAAACAATCTCTATTCTCAAGGAGCTTGTGTACTAACAGGGAAGATAGCACGTACAAATATAAAATTAAAATAAATAACAAAACAAACGCAAACTAGTTAAGATATATTGTTGTAGGGGGACAGAAATGAGCAATTAGGGGAAAGCCTTCATGTAGAAGGTAGCACTTGAGCTGAGTCTTGAAGGAAGATAGGAATTCTCTGAGGGGAGGTAAAGGGGGAATATATTTCAGGCAGAAAGATGGCCAGTGCCAAGGCACGGGGAACAGAGGTGGCCTGTCACGTATGAAGAGCAGAGAGGAGGCCAGTTTGTCTGGATCACAGCATGCAGGAAGGGGAGTATAATGAGGCTGAAAGATAAGTTAGGGCTGAGTCGTGAAGGGGAGGAGGAAGGGAGCAAGCATTTATTAAGCATCTACTGTTTGTTGGGTCTAGTCCGATTGGAGAAGGAAATGTTACTCTAGTATCTTTGCTAAGAAAACACTGTGGACAGGGTGTTCCACAGGGTCACAAAAAGTAGGACATGACTGAACAACAACAACACGCCAGGTATCATGCTGAGTGCTTTACAAATATCTCATCTGATCCTTACAACGACTCTGTGAGGTAGGTATTATTATTTACATTTTGACCATTGGGGAAACTGAGGCAAACAGATGTTAAGTGACTTGTCTAGGGTTACACAGCTGGTGTCTGGGGCTAGATTTGAACCCAGGTCTTCCTGACTCCAGGCCTGGCACTTTCTCCACTGTGCCACCTAGCTGCCCCCAGATCTATACTTGAGGAAAGTCACTTTGGCAGCTGTGTGGAAGATGAACTGGAATGGAGTGGGGAACACGGTTTGGGTGGTGAGCATATGATTGTCATCTAAGGGCCAGACTGGTTACTTTCTGAGAAGTTTATCACTAGATTTCTGGCCATCAGGTGATGCCCCACCCCCTGCCTACTTTTTATGTCCATAATAACTTTTGGAACATCTGGAAGACCAGCCTATGGCCTGCAGTGCTGAGGCAAGCACAGGTGTTGGGAAGTATTTGAAGTTAGAAATATTACACATTTGTCACAGTGGGTGGTTGCGTGTCTCATGTGGATTCGAAATCAGTGGTGCCATTCTGAGGATCCCCTACATTATTTTACTAGGGTCTCCACTTGATTGTATTATCTAATTGTCTCAGAACAAGGATAGATAACCTTAAAAAGGGATGTGTCAAGGTTCTGGCTTGTTTCCTTCAGTCATACTGTGGGGGTGAGGAGGGAAGGGCTGACCACACGCTGACTCCTAGTTCTCACAAATCAGGGTACTCAGAGTATTGATGCAAACAGTGGGCGATGAGGCATGATTGTGGCAACTGGCCCACGTGCCACTGGAAACCACCATTCATGTTATCTTTGGCATACATTTCGCAGGTTGCCAAGCCCTGCCTGAAACCCCAAGCTTCTCACGGGCGTAGATAGGGTCTCTTCAACCTATTCTGTGTGATGCCCAGTGAAGTGTCTGGGTGGATAGAGTGCTGGTTTTGGAGTCAGAAAAACCCAAGTTCAAATCTTGCCTTAGGCATTTACAAGCTATGTGACCCTGGGCAATTCACTCAACTGCTATTTCCCTCAATGTCCAGCTCTGTAAAGTGGGGATAACAGTAGCACCGACCTTCCAGGGTTGTTGTGAGGGTCAAATAAGATAATATTTGTAAAGCATGTTATAAACCTTAAAGTGCTACATAAATGGTAGATATCATCGTCATCATTATTATTATACCAGCACCAAGTGCCTTCGAGTAACCCTTCATATAGTGCTAGATGAGTCCCTGAGTACGAGGAGATGAGCTCCAAAGAAATGAGAACACTGCTAATCCCTTCTGTCTCGATCTCGTTTTTTTATTTTCAAAGTATATTCTCAAGCGAGATCATCTCTTAAATGATCATCACGCTTGAAAACATAACGCAAGACGTGAAAGGAAGCCATAAATAACATGCATCTAAGGACACCCGGGAAATATTCTCTTTTGGAAACATGGACGAAAAGGTTACCAACTTTATAGGACGGAAACCCTCAGCCCCGCGATGTTGGACTCAGCGATGAGAGTGTACAGTAGCGAGGAGCAGGGGGCCGTCGTGGCTGGAGTGTTGGCTTTGGAGTCAGTGAGATGAATGTGATTATTCCATATTAGCAGGTGACGTGCTTTACATTTGGGGGTAGTCTTAGAAACGTACCATTTGTTCATTGGCCACAGGAGACTTTTGATTATCTGCACTAATGATGGGGGTGGGGATCCAGAAAATCCAGAATAGTAGAAAAGTCCCAAACCACTGACATTTGGAAGCCTGAATACCTTCCCCCCACCCTCACTTCTCTAAAATGTGTTTAATAATGGCATTTCTATAGCGCTTTGAGGGGTGCAAGCTGCTTGACAAATATTCTCGTATTATCCTCCCCCAAACCCTGGAAAGCAGGAAACTGACACAGATAGAGGTTAAGTGACTTGCCAGGGTCACATGAGGTCAGATTTGAACTCAGGTCTTCCTGACTCCAAGTCTAACCTTCTGTCTGCATTCTTAGCTGCCTAGTGGAAGAGCATCAGAAGGTGAGGCATCAGAAGACTACGGTTCTAGTGCAAGCATTGCCTCCAATTGACTCTGTTAGTTTAGGTAAGTCACAGACTGATAGAGTGTTAGAGCTGGGGGAGGGAAGCAACCTTAGAGATCATCTGTTCTAATTCCTTCACTTTATAGATGAGGAAACAAAGGCCAGAGAGGTCCAGTGATATGCTATAGGTCACACAGGTGATAAGCGACCAACTGAGCCTAGAAGCTAGGTCACCGATCTTCTCTCCTGGACTGCGTTGCTTCTCAGATCATTAATATGTTGAATAAAATCATGTCACGCAAAAATTCCCTCTTTGGCAAGCGTTTACACATTTGTTGTCTTGAATAAACCTCATGCCTGGGCAAGGCAGGGAGAAATAATAGAAAACCCTGCGTGAACAGAGAGGGAAACTGAAGCAGATGAAGTGACTTGACTCTTACCCAGTGCTTACGGTAACTGGCCGAGGTCACGACGAGAGTAGCAAAGCTGAGATCAACAGTCACAGCTCCTAACTTCTAGCTGGGTGTCTCTGGAACAGTTTTGTCATCTGTCAAAAGGGTTTAATTACATCTGCCTTTTCTCATAGGATTGTTCGTAGGACCAAAGGAAATGATGAGTAGAGAAATACTTTGAAAAGTATATATTACTCAATTGGCTAGTTTTTAATAAGTACCTACTATGTGCCAGGGACTGTGCTTGGCCCCGGGGAATACAAACATGAGAATGAGAGTCCCTGGATGTAAGAAGCTTATTTCCTGACATGCAAGGCCTTGTATTTTTGATCACTTTATTCCTATAGCACATATCAGAGTTTCTGGCACACAGTGGACATTATCCAATGTTCCTTGAATCAAACTGAATTATTATTATTGCATGGATTGTTAGCAATCTGGGACCTAGTTAGCCATATGAAGAAAACAGAGTTGAAAATACTGTTGTCTTGGTCAGAATATAGGCTGACCCTGAATCAGCTGCATTCTTTAAAATGAGGTCTTTTTTTCAGGGAATAAAAAATGGGTATCCTCTGAAAAATAATACTGATTATAGGCCATATTCAATTTTTATACAACCCAGATTTTAAAAGAAAAAAAAGCCCACTCTTTATTTGGACCAGCATAATATATTGTCCTTTTGTTTCTTAGAATAAAAAGTTGCCTTATTCCAGTGAAATCTTATTCACCAAAATATATACTGTGACTAGTTCTTGGACCCTTGTGGGGAGGAGGAGAAGGTTTTTCTAGCTTTATAAGTATGACATGTAATGTAATCTGGGGCTGAAAATGTGCAGGTTATAGTCGAACCTCGCATGAAGTACAGATTATACACCATGGCAATCCCTGTGAGCCACTTTAATGGTCCAAAACATCTGGTGAGTCATATGCTAAACATCTGTCTGGGCTTGGTTGGGACTGGAGTCTGGTGCTAATGAGGCCAAGGTAGTGGGTTTGATTTAGGTATGAGCTAATTAGCTTTGAACAGAGAACAAATCAGTCCCAGGACCTCAGCCTCCCTCACTCACCCTGTGGCTGGCTCATACATGAATGCTGCAGGTCCCCAGGGTAGAGGACGGTGGGCAACCAGGCGAAAGAATTGGGATGACTCGACCCTAGGCATCCCCACTGTTAGCAAAACAACTCCCGGCACAGAGTCTCCTGATGGTGAGTCAGTAGTCTGGTCTTCACGCCAGTAAGATGTTCACTTAGAACCAGCCTCAGTCTAACCAGTTTTACCTAGACACGCTCATCAGTATAGAAAGGCAGTGGCCATGGTAGTCCAGGGCCTGGATGAAGCTGATGAACGAGAGGGAAAGGAAGGCTAAAGGGAGCCCTCCTGAACTCCCAGGGTAGAAATCCTCAGGGGAATACCTTATCAAGCAGTCTTACTTGGGACTCCTCAGCAGATATTTCATCGCATTGATTCATCAGAGTGCTGGACTTGGAGTAAGGATGTCTTGCGTCCATATTCTACCTCTGACATGTAGTAGCTATGAGATCACAGGTGACTCGTTAGCCTCGATTTCCCTACCTGTAAAATGGGGATGATAATGTCCTACACCTACCACTTATCTCCCGGGATTCTTATATGGCTCCAATGAGATAATGTCTATAAAGGTCTCTACAGAGTTTAAAATCCTATATAAATGCCAGCAAGTATTATATATTACCTATGTATCATATTATGTATCATATATTCTTATTCTTATTGCAGCATGGCGGGGTGTAAGTACAGACAAGTGGGATTTGGTAATCTGAACGAGAGGCAGGTTTTTTGCTAAGGCCTTATGCACTAGGGACAAAAGCTAGGAATCAGAGAGTTAATAGACCGAAGACACAAGCCAGCTACCTGGGCGATGCAGGGAATAGAGTATTGGACCCAAAGTCAGGAAAATCTGAGTTCAAATCCTACCTCAGATGCTTATTAGCTATGACCCTAGTCAATTCACGTAACCCGTGTTTACCTCAGTTTCCTCATCTATAATAGTAGCTATTATATTACGGTAGCATCTATACCTATAATATATTAAATATATTTATATATTATACATTTACATATAATATTATAAAGTATTATAGTATATATTATATATAGAATTATTATAATATATTACCATATAGAATTATATAAATATATTATATTATATACTATATGTATATAGTATATATTATAACATTATATATAATATATTATAGTGGCATAGGGGATAATGGTAGCACTTTTCTCGAAGGGTGTCGTGAGGATAAAATGAGATAAGATTTGTATTATTAGAGAAGAGACCTCGGAAGCCAGATACTATAACCACCTTATTTTACAGCTGAGGAAACTGAGTCCCAGAAAAGTAAAGTGACTTTTCCAAGATCAAAGAGGTCCTCAGTGGAAGAGGTGAGAGTCAAATCCATATCCTCTGCCTTTAGAACAAGTCGTCCTATTCCACCGTGTGGATGCATCCCTGGCATTGAAGATACTTGCCCATAGGGGACGCTTGGAACTAATAATAATCATATTCATAATCGTAACTAGTATTTAATATAATGGTTCAAGGTTTGCAAAGCACTTTAGCTAGTTAGCCTGTAGGGCCACAGTTGACTCTCCCATTAGAAGGTGAACTCATTGAGGGCAGGGGCTGTTTTTATTTTTTTATTTGTATTTACAGTGCCTGGTACACAGCTAGTGTTTAATAAATAGCTGTTGCTTGACTGAATGGATTTATTAAAATGGGGGGGGGGGACAGGGAGCCAACAAAATGTGATAGGGCTCCATTTGCCTCCTAGAGATGACTCTAGCATGGGCCAGTGACTAGACTTCTTGGGTAGCATCCATTGGACTGGACTCTGCGCCCCTTTGGGTGTGATGGAAGATTTGTGGATACCCGCCCCCTCCCCTGACCCCAGGAAACCAGTAGCACTGAGGCAGGGGACAAGGATGGGAAGTGGCTGCCAATCCATGCCTGCTTCCTAGATGTACACTGCCCAAGAAGCCAAGTTATTGGCTAATACCAGAGCCATCTTTGATGACAGCGGGGCATGGATGGAGGCAGCGATCTAGGCTTCTTTCTCCAACTCTGAATCTTGATGACTTTTCATTATCTTTTGACTGGAGGGCTCAGCCTTGTGATCCTTGGCCTTAGGCCAGCCCAGCTGCCAATCCAGGGGTTTCCTTCGTGGAGAACTTTAAGGGAGCTCCCTCTGCCATGCTGATCATCAGCTGTTCCACCAGCTCCTGGTCTTAGAGTTGCTTGGGGTTACTGAGAGGTTAAGGGTCATAGAGCCAACAGGTATCAGAGGCAGGACTTGAAACCAGCTCTTTCTGAAACCTGAGCCTGGCTTTTTGCATCTATTCTGCCACATTGTTTATCTGTGTACTCATGATATAATTCATATTTATAATTATTTGTGCTTATGTCATATCCCCCCAGGAGACTATGAACCCCACGTGGCCAGGATCTACATCTTCTATTTCTCAGAGCTGGGTACAGGGTTCTTCACTTAATAAACGTTTGTTGAATTGAATTCTGTGTTTTCCTTATGCAGAACAGGATCCCACTTAACAGTCAGTGAGTTACTGAGTTTATCGGTAAGTAGATTGTTCATATTTCTGTTGTGTCCAACTCTTTGTGATAACATTTGGGGTTTCCTTGGCAGAGGTACTGGAGTGGTTTGCCATTTTCTCCTCCAGTTCCTTTTGTATATGAGGAAACTGAGGCCATCAGGATTAAGTGACTTGCCCAGGGTCACACAGCTAGTCGGTGTCTGAGATTGGATTTGAACTCAGGACTTCTTGATTCCAGGCCTGTCATTTTATTTGCTGTGCCACCTAGCTGCCCCAACAAGTAGGTATCTCCTGAAATTTTAGATTTTCCACTGGGATGAGGAGGGTTCAGCTGAGGTGGGCATGGTGTGATGGAAAGAACATCAAACCTGAAGTCTAAAGATCTAAAATTTTCAGTCCCAACCATACAACTAAGTCTCACCAGTGTCTAGCTATAAAATGGGGAGGGGTCGCATGGTATAATAGAAAGGGTTCTGGATTTGGAGCCAGGAGACGTGGGTTCTAATCCTGACCGTGGTACGGGCTTGCTGTATGTCCCTGGCAAGTTACTGTCCTTCTCTGTCCACGTTTCCTCATCTTTAAAAGGAGCAGGTTGGATTGGATGGCCTTTGCCCCAAATTCATTGAATTTAACCTGCCTACTTAATGGGATTATTGTGGGGATCAACTGACAATGTTAAAAAAGTTTAGAGCAAGCATTAATATAGATAGAGATATGTCCACCTGAAGAATTATTACCGTATAGAGGTGCAGTGCTCTTTGGGGTGCTGGCAGAATGTATCAGTCCTGGAAATATCTCCTGGTGTAGTGTCAGTGACTCCCTAGGGCCTAGTTGGTCTTTAGGAGCTCAATCAGCCTCAGAACCTGTATCCCCACCCTCACAACCTTCCAGGGGCTGCTTGGATGCAATCTGTAGTAGGACTCTGAAATACCAGTTAGATGAACTCCATCCCTTTTATTTTCTGCACTAGGTATGTGTACATGTGTGTACATCCATACATATGTGTGTGCATATATATGTGTAGAGTGTATATATGCATGCATGTGTTAGAGTGAATGCATTCATGCATTCGTGTGTGTGTGTGTGTGTGTGTGTATGTACGTGTAGCCTCTGGCCTCACAAAAACAGGACATTCTCAAATTCCACATCAGAATTTTTACCGAGCAAATTCTATCCCAAACGCCGTCCGGGTTTCTGTACCTCCTCTCTGCTCGATATGGCTGGCAGCTTCCACCACATCTTTTACAGACCTGTAGTCATTCAGGTGAAACTCATGCACCACATCTTCTCCGTACTGAACCACGCCCACCTGGAAGTCAGAGGGGGGGAGGAGAGGGAAGCGCATGACCCACTGTCACTTGGACTGACTGGTGGGGCTGAAGTGTTCCTGGACTCTGTGCCCCCTTGGGTGGGAGGGAAGATTTGTGGATACCAGCCCCCTCCCCCGACCCCCAGGAATCCAGTCACACTGAGGCAGAGCCCTGTAGTGGCCAAGGGGACAAGGACCGGAGGTGGCTGCCAAATAAGAAGAGACCCAACGAGTAAACTGAGCAAGCTGAGAAAGTACAGGAATAAACTCTATAGCCTGAGAATGGGTATGGATTGGACAAACATAAATCCCAGAGTACTAGAATTCAAGGAATTAATTTGAAAAACTTGAAAAAGAGAAGTTTAGGACAAATAAAAAGGAAATATTATGTAGTGAGACTGTTTACAAGATGAGGAGAGAGCCTTGCATATAGTCAAAGGACCTGAGTTCAAATCTTACCTTTAATGCTTACTGGCTGTGTGACCCTTAACCTCTCTACACCTCAGTTTCTTTATCTGTAAAATGGGAGGGGCTGGGAGGGTTGGATTAGACAGCTTCAGAGCTCTCTTCGAGTTTTAGATTTATGATCCTGTAACCTCAACAGTCTATACAGGCTGGAAACATCAACTGCTTTAATTCATTTCAACAGATATTTATTAGGCAGTTACTGTATGCCAGGCACTGTGCTAGGCTCAGGGTAGGGGTGGGGTGAAGGTACAGCACCATAAACCAAATAGTTGTTGCCTGGAAACACTTTGTCTTTTCCTGGGGTCAAAGTAATACCATGCACAGATCAGTAAAGAAAAAGCTTTTTTTTTGTTATAAAAAATAAGAACAGCAATGGAAAAGGGTTGGGGAATCACTGAAAAATCAGGAGAATCCAGAAAGTTTTCTTGTTGGGTTATTGAAAGGTTATTAGAAAGCATCCTCTGAAAACAGATCAATAGAGAGAGAGAGATTTAGACTGTACCAAGGGGAACTTAGGTCAAATGGAAACTGACCTGCTTAAAAAAGGCTGAGACTTTGAAAGATTTAAGAATTCTAATTCTGACTGATGATAAAGGGTGCTGCCCACCTCCAGACAGAGAGGCAATAGATTAAAGCATACACCGCCAATGTGGGAATCTGTTTTGCTTGACTATGTAAGTTTGATATATGGGTTTTCTTTTTCTTTCTTCTTTTCAAGTGGGGGTGGAAAGAGAGAGAAAAAATACTTGTTAATTGAAAAAAAAGTTTAGATAGATTCCTGGTTCATGTCATAGAGCCATGTTGTTGTTCAGTTCTGACTCTTCATGACCTCATTTGGGGTTTTCTTGGCAAAAATACTGGAGTGGTTTGCAACTTCCTTCTCCGTCTCTTTTTACAGATGAGGAAACTGAGGCAAACAGGGTTAATTGACGTGTCCAGGATCACACACAGCTAATAAGTGAGCCCAGATCTGAAATCAGGAAGAGGAGTTTGCCTGACTCCAGGCCTGGCACTCTATCCACTGTGCCAACCAGTTGCCTAATAGAGCCATGCAGCGTAGGTAAGGATAACTAGGACTTTTGGAGGTATGGCCCTAATCTCTGTCCTCTGGTGTCCTCATTAGAGAAAGAACTCTGCACTGGACGGGCTGTGGAGCTAACAGAGGCTGACGACTCTGATTTTTCAAATATCCTGTGATTAGGACTTCCTAGCTTCTTCCTTGATTCATTTCCTTTTTAGTGATCCCTTTCTATGGCTATGGGGCCGTCCCACCAGTACAGAACTGGATCAGTCAGTGGATTTGGGAAAAGTCAGTTATTATAATCCTGAGCCTTGCCCAGAAAAAGGGGACCATTTCAGAACTGGAAAGAATACGCTGGATTTTTCTACAGGGTTTGTTAGTCTATAAAGCAATCACCTCACAATAATCCTATGAATCAAGCATATTCCTCCCATTTCACAGATGAGGAAAACTAAGGTTTCACAGATCGTGAACTTCTCTAGGTCATGCTGGGACTCGAACCCAAGTTTGATGCCTATGAGTTAAGCACCTTTCTCTCAGCAATATGAAATAACTCTTAGACACTCACCTGGATCTGACCGGGACCGATGTAAAACTTCTTCAAGATGTTTATGAGAAAGTGCTGGACTTCTACCCAGGGGTAGATGCTGTTGGAGCCATCCAAGACAATAATGATGTCCATGTATGTTTGACACCCTAAGGAAACAGGCATACAATCATAACTTAACCAGATTTGCATTTGTAACAAGTTACAGACTTTTGGGCTGGAGGGGACTTTTCCTCCAGGCTGGAAGAAATCATAGACATCTCAGGATATTAAATCTCCGGGGAAGGAGAATCCTTAGTCTTTCTTGGCCATCTGTTCTAGCTCCTAGCCACACTCACTGTCACACAATTTTTCTTTACATCTGACCTAAGTCCCTCTTGGTATAGTGTAAACCACTCTCTATTGATCTGTTCTCAGAGGATCCTTTCTAATAACCTCTCAGAGAGTGAAAGGTCATTTCAATGTCACTCCCCAGTCTTCTCTCCTCCTAGCCAAATAATTCCAGTTCTATTCAACTCTATGAATTTGTATCCCTCTCATCCCTGTCTACCACATCTGTCTTTAGTTATGGAACCCAGAAACAGATGCAGATTTCAGATCAGTTTTGACTATACTGAGGGTGAAGGACAAAGGACTGCAGGGTTCATAGGGTCCTAGAATTGTAGGATGTCCAAGTTGGAAAGGACCTTGGAGTGCATCCCTTCCAAAGTCCCTGTCAGATCAGTGATTCTGCATATGATCTTTTGACTACAAAAGCCTTCATCTGACGGATGGAGAAACTGAGGCCCCAGAGAGGTGATGGTGATTTGTGATAGATGAGCATCAGAACTGGGCTGCTTCCTCTAGCTAGGTCATCCTCCCTCATCGCACAGCTAAGTAGGGGCACGACTGGAATTAGAACTTAGTTCTGAAGTTGACTTCCAGGGTTGGGGAAGGCTCTAGTTTGTGGGCTGTACCTGGCCCTTGGCTTAACAGTAGCGTCATGGGAAAAGCACTGGATTGGGAATTAGGAGTCCTAGGTTTTAGTCTTGGCTGAGCTCATCTCCAATTTATCTTCTGAATTATCTATCCCATCTATTTCTTGTCCGTACATAGTTATTTCTATCTTGTCTGTCCCGGAATCGTTGAGTTCTTTTCAGTTGTGTCTGACTCTTTGTGACCCCATATAGGGTTTTCTTGGCAAGGATACTGAAAAGTTTGTCATTTCATTTTCCAGCTCATTTTACAGGTAAGGAAACTGAGGCAACCTGAGTTAAGTGACTTGCCCAGGGTCACACAGCTAGTAAGTGTTTGAGGTTAGATTTGAACTCAGGAAGATGAAGGCTCTTGGCCTGGTACTCTTATACACTCCACCTAGCTGCACTAAGCATTTCTTTGAATGCCTAGTGCTTAGAACAGTGCCTGGTACATAGAAGACCTCTGTTGACGTGACTTGACTTGTCTCTACTGCCAGTCAGCTCTGTGATCTTGAGTGACCCCCTTAATTTTTTCAGGGTCTCAGTTCCCTCATCTGTATGAGATGGACCTATCCAGCTTTAATATTCTATGATCTGAGCCTTCCCCACCACCCTCCTCCACCCCCAATCATGATCATATCAAGGGGAGGCTGTTCCATTGAAGGGATTGGACAGCAGGGTTTGGCAGGAACTCATTAACCCACTTACGGGGCCCTGGGCAAACATCTGTGGCTGGTCCACTGTTTATTTTTTCCATATTGTTAGGAACAGGGAAAAATGGATACCATTATGCAGTTTATCATAAAGCAGTGCCTTATGAGGCTTTTTGGCTTGCAAATATGTCAGTAACGTCTGCGTTGTCGAGACTTTGAAATATGCCCACTTCAGCTCTCATTATAGTAAGATCTGTGGGACAATCTTGGGTCCTATTGGTTAGTGCTGAGTTTTTGATCCCCTTCATTTTCCAGTTCACCAGGGTAGTTTGGAATTGGTAGAGTAAGACAACTCCTCAAGGCTGCTTCTGTGTGGGGAGAAGTGACTTGGCCATTCACATTGCATTGGGGGGCTGCAAGCAGGGTTTGATCATCTTAACATGTCTGTGGTCAACCAAGCTTGATGGATTTGCTTCCTTCCCTGCCCCCACCACCCACCACCCACCAATGGATTTAGGACTTTGCATTAAGGGGCCCCTGGTATTTAGGGGGCCTGAGAAACTTGTATCTTTTTGCCTAGAGCAGGGGTTCTTAACCTTTTTTTGTGACACAGACCCACTTTGGAAGTCTGGTAAAGGCCATGAGTTCCTTCTCAGAATGTTTTTAAATGCGTAATATAAAATGTATAGGATTACAAAGGAAAAAAGTTATATTGAAATAGCATTATCAAAATATAAAAAACCAAAACAAAACAAGTTTCTGGACCCCAGGTTAAGAGCCCCTGGCCTTCTAGTCCAATCCCCCCTCGCTTATTTTACAGACTAGGAAACTGAGCCATAGGGAGGCCAAGTGACTTGCCCAAAGTCATATGGATTACATGCGGCAGATTTGAACAACACAGTGAATACTCTTTTCTCTGTACCACAGTCTTGATGGGCTGATGACAGAGAATCTTTCTGGAATCCTCCTCTCCTATTGAAACGTTTGTCTTCTTGAATCCGGTGAGACAGTCACTCACTTTTTTTGGTGGGGGGGGCTGCTGTCTTTTCATCCCTTGCTACCATCTTTCCCTCTTTGGGGGCTTAGGGAAGGGGAGAGGGCGAATTATTCGTCACCTTGTATGAGCAGACCCACTGCCTCTTTTTCTGCCAAGTGGTGGTGTTACTTCACCGATCAACCTCCTTACAGGGTAATGATTACCCTTCCTGGCTCATTGCCACCCCTCCCTAATATAATAATTCCATCTACTGGTTGAGTCCTGTTGTTAAGGGAGAGTAAGGGTGCGTGTATGTGCGGGTAGGGCAAGGTGCTAATCCTTTCACCCTCCATAAAAATGGCAGCAGGCAACGCTTCTGCAGTGATATTGAACAGAAAGGAAATGGGAAGGCGCTGAGCCAAGCAGTCTGCGCTTGCAGGAGACGAGTCCCAAATTCTTTCTTTGTTTTTTCTTGCTGAATTGATCTGAGCTGCATGCCCATACCAGGAAAAGAGGGGGTGGTGGGAGGTCTCCCTCCTTCAGAATTCCAAGACCCCCTTTAAGAAAAACAAAAAGAGACCCCAAGGGTGGAGGATGAGGTTCGATGCTCCTGGGAGGACTAGGCAGGCAGGGCGATGACTCCCAGATGCCAAGAGGTGTTTGTCTTTATGTAACTTTTCTTAGAATGACTTCCTCTTCAGTTAGATCAGTTAGAGGATCTCTCATTTACCTACTGTCCCTCACATTTGTCCAGGACCTTTTAAAAGTCTTTTCTTGCCTGTCACCTTACCTGAACTTCACAAACATCTTGTGAGGCAAGTATTGTCACTGTTGAGGCACAGAGATGTCAAAGGATTTGCCCAAGGTCTCCCAACAAGTTAGCAATGGGGATGAGGAACCATCCAGGTGGGACTCTTTCCCCCCAATCACAGTCATAGCTGAATTAATCAAAGCTGCAAACTTCCCACGAAAGGTCTAAGGTCCAGCCCAAGACAGAAGCTATATAGTGACCTACTTTGGAGAGCTGGGGCCACTGTCTTGGCGAATCGGAAGTTGGAGTTGACCCGAGAGCACATCCCTGTGGTATAGTATGAACTCCCACACTCATGAGACCAGAGAGGGCTGCATGCCTACAAAAGAAAACAGAGGGACAATGGTAAGATTGATGGAACTTAAGTAAGGAATTCTTTTACCTGGGCAGAAGCAGTTTGGGGGGCAGGGGAATAAAAAGGACCAAAGAAGACAGTATAAAGGAGGGATGGGAAGAGGGGACAGAACACAGGGTAGGTTAACCATAGGAGCACTTATCCCATCCTCCATCTGGTCCAGACTCCATTCCCACAGGAGTTAGGGAGAAAGGCAGCTCCTAGGGAAAGGGGATTGAAGTTCTGGGAGTTTTTTATCCCCCTAGTTTTTTTTTTTGGTCAGGGGGAAAGGAAGGGGTAGTGGCCCTAATCTGGACAAAGAAGTATGGTCCTGCTATGTGAAACAGACCAGGTGGTCTAAAGGCTGCTATAGGGAGGAAAACATACCCCATTCCATGCTGGCACCCTGGGGAAAAGTCCAATCTCCCCACACTAGACTTCTGAACTTAAGGAAAGGTTCTTAAGTTCTAGAGCTGGAAGACCATCCTGCAGAGGTTATCATATCCAGCTCCCTGCCTCTACTGTCCCAAGACAAATTCTCATCCCTCCTAGTTTTAATATCCCCAGTGGCTAATTTGAATTCTCTTATCATAGCTTAAGCTCATTTCTCCTCTGAAGGCTGAGGTTGAGGGAGGATGTGGAATAGTTAGTCTCAGACTTTGACTTCTGTGCATTTTCCTCATTTCTGGGATGGACTCCCTCCCTTTTTATCTGTTCTTGTCAAAATCCTGCTCTTCCTTCAAGGTTCATTGAAGTGCTCTGCCTCCCCCTTGAAGCCTTCCATAATTCCCCTTCCTGGAAATGAGCTCTTCCTCTCCCAATTTTCCTCTGACACTATGCTTGAATCTTTGCATCCACAGTAATCTGTCTTGTATCATGCTTATCTGTATACATTATAGGTCATATTCTCATTTAGTAGATGGTAGACTCCTTGAAGGCAGGTACCAACAATTTTGATTTTTTTTGCTTCCTCAGTGCCTAGCACAGTGCTTTGCATGCTTTGTTTTGTCTGGGTCTGTGATTCCATTTGGGTGTGGACATGCCCTTCACTAATGCAGATAGACAACTTTCTGTAACTTACAGTCTTAGACCTGCAGTAGTGAGAGATTAAATGAATGAATAATTAAAATATTTATTAAATGCTTACTGGGCTAAGTGCTAGGGATACAGATACAGATAAAAAACTAAGAGCCCTAGCTCTCAACAAACTCATATTCTCATTGTGAAGACCGTACATTAAGTGACTTAAATGACATATAGCTAGCATGGAACAGGGGGAGGATTTGAACTCAGGCCTTCCTGACTTCAAGGCCAGCCCTCTATCCTCTATGCTTAGTTACTCCCTCTCCATCCCAATTTGCTCATAGTAAGATGCTTAATAGCTGAATACATGTTTGTGGAGTTGAAACGAACGGGATGAGTCAGAAACCCCTGAAAGCAGTAAATATGTCCTTACTCAGCCTTTTTTTCTCCAGGATATACAAGTCTTTAGTTTTTCCTCAAAGATCCTATTTCCCGTCATAACTGTGCATGTAACTTTCTGGAAACCTATGGGCCCCTTCTTAGAATAATGTTTTTAAATGCATAAAATAAAATATATAGGATTACAAAGGAAACCAATTGTAATGAAATACAGTTATCAAAATATTAAGAAAGGTGGGGAGATCTCTTTGGTTTTATCTAAGTGCCTTTCTGGCAGCTTCCGTCTTTATGGACCAGATGTTTTAATGGTCTCCTTCAGCCACTGTGGTTCTGTGGGGGTCGTCTCAGTGGCTGTCTGGAACGTTCCCTCTTTCAGGGATGCAGAGAAGCTCCTTTGGGAAAGAAGGCCAGGTTTGGATGCTTAATCCTCAGAGATACATTTCATAAACTCAGGCCCCATTCAAGCCACACATGGACTATTAGGAAGCTCAAACAGGCAACACAGGGTCTTGATCAGCCCAACAGGTGGGAGGCCCGTCATGTTATTAGGGCTAACCCTAGAGGCTTAAGATCTGGAGATCATCTAGGATATTTAAGGTAGGACAAATAAAATATCAAATTCCTATCCCTTCCCTCAACATTTGAATACAACTAAAATCAGGTCAAAATGTACATCAAATGCAGCCTTGAATAGGATTAAAAGAAAGGGGAGGGGGGAAAGGAACAAAATTTTATTAAGCACCTACTATGTGCTAGACACTTCTTTTAAGAAGTTTCAAAGGGTATCCTGCAGCCCAAGTGGAATGTGGGAAGAAGAAAGGCTGGGGGAGTCCCTTTCACTTTGTTTTAGAGAAGTGTGGGCTGCTTGTGAATCTATGAGCCGTAGGTATTTTTTAGTACCAGCTGGGAGAGCTGCTTTTTTCCATCTCAAATTTCCTCCTTTGGCTGTTGCCCTGAGTTATCGTGTAGTATATAGTTCCATGTGTCTGGAGCTCCCAGATAACTCTGTCTGTTATGTCCCACTATTGTGTAGAAAGGTCTAGGGGAATGAAGGGATCAGCTGCCTAAGAGCAGATGATGTTTAGAAGCCTTTCACTGGGAGGGAAGCCTGTGGGACAAAGATGCTCCAAAGCCTTCTTCTCCTCAGCTGACTCTCTGGAAACAGCTCCCAGAGGGCAGCCCAGAAGCCCATCTTGTGCCCAAGATAATAATCCATAATTCTATCGAGTTCCTTTCCAGACCAGTGTCAGGGGACAAGCAGCAGCATTATCATTTCAATATATCATTCAGTCAATGTACATATATTTTCTGAGCACTGGACTTGGAGTCAGGAAGGTCTGAGCCTCAGTCATTCCCTAGCTGTGGGACTTTGGGCAAGTTCTTTATTTATTTTTATTTTTTATTTTTTTGGATGGGGGGGGCAATTGGGGTTAAGTGACTTGCTCAAGGTCACACAGCTAGTAAGTGTGTCAAGTGTCTGAGGCCGGATTTGAACTCAGGTTCTTCTGACTCCAGGGCTGGTGCTCTACTCACTGTGCCACCTAGCTGCCCCATGGGCAAGTTCTAAACCTCTTTCAGCCTCAATTTCCTCAACTGTAAAATGGGGATAATAAAAGCATCTACCTTACAGGTTGTTGTGAGGTTCAAATGAGATGATATTAATAAAGTGCTTTACAAACTTTAAAACATTATATAAATACTAGCCATTACCATGTGCAAGGCTGGAAACCATGGCGGATGCACAGGGGTTTAACTGTTTCCTTTACTGTCTTTTTACTGTCCTTTACTCCCTACTTCATCCCAGGATCCAATCAACTTTTCTTTTTTCTTAATTAGCACCTATTCAGTGCCTACTATGTATCAAAGTTTGTTTCTCCTCATATTCAAAATATTGAAGATTCATCTCCTCTGAGTGCATTTCCCCAGCAAAGCCTACCTAGCTTAGATTCCCTGGGCTCACAGTAGCCCCTAGGCAGCTAAATGAGAAGGGAGTGTGGCTAACTAACATTGCTTAGCTCAGACTCAAGGGTGACAAACTATCATTCACAGATGCCTTGTGCTCATCCCTCTTTAGTGTTCCTCGGGTGGCTCAGTGTTGACCAGATTCCTTCTGGCTTTGACTAGGAGGGGAGGAAATTTCACAGCTACTGTCTAGTTTTCTAGATTTATTGATATCCGTGAACCCCATCCAGCCCAGCATTCTGGTTAATCACTTTAATCACCAGGATGCACCCCAGGCTAGGTGAGGGCCTGACCTAGATCATTTGTTCACCCCTTGAGCTCTCATGAGCATGATTTCCAGTATATTAATTTTCACTCCTTTCGATGGTTCTTTGAAAATGTCTTCAGATCTTGTGTACGTCTTTTGCCCCCTGCTTAACTAGGAACTTCCCAAGGCAGGGGCTGTCTCCCTCTTCATAGCAGGAGCTCCCTAGAGGTGGGAACTATGGCTCTTTAATCAGAGCTCCCTGAGGAGAGATGGGGGCAGCCAGAACTCTTTCTTTTACACTTGGGAAAAAGAGAAAGGAGAATCTGCTGCTCTTCCCACCTGGAGTTCACCTTCAGATGAATTACTCTCTTACCCATGACTTCTTTCTAAATCAGTATGGAATCCATGGGTTTAGGGTAGAGGAGGGATGCTGAATGTGGTGGTAGTGGAAAGAACTTGGGGATGGGAACAAGAAAGGATAGAGTTGTTTCTTACCACAAAACTGTTATCTTTGGGGTTGGTGGTGAGGCTCAAGCCCAGGCGCATGTTATCCTTCCTCTCAGACACGTTAGACAGGGTCACTCTTCCTAATGAAGGAGATCAAGGGGAAAAGGGGAATATCAGAATAGAACATAGCCTAGGACTCTGCGTTAGTATCAATGAGATTATCATAACTTTCTTGGAGATAGAGAATCCTAGAAAGAATTGGGAAGTTGGCCAGGTTTGTCTCTGGTATACCCATCAGTTCTTTTCACCTCAGGTGGCATCTTTTTGTTCCTTTTCTGTTCTCTAATCTTCCTGATTGCTCAAGGAACCACATTGTGACCTACTCTCCCCACCCCATCTTTCCAATAAATCCGTTTTTCCCTTCCCTTGTGCTCCCAATGACCCCATCAATATTGTATTCAAATCAACACCATCACCACCACTACCACCACCATCATCACCATCACCATCATCACCACCACCACCACCACCACCATCATCATCATCACCACCACCATTGCCATCATCATCACCACCACCACCACCATCATCATCATCATCACGTATACACACACACATAGAATTCAGGCCTTGTAACAGCACAGATGGGGAGATATATTTGTGCAGATATATTCTGATGTCCTCAAATTGTTCTACATATATGGCTGCCTAGTTTGGCTATGCATAAGTCCTGGACCTATGCTTGAATGATATCTAGCCTCCTGTTAAGTCTACACAGGATTCTGAATCTGAAGCCTTAGAGTCAGAAAGACCTGAGTTTAAATCCCATCACTAACAAATACTGTCTATCTTCTCAGTGTCCCCCGGAGACTCTCTAAAACAATAAGTTGTTCAGCAGGTACTGATCTGTATGAATAGAGGGAGTCTTCTCACTGGGAGTTCCCTATGACAATAATATCATAGATCCATCCCTCTGTCATCCCGCTCCCCTCCCTGCACTCCCTCCAAACAAAACCAAACCAAACAGAACAGACGCCAGCTCTCCTTTCTCCAAGTGCTAAGAATGGTTAGGAATCATGGTCTTAGACTAGAAGTAGTTGGGGGGCAGGGCCTGAATGTGGTTTACTTGCTTTGTACAGTATTCAGCACATCATTTAAAGAAAAGTCATTAATAAAGATCATGGGAGAAATGATACTTTTTTCTTTCTTTCTCTGTTTTTTTTGAGGCAATTGGGGTTAAGTGACTTGCTCAGGGTCACATAGCTAGTAAGTATCTGAGGTCAGATTTGAACTCAGATCTTCCTGAGTCTAAGGCCAGTGCTCTGTACCACCTACATGCTCTTATATTTTTTCCCCCAAAGAACAAATTCAGTTCTCTTTCTCTTGGTTCTAGTGTCTGTTCTCTCCCTCCCATCTGCCCCCCGGACTCCCAGCCTCAACTCTTTGGAGTTTTCTGAGTTTTCAGAAGAGAAGGATTCAAATTGCTTGATTTTTCCATGACTTAGATCAACTACTTTCTCTCAATCCCTATCAAAGCTTGTGTTCTACCCTTCTGAGCCCTACTCAAGGGATGAACTAGCCCATTATAATAATAGCTCACATTTCATAATATATTACATTATATTATATCACATTATATTATTGTCCATCAATTTCCCCTCCCCCTTCTGCCAAATGTCTCCTCTGAGCCCCATAAAATATTATATAAACTGTCATTCTTTAATCAGAAATCAAGTTCCCAAGACAATACCTTGAGGAGAGGGAGTATAGTGTCACAAATCAACCCTATCAAAGTGCTCATGACTGATACCAGGGAGGGAGAATAGGAAGGAGGGGAGAGAGAGAGAGTGAAAGTGAGAGAGAGAGAGAGAGAGAGAGAGGGAGAGAGAGAGTTAGAGTGTGTGTGTGTGTGTGTGTGTGTGTGTGTGTGTGTGTGTGTGTGTACGTGTGTGAATGGAAAGCTTTTCTAGAATAGAAAATGTACTATGGATGGGGGAAAGGCCACAGAGGGTGGTGGCCTTGCAGACAAACTTTGCCAACTTTGCAATTTTGCCTGGGATTGGTTCTGCGCCCAGACTTTCAAAGCTTCTGCTACTGAGCTCCCTGGCTAGGGACTGTTAATTTTACGGGCTTGGTTCAGTAAATAGACAAGGTGTAGTGGGAGGGCTTGGCCCCACAGCAGCCTGGCAGAGGGCAAATATTTTGTTTAATAGCTTTTTGGCCTCTGGGAAGGCTATTGGGTTGGGGGTCTTAGCTCTAAGGGAAACTTAAGGCACAGCTTGTCTGGGATCAGGGCCAGTGCTCAGTACAGATGTAAAGTCAATGGAACGCCCCTTCAAAGTCCATCCTTGGCTCCTTTCAGAGATGCTCCCCGCCCTTCCCGTTCAGCCTGGGCTTTCACGGTGCTCTCTAAAATCTCCCAAGTCCCCAAATGCTGCGCTCTTCACGGCCTCGCCAAAGACTGTGTTGTCTCTCTTCTTCCCTATCAAAACCGCCTCTCTGGGGTTTCATTCCGCAGGTCACTGCTCTCAGCCTCTGGAGATGAGCTAACAGATCCATTCACGCTAATATGGTATGAGCTTATAGTAGCGTAAGGTGCATCCAAGCCATCTCCATGCCATGCTGCCTCCGCTCTGGCCACCATCTCCATCCTCCCCTTTCCTCCCCAAATCCTTAGCTAGAACCTTGGACTCTGCCCGAGATATTGGTGTCTGATAGATGTGTTTATCTTATCTTAACCAGAACCACGCTTCTAAGCCTCCTACCTGTCATCTCCATTATTGTGCTGCCCTCCCTTCTAACACCCCTTTATGTCTTGTCTTTCCTCATTAGAAGTACCACTTTGAGGGCAGGGACTCACTCATATTTGTATCCCTATCATTTAGTACAGTGCCTGGTACATAGTAAATGCTTAATGAATCATCATTATCTATCTATTCCTGCATTGCAGAGGTTCTTAACTTGGGGGTTGGTTTATGGAGTGGGTCCATGGATAAATTTCAAGGGGTCCATTAACTTGGATGGGGAAAAATTACATTTTATTTTCACTATAATTGATTTCCTTTGTAATCCTATGTATTTTATTTTATGCATTTAAAAAATTATTCTGAGAAGGGGTAAATAGGCTTGATTAGGCTGCCCAAAGTGTCCCTGACACAAAAAGGTCACAAACCCATGTTCCACTATGCCTAAAAGACCTAGTTTTTGGACTTTTGCACCTAGCAATACCACTACTAGATTTATATCCCAAAGAGATCGAAGAAGAAGGGAAAGGACCTATATGTACAAAAGTATTTATAGCAGCTCTTTTTGTGGTGACAAAACTGGAAATTGAGGAGATGTTCATCAGTTGAGGAATGGCTGAACAAGTGATGGTATGTGAATGTAATGGAATATTATTGTGTCTAGGAAATGATGAAAGGATGGTTTCAGAATAACCTTTGAAGACTTATATAAACTGATGCAAAATAAAGTGAGCAGAACCAAGAGGACATTGTACATAGTAAGAACAGTATTGTAACAATAATTAACTGTGAAAGACTTAGCTACTCTGACTAATACAATGATCCATGACAATTCGAATCCCTCATGATGAAAAATGCTGTGCACCTCCAGAGAGAGAACTGATGGACTCTGAAAGCAGATTGAAGCATATATTTTTCTTTACTTTCCTTATTTTTTCTTGCTTTTTTTTTGCAACATGGCTAATATGGAAATATGTTTTGCATGACTTCACATGTATAACAGGTATTGTATTGCTTATCTTCTTAATGGGTGGGATAGGGCCAGGAGGGGAGGTGAGAATTTGGAACTCAAAATAAAAAAAATGAATTTTAAAAAATAAACAAAATAAATAATAGACAAAAAAGAACCCATGTTCTAGGGATATTTTCATTTTATCAACAATCAAAACTTCAACAGAAAGGAATGAAATTCTAATGGCAGAATGTCAGGCTATGTGATGGAGAGGGAGGGAGCAAATGAGTCAACAATAATTTATCAAGTGCCTACTGTGTGCCAGGTGCCATCCTAAGTGCTGAGTATAAAAATAAAGGACAATACACCATTCCTGCCCTTGAGGAACTCAGATGCAAATCTCAGAGGAAAGGGACGAAGCAGGAGGGAAGGCCTCCAGCAGAAGCAGGCATTTGAGTTAAGTCCTGAAGGAAGTCGGGAAAGCTATGAGATGGGGATTAGGAGGGATAGCATTTCAGGCATGGAGAATAGCCAGTGCAAAGGTATGAAGTTGGGAGATGGGATGTTTTATTTGAGGTCCAGCAATTAGACCAGTGTACCTGGATGTGACATATGCACCGTATGCCGAGGGGAATAAAGTGTAAGAAGATTAGAAAGGTAGGAAGGGGCCAGGTTGCAAAGAGCTTAAAATGCCAAGCAGGATTTTATATTTGATAATTGTGAGCCACGTGAGTTTATTGAATAAGTGAGTCACACAGTCAGATCTGTGCTTTAGCTAAATCATTTTGACAGCTGGGTGGAGGATGGATTGGAGTGAAGAGAGATTCGAGGCAGGGAGAAGAATTAGAAGGCTCCTGCAATAGTGCAGGAGTGAAGTGATGAGGTAGCTGTGTGGATGGAATGGTGGTAGAATTGACAAGGTCTGGCAGCAGATTGGATATCTGGGGTGAGTATGAGTGAGGACATGAGACTGAGTTTGCAAACCTGGGAGACTAAGAAGATGGTGATGCCTTTGATAGTTGTAATGTTGGGAGAGGGGAGGACTTGGGGGGAAAGATAATGACTTCTGTTTTGAGATGCTTCTGAGATAATCATTTTGAGATGTTAAGTAGTGATTGGTGATATAAGACTGGAGCTCAGGAGAGAGACTAGAGCTGAATATATGGATCTAGGAATCATTAGCGTAGAAATAATAATTGAATCCGTGGGAGCTGATGAAATCACTCAATGAGATAGTATAAAGGGAAAAGAGTACAAGGGCAGAGATCATCTTGGGCAGGGGTGGGGAATCTGTGGCCTCAAGGCAACATGTGGCCCTCTAGGTCCTCAAGTGTCACCCCTTGACTGAATCCAAACTTCACAAAACTTTTTTAAGGGGATTTGTTCTGTGAAGTTTGGATTCAGTCAAAGGGCCATACTTGAGGACCTAGAGGGCCACATGTTGCCTTGAGGCTGCAGGTTTCCCCATCCCTGGGAGGAATATTTAGTTGTCATGACATAGATGAAGATCAACAAAGGAGACTGAGGAGAAGCAGTGAGATAGGTAGGTAGAGAACCAGGCCAACGGGACAGCTATTTTTGGGCATGGAGCCTTGTACCTCTTCACCATTACCTATCAGGGACTTTCTTATCTGGGAACCAAAAACTTCCATTAATAACCATCTTCCTCCCACAGTGCTCCATTATCAGTACAGTGAGGAACATCTTCGGGTTGGGAAGACAAAAGCTGAGGCTAATAAGCCCAAAGAGTATTTTGGTGTTATTGGGATCTTGTGTTTGTCCTTTGTTTTCCAAGAGGACCATGACATCAGGGAAATGATGACCTGACTTGCAGCTGACTTTGATTTGAGTGAGGGAGGGCTGTGCAAGCAAGGTCAACAGCCTCACTTTCTCCTCCAGAGCCATCTGGATCCAGTGACCTGATATTCCTCAAGATGACTGGAGATGACCCAGAATGCTATCGGGATCTTATCTCATGCCAAGCCTCCCTAGAGTCAGCACATATAAGAAGGGAGTACACTGTGGGAGATTGGAAATAAGTCCTCATACCCTGTGCTTGCAGATCCATGTACTATATGGAGAGAGGGAAGGAGACAAATAGCATTTCATCATAGTAGAACAGCATGGCTTTTACAACTGGATGCCCTCGCATTATTATTTTTTTTTCTGCTGGGTCTAGTAATGCTATTTTCTTGTCCTTTGAGTATATCCTTGGGAAGTTTTGCGTGGTTGTGCTTCTGAATTGCATGAGAGTCTAGGTACATGTTGTACCACTGGAGATTGACCTTTAAGAGTTCATGTTTCAGGAGCAGAAAAAAAACTGTCACTCTGATTCATACCTTCTGAGAATCCTCCCACCCCAACAGAATGTAAACTCCTTGAGGGCAGGCACTGTCTCATTTTTGGGTTGTATACATAGTACTGAGCATATGGAAAGTATTTAATAAAGGCTTGTTGATCAATGGATTGCTCATTTCCTTCCGACATTCGTGAATGAGATAAAGCTTGAAATTCAGAGAACAGGAACAGTTATATTTCTAAATTCTCTGTCCTTCAAACCTTTCTCCCTCCACCAAATCCCCTAGGCATACATCTCAGCTAAATTTTAGAAGGTAATCAATCTATTAACTTCATTTACACTAAAGTATAAATGACCAAATGTAGCCTGTCCAGGGCAGTTTTACATTTTAGATGGGAATGCTATTAGACCAACCCTAAAGGCCTCTCTAACTGGGAAGTGGGAACAAACCGATGGGAAAAATTAATCATCAGTGGGAGAGAGGTTGTTTATGATCTCTCCCTGTCTACTTACATTTAAATCAGGGGTTGCTAATTCTGCCTGAATATAAGGCTGGCCGTAGCTATAGATCTCTGGCCCCAGCCAAAAACCATGGGAGAAGAAAGAGAATTCCAAGCAGCAGGAGCACATGGAGTGAAGATTGCTGCCTGGAAAGATCTTAGGAAATCTAGAGCTTGGGCTTTGTGCTTTTTATTTTTCCACTATGGGGTTGAAGCTTATATGGATTCCAATTGCCCGTGGCTGCTATTCATGTTTCCCCCATGGGAAGGAGGAAACTCCAAGATTGTGAACTTTTTGATCGTCAATTTCCTCATCTCCTGGCTTATTGCTCCCCCAGTGCCTCTAGCCACTTAGGAAAAGGACAACAGTCTCAAATATCATGGAGAGAATGCTGAGCTGGGGGTCAGGAAGACCTCGGTTCAAATCCCGCTTCAGGCACTTATTAGTTGTGGGATTCTGGACAAATCACTCAACTTCTCTGAATGGGGATAATAACAACCCTAAACTCAAAGAGTCACTCTGAGAATCAAAGGGGCGCTCTGAGAATCCAAGGGGGTAATGTGTATAGTGCACTTTGCAAATCTTGAAGTGCCATACAAATGTCAGTTAATATCATCTCATTCTGTTTTCAGTGGGGTTCAGATAGAAACAGTTCAGGGACAAGTTGCCGTTATGCTTTTATTCTTTTATATTTAATGTTCTACAGACCATTGCATAGGTGAATAAAATAACTGCTTTTTGTTATTTGAATAAAGTTATTAAGGTGTGAATATTCTATAAGGTCACTGTAGACATCCTCAGTACAACCCCAGTAGCAGACTGGATAACAAGAATGATGTTAATGTACGTATTATAGTATTCCCACATGATTTTGATCTCCTCTGTCAGTTTTCTATATTGTAAAAACCTTCTTTCCATGTAATTTGGAAATTAGGAGTATTTGGTATGGCATCTTCTATCAGAAACATTATTTGTAAGTTTTTATGGGGTTAGTATTACTGGGAACAAGAGTTTGAAATGTGATAATCCTCCAATTCCAATCCAATTTTATGAGTTAAATTTTCTAGGATATTTTGAGGTCTATGTCTATACTGTGGACCAGTCCTTGAAAGACAGGAAGCTTCTGATGCGTAAGTCTAGCTACCAGGTCATAGCTTATTATATATTTGTAGTTTAGTTGTTTTAGTTGTGTCAAACTCTTTGTGACCCGTTTTGGGTTTTTCTTAGCAAAGATACTGGAGTGGTTTGCCATTTCTTTTTCCAGTTCATTTTACAGATGAGGAAACTGAGGCAAATAGGGTGAAGTGACTTTCCCAGGATCACATAGTTAGTCAATGTCTGAGTCCGGATTTGAACTCAGGAAGATGAGTCTTCCAGATTCCAGGACCTGAACTCTATCCACTGTACCACCTAGTTGCCCCATTGTTATATACTGGGTGGTGCTAAAGTTTTAGCATGGTGTGTTACATTGTTTCTACCATTTCTTTTCATAATTGATCACTAAGTCCAGATTCCTTAAGGCTAATGGTTCTGTAATTTCTGGTGGCAATGACCTGGTCCTGAATGGCCATCAATAAGCCCTTTCTTTTCCATAAACAAATCTGCATGATTCAGCCATTTCTTTGGCACTTTTCTGAATCCATGTAAGGGCCTTTTGATTTTTTTTTGATTATTCTTGGATGTTGGCTTCATTTGGAACTGAACCATTTTTAGTTATATTTGACAAATTCAGTGGTGTGTTCCTGTTATCAGCCTTTATTCCTTATTGGTGAAGTGATGCCTTTTTGTTCCAGAAGCATTTCTGTAGGCTTTACACCTTATTTTAAAAAATGTGCTCTAATCCTCTTACTCCTTTTTTGATGATGAAGTGTTAATTTTTCCTATATTTTCGATAGATGCCTTAGGATGATAGACCCTGTGTATTAAGATTGTTTTTGTTAGGATACTTTGCAAATCTGTTGTGGTTCACTTAAAAGTGGCAAAAGGCTACATGGAGATGGGCATTGGGTAGGTGTTAAGAGCTTTAAATATGTTCTTCCCATTTAGATCTGTTTTCAGGCTGCCGGTAAGTTTCTTAACATATTCGGCCACAGCCTTCTCTTTTATGTCTTTTTGAGTGATGTGTTTTGCCTGGAGGAGACAAATGTAGTTTTTGGTACTTTTATCTGCTGTTTTAATTGGACTTCTAGATTCATGCTCAAAGCCATCAGTCTCTATTTTTACTTCGAATATCTAAGACATTTCACATATATTTAGTACAAGTGGAATTTTACTATCCTTGGAAAAAGATTCCATAAGATGAAAGAGCACTTTGATAGCCTGATGTTATCATGTACATAAAATGATTAACATGATGCTGTGGCTTGACTCTGTCTTTAATCTGGGATTCATACTTAATTCTGTTTAGAAGACATGATCATATATTTAAGACCAGACCAGGGATTCTTAACCTTAAAAGTCTACAAACTTGTTTAAAAATATTTTGTTTTTTTTAAAAAAAAATATAATTGATTTCCTGATTAATTCTATATTTTTATGTATTTAAAAGTATTATTCTGAGAAAGGGTCCAAAGGCTTCACCAGACTGCCCAAAGGATCCAGAACACAGAAAAGGGTAAGGACCCCTGACGAAACCACAATGAGCTTAAACTGCTTCCATGAAAAATGGCATATTTTACGTCAATTGTTCTTGACATTATTATTTTGCTGGCATGTTTTAAAGAACAGTTTTCCATGAGGACATGAAATACTCTAGTGTTTTCATTAGACAAGAGTCTATTTTATATATTTACAATACACAAACAAACTATGAGGGCAGAACTGAGTCAAAAACTTTGTGCTAATCAGTCAAACTAGGTTAGATGTTGGGCTTGTTTAATAATTACTGAATCGATAGTGAGTTGCTCTGTGTACCCTGAGACCTTTTGGGACACCTTTTGTTCCTCATCTATCTATTCTTTTGTTTATAGATTTTTTTCTGAGAGTCAAGCAGTGAATGCTTATATAAAGTAGATACATATGTCATTGACCTGTATTTGGAGGGATTCTTGATCTTTAAGGAGAAAATAAATGATACCTTTAGTTAAGAAAGATGAGGTTGGGCTGGCTTCTGAGGGGAACCCAGTAAACTGCTGCTAGTAATTCAGGCACTACTGTGGAGTGTTTGAGCCAATGATTACGGCTCTTATCTGGCTTCCCTGCTTTTTAGTTTTGCTGAGAAGTTAGAGTTTCAGTCATCTCCCTTGATGCAACTGTTCTGTCATTCATTATAGTAACTGTCGGCAAGCTTTCTGTTTCTTTTTTGATCCAACTTGCATTTTTGTTGTATTTGGTTTCTTGTGATCATATATATGACCAAACATTTTCCACATTCTCTTTCTTTGGGGGGTTTCTCTCTCTCCTCTGATTTCTTTGATTCTCAAGTCTCTGTAGTAAAGTTTTGGATTCATGTTGAATTGTTTGTTTTGTTTTTTGCATTGCTCTGATTCCTTGTATAGCCTTATATAGATTTTTGCTTTCAATTATTTTTTAAGGGAATCTAGATTTTAAGGAGGCAGGAAGTACAATGGATAGATTGCTGAACCTGGAATCAAGAAGACCTGAGTTCTAATCTTGCCTTAGATACTTCCTAGTTGTGTGATTCTGGGCAAGTCACTTAACTATTTTCTGCCTCAATTTCTTCATCTGTATTCAGTTGTTTTAGTTGTGTCCAGCTCTTCATGACCTCATTTTTTGGGGGGGTTTCTTGGCAAAGATCTTGGAGTGTTTGCCATTTTCTTCTCCAGCTCATTTTACAGTTGAGAAACTGAGGCAAACAGGATTAAGTGACTTGATGAAGGTCACACAGCTAGGAAGTACCTATATGCCCAATGCTTAGCACATAGATTATTGTTATTTCATTTTTCTCATCTTTATGCTCAATGATGCTCAGATGGATGATCTTGGGGGCAGTGTTAATCAAGATTTATAAAAGGAGAACTAGGAATAGCAAGCCAAATATTTCCCTGTGACCTTGGTTGGGCAAGTCACGTTCCTTCTTAGCGCCTCAGTTTCTTCACATATAAAATGAGAGGGCTGGGCTAGCTGATGAGTTCTTTTTAGCTCTGAATTGATGATCCCAGGAATGAGTTCTGTCTGATTTCAGAGTTTGGGGAAGGTGTAATTTCACCCAGACTAGGGCAACAAAAGTAAAGAAAATCTAAACCCTAATGATGTGGTGCCTTCTTCTACCTCTTCTATCCTGTTTTATAAGATCATTCTCTTCCTTCTCTTCCCTCCAACTGAGAGAGAGAGAGAGAGACAGAGAGAGAGAGAGAGAGAGAGAGACAGAGAGAGAGAGACAGAGAGACAGAGACAGAGACAGAGACAGAGACAGAGACAGAGAGAAGGGAAAGAGAGAGAAGGGAAAGAGAGAAGGGAGAGAGAGAGAGGGAGGGAGGGAAAGAGAGAGAGAGAGAGAGAGAGTCCTGACTGTGCTTTGAATTTCTAACCTGTGGAGTTGGAACTGCTGCTGTTGACATCTGGATAAAACACCATCATGTAACTGGGACAGCTGGTGGTTTGGCTTCTTGGCTGAGATTCGTGTATTCTCAGAGCTTAGCTTTGATGATAGCCTTTCATCCATCTGCTTATCTTGCTAATACTTAGGGGGTCTCCCCCGCTCATGGGGAGGAGTCTGGCTGCCATGCAGTCCTTCTCTTCTGTCCCCGCTCTCAGGGAGCTGGGGCACGGTTGGAAGGTGTGGCTGGAACGGTCCTGATGATTGTTTTGAAACCAGAACAGTCTCTCAGGACTTTTGCAACATCATGAAAAGATGTCTCATCGGCTAAATCGGCATCTTTCTGTGACTGCACTAGCTCCCCGAAGAGGTTAGAGTATGTGTCAGTTTTTTCAATAGATTTGTGACATCATTCATTCCCCAAAGATGCTGCTGCCACCCGTCCATGACTTCTCATCCTTCCTAGATCTGAAGGTGGAGGATACCTCAGAGGCCAGCCAGTTTAACCCCCTTTTTTTACAGATGAAGGAGTAATTGTTTGAGGCTCAGGGTGCCTTGACTTCCCCAAGGACTCACAAGTAGTCATTGTCAGGTGTAGAATTTGAACCCAGATCTTCTGAATCCAGAGTGAGCGCTCTTCCTACCCTACTATGCTGCTTCCCATTTCTATGGTACCCTTTTCCATTTCCTCCCATAAATCTTCTATAGGGACTGACCCACAGTGGTAGGGACCTCTTCTATATCTCCTAGCCCTAGAGAGATGGGCTGTCCCTCTTTTAACCCTCACTCTCACTATATGACCAGCCCATCTCCTTTCTTGGTTATAAATCTTTTTAATGATACCTTTAACATCACTTCATACAAGCAATCCATCATTTGTAACATGCTGTAGTCTCTCCATGCCCACCATGCAGCTCCCTTGCCTTCTGAGTGACCTACAATTTTTACTCTTTGGAAATCGTGATATCCCCTGATTTGTAGCCAAATGACATCAGCAGAAGAAAATTAGTGTAAAAAAGATGGGGTTTTGGTTCAGGGAGAAACTTGAGGTCAAATGTAGTCAAGCCTGCTCTTGTCTTTCATTCAATTTTGGGCCCAGTTTATTGTTGATCTGTGGCAGCTTTTCTAAGATGCATATGCTGATGGGTGAGTTCTGTGGGTTGTCCCATCAACTGCACACCCCACTCTGGACAAATGGCATTCTTTATTCACTTGTTTTTTTCATCCTATGTGGATAGAGTGGCTAAAGTTTTTTTTTTGTGTGTGCGATTTTGGATCTCATTGAGGATGCTCTGTAATGTTTTCTTTGATGCCTGGAGGACTCCATCTAGAATAATGATTCTTAATCTTTTTGCATTATAGACTCCTCAGAATGATGTTTAAAACGTGTGTTTGTATGTGTGTGTGTGTGTGTGTGTGTGTGTGTGTGTGCTCAGTTGTGTCTGACTCTTCATGACCCCGTTTGGGGTGTTTTTGACAGAGGTACTGGAGTGGTTTACCATTTCCTTCTCTGGTTCATTTGATAGATGAGGAAACTGAGGCAAATAGGGTTAGGTGACTTGCCCAGGGTTACACAGCTGATCAGTGTTTGAGGCCAGATTTGAATTCAGGAAGATGAGTCTTCCTGACTCTGGGTCCTGCACTCTATCCACTGCACCACCTAACTGGCCCTTTAAAATGATTAAAATACATCAAATTACAAAGATGTATTTTTCCCATCCAAGTTCATGGACCCCCTGAAATCCATCCATTAACTCCAATTTAACCCTTGATCTATAAATAATCCTCCTTCCATTTGAGCTCTGCTTTAGACAGTCCATGACAGCTGCAAACACCTTTGGCTAGCATTTGCCTCCCTATTGTATGCATTCTTTGTTATTAATAATTAGAGGTCCATCAATAAAGTCCTCTCTGTCGCACCAATCACAAAATCTTGTATGATCTTGATATATGCGTGGGAAACATCTTGTCAGAGAAAAGCCTTTAAGGTTCCATGCTGCTCTTACCAGATCGATACTTTTTATAGTGAAGAAAAGATCAGCACAGGCAGAACTTGTATTCTCTACATTTTTTAGTTGACTGTAGATTGTAAAGATGTGGTCTGACACCGAATATCATTTGCAAAAGCCTGCCTTTTCTCTTCTCATATTTTTTCCCCTAGGAAAGCCTCAATATGTATGTAAATTTTTCTCTTAAAGATTTTGTAGAGATGAGAAAGTAGACATACAAGCTGTTATTTACTGATCTCCTTTTGCTCATCTTCTTGGTAATAGAAACATCCATGATTTATTTTTTCTCATCTCATGGTATATCTCCTTTCCTTTCTGATACCTGGGGGAATGATCCCTTAATATTCTTAAAATTATATACGTTCCTGGATAAGCATCCACTTTGTTTTCTTGGTCTGGTCTGGCTACTTTACTGGTGTTTGTTTTAAAGCGCTGTCTCTACTTACACATGCAGCTCATTGGGGACTGTGACACTGATGTCCAGCTGTCATCATTTCTCTGACATTGATGGAAAAAATAGTTCATTTTAAAGAAAATCTTGACAATCCTTTTCCGTCTATCACGTTTGTTGTTCTTCCAATTTTATCCTTAAATACTCTTGAGATCGTGGAGGTCAGTCACAGCATCTCAGGCCAAATCTTCCACAGCTTTATTCTTTCTGCTGCTCATTTTTTTATGAGCTAAAATTGATCATCATCTTCCATTCTCCTATTCCTTAAGATTTTACAAGTGAGTTTTTGCATGCTAAACTCGTTTTGTCCTTGGTTGCTATATATATATATATATACCTCTGTTCGGCAAACAAACCCCAAATTTGCTATTCGAGGCAGTTTCTAGGCCGCCTTATTGGGGTGCTTTACAATTTGTTTAACTTTAGTAGAAAATAGTGATAGCATTTGTTCATTTCTGTTTCTTGATCCATCTCCTAGTTTGTTTAAATTGATCATCTTGGAGCTGTTTTGTTTGTCCAACATTCCTTTTCAACTTTATTCCAATTTGGTACTGATTTTGGTCTTTGTTCTGACTACACACAGACAGGGTGATTGAGAAATAACTCCCACATTGGTAACAGGTTATTTCCTCCAGCTTCATTAAGCTATACATGAACAGGAGCAAAGGCAGTGGATGGTGAGAGTAAACCAGGGCTGAGGCTTGGCAAGCCTGAATCGACAGTAGGATAAGGGGGTAAGGCACTAGAGTGAGGGTCAGCAAACTACCACTTGAGAGCCAAGTTTGGCCTGCCATCAGTTTTTGTAAGGCTGAGGGGCTAAGAATGGTTTTTATATTTTAAAATACAATAAAACTTTATATAAAAATGTAAAAGCCATTATTAGTAGACCATCTAGTTTGCAGACTACAGGGTAGAAAACAGTGTAGAGCTGAACTGGTTTACAATGGTTTTGAGATGGTGAAATTTAAGTGACTTGCCTAAGATCACATAGGTAGTAAGTGCCCAAAGTGGGATTTGAACCCAGGATCTCCCTATCTCCAAGCCCAGAGCCATGTCCACTATATCATGGTACCTTAGAAAGAAGTAACAGAAGAGTTTACTCCCTGCCAGGTACTATAAGTAGTGTTACCTAGGTTCAGTTTGGAACAATTTCCTTGTACCACTGGACACTTGTAAACGTCCCCAGTCTTCTGGTGACCATTGGTTTCAAATGGAGCTCCCACCACCAACCTAGGAAAAAAGAGGAGAGAAGATGAGTTCTTCCTAGTGTGGGGTATCAGTTCTGGTGGAGGGTTCAGACAGCATTTAAACATGAGAAGCAGGGATTGGGGAGGCAGGAGGCAAGGGAGGCAGGAACCATTCTGGAGGAGGGACATCCTCCAAACTTTCTAGTCTGGACCTATGTACCCATACTAGTCAAACAGGCCAGACAGAGACCCATGACAAAGATATGCTGGTGAGGACACCAAATACTGATAGCTCACTCTTAGAATGCAGAGCCCTTCTTGGTGGCCTTGGCTGTTCCCTAAGTCTCTGTCTTCACTTCAGGCAGAAGAGGCAGGCAGTTCAGGGATCTGGGCCCAGAGTATCAGTCATCTTCAGAGAAATTTAGGGTTTGGCACTGGTATGAAAGGCAAAAGCTGCCAAACACTTTGCCCTTTGTCTCTGAGCTTACTCAGACATGCATGTGTGTGTTTTCAGGGAAATTAGATATGTCTGTTCTTGGGTGATTTACATACAACACAACACGATACTGCACAACACATTGTCTTCTGGTGGAAACAATGATTGGAAGAAAGGGGTGGGAGAGAAGCTGCAGACTCTCTCTCTCTCTCTCTCTCTCTCTCCCTCTCTGAATTCAGAGAATTCCACTCCACATCAGAGTGAAGATGTGGGTTCTAGCCCTGGATTTGCCACTGACTGGTTACATGATCTTGGAAGTCACCTTTGGGACACAGTTTCTTTATAGGAAAAATGAAGAGTTGGACTAAGTTTTCTTCCAGCTCTGATATTCTCACATTTCACAATGTTGAGTGAAATGTGTCTTGGGTATTTACCTTTCTCTCCATTCAGCATCCCTCTCTGGGGGAATCTTGGACCACTCTGGTTGCACTCCTTCCAGGTGTCTATCTTGTTTTCAACTGGCTATTGGCTAATGCCCCAACAAGTAGAGCCAGTCAGTTGGTCAACAACCATTTATTAGATAGCTACTATGTGAAAAATACTGAGGATACAAAAAGAGGCAAAAGACATCCCTGCCCTCAAGAAACTCACAATCTAATGGGGGAGACAGGCAAATAAATATGTACAAACAAATTATATATGATATAAAAAGAAAATAACTAAAAGAGGGAAGGCATTAGAATTAAAAATGTTAAGAGGGGCAGCTAGGTGGACACATGTACTAGCTGTGTGACCTTGGGCAAGTCATTTAACCCCAATTGCCCTGCCAAAAAACAAAAAAAATTAAAAAAAATGTTGGGAAAAGCTTCCTGTAGAAGATAGGCTTTTAGCAGGGACTTAAAGGAAGGTTGGAAAGCCAGGAGGAAGAGGAGGAGATGAAGAGGGATAAGACAGCAAAAGAAAAAGCTCTGAGCCAAGAGATGTAGTGTCTTGTTTGAGGAACAGCCAAAGAGGCCAGTGTCACTAGATGGGAAGAGTATATGGTAGGGAGTAAGATGGAAGAAGACTGGAAAGATAAGAGGGGGCTAGGTTATGAAGGGTTTTGAACAGTGAACAGAGGATTTTAAATATGATCTTGAAGGCAATGGCGAGCCAATGGAGTTTATTGAGTATGAGGGTGATGTGGTCAGACTTGTGTTTTAGGGAAATTAGTGGTTGAATGGAGGATGGAATGGAATGAGGAGAGACTTAAGGCAGGAAGACCCACAAGCAGACTATTTCAGTAGACCAAGTGAAGTGATGGCGTGTAGTAGAGTGGTGGCAGTATCAGAGGACAGAGTGGGTGGTGTATTAAGATGTTACAAAGGTTTTGGGCCTTGCCAACAGCTTGGATATAGGGTGTGAGAGATAGTGAGGAGTTGAGGATGATACCTGGGTTGGGAGCCTGAGGGCCTGGGAGGGTGGTGGTGCCCTCTACAGTAATAAGGAAGGTGGGAGCAGGGGAGAGTTTGGGGGAAAGATAATGAGTTCTGTTTCAGACATGTTGAGTTTAAGAAGCCTACCGGACATCTATTTTGAGATGTCTGAAAGGCATTTGGAGATGCAAGACTGGAGGTCAGGAGAGAGGTTAGGGCAGGATAAGTAGATATGAGAATCATTAGCAGAGAGATGATAATTAAATCCATGGGAACCTATGAGATCACCAAATGAAGACAGAAGATGCTGTAATTTGTAAGAGGTGCATGGAGCTTTGCCCCAGGGTATTATCTACAGTAAGAGTTACATTTCCTTTTTAGGGAGTGGGCTTCTTTTCTGTGGCAAATGCCAGGTCCAAGCCTTAACTCCTCCAGCCAATGTACCTATCACCCTTGAGGGTATTTGGCATGACACTCCTCTTCCAGGCCCACCTGATCCCTAACACCCATGGAGATGAGGGTTGTATCTCACTTGGGGCAATTGCACCTGCCTCCCCACCCCCAAGTGTTTTCATTACGAGTGAAAAAATTTCTAGTTACTAGGTCTACCAATAAAAATATAATTGGCTGATCATAGCTTAGAGTATTATCTTTTACAGTGGAATTTTAATAAAGGACCTTTAACCAATCAATCCATATGCATTTATTAAGTGCCTACTAAGTGCCAGGCACTATGCTAGGCTTTGGAGACAAAAGACAAAAATGAAAAAGTCCTTGTCCTTAGGCAGTTTATGTTCCATTTGGGGAGACAAGATATATATGAGCATATATTTTCTATATATATATATATATATACATACATACATACATATTACACACACACACATTTTGGCAGGGGAGAGGCAGCTCGTGCAGGGGGGAATCAGGAAAGGCTTCATTTAGAAGGTGTCACTTGAACAGAATTTTGAAGGAAATGAGGTGTTCTGATGTATTCATGTGCTAAGAAATGAATCACTAATGGTAGAAAGCAGGCATCTATACCTCTGTGGTAGTGGGATTTTTTTTAAAGCAATATACAACCAGTGCCTCTCCCTTTTCAAATATACTGCATAGGTGATTTTATATTACTATGATGACAACATCTTAAAGAAACTCTTCATTTCCTTCCCTTGGCTTAAGTGACTGAAAAGCCAAAGTGGTTTCTGGGAGTTGATGGAGTCTTCTGATCCTACCCTCGCAACTCTGATCTAGAATCCAGAGTGGCAATGGACAAAATTCTGTTTGGAATTAAGAGCTTATGAAATAAGTGGGATAATTCCTCCCTAGGGCAGCCAGATAATGACGGTATCTAAATATAGCCGCCTATTAACCATGCCTATTTTTGAGCAGCAGAATTAATTGGACCCATAAAATCTGTTTGTCTAGACGATGGTGACTTTTGGCTACTTTGACAGCTGTTTGTGCTGCCCAGGTCTCCCTCATTTCTTCTAACTGAAAATAAAACAAAATAAATGTAGACCAGGATGCACGGGGCTGCCTTGCTCTAATTTTTAGGATCACGGGAGCATAGATTTAGAACTCCAAGGACCCTTAGATGTCATTGAGTCCAACCTTTTTATTTTACTTTTGAGTAAATTGAGACCCAGAGAGGTTTAAATCCAAGACTCCTTCCAAATCCTATTCCCCACCTGGCTATACACCTTTGGATTTATCCATCATGCTCTCTAACAGACTACCTGTCCTGTCCCCCCCCGCCCCCCGTCCCCCAGCTTATTTTATTTTCCCTCATTAGGTTGTGAACTCCTTTGAGGCCAGGGACAGAATTTCACTTTTGGATTTCTATACTCAGAATATAGAACAATGCCTGGTACATAATAAGTTCTCAATGAATGTTTGTTGATCAACTGGCCAACCTATCTTATTAGGCGGCTAATTAGGAGGTCCGCTTTCAAGAAAGAGCCATAGGAGGAGGGCATGAGGGTTGGTATGGGTAAATGATGATCTGTTACCTAGTAGGCAAACCATGATAATAACAACAATACCCTGGCACCTTTTGTTGTTGTTCAGTTGTTTTCGGTCGTGTCCAACTCTTCATGAACCCGTTGGGGTTTTCTTAGCAAAGATACCAGAGAGGTTTGCCATTTCCTTCTCTAGCTCATTTTACAGATGAGGAAACGGAGGCAAACAGGGTAAAGTGTCTTGCCCAGGGTCATACAGCCGGTAAGTGTCTGAGGCCGGATTTGATTTTAGGAAGATGAGTCTTCCTGACTCCAGTCCTGGCATTTTGTCCACTGCACCGCCTGGCACATAGTAGGTGCTTAATAAATATTTGTTAATTAACATCGATAATAAAAATAATAGCTAGCATTTACATAGATAAGGCTTCAAAGTTTGCCAAAATGCTTTACATATTTAATCTTTTCATCAATCTTGTGAGGTAGGTGCTATTATTATCCCCCCTTTACAGATGGTGAAATTGGGGCAAGGAGAGATTGAGTGATTTACCCAGGTCACATAGTTAGGAAATGTTTGGGGCAGGATTTGAACTCAGATCATTTTGGATTCCAAATCCAGCACTCTAGCCATCTCTTTGCCTCCATGACATAATAACCTAGCATTAGCAAAGTTCCTATGGCACTTTGCATTGACAAAAGGGGAGTGGGGCATAGCGCATGAGAGACTAGGAGGAGCAGGTTGGTGTAATCCTAAGGATATTAGTCCTGGAGTCAGGAGACCTAGGGTTTGGTTTGGTTTTTTCCTGGTTCTGTCCTTGACTTGCCGTGTAAGCCAGGGCAAATCACCTTGGAAAAATGAGAACTATTCATGCCCTACATACCTCACAAAGTCATTGTGATGATAAAATGGAAGGAAAAGTGCTTTGGAAAGTTATAAGTGCTTTAGAGACAAGTCGATGGTTTCCCAAAAGTTTGTAATTCACCCATATCTGAGAGCAGATTAGAACCCAGGTTTCTCAAGTTCTCATCCCACTGGGCTACCTGCTTGCCAAGGTGATTTTCCTAAAGTGAAAGACTTGGGGCAGCTAGATGGTGCAGTGGTTAGAGCACTGGCCCTGGAGTCAGGAGGACCTGAGTTCAAATCCAGCCTCAGACGCTGGACATTTACTAGCTTGGGGGACCCCGAGCAAATCACTTAACTATGATTGCCTCGCATAAAAAATAGTGAAAGGCTGACTATGCTACTCCCCTATTCAATAAACTGCAATGGTTCTCTCTTACCTCCAGGATCAAATGTCAACTCCTCTGCCTGGCATTTAAGACTCTTCACAACCTTGCCCCTTCCTACCAGTCTAGTCTTCTTAGACCTCCTTCTCTTCTTCTACACACTTGACCATTTAGCCATACTGGTCCATTTGCTGTTCCTCCCTCACAAGACTGCACTTTTCACATTCCTGCCTCTATTGGCTGTCGCCCATGCCTGGAATGCTCCCTCCTCCTCTCCTGTTTCTCAGAATCTCAAATTCCTTTCCAGATTCTGCCCAAGCACCATCTTCTTAATTCTCCCCAGGCACCATAGGCTTCCCTCCTGTGACTTTCTTGTCTTTTGAGGGGATGGGTGGGATACGTATTCTCTCTCCATATGTGTAATATGTTGTCTCCACTGATAGAATATGAATTCTTCTGAGTACAAGAATTGTTTGTTTCATTTTTGGTTTTACATTTAAGTGCCTACGGCAGTGATGGTGCATTTGTGGTTCAGTCATTTCCCATCATGTTCAACTCTTCAAGACCCCATTTGGGGTTTCCTTGGCAGAGACACTGGAGTGTTTTGCCATTTCCTTCTCCAGCCCATTTTACAGATGAGAAAACTGAGGCAAACAGGGTTAAGTGACTTGCCCAAGGTCACAAGCCAGTAAGTGTCTGAGGCCAGATTTTAACGCGGGAAACTGAATCTTCCTTACTCCAGGCTTAGCACTCTATAGACTGTGCCACCTATGACAACAGCCTGGCACGTAGTTATTGTTGTTGCTGAGAGGACCAGTGACATCACAGGCGATGTCTTGACTTGCACGTGAATTGGATTTAAGTGAGACAGAGGTGCTAGTCCTCCCTGAACACCCCATGCCCCCCAACGTTGTTGTTGAGTCACTTCGGTCATGTCCGACTCTTCGTGACCCCATTTTGGGTATTTTCTTGGCACAGATATTGGAATTGTTTGCCATTTCCTTCTCCAGTCAGTTTTACAAATGAGAAAATGAGACAAACGGGGTGAAGTGACTTGCCCAGGGTCACACAGCTAGGAAGTGTCTGAGGCCGGATTTGAACTCAGGAAGAGGAGTCTTTCTGATTCCAGGGCCAGCACTCTGTTCATTGCACCGCCTATAACAACCATAGCCTTGCACATAGTTGATGTCGCTCATCCTTCATTTTTGAAGAGGACCAGTGAGATCCTGGGAGGCGTCTTGACTTGCGTGTGAATTGGATTTGAGTGAGGCAGAGAGGTGCTAGTCCTCTCAGAACACCCCAAAGCACATAGCAGATGCCCCATAAATGCTTGTTTATTGATTGACTATAATAGCGCTTCATGCTTTTCCAAGTACTTTTTAATCCATGGTCTCCTTTGATCCTCACAATGAACCGGGCACTGGGTGTAGTGGTTATTTCCCTTTGCCCAAGGACGAAACTAAGGCTAACAGCCGGTACCATTATAGATTTAGAGATGAAAGGGATCTTAGAGGTCATAGGGTAGGGCCACCTCGTTTTACGAAGGAAGAGGCTGAAGCCCAAAGTCACACAGTACGAAGTGACAGAAGCTGGATTTGAACTGAGGTCTTCTGACTTTTGACTTCAAAACCATTGTAGCAGCTGGCTTCTTCTATTCGATTCGATTCAACAGCCATTTGTTAAAGGCTTACTATACATTGAGAACTGGGACCTCAGAGACAAAAATGGAACAGTTCCTGCCCTCAAGGAGCTTATATTCCTTTCTAAGTTAAACTACTTGCCTAAGGTCATCTAGTGCCTCAGAGGCAAGATCAGACCTAGAACCCAGATTCATTTCCTGCTGACCAGCTCAATGCCCTTTACACCTTGCCTCCAATCTTTCACAGACACAACTGGCCTGGGTAGCCAGCCTTCTCCACTCCTAAGTGACTCTGTATTAGGTATGCCTAACGGGCTTGAGATTTACCCATCAGATTAGCCTTGTGGTGATATACAACTGCTAAAACTCAGGAAAAATATCACTAAGAGCCACTAACTTGCTCGGTTCCCTCCTCCCTAGTAACCTCAGCCTTCCTTATACAGTCATCTCCTGGTCAGTCATCGTCATTCTTGCATGGTAGACAGGATATCCTATACCTTCTGGCCAGGACACCAGACGGCAAACCAAAGGTCATGGTATATGGCGAGAAATTTCCATCGGCTGGGGTGAGTCATGGAATCTGGGCTCCTGACATTCCTGCTGTGGGGAGAGTGGAGAGAGGGGGAGGGGTCACTGTTGCTGGGGATGGAGAGGCGGAGAAAGACATTTTTCTTCAGCAGAGGCCTTAAATCTGGGATTTCCTCACTGCTTTTGCAGGCTGGCTTGCCTAAAGGATACAGCGAAAGGAACACAGTGGTCGAATCTAGACTCAGGTTCTAGGACAGACTAATATGGCCTTCCTTATATGTAGCTGGGTGACATGGTGAAGAGATCACTGGGCCTGGAGTCAGGAAGACTACAGCCTTAGTCACTTACTAGCTGTGTGAACCTAGGCCAGTCACTTAACTTCTATCTACCTCAGTTTCCTCAACTATAAAATGAAATTAATAACAACCCCTACCTTCCAGGGTTGTTGTGAGAATCAAATGAAATAATATTTGTAAAGTGCTCCTTAGCACACAGTGCCTGACGTACAGTAAGTGCTTAATAAATGTTTCTTCCCTTCCTTTCCTCACTAGGGCCTAAATTCATGAGTTTGCTATAGAAGGGAAGAGGCCCTGCTTTCTAACCTCAACAGGGCAGCCCAAAGAATCTCTATCAACTGGTTCCACTCTGCTTATCCAATCTTATGACCCACTATGCTCCTCTGTGTCAGCCAGGTTGGACTCACTCATATCTGCATAGCCCAGATCCATTCCCCAGACTTCACCTTGGCTGTCCCCTAGCATCGCTGCTGAGCCAAAACCTTTTCCCTATCTTTCTGGCCCGAGCTTAAGTCCCTTAAGCCCTGAACAAAACATTCCCTAACTACCCTAGGTCTATTGATCTTCCACCATGAGCTATTCTAGTATTGTCTTGGCTTGTCTCCATTCAGTAATTCTGGATAAAATAGCTTGTACCATTGCAGAATCACAGAACTTCAGAGTTGGAAGAGACCTCAGCATATAAGCTATGACCGTTTGTCAGGTCCTGTGCTAAATGCTGGGACTATAAATGAAAGTAAGCAAGACAGTCCCTACCCTCAAGCTTATATCCTAATGGGGGAGACAACCCATCAGAGGGATCTGGCAAGAAGTGTGGTAGAGTCCTGGATCTTGGCAAGGCATGGTGAAAGCTCAGCAGTCGGAGCCCAGGATGGTTCCAGGGGCAGAGTCCAAGGTTCTGATGGGGAAGAGGTGGAGATGAAGGTCTGAGTAGGGAAGGTAAGATTTGGAGATGGCTGGGAAGCAGTGATCCAGTCCAATGCAGACACAAAAGGAAACCCACCATAACATATAAGTTGCTGTCTTGGTCTGAAAAGTGCCCTGAGGGCAGGCAGGGCCTTCCTTTCTAGATGTCTGTCCATAGGAGAGCCTTCATTCTCTATCCCAGATCACCCCCAACTGAGTGATGTTGCTTTTAATAATAACGCTATCATTCCTATACTTGTAAATACACATATTTACCCATAGGTACACACATATACATACGCATATGTATACACACATGTATATGGATGGAGATGCATATATATATATATATATATGTATATAATATACATTTATGAGGCAGGTCGTTGGTGTAGTGGATAGAGCTCTAGGTCTGGAGTCAGGAAACCTGAGTTTAAATCTGACCTCAGACACTTCCTAGCTGTGTGACCCCGAGCAAGTCACTTAACCTCTGTTTGCCTCAGTTTCCTCCAACATAAAATGGAAATAAAAACAGCACCTAGGATTGTTGTGAGGTTCAAGTGAGATAATATTTGTAAAGTGCTTGGCACAGTGCCTGGCACAGAGTAGGTGCTATATGTGTGTGTGTCTATGTATATGTGTATATATACATGTGTGCATATATATTTATTCCCTTATACAATGCTTTATGGTTTGAAAAATGTTTTATATATATTTATACAGGGGCAGCTAGGTGGCGCAGTGAGTAGAGCACCGACCCTGGCATCAGGAGGACCTGAGTTCAAGTCCGGCCTCAGACACTTACTAGTGTGTGACCTTGGGCAAGTATCTTAACCCCAATTGCCCTGCCTTCCCTTCTCCGATATATGTACGCATATACATATATTCCATATATCATTTGATCTTCACAACAGTCCTCTGAGGCAAGTATCCCATTTTACAGATGAAGAAACTGAGGATGAAAGTAGTTCAGCTACTTGCCTAGGGTCACACAGCTTGGAAGAATCTGAGAATCTTAGGTCTTTGTGATCTCATGTACATTCCTATTGCGCCACCCTAGCTCCCTATAGCTTTTAATATCGTATTCGTGACCCACTTTAGAACTATCATTGTGTCTTGCCTATGTAATTAGACCGTAAGTTTTGAATGGTAGGGGTTGTCTTTTAGACTGTGACTATATCCCTTATATTTTCTAGTGCAAGTCTGGGCTCAGAATCAGAGCTCAGTAAATAGATGGTGGTGAATTTGATTTGGTCCTCAGACACTCTGGAGGCTGGTGGCAGGCTCTGGATTCAGTCTTAGGGCAGGGAATGGTTTTTAACTTTTATTTTTTTATGTCATGGACCCCTTTGTTAGTCTGGTGAAGCCTATGGTCCCCTTTTCAGAATAATATTTTTAAATGCATAAAATAAAATGAATATTTTTACAAAGGAAATAAATTAGAATGACAGTTATCAAAATATTAAACAGAAAAAAAACGAGTTCATGGACCTCCAGGTTAAGAATTCCTGTCCTGATGGATTAATGATAAGAGTTTCAGGCTGTTCTCTTTTTTTGGTGGGAGGGGAGGCCCTCTGACCCGTCCGATCAGGTGTCTCCTTGGCCCATCCCACAAAGAAACAGAAGCATTTTTGTTTGATTTGCATCCATTTCTAGGAGCTGGGACAACAGTGCCCAGCAGCACAATGTGGCAGTTAATTAGTAATAACAGAGGAAACAATCCAATCAATACTATTTATTAGCAAGGCAGGCATAATACATGGGTCAGTCCAAAGACCCTGAATGCAGATTGAGACAGATTTTAATATATTAGAAACAATTAATCAAATAAAACCAGTTAATTACAAGAAAACAATCAACCAGCATACAAACCAGGATACAAAATTAGGTAATCTGATTTCTAATTGGAGGAAAAATTGGAGGCTTTCCAAGGTGTGAGGGGGAATGAGTCGGTTCTGTTCGAGATTGGAGGAGGCCAGGTAGGTTTTGGAGTCTTTCTCTTCTCATAATTGAGAGATGCTAATTGCCCCCACTTGCATTTATGAGATGAAAGATGGTTCATAGCATCTAGTCTCCCTATGGATGGTTTGCAGAAAAACATTAAGACGGAGAAGAATACACGTGGCAGCACAAGGTGGAGTCAGTGCTCGTGAGACAAAATCTGATTGTTTTTCTTGAAGGTCTTCACTCTTTCTCATCACTTGGCCCATGTTGTGTAGAAACTGAACCATTTTTGTTTGGTTTCCATGTCCTTTCTAGGAGATGGGACAACAATACCCAGCAGCCCAGCTGTTTTAGGTTACCCGATGAATAGAAACATAGACTTGTGAATCTGGTAAGGGCCCTTGATCTATCTCAACCCCCTCCATTTATGGATGAAGAATCCATTGCTTTGGTGAATTACCTAAGGTCAAATGGAATATAAATATCAGGACCAGGTCTCCTGATTCCAGCTTTTCCTTCTATACCGCAACAACTCTGATAACCTCAATTCTGCGAGTGGTTTGCCGTGTCACTGAATCTCCTCTTGCTTGGTCAGAATCTTAGCTTCTAGGTGTAGTGTAGGGAGGAGGAATTGAAAGGCATGGGTCTCCAGTCTCAGGCTGCCCACTTACTGGCCGTGTGACCTTGGTCAAGGTATTTTAGCATTCTGATTTTCCTCGTATGTAAAATGGAGACAAAAATATTCTACTTGCCACCATAGTAGAGTAGGAATAGAAAATATAGTGCATGTGAAAATGTCCTGCACATATGAGGATGTGTTGATGACTATTAGAGTCTCATGTATCCTTGTGGACAAGAAGAACAAATGTGTGCTGGAGGAGAATACAGTTAGGTATTTCCAGGGCTACCTGAGCAATGAGATTAAAATAGTGTCGATTAATGGGCGAATGCCAACCTGGAGTATGGTTTCTATTGGTACACCCCAGGGCTCTTTCCCAGAACTTGTCTTCTTCAACATGCTCCAACATTTACCCAAGGATGTGGGTGAAAGCTTAGCTGGCACTCCCATCACATTTGCATGTAACACAGACTCGGAAAGAGCTAACAGGTAGGACTGCAGAGTCATCTCCTGATAGCGTGGAATCTTGGGCAAAATTGAGATGAAATTTAACAGGCATGATGTCAAATTGCTATGCTTAGGTTAAACAAACAGCCTGAGTAACAAAGCCTTAGAGGATTGCCTAGAGTCTTGAGAAGTTAGGTAACATGCTCAGGGTCACAGAGCTCAGGTGTCTCAGAGGCAGGACTTGAACCCAGGTCTTACTAAGTCTAAGGCCAGCCCTCTGGCAATATGCCTCATTGCCTTTCTGTGTTACTTATGATTGTGTTGCTTCTAATAATAAAAGTGGCAGCAGCTCCCGTTTCTCCAGGGCTTTGAGGTTTACACAGCCCTGGTTGATGGAAAAGTGCTTTGAAAAGGGAAAAAGGGTAAATAAAGGAAGGAGGAAGCATGTTCCAAGTGGTCTCAGAGGCCGAATTGAAGAGCTGGAACAGCTGGAAAAATACATCCCCCTCACTATTTTCGAGGGGGCTGAGAGGACTGGTGTTCTTCAATACACACGGGCCCCATTGCTTTGTGTAGGGGTGGCACTGAGGGCAGCTAGGTGGCACCATAGTGCACAGAACGCTGGGCCCGAAGTCAGGAAGACTCATCTTCAGGAGTTCAAATCCAGCCTCAGACACTTACTAGCTGTGTGACCCTGGGCAAGTCACTTCACTCTGTGAACTTTCCTCGGTTTCTTCATCTGTAAAATGAGCTAGAGAAGGAAATGGCAAACCACTCCAGTATCTTTGCCAAGAAAACCCCAAAAAGGGTCACAGAGAGTCCGACAGGATGAAAACAATTGAACAATGGCAAAGGACCGACGCCTTCACTGTGGCCTGGTCTGAAGCCCCTTTCTCCTCTCCTGGGGATTCTCCCAGTCATTCAGAAAGATTGTCTCACTCTGCTGGGACTGTGATTTTTGGCAGCTAGAGGGTATAGCAGATAGAGCACTAAAGATGGAATCAGAAAGACCTGGGTTCAAATCCTGCCTCAGACACTTATTAGCTGTGTGACCCTGGGCAAATCCTTAACCTGTATGTGTCTCAATTTCCTCACCTACAAAATGGGTGTAATACCAGCACCTCCCCCAGGGTTATTTTGAGGATAAAAAGAGATAATATTGGTAAAGTACTTTGCAAACCTCAAAGCACCATAAATGCTAGCCATTATTATAATCTTTAGTCTTGGGCCTTCAGGTCGATGATTAGATACTGAACACTTGCTTTGTGCCCAGCTCTGTGTCAGAGGTTGTAGAGGAAAGATGAGAAGATGAAGAGAAAGATGAAAACATAATTTCTGCCTTGGAGGAGCTTCTTTTTTTAAAATTATAAATTTATTTCTTATTTTTAGCTTATAACACTCAGTTCCACAAGTTTTTGGGTTCCAGATTTTCTCTCCCTCTCTCTCCTCCCCCCTACCCCCCAAGATGGCATGTAATCCAACGTAGGTTCTACATATACCTTCACACTGAACTTATTTACATAATAGTCCAGCTGTAAAGAAGAATTATAACCAATGGAATGAATCATGAGAAAGGAGAAATGAAACCAACAAAGAAGGAAAAAAAAGAAAGAGAAAGCAAATAGTTTGCCTCCATCTGCATTCAGACTCCATAATTCTTTCTCTGGATGTGCATAGCTTTTTCCATCATGAGTCCTCTGGAGCTGTCTTTGAGCCTTGCGTTGATGAGAGGAGCCAAGGCTATCAAAGTTAGTCCTTACAGATACTGTGTGTCTGTAATTGTGTACAATGATCTCCTTGTTCTGCTCCCCTCACTCAGGGTCAGTTCACGTAAGTCTTTCCAGGTTGTGATGAAGTCCGTCTGCTTTTTGAGGAGCTTCTTAGCCCAGTTGGGAGAGACAAGACTAACAAATAGGAAACAACTGAGGAGCAGTACAGAATGATAGGTGATCAAATGATGCGAATATGATGTATCTATCTATAACGTATAAGACGCATGTCAGAAGGTCAGTAGATGGAGAGGTAGAAGAGGTAGGTGGAGGCCATCTAGTCCAAACCCCTCATTTTATGGAGGAGAAAAAGGCCACACAGGTAGGAAGCAATGGCTACACTTCAGGGATTTTTACCTTCATCCATGTGGTTACTCCTTCCACCAACACAGATCACAGCTCTTTCCATGCCTTACTAGATGGTTTCATGAGTTGCTGTGGCCAAGATGACTCATTTCCTGATGATGAGCCTTTCTGACCTTTGCTAGGCTTGTCCTTGGATGAGAGAGATAGGCATTCTATCACCAGGTCCCTAGAGGAAACTTTCCTCTTTATAGGACCTGTTAGAGCACAGCTTTTGAGAATCCAGAGCCAATAAGAATTGGAAATCGAATGGATGCCCGTGGATTGGGGAATGGCTAGACAAGCTGCGGTATATGATTGTGATGGGATATTATTGTGCTATAAGAAGTAACAAGCAGGATGACTTTAGAAAAACCTGGACTTACATGAATTGATGCAAAGTAAAGTGAGCAGAACCAGGAGAACATTGTACACAGTAACAGCATTACTGTACAATGACCAACTGGGAATGACTTAGCTCTTCTCTGACATACGGTGATCCAAGACAATGCCAAAGGACTAATGATGAGGCATACTATCTTCCTCCACAGAAAGAACTGATACTATCTGAATACAGATTAAAAAATTCTGTTTTTTACTTTCTTCCTTTTTCTTTTTTTGTTTTGTACAAAATGACTAATATGAAAATGTTTTACATGGTTGCACATGTATAAACTATATTGGAATGATTACCATCTCAGGAAGGGGAGGGAGGGAAAAAGGGATAGAATTTGGAACTTAAAACTTTAAAAATGTTTAAAATTCTTTTAACATGTAATTGGTAAAAAAAAATTATATTTAAAAAAGAGAATCCAGAGCCAACCTCTGGGTTTCATTAGATTGCGAACTCCTCAAATACATACACTACATTTTGCCATTGTCTGTATTCCTAGTACTTAGTACGGTACCTGGTACATAGAAAGTACTTAGTAAATGCTCCTAGTAGTTGACTGACTGACTGACCTCCACAGACATCATAAGGAGTGAGAGTTTAGTGGAGAACAAATAATGACACATAGAATTATATATATATATATATGTATATATATACATATATATATACATAATGTATGTGTATACATATAAAATACATAGTGTATGTAAGTATATATAAGTATATAATAATATAAATAGTGTATATAATAAGTACATAATAATATTCAAAATGCATAACAGAAATTCAGAGAAGGGGTGGGTGAATTTGGAAGACTTCATGGAGGAGAGTGGGACCGGAGTTTAGATTGAAGAATGAGTGGGACTTGGTTAAATCTGCTGCTGCCTTTCTCCTGAAACCTTCCCACTGGTTCTGCTCACGTTCCTTCCTCACGTCTCTGGATCCTCTTGTTGTGCTATAGTCTTTTATTAATGTCACTTCTCCCTTAGAGAAATATATTAAAGACCAGGCAGGAGGTAAAGGATAAGAACTATTATATCTCATTTATAGTTTCTACCACCTTGATTCCTAGAAAACACGTCACTAGAAACCCCACTGATATTTTGAAGACATGGAAAGCAGAAGCATATTCCTGGATTTGCTTGGATGTGGCAGATAGGAGCAGGAAAACCCTTTCCCAAACCTACTGGGTCTCTATACCCTTGTTGCCAGGTCAGAGTGTCAGGGGCTAAAGCAACTGATTCCTTTCCTTGTACTTCCTCCACTTCCTGAGTCCTCGTTTCTTCTCTTTCACCCTCTTCTCTCCCTTCCCCACCCAAGCTCGAGCTGACTGATGATATTTCAAGAAAATCAGATTTAGAGCTAGAAGGGATTTTAGATAAAATTTAGGTCTGGAGTTTTGAATCTACAATCCATGAACTTGTTTAAAATTTTTTTTTGATACTTATGTTACAATATAATTGGTTTCCTTTGTAATTCTATAGATTTTATTTTGTACATTTAAAGATTTTATTTGGTAAAGGGGTTCTTCAGAGTGTCAAAAGGGTTCATGATCCATGGAAAAGGTTAAGAACCCCTGATCTAGATCAACATCTCTCATTTTACAGATGAATAAACTGAGACTCCCAGAGAAGACGTGTTCAAGGTCACATCAGTAGTAAATAGCAGAGTCAGAATTTGAACTTGAGTCCTCTGACTCTAAAGCCAGTGTTTGTTTTGTTATACCATGTATAGGAAGAGCATGAACAGACTAAGTTGTATATATGTAGGGAGACACTATTCTGGTCTCATTCCACTTTCTATCCCCCTGCACTGTGGTCTGGGAAAGTTTTAGACCCTCCTTATTTCATGCTTGGGGTTTTGGATTTTTCTATATAATCTCCTTGCCTCATCTTAACTTCCCCTTCATTCTCAGTCCCTGGTGCTTGCCACTCCATTGGTTCCTGTTACTTAAACCAATCCTAGGGGTCTAGCCTATAGATCTATTTTTCTATCCAGCATCTTATTTCTTCAGGAATAAATTGGGGCAGGGGTCAAAAGGGAGGGGGAACATATTGGATCTCATTTCGGAAACTGAACACTCAGGGGGGAACAAAGGAGAAACTATTCTTTTTGTGAGTTTCTATTTTCTTTTGCCCCATGGAAAATGTAATCTCCTCCAGTGTGTGTTTAAGTACAGCAGTTAATACATTCAAGATGGGAATGGGTAAAGTGCTGAGCACAGCAAGCCAGATGAGAGGAGAGCGTCCATGCCTGGAAAACTGCATGGGTTGTAGAGTAGTAGGGGAATGGTTTAGGTATGTTCAGAAAGAAGGGATCCGGCTGTCCAGGAGACTGGGTAGCAAGAGAGAGGGATAAATGTACTGAAAGGACTTAGCTGAATGTAGACACTCACCCTATTCCAAGCTATACCATTTCAGCCTGAATTTGACAGGGCAGTGATAATAACAATAATAATTTTGGAGCAATCAAACACTTATTTCACTGAGTCATACAAATAACTGACAAAATTATATGGTTCTGGATTTGTCAAATGTAATCAAAATTGGCTGATGTGTGAATGGAGTCTATGAAATTGATCTGAGTGGAATTCAAAGGCCCTTGGTAAGTAACATCTTCATGAACTCAACAAACATATAAACAAATGGCTAGACGTGTGTTTAGTTTTGTTTTAACAGAAATGTAGAGGCTGATGACAGAAATTCAAGACCAGGTCATTGAAATCAGAAATTACAGAAGGACTATTTTAAGGGGTCCCAACCTATCTATCAATGTAGATTTTGCAGAGAAAGACTGCAGGAATTTAGTTTGCAGAAATTTAGGACTACCTGGTCTTAGTGGCCAGATTTATAAGAAGCTTGCTATTCTTTTAAAATGAACAGATGGCAAATGCCCAGTCCACAAATATAGATCACAAAATATTATTTTCCCCCCACTTAATAGAATTTTTTCCAATTACATTTAAAGATAGTTTTCAACATTCACTTTTGTAAGCCAAAGTATTCTTAAGAATTCAACAAACCGGTTGTACTGAATCCGCAACATTATAACACCCCAAACTGTTGCCCTAAATTGTCCGGATATCACGCTGATCCACATAAGTTTAAGAGCAACATTTTACTTTGATGTTGCCATCCTGAATACCTATAACCTCCAATCTAGGTGGAATGAAGAGTTCTCAAAATATTAAGACCTAGCAGAAGAAATCAATACCAGATGGGGACAGGATGAAGTGTCCTTCACTCCCATCAGCCTGTCTGCTCCAGGATTGTTCTAAAGATGGAACCTATGGAAGATGCACTCACATTCCTATACTTGTATTCCATTACAGAAATCAGTCCTTTCATATACTTATGCAACAGGATGCTGAACATTAAACATGAAACAGGAAAACAATCTGCTCCCAGATGGCTTTTATCTGAACTCCAAATATATAAGAATGAGAATAACAACTCTTGACATTTGTACCTTCCTTTAAGTTCTGCCAAGTACTTTGCATACATCATCTCATCTGACCCTCTCAACAACCCTATGGGGTAGGTACTTCACATATTGTTATTATTTTTTACCATTTTACAGACGAGGAAACCAAGGTTCAGAGATGCCGAGTGATTTGCCTAATGTCACACAACCTCTGGCATTTGAACCCATGTTCCTAACATGTAAATCCAGCACTATGCCACACTGCCTCATGGGGAATATGGCCTTGCTCTAGTCATTCAAAGGTCAAGCAGAGGCTTGGGTACCGATGTTGGGCATTCCACTGATTAGTTATTAGGCCCAAAGCAAATTCCTTTACCTCTCCCGGCCTTAGTTTCCTTATTTGCCCAGTTGGGGTGATAATAACCAGACCTGCTTACCCTATTAGGCAGCTTCGATGATCGTATGAGGTCATAGATGTGAAAATGCTTTGAATAATTCAAAAAGTGCTCTAAATGCTTTGGGGGAACTTCAGGCATCCTAGTGCTGCTAGAGAACATCATTCTGGATAGGCGGGCTCTTGGCAACTCTCTTTTTATGTTGGTATAGCCTGTGAAATGGGACTGGCCCAGCTCCCACTCTATCTTTCAGGACTATAAATATATCCCATGGCTAAAGTGGGTTCCTTTGACTCTTACCTGCAGGTATTGAACAGGTATAGGCAAGCCATCCCAGCCCCTCGAGCTCTGCCAATTGGCCATTTTCTCCCAGCAGAGTCTGCTGCTTCCTCCCCATTTTTACTCTCACCAACACTGTGAAGGACTCCTCCCCCTACCCCCAATTCTTTTCCAAGTACTCCATAAGACCCTGTTTGTTTTTCCAAGTTAAACTCAGCATTTTTTCCTGTTTTATAATAAATGCTCTCATCTGAAAATGAAACATAAACATGGCTACAATTTGAACAGATGTGCCCCATTGGAATGTAGAGGTCTAATTTCATGGTGTATGTAAGTACTACATTTTCTCATCCGTTGCTTGGCAGAAAAGGATGGAGCTTAAGAAAGTCCCGTCCTTCATTCTGGGTGCATTTACTCTTGTTAAAGCTAATGGTAACAATCTTTCATTTCACTTTATTGATTCATTCATTCAACCAACATTCATTGAATGAACGAACAAAATTGACTATATAGGGTGTCCCAGAATTCTTATTTTTTTATTTTTATTTTTTTTTTGGAGGGGGAAAGTCAGGGCAATTGGGGTTAACTGACTTGCCCAAGGTCACGCACAGCTAGTAAGTGTCTGAGGCCGAATTTGAACTCAGGTCCTCTTGACTCCAGGGCCAGTGCTCTACTCACTGAGCCACCTAGCTGCCCCAAGTGTCCCAGAATTCTTAATGCAATTTTAAGTTACTAAAGTTTTAAGCTGCTTAAAGCACTAACTTGAGGGACACCCTGTATACAAAGCAATACCAGACTCTGTGGGAGATACAAACAAGAAAAAGGAACAGTTCCTGTCCTTACCAAGCTTATAGTTCAGAATGGAAGATAAGACAAATAGAGAAACGACCAAAAGACTGAATTACTCATTAGAGAATCTCAGAGTTGGGAGGGACCTCGGACATCCATGACAAGTGGTGATTCAGCTGCTACTGAAAGACAAACAGTGAGAGAGAACCCATCATCTCCTGAGGCACACCTTCAATTGTTTCTGATAGCTCTAATCAGGGGAGTGCTGGTAAATGTTTAACAACCAGCTTTCTGAGAAAAAGTTCTTAACAACCAGCTTTCTGAGGATAATAATAAACATACGGGGATATACTTTAAGTTTAATCTGCGTTATTCACATTTTCTCTATCCCCTTCTTTTGTCTAGACAATGAACAAGACAACAAATGAAGACCTGATTTGTAAGCCTTGATTCTGAAGTGTAAATGTTTTCAACAGTTGCAAGCCCCTGGCTCTGATTCTTAGATAACACTTCTTTGTATCAAACCTACACATAACCCTCTGCGTCTTCCATGTTTTCTAGTTCTGTGCTCTGGGACCAGTCAGAAGAAGTGGATCCCTCTTCCATATGATAGCTCTTTAAATACTTGATGTGCTCTTCCCTAAGCCTACTCTTCTCCAGGTGAAACATTCCCATTTCTTTCAGCTGATCCTCATATAGCATCAAACTGAGGCTCTTCGTCAGGCAGAACGTATAAGTTCAGTAACAGAAATCCAGAGGACCAAGAAAAGTTCAGAGGATGAAGAGATTCCTTCTGTTTGGGGCTGTGGAGATCAAGGAAGACTTCATGGAGGAGGTAATATTTATCCTATGCCCTGAAGGATGGGTAGGACTTGGGCAGACAGAGGTCAGGGGAAAAGGGAATTAGAGGAGAAAGGAATAGCATGACCAAAGGTACAGAGGAAGATAAGCTTAAGGAATATTAAGGGAATGGGGAGGATAGTCCAGTTTGTCTGGAGAATAGAAAGCGCAAAGGGCACCAATGAGAAATAAGGTTGGAACCATATTATGAATGGTAGGCAAAGAAGCTTGGAATTTATTCATAGGATCATAGGCTATTGGTCCACAAGGCACTCTGGAGATCATATGTTCCAATCCTTTTATAGATTCAAAAAGGACCAAAGATGTTCAGTTATTTGTCTAAGTAAACATGGCTAATAAGTAATGAAATCAGGATTTGAACTCAGGTCCTTTGACTTCAAATTCTGATCTCTCTCTCTCTCTCTCTCCCTCCCCCCTCCCTCTCCCTTCCTCCCTCCCTCTCCCTTCCTCCCTCTCTTTCTCTCTTCCTCTCTCTCTCTCTTTCTTCCCCCCCCCCCACCTTCTCAGTAGCCAGTAGTAAACTGTTAAAGGGTTTTTTTTTTAAAAAGTGGGGCTAGTAAGGTTATGATAACAGCTGTTCTTTAGGATGATTAACCTGGTAAGAGTTTGTACGAAGAGGCAGGTAGTCTATTTAGGACAGTGGCATCAAACTCAAATAGAAACAACCCCTGCAGGCCACATATTGACTTAGAAAACTACAAATTAACATTGTGTATATTGTATTGTATTTTTAACCTATATTGTTAAATATGTCATATATTATATTTATATTGTAATTTATATTGTATATATTTATATTATAATTCCCAATTACATTTTCTTCTAGTTTTGGCAGCAAAACTTGAAGTTTTGTAGGTAGCCAGGACAATATTGGAATAGTCCCGATCAGAGTCAATGAGGAACTAACTAGGGTTGTGGTAGCGTATAGAGATATGAGAGATATTTTAGAGGTAGGATCTATAGGACTTGGAGATTAATAATAGTAGTTCCCATATATATACTTTAAGGTTCACAAAGTACTTTATAGATATCTAATTTGATCCTCTTTGATCCTCTTTTTGATATGTAAATCAACATGTAGTCTATTCAATATATAATTTAATTCGATCCTCATAGTAACCTATTCAATATGTAATCTAATTCAGTCCTCAAAATAACCATGTGAAGTCAGCACTCTTATTCTCCCCATTTAACAGATAAGAAAATTGAGCCTCGAAAGTTAAGTGATATCTCTGGAATCACATAGCTAGTAAGTATCTGAGGCAGGCTTAGGACCCATGTCTCCTGGATTCTGAGACCGATGCTCTCAGAGTTACAAAGAGGTGGTAGTTGATGCTGGGAGTGAGCATGAAATTGCAAAGAGAAAGAAGAGAAAGGAAGAAGATTGAGAACAGAAACCTTTAGGGTGTGAGAAGAAGGAGGAGGAAGAGGAGCTAATTGAGATGGACAAAGGCTGGCCGGAGTTGATAGGAGAAGAATAGGAAGAATTCAGGTTCCTGGAAGCCAAGAGAGGAGAGCATTTCAAGGTAAGGGTCAAAGCAAAGTATGAGGATCAAGAAGAGGCTTCTAGGAATAATTCTGGTAGTTGTAAACAATTTGTTTTTTGGCTGAATTACCAGGAGAGCTATTCCAAAGCAAATGTTTATGACTCTTGTTTTGTTTTTAAAACATTTCAGTATAATGTCAGCTCCTGTGTCGTTAATTATAATGAATGAGCCTGGCTCTGAAAAGGAGATGAGAAAATGTACTTCTTCCCCTTCTGTGGCGAGGTAGAAGATTATGGCGGAGGAACATCGACTGTCCTGTCAGACGTGGATGGTGTGTGAGTCAGTTTTGTTGAGCTGCTTTTCTTAATGTTTCTTTTTATCCTTTTTAAAGAGGGTTTAGAGAACTGATGGGCATCCCGAGATCTATAGTTCAGAAGAATGAGCATTCCCCCCTTAGCACTGAGAGTGAGTGATTGGGGACTCTCATGATCTTTGAGTCAAAAGGCAGAATGGAGTCATGTCCTGAAGGGATATACATGGTCTGCAAGACATAATGAGAGGAAGGAATGGGAATTTCAAAAACTGAACAGCAACAGTAAAGGTCTTCCCCAGCCTCACCCAAGTCTTAATAAGCTGAGCTCCTTAGAGCAAGGGCAGTGGGAAAAAGGAGCAAGTGAAAAGAGGGCCATTTGCTCCCTTCCATGTATATCTTGGAACAAGAAACTCCGTCTGAAGCTAGGGGTTGTATGTTGTTGTTCAGTCATATATCATGTCCTGTTCTTTGTGACCCCTTGTATCTTGACAAAGATACTGGAGTGGTTTGTCATTTCCTTCTCCAGTGTGTTCCTGTTTTACAGATAAGGAACTGAGGCAAATTGGGGTTAAATGACTTACCCAGGGTCACACAGCTAGTAAGTATGTGAGGTCAGATTTGAACTTAGATCTTCCTGATTTCAGGCCTGCCGCTCTATCCACTGCACCGTCTAGCTGCTCCACAGGGCTTGTATACACCTTCTCTTTAAGAACTGAGAGAAATTCAGACAAAAAGTCTGCTACTCTTTCCCCAACTTCCCTTCTCTGTGCTTGTCCAGCAGTAGAGATAAATACACATTTCAGTTAGGGCAAAGAGCCAAACCTCTGCCTGAATGTTAGGAATTTTCCTAACTGGAGGCTCTGAGTTGGAGAAGGCATTGGTGGGTAGTGAATAGTGCTCTCATATCCTAACTCTAGAACTAGTCTTTTTCCCCTTTACATCAAGTTTTCTCTCCTAAAGGGCTATGCCAAGCTGCCCCATATGTTGATACCTGCCTTTGTGGAATAATTTGAAGGGTGGCTGATTTTGTTGAGGGCTCCCTGATAAGCCAAACTCTCTTCTCCATAAATTATGACCATTCTTTTGGGGTTAAGGAATTAAAAGCCTTTGTTAAAATGCATGGATATTATCCAGAAAAAGGTAATACATTAAATCATCATCATCCATTGATGTCTTATATGGATTTAGTTTCTGAGATGAAAGTAAAATCTTCAGGGAATGAGAAACAGGGCAGGGAAGTTTTTTAGGAAACAAGAAGTCTAACAAGTAAAAATTATTTGGTATTTTATACTGTTTTCCCCTTACTAATAACACTAATAAACATGTATATAATGTATACAAGCTTTAAAACACTGTCACATCTCTTAACTTGATTTTCATCCCTGTGACGTAGCTATGGCAGGTATTATTAGCCCCATGTGGAAGAAGTAGCATAAAAAGTCTGACAGGCCCCCATTATATCAGGAGACCTCTCCCATTCTATCACAGCTTTCTCTGAAGCATCATCTGTTTGCTCAAAGATTTGAGCTGCTTCTCCTCCCCTGTTCCCTTCCCCCATCCCCTTTCCAGATTGTGACTAATGACTATTCTTCCACAATTATTATTATTTTGATGAGGCATGACAAAACAAAAAGGCAGTAGGCTAACTTGAAACATCTGATGGTGAAGTCTGTGATTAGATTCCTGAAAAGCGTGTCCTCCTAGGGTTATAGAATAATTCACTCGGCAGTTGGGAGGATCAGTATCAAATTGGGGCCTTCAATGAAAGAAAAGCAGCAGCAGCAGCAGCGGTAGAGGTGGCAGTAGCAGCTTAGGGGTGAGTATCCTTTGCATCTGGGCTCTCCAATCAAGTTTTTGAGTGGGGATAAAAAAGGCCTCTCAAACATAGAGACTCTTGTCCCTAGATGCTTCTTTCCTCATTCTGCCAAAGAACCAGAAGCGGTATTCTTTACAATCCAGCCCTCCTCACACATGTACTTCAGTTCCCCAGTTCTCTGTTTTCTGAATAGTTCTCTGCTCGAGTCCTATGGCCTCATTTATTCTCTCCCTTCCATCTTTTTCTTTTCCAATTCTTCTCTTCCTCTCTCATTTCTTCCCTTCCTCTCCCTCCTCCCCACCCCAACTGGCTGTTCCTTCAAAGGATCACTGCTTTAGAACTGGAAGGGGTCTTGGCGGTGATCTAGTTCAGTCTTTCATTTTACAGATGGAGTAAACACTAGTGAAGGGAAATGAATTAGTTAAGGTACCAAACATAGTCGATGATACCCACTGTATCAACCTGTTATTGCAATCTTTTTCTGTCTTTGTCTGTAAGTCTTTATTTGTTTTGGTGTTCCTTTTTTCTGTGTCTCTCTTACAGGAGGAAGAAGTAGTGAAAAGCCAGAAAAAAACATCTAGAAGATGACACTTCTTGGTAAATTTAGCAGGAAGAAAGAAGAAGATAGTAGAGATCAGCCTGCCAATAGAAAGTTCTCTCAGGCCTCTGTAAGGATTAGAAAAGGATGTACAGTTTTAGAACCCATGAGAAACTTGCATCCATGACCTTGGTGTAGAGGCAGCTAGATGGCTCAGTGGATAGAATGGCCAGGCTGGAGTCACAAAGACCTGAATTCAAATGTGGCATTAGACACTTACTAGATGTGTGACCCTGGGCAAGTCATTTAACCTCTGTTTGTCTTAATCCACTGAAGAAGGAGTTGGTACACCACTCCAGAAAACCTCATAGACAGTATTAGTGTGCTATAGTCTACAGGGTCAACTAGGTGGCACAGTGGATAGAGCACTGGGCTTGGAATCAGGAAAACTCATCTTCATGAATTTAAATCTGGCTCCAGACGCTTCTTAGCTGCGTGACCCTGGGCAAGTTACTTCACCCTGGTTGCCTCAGTTTCCTCATCTGTAAAATAAGCTGGAGAAGGAAATGGAAAACCACGCCAGTATCTTTGTGAGGAAAACCCCAAATGCAGTCATGAAGAGTTAAACTGAAAAGACTCAAAAAGAACAACATGAATTTGGTCCTTGTATAGCTGTGATGGAGGAAGCTGGTGACAGGTGAGAAAAGTTATCAACAAGGGATTTTAACATCAAGCTTCTCAGAAGACCCCCAGAACAGTATACAATCCGGAATGCTTTTCCACTCCATGCCAGGAGTTCTTAACCTTTTCTGTGTCACAGCCCCCTTTGGCAGTAAAACACACAGTATTACAAAGCAAGCAAATTACGCAGTTGTCAAAATATGTTTAAAAAACCAAACACGCAACTTAACAGATATCAGATTAGGAATCTCTGCTATGAGGTAATTAAATCCAGTCACGATAAAAGAAAAATATTTTGCTCAAGCTTTGGAGAAGATTAAGTAGTTACTGATAATAACTAAGGATTAGTGAGAAAGCTACAGATTGTGCCTAGGCAGCTGTATTTCTTTAAATCTTGTTCTAATTGAGGTCAATCTCTTATGAATACGAAGACTAGTAAGACAAGTTATGGTTTATGCTTCTTTATTAAAAGAAGCATTTTCTTTTAATATTTTTAAAAAGAATATTTGGGAGGTGAGTGGATGCTAGTCTCTTAGGTAACAACACCTAGGGGAGTCTAACTGATTTGACCACAAAACCATAACCAAGGCAGCAGTAGCATATGATAACTGCAGATAGTGCCTATGAGGAAACGAACAATCTCTTGAGTATTAGGGATAGGAACAAACATTTATCACGCACCTACTATGTGCTAAGCACTTAACAAAAATTACCCCACTTGATCTTCTCAACAACTCTGTGAGGGAGGTGCTATAATTATCCCCATTTTACAGCTGAAGAAATGGAGGCAGGCCGAGGTTAAGTAACTTGCCTAAGGTCTGAGTCTGGATTTGAACTCAAGTCTTCCTGACTCCAGGCTCAACTCTCTATCCATTGTGTGACCCAGCTGCCTCTATTGGCATTGTAAAACCCAACCTATAAAGTGAATTTTCAACAGTTATTCTTCATTTGATTAAAGCTACGCCATCCTTTCCTTTTCTTCTGCTTCAGGATGGGTTTACAATCTGTGCCAATGAACTGCTGAGGTTCTAAAGTAGGGAGGATGAGATAGAGGGGCACGTTGGTCAGGAAGAAAAAAAAAAACCGCTGAGATGGCAAGTCCCTCCAGCTCTTCTCGAGCAGACCAAATTAAATTTATTTTCTTTCCTGGAGATTAGTAATCGTGAGTCTCTCCTTTCAAAGTTTCCACTACCAGGATTATGCTTCTTTCCCCCTAAGTGTGTAATGCTTGGCCCCTTGCCTCTAAGAACTCAGCATTAAGGAAATTGTCCCAGCCTAAACGACATGTCTCAGCTACTTCTGCACTCTGTAGATGTCAGTGAGCAAGTTGGCATTTTCCTACATATCTGTTGACACACATCTGACCCTTGGGCTTTCTTCTGTCTCTTTTGGCCCTGAAAGAAAGAACGGGAAGGAAGAAGAAGGCAAGGAGAGAAGGGCGAAAGAAAACCCAGAGAGATGGAAATACCTCTTAGAACTGCTTTAAGGCAGACACCCAAGTGGCATAAAAGGTTTAAAAGGTTGCCAGCTACCCAGATTCAATGCTCTGGGAACCTGGCACTGTCTTGAATTACTCTGATGCTCTCTTTGTGAAGATGTTCTCTTTGTGAAAAAGCAGTGTGCAGAATACCAGGGAGAAAAGAGGGGAAGCCTCCATCCCCTATCCCTACCTTCCCAAGCTAGTTGAGGACAGTTGCCTAGGTTTCTGCTCTCCCCTCTCTCTGTGGCTATGTTCTGCTCATTTCTATGTCATATTCTGGCTTCCAGAGTCTGGTGGAATGGCTTGGCTTGGGGCCCAAACCCTATGCTACCCTGCAAGTGGAGTTTCTTTCTCTAGATAGAGTATGTCAGGGAGTTTCATCCTATCCTTGGGCTTTGCTTCTCTAGTGATTTATACTTTAACCAGAATGAGTCATAGTGGCTTGTTTTATTTTATTTTTTGTTCCAGGAGAAAATAGCAGAGGGCATTCAACTTCTGTTTCAGAGGATCCTATTCTTTCTGGCTGATGCCAGGAAGAGTCTCACCATAGCAAAGTAGGGCCAGTTGGCCTTAGGGCTTTGGCCCTGAGGGTAGGGACTCTCAATTCAGCTGTAGGGCAGCCAGGAAGATGGAGACATGACAGGGGATGGGGGGGAGGGTCTCACATTCCTGCAGAGCAACTCATTCCCCAAAGCCCAAGCCTCTGTTTCCTTTTGCTATGTTTGTGTGGGCAGGGCGACAGAGGTTATTTGTGGCCATCTGCTTGCTGTGGAATTGGGAGAAACGCAGTCAGAAAAGGGTCTATTTTAACCAGATGTTGAAAATTTAGGACCCTCCCCCCACCTTGTCCTACTGGCTATCTTCAATGGCAGTGAAGTCATTGTATCCTTGGGCATCATTTCCAGACTCCAAAGACTGATTTCTGGCTGTCCTTGTCTCAACTGAGGCTGGGGCATTGTGGTGGAATGGAAAAATCCCCTGACTGGGAGAGCTGGATTTTTGTCCTGGCTCTGCCACTGATTAGTTCTTGGGCAAAATACTGCACCTCTCTGGAACTCAGTTTCCCCATCAGTAAAACAGGAGGGGCGAGATCAGTTGATAGCTAAGGTTTTTTGAAGTTCTGAAATTCTAATGAATCATTGATCATGACTAGTCAGCTCTGTTCCTTCCAACCCACATTTTGAGATGAGACAGTGGCCAAGATGCAGGAAGGAGGTGAGACTTCTTCAGAAAGCAATGAGGTACCCATAGGAGAATCTTGGAGAAGCAGAAAATGAGCCCCTTTGACCCTTTTCTGGTGAAGGAGGGAATGCCAATGACTGGGCCTTTGGCATTTGGACCAGTCCTATGAATGGATATGAATGGATAACTGACAACACAGGCTAGGGATGGGGACTAGATCTAGCCTTTTTATTGGTATAGGGAAACTGTAGGTGAGGGGATTTACCTTCCCTATAACTTACAGTTTTAGAGAACTACCTAGAGAACTGAGAGGTTAATGACTTCCCCAAGGTCCCCTCAACAATGTGTATCAGAAGTGAACCTGAATCCAAATCTTCCTTGTTTTGAAACTGGCTCTATATCTACCATAAAACTATAGCCCCAAATGTCTTACAGCTCTGCACAAGGTCTGAATAACTCACTATTAGTCTTTGCTTTGGATCAAGACATTGAAGATCCCTGACAAAATGCAAATAAATGTGTTACCTGGGAAGTATAGCATATTAAGGCAGTCAGCCATGTAACACCAACAGAATTAGCTTATCTGATGAGCTGACTGTCTCCTAGTAAGGCCCTGGATGAATGGAACACAACAAAGGTAGGATTTAATGGGATAGGGAGAAGATCTGGAGCTGGTGTTACCTGAGAGGGATGGGCAGTACTGTATTTCACTGGGGGAAGTATGGGAAGTATAGGACTTACCAACATGTGGGAGTAAGGGTGGGTGAGGGACGATGATGCTAATCTTGGAATCAAGTTTCCTTATTTCTAAAATGGAATAATAACATCACTGCCTATCCAACAGGGTGGTTATGTGGAAATTACTTTGTAAATTCATGTAAGTGAATTACTTATTCACTTAACTTAAAAGGTGGCTGAAGGGATAGGGGAGAGAATTTTGCTAAATTCACAATTTTGCTTAGGGCTGGACCAATATAATATTCTAGGTATGTGTCCTTTGGTTTTGTGCCTGAACAAAATGGAGTATTTTGGTAAAACACACTGCCTGGCCACTCCCCTTCACAAACCTACTTCTCCTTTTTGGTATCAGGGAGCAGTGGAGAAAATGAATTTGCTTGTACTATCTCCATCCCATGGGAAACCAAAGCTTCTTGCAGGTGACCTGATGGTACCACATGCTTCTAGGAAGGGATTTCCTCAGGTAAGCATATAGTCAAGCATTGTTTGTCCATCTCTGGTACCAGTGCCCATGAATTTGGGGGGAGCCATGCTATCAGTGGAGAGATGAATAGAAGATTCAAAGCAGAATTAGACATGTATCCAGGTAGAGTTATCTGTTAGAGGAATAGTCTAGTCTTGATAGAGGGTAACTTGGCATGGGGGGTCACAATGAAGATGATAGTGGAGTTGAAACCAAGCAGAGAAGCTAGTGGCAAATGAAGAGATGGCTGGGATCTTGAGCTCTCTATGGAGGGAAGATGGGGAGGAGTTTTTTTTGCTCTACCCTCCAGTCTTCCAATCAGAAAGACAAAAACAACTGGGGGTACTGATGAGGTGTAAGGAGCAAAGCTGAAACAGTCTCCATGACAATGTTTCCTGGGGATGAGTTAATCTTAACCAGGGCATGATGAAGATGATGCAGTTGAAGCAAAGAGACGATATTCACTGATATTTATTGCCTTGTTAATACCTCATTGTTTATGAAATTGATACTAGAACTATACTTAATCTCCAAAGGTGATGGAAGAAAGATATTGTGAGACACACAGAGAAAGGAATGAAGAACTGAGATAGCAATAGATACTCTGTGGAAGAGCAAATTAGACTTTCTTCTCTTTCTGTACTGTGAGTCGTGTGGACTGTGCATATCCGGGTCAAAGGTATAGACTCTGTAGTAACTCCAAGTGCTTTTCCCTATTGGAGAGGAATGGATCTCAAACTCATGGTAGTACTATAAGTCTGGAGGATTGCAGAGGTTCTTGGGTGAGGTAGAGCTCATTAGAAGAAGGTTTTGCTTGACTCTAGCAATGGTTTTGGTGGAGAGCTGTATCAATTCTGAGATACACATATTGCACATTGGTTCTCATGTCTCCTCAGCCTCATCCTTCTGCTAGTTCACTGGATATCAGATCTGGTCCTGATGTCTCTGTGATTTGGTAATATCTGGAATAATGTATTCTTATTTCCCAGCCAAAATTGTTAGTGATGAAGACTCAGAATGTCTTAGGGTTGGAGTGAGTCTATCATAGTAAAGGTCCATGGAATACAGGGTGGATATTGGATATGGAGGAAGGTGAGGGTGTCTCTAGATAGTAGGCCACCAGACTGAGTGACGGGGAAGGAAGGGACCTGACATATTTTACACTTATTTCTAGGAAGGTTTGCTGCTGTGATGATTCAATTCAATAAACATTTATCAAGCAACTCCTAGGGGAGGAGAATTCAATGGCAGTTAGCCCCCTGTTTGTATGCTACTTTGACTGCTCATAGGATAAGCTGCAAATCACTGCTAACCCTCCCTGCAGCCATTACTTATAGGGACTACAATATGTGGGATGAGTCCAGGAGAAAAAGAATAGTTTTTATGGAAGGGCATGTTTTAGGCAAATGGGAGAGCCCCCCAAATTCTGTGGTAGGCAGGAAAATGGCCTAGTTATCCTCTGGCAGGGCGTATAGTGGTATAGGGACCATTCCAGGGTTTGTTTTATGCATTCTATCTGTACTTGAAATTGGAAAATGATGTGCTGTGGACAGATGAATCTTTATTTGAATAGCTGTGAACAGGAAATGATTTGGAAATGTGAGGCAAACTAAGGTACAAGAGTCCGTTAGAGACTGACCTTCTCTTGAGTGTAGTCACTCTGTTCTCTTGGAGGATGGACATTGGGCCTGGGCTTAGGCGTCCTGGACCTGCTCTGGATTAACATTAATATCTCTGGGTGAGGATTGTTGGCTGCAAAGTTTATAGCCTAGAGAAGGGCCAGTAGGGGTGATGGATCTGTCACATGTTCACATTTCATAGAGGAGCATCTGTCCACAGATTGCAGGGTCTGGGAAAGTAGGTGATGATGAAGTTGAATCTATTGACTAATAATTTCTAGTGGATCTGGCATTGGCCCAACTTCTGCATTGTCTGACAGTGTTCTAGGTTGTCATGGTCAATGTGGAGTACATTGAGCCCTTGGGATGGTACATAAAAGATTCTAATATGGGTTTGTCTAGGATCAGTCTATTCTAACTTTTATGATTCCCTTCTGCCTTAGTCAACTTGTGGCCAAAGTAGGCATGAGACTATGCAGCCTGTGAGAAGACAATCCTCACTGTGACATTGAGTGAGTCCATCTCCACCAAAAATTGCTTATGTAGATCCAAATAAATCCAGATGGTAGCTTGGGTGAACTGGTTCGTCCAATTAACAAATGTATCTGCCTCTATTGTCCACTGGAGATCCTTGGAATAATACATCAGTAGAATAGTGTGCAATATCATCAGGGTGCAGAACCCAGTGATAATGCAGTGGAAGTACTCCATGAAGCCAACAAAATTGGCCTTCACAGATGTGAGGCTTCCTCATTAAAGCAGTAAACTAGTACTAGCAAAGTTTCCTCTTTTCATGGATCTATAGACTCCTTGTCCTATTATAAGCCCTTGGAATTCCATCTCCTCAAATAGGCATTTCTCCAGTTTGGCTAATAATAGCTGGTATTTTTGAGGGCACTGGAGGATGGCTTGGACCAATCTGAGGTACAAGATAGTACTCCAGGAATGGATAAACCACTACCCCCCGGTCCATCTAGTCTTGAATTCATGAACCTTTGAAAAACTATGGGGATGTTACTGAGCCCCCCCCCCCCCCCACAGAGCCACTATTCATACTGATTCTCTTCCATTTCTGGATCCTTTTATATCTGGACCTTTGATACAATGATATAACCTTTCATATCTGTATCTTTGATACAATGAGAATAACAGAGAGGATCTAGGAAGTCAAATAACTTCCCTGAATGACAACAGATGTTCTAGCTTTCTGTGTAACTATGTTCACTTGTAAGGAAACATTCTCTGCTTGTAAAGCTTTTGCCTAGATACGCAAGCAAGATACACAACTCTCATTCATTTACATTGAGGCTGAGGCAACATTGGATCCTATTATCTCCATGCACCCTGTACCCCTTCCCTCCTACCCCTCCCTCCCCCTGCACCAAAGGTTCAGTTGGTAAATATCACTACTACTGCTAACTGGTACATTGGATTAGGTATCAAGGGTAGGGAACATCAGTCCTACATGGTGATGGCTGGATGGTGACAAATATTAATCACTACTGGCAACGGTCATAGAAAAGCTTTAGCCTCCCTCAATTCCTTTAGTCAAATAGCACTAGGGCTCTGGTGGGGAGAGGTAAAGGGCCAGGTAAATCTCATCTTTTGGTTCTTTTCCAAAAACTACTACAAGGCTGATATCCTTGACCTGGTCAAGTAGGTTGGATTGTCCAAGACTTTTTCTGGTACTCCCAGAACCAGGCTGTTACACAATTGAGTACCTTGTGTTGGGTCAATTTCTTTTCTTTAATAGCGCTAAACTATCTTGATAGTTCTCATACGTGGAAACAAACTCTGGTGCGGGATCTAGGTGGGATTTCAACATCTCCTATAACTCCAGAAGAAACCCTTCTACATTGTCCATTTTAGGGGTTTATAATTGGTGGTGGTTCAGTGAGGGGGCAGCCTGATCTCCTAGATGAGACCTTATGAAGGCTACTTTTCTCTTGTCCAATGAGTAATCCTTGAGGGTGGAGATCCACAAATGATATTAGTTGGGTCAGGAACCCTGAAAAGTCTCTGGCAAAAAAGTCTGGGTGGCTTCAGGTGTTCTTTGGGGTAAAGGTCATTGTCTCCAAACACCTTTGCTGAGATGATTGTCACAGCTTTGTGACCTCTGGCGCCCCCTCCTGGGAATCTTGAGCTATAGCAGCTGATTATAATTAATCAGGTGTCCCCTCCTTGGGCAAGAATGTCTTGGCTCATTCAAAACCAGAGCTGCTGCGAGGAATTCTGACATGTGGGGAAATTCAGTTGTGGGGAATAGAGGGAGAGAAGGGGCATCTAAGGTATGACCACCCTCATAAATGGTTGAGATAGACTGGAGACAGATAGAGATGCCGTGGGAGTTGAGGAGGTTGAGGACTGGGAAGCCAGAGTGTTTGAAAGGGGGAGGGTAAGGAAGGAAGATATTTAAGAGAAGATTGTGAACCAGGAATTGAGGGAGGAAGAAATGTGGCCTGGAAGTCCATAGATCACAGTGATAAGGACCTGGATTTGATGGAGTAAACTTGAAAGGAGAAAAGGTCGCTGTGGAGTGATGGTAGCAGAGCTCATAGGATTGTAGATCTTTGAAGGGACCTCAGAGGCTATCCGTCTAATCCAATACCTTCATTTCTCAGATGAGGAAACTGAGGCCCAGAGAGGATAAGTGACTTGCCTGAGGTCACACAGACACTAAGCAACAGGGGCATGATTTGAACTCATATCTTTGACTCTCCAGAGATAGTGCTCTTCTTACTGTAGCATGAGGCCTACAAGATGGTTTGAAAAGGGTAGTGGGGGGCAAGACCAACTCTTCCTTCCAGTTCCATGTGAGGTGGCATGGGGCAGGGTGAGGGCTGGTGGTGGAGAGGAGCCATCAGTCTTGGGGGAAGATGCTAAATATGTGGTATCTTTAGGAGCAATCTGAATCTTAGCGATTTCCCCAAGATAGAAGGAATATGAAAGGAAGAGTCTAGATAGCTTTTTTAAACAATTGAGGAGAGTTCCTGAAGACCAAATAGAAAAGGAAGGTGGAGGAGAAGGAGAGCTAGGGAGGGCTAGGGAAGAGCTCAATAGGGTTAAGAATACAGGAAAAGTGCTACTGTTAGGTTGTTTCAGTCACGTCTGACTCTTTGTGACCCCATTTTGGGGTTTTCTTGGCAAAGATACTGGAGTGGCTTGCCATTTCCTTCTCCAGCTCATTTTTATAGATGAGGAACTGAGGCAAACAGGGTTAAGTGACTTGCCCAACATCACACAGCTATTAAGGTTCTGAGGCCAGATTTGAACTCATAAAGATGAGTCTTCCTAATTCTCCCAGGGCTCTATCCACTGCATCCCACCTAGCTGCCCTATAGCAGAAGTAGGAAAGGAAAAAGGTTTTTTTTTTTTCCCCAGGCAGGAGGCAGTTCTAATCACAGGGATTAGAGTAGCAGGAGGCAGGAATTTGCAGGCCTGTAGTTCATGGGGAGTCCCATGTATACAGAAGCCAAATTGGCTTCAAAGGTCTAATTAGCATGAAAAGAAAGTGCTTCCTCAGAACTCCGCTTGGAGATAGTTTTCCTCAGTTGATTATAGTGGGAGGGGGTTATTTTCTTGACAGGAAACATGTCAACTGTTATAACCATAGGCAGAAGTTGATCACATGCTTACTTTGTGCAAGAAACTGATAAAGACCAAGAGGAAGTTTTATAAGACCCTGCCCTCAAAGAGTTGACTTTGGGGGTGGTCTCCCTCTCTGATCTCCAGGGATCCAGCATGCATTATCTATAGCACTTTAAAGTTTGCAAAACATTTTATAGATATTATTTCAATCTAGGAGGTACGTGCTATTATTACAGATGAAGAAAGTGAGGCTGAGAGAATGTAAGTTGCTTGCCCAGGGTCACACAGCTAGTAAGTGTCTGTGTCAGGATTTGAACTCAGGTCTTTCTGACTCCAGTGATCCACTGATCTACGTAGCTGTCTCTCTTCTCTGCTTTAGATGAACTACTTTTTCTTCACCTACAGTTATATGACATATAATAATCTGAAACTTGGGAGACCTAGGTTTGACACTAGCTGCCCCTGACACTAGCTCTGTGAGTTTGGCAAATTGATGACCATCTCTCATCCTCAATTTTCTCATCTGTAAGATGGGGATAATACTCATGAGAATCAAACGGGTAATGTTTGTCATGTACTCTGCAAACCTAAAAGTGCTACATCCAACTAGTTATTATTATCATAAGGGATACGTTTAGATGGCTTCTTTAATTCAAGGTATGTGTGAACTGAGGCTCATCCCACATCAGAATCTGTCCCACGATAAGAGGCTGAGGCCCTGCTGTGGTTTTGCTTTCATCTTTCTCTCTCTCAAGGTAGATAGCTTACTTCATCATTGGTCTTTCGGAATCATGGCTCCTCGATCTTTGGAAATCGTTTTTCTTTACAATGTTGTTACGACGTAAATTATTTTCCTGGTTCTGCTCATTTCACTCGGTTCGTACAAGCCATCCCAGGGTTTGCCAGGGACTGAATGTAGCTGGATATTTTATGGAACAGAAACTGGCCACTATCTCTCTATTGGAAAGTTGGATGGGCTACCCTTAAGATACAATTCCCATTCCTCTGAATTAGTGAGCGTATGACTCGTGGGGGCCTCTTGCTCAGTCACAGTGCCAGGGAGCTGGCTACCTGCTGACCAGGGTAGTTCTGAGTGGCGACTGGAACGAGAAAAATGTTGCTTTTGCTGGTGATAAATCTTCTGGATTAAGTTATTTCTCACTTTACTTTCCCCTAAAGTTTATAGACTTGAGACTGAGTGAGACTAGTAATATTGGATCCAGACAGACATATCACAGGCAGCTTTCTGGTTTTGTGCCCAGTCTGGAGCTGCTTGCCTTCATCATAACAGGAGCTTAAAGTGCAGGGCGGGGGGAAATGAGAGGCGGGTAGGACTCAGGGTGATCTGGGATAGCCCTAACCAATTCTTATCCTCCCTTAGTACTCGAAAATGCCCACTGTTGGCACTTGTAGGAAGAGCGAGAGATGAGGAGAAAAAAGTGGGAGGAGAAGGAATAGAAAGGAATGAAAGAGTGGGTGGAAAAAGAAATGAGAAGGGATAAGGGAAGAGGAGGAGGCTTCCAGACTCTTAAACTAATAGGGAAAGGCAGCCCTGGCATAATGAATAAAGAGCTGGCCTTGAAGTCAGGAAGAACTGAGTTCAAATGCTGCCTCAGTCTCACTAGCTGTGTGACCTTGGGCAAGTCACTTATCCTTTCTAAGCCTCAGTTTCTTCATGTGTAAAATAGGGATAATAATAGCGTCAATGTCCCAGGGTTATTGTGAGGATCGAATGGGATATGACCTATAAGGTGTTTTATATGCTATATAGATGCTATTATGATTATTACACATACTATCATTATATGTGATCGCATAGTAGAAGAAGCTTGGTTGTACAATGGTTAGAGCACTGGGCCTGGAGTCAGGAAGACCTGAGGCCTTAATCCAGCCTCAGACTTTTATTATCTGTGTGATCATGGGCAAGTCACTTAATCGCTCTCTGCCTCAGTTTCTTCAACTGTAAAATGGGGCTAGTCATAGCACCTACCTCCCAGGATTGTTGTGAGGATCAGGTGAGATTATGGCACATAGTAGGCACTTTAAAATGCTTGTTTCCTTCTTTCCTTCCCTTATAGGATTTAGAGCTAGATAAATCATGGGATCTAAACATAGAGAATACCTCAGAGAACACCTAATCAGGACCACTCCCCCTCCCCCCAGACTTTTTACAACACTAAAGACTAAAGAGATGAAATTGCATGCCCAAGGTTACCCGATTAGGAAGCAGCGGAGCCAAGCCTTCTAACTTGAGATTCAGGATTGTTTCCATTGGATCGTTCTACCTGAATTGCAGAGCGATGTCATAAATAAATGTTTATGGTCTGTTCAGAGAAGAACAGTATTTTCCGAATCATTTTCTCTTGAAGGAACAAGGTGAGTGGGAGGCAGCTGTCCTTAAGTTATCTGAGCTTGTCTGGGATAAATAGGAAGGATGAGATCCTGTATGGGGGCAGGGCAGGGATAAGGGGTAGGTAGGGGAGAGCAGGGAAAGAGAGGGAGGGAAAGAAGAGAAACAAGAAAGAGAGAAGTCCTGAAAGGAGAAGTTAGATCACAGGATTGGGAATGTGGATCTCGAGTCAGAAGGGGCCCTAATTCCAATCCTCTTATTTGACAGATGAAAAAAACTGGAGCAAACCAGAGAGGTCACCAAGGCAGTGGGCACGAGAGGCAGAATTCAAATCTAGGTCCTTTGATTACAGAGCCAGTTCTGTATCACGTATCACAATGCTTCCAAATTCCCAGCTGAATCCTGCCTTTTGTCCTTTTCTCTAAAGTCTGGTGTAGCCCCACCCCTGTAATGAAAGTTTCTTCCAGCCGGTCTAGCTGCCAGTGCTGGCCAGACACATACCCTCTAGCTTGGCTGAAATGACAGCTGATGCTCTGCCCTGGGAAAAACATATAACCATGGCGGTATTAGTAGCAGGTGGTCCAAGTCCAACTGTCAGCCCATCTTTTGCCTGGGCACAGCTTCACACCCTGGCACAATGTCCCTAAGCTCATTCTTGCCAAAGAAGTGATTCTGGTGGGCCAGCGATGGGGTGTCTGTCTGCTGCCACAGTCCTTTGTGGATCCCCTAGATCTATTCTGCCTTTTGTCTCAGCCGTGGAATTTAGGAGCCCAGAGTCCCTGGGATCACCTCAACCCACATGATCAAAAGCTCTCCCAAACCATTCAGCTCCAAACTTCGGCCTAGTGGCAAACACCAGGATTGTCTACACTTTACAGTGAATGGCCTACCTGCTAGCTCCTTCTTTTCTCAACCCCAGCCTTCTCTCTTAATCGTGTCTTTCTTCTCTCCATTGTCCCGACTGCCCTGAATCTTCCTTCTATCCCTCTCCAATCAATCTCTTTTCTTCTCCCCTCTCCCTTTCTCTAGCTCTCTCAATTTTCCTCTTTCCTCCAATATGTATGTATATGTGTATATATACATATATATAAATATCTAGATCTAGATAGATATAGATAGATAGAGAAATTTAATCCACATGCCTCTAATTCATTTACATTTGAATCATTATGCTGGCTCTCCAGAATCATTCGATGTCCCAGAAGTCCTGGTGAAGCCTTCACAGAGGCAAGTCACTTAACTTAACATTGATAATCTCTTTCCCTTCCTCCTCCAATACTTTTCTCTTAATTTCTCATCTGATCATATGAGATAATATTTATATAGAGCTTGGTGAAGTGCCAAGCATATAGTAAGTGCTTAATAAATGCTCACTTCTTTTCCTTCTCTCCCTCCTGGCTTTCCTTCTTCTCTCCACTGTCCTGAACCTTCCCCCTTTTCCTCCATTCAGTCTCTTTTCTTCTCTCCCTTTCTTTATTCCTCTCAATTTCCCTCTCTTGTCTCCCAGTGTATATGGATTACTTTGTCCCACTCACCCCCCACCTTTACCTCTATATATCAGAAAACCTCTTATTATAAATAAAATACCTGATCTTAATTTTTCCCCCATAGGATCATAGATTTAGGGTTTTAGATTTAGGCCATTGAGTCTAACCTCCTCATTTTCATACATAAAGAATCTGAGGCCCCACCTAGTTCCCTAGCTATTAAATGCCTGGGATGAGATTTGAACCCAGGTCTCCTTGGCTCCAAGTCAAAGTCTTACATCATGGTGCCTTTCTTCCTTCTCCCTTTAGATTGCTTGAAGTACCAAAGGGGAATCCCTTCCAGAACCTCTCTGGAGGCTCTCTGGCTTCTTCTTACAGATGCCTGGACCTCAAGGGAGTTGGGGAGATGAGGGTAGAAATGCCTGGATAGGGCTGAGGCCCACTTTGACCTTATGGGTTTTGGAGGCAAACTAGAAACTTGTGGGATTCAGGTTTGTTTTTTCTGGGCACCAGGGGACTTCCTGCTCTAGGGGACCAAAGGCTCCCAGAAGCCCTCTGTGAAAGGCTTCACCAAAGCTTCTGGGACATCAAATGATTTTGGAAAGCCAGCATAATGATTCAAATGTAAATGAATTAGAGGCATGTGGATTAAATTTCTCTGAAAATACACAGGGGTTCAGAAGCTCTGGTAGAGAGCACTCGGTGCAACAGGAATTTTTGTTGTTGTTGTTAAAACCCCCAAACATTGGGAAAACTGTTCAAGATGTCTGAGGGCCCCAGCGCTCTGTCAGCTTCCTCCATTCTGAATTCCAGAGGAGTAAGGGGAGGGGCTGTTAAGAGGGAGGTACAGGAAGGGTCAGCCCAATGAAATGGAAGCAAAACACATTCCTTTCTTGAGGTCCCAAGCACTGTTAAGTAAGATATGAAAAGTTCCTTTGGTTCCTTCATCTGAGTCAGTCACATTTATATGGATTCTCCCCTCACAGGCGGTGAGCTCCTGGTGTACTTCAAAAACCCCAATGCATACTACTGTCCAGGATGGGTCATATATGCCTCAGCACATGGCGATATTATGCATTGCCGACCAGGAAGGAATTAGGAAGGCCTGACTTGGGATCTTATCTTGGGCACTTCTACGCTATGTGCCCTGGGGTGAATCACTGAACCCTTCTAGTATCAGTTTGTTCATCTGCAACATGGGGATAGCACATACCTCCTAGAGTGGTTGTGAGGAGCAACAAGTGAGATAATATAAATGAGGTGTTTTACAAACCTTAAAGTGATGTATAAATTTTTAGCTAAAAGAAAAAACTTGCTTCAATGATCCTTTGGTTATCAGTATCGAGCATGGTGTAAACAAGAAGATCCTTACCAAAGGTATTAACCTCTATCATGGTGGATTTTTCTGTACAGAATTCATATGGTAGAAAGATTTTCTATGGATGGTGAGATTTTCCAGATGCTTCCACTTGGGGATTATATTGTACTGACTGCATAAAACTCTAGAATACTATGGTAACTCGTCAACAAAATCTATGATGGCTCAAAAGAGATTGGCCCAACAATCCATAAAGGAAAAACCAAATGAGTGAAAGGTACCTATTTCCCAGACTATCACATATGGCTGGATGGACAATCTACAGTATTATTATGTCATTACAGCTATCTTGGATTTCTTATACTTTACTCCCCACTATCTTAAGAAGAGGCTATGGGCGTAGTGGCAAGCGGTAAGTTTGGTTAGCTTTGGAAGACTTGAATGCAAAGTATTTACCAGATGCTTTCCCCTGTCACCTACACCCCAAGGTCCCCAGGAGGAAAAAAGTTTATTTTCCTTATGAGAAACAGAAACATTATACACAATACACATGAACAAAAGTGTACTCATCTGCTATCATGAATTCACAGTACAAAAGATACAGCCTTTTAAATATATATATATGTATATATATGTATATATGTATATGTATATACATAAACAAGACCAGAAGGAAATTGATGGACATTGATACCATAATAAGAGCAATGCTTGGTGACAGCTATTGGTTACTCACTCCTTTAAAAAAGTCAAAGATGGTAACTGGCCAGGGCTTGGGTGGAAATGGAAGGTGGTTGGTGGTGGATAAGTTGATCTTCATTGACACACTTCCAAAGAGCAGTGTTTGGAGTAACAATCTGATGAAGCTGTCCCTACTAATTTCTCACTGATAGTGAACTCAATCATCACAGGACCTTCACCTTGTTTCTTTCCCCATCTTATGGACAGCAAACTTGGACCTCCTTCTCCTCTAGTTCCTATAATTTGGAGTTGCCATTGGATAAGGTGAAAATTTTTTTCCACCTGCTGTTTCTCTCCATACTCTCATCCCTATCTACTTCAGCCTTGTCCCCAAACAGCCTGTTTCTTACCTCTGACTTGTCATGTCACTTTGTCCCTTGGAAATCTGCACCCTATCTATTGTTAATGGATTCCTTTTCATCCTAGATACCTGTATCTCATACTCTTTCCATCTTCTGTCCCTCCTAGAGACCTGTCTCCTTCTCATGAATTTTCTCTTGTCCTCTCTGGACTATGCTTTAAGAAGATCACTTTGGCAGCTGTGTGGAGGATGGATTGGAGTGGGGAGAGATGACACAGGGAAACCAGTCAGAAGACTATTGCGCTGGTCCAGGTGAGAGATGGTGAGGATCTGAACTAGGAGAGTAGCTGTGTGAGTGTAGAGGAGGGGTCATTTGGGACATATAGGAGATGTCGTAGAGGTAGAAACAACAAGATTTGGAAATTGATTGGATTTATGATGAATGAGGATGAGGAACCCAGGATGACACTGAGGTTGTGACTATGGCAAATATGCGTTTGATGGTGTTTTTAGTAGCAATAGGATGAAGTGGACGGTTTCAGAAAAACCTGGGAAGACATATATGAGCTGATGCAAAGTGAAGTGAACAGAAGAACATTGTACACAGTCACAGCAAGACTGTAATGATCATCAACTGTGAAAGACTTAGCTACTCTGAGCAACACCATGATCTATAGGAATTCCAAAGGACTCATGGTGAAAAAATGCTATCCATCTCCACAGAGAGAACTGATGAACTCTGAGTGCAAATTGAACAATATTTTTCACTTTCTTTATTTTTCTTGCTTTTTTCTTTCACAACATGGTTAATGTGGAAATAAATTTTTTTTGAGACATTTCAGTCATGTCCAACTCTTTGTGACCCCATTTGGGGTTTTCTTGGCAAAGATACTGGAGTGGTTTGCCATTTCCTTCTCCAGCTGATTTTGCGAATGAAGAACTGAGGCAAACAGGGTAAAGTGACTTGCCCAGGGTCACACAATTAGTAAGTGTCAGGCCAGACTTAAGTGCACAAAGGTGAGTCTTCCTGAGACAGGAGTGAAGGAGGAAATGGTGGAGGAAGGTATCTAAGTGATGAAGATGAGGAAGGGAGAAGAAGGATCTCAAGGTGAATGGCCTCAATTTTTTCATTGAAATATGAGGCCAAGTTCTCAGCTGAGAGGGCAGATGGAGCCATGGGAGGTTTCAAGAGGGATGGAAAGGTTTGGAAAAGCCATCATGGTATGGTATGTGATAGTGAATCAATCAGGGAATTATAAAGGAATGTCTTGCAACAATGAGGGTCGGTTGAGATTATAGAGCATACATTTGTAGTGGATGAAGTCAGCATAGTTTTGTGGTTTTCTCCAGCTTCGTTCAGCAGCACGTGAACAAGAGAGAAGGTAGCAGATGGTGGGGATAATCCAATGCTGGGGCTTGGTAGGGCAAGATTGGCAATTAGTAAAAAAGGGGAAGAAGACTTGAGAAAAAAGGATAACATGAAAGTTGTTTATTTGTGTGTGATGGCAAGATCAAGTGGATGATCATCTCTGTTTGTAGTTGAGGTGGGATGAAAGAGTAAGCCGTGAGAAATGAGTAAGTTGAGGAATGGGGAGGTTAGGGAATTGGAGGGAGTATCAATATGTATGTAGAAATCTCCTAGGATAAGGGCAGATGTTGGCAGGGAAGATTCTGAGCCAGTTACTGAACTTACTGTGGAAGGAGGAAGCTCTTGAAGGTCAATAGATAATAGCTACCTGCATCTTGATTAGGTAATAGATAATGGATTGATTGAGCCTCTAAGGAGAGATTACTGAGGGAGGTGCTAGATGGAGAATCCAGAAGTGAGTGAGGAGTATTTGCTTCTGACTCCACTACCAGTGAGTGAGGGGTAGCAACCAGGGCTGGAAAGGGTGGCCAGGGAAGCTGTGTCAGCAGGAGGGAGGCAGGTCTTAAGATCATGGAAGGAGTGAGAAAGGAAAGGTTTTAAGATAAGGCAAGTTTGTTACCAATTGAGCGGGCATTTTGGAGAACACAGTGAAAAGGGTGAGTAAATCCTTCCTTCCTTCCCTTCTTCCCTTCTTTCTTCTCTTCTCTTTTATCTTTCTTCTTCTTCTTCTTCTTCCCTTCCTTCCCTCCTTCCCTTCTTTCTTCTCTTCTCTTTTATCTTTCTTCTTCTTCTTCTTCTTCTTCTTCTTCTTCTTCTTCTTCTTCTTCTTCTTCTTCTTCTTCTTCTTCTTCTTCTTCCTTCTTCTTCTTCTTCTCTTCTTCTTCTTCTTCTTCTTCTTCTTCTTCTTCTTCTTCTTCTTCTTCTTCTTCTTCTTCTTCTTCTTCTTCCTTCTTCTTCTTCTTCTTCTTCTTCTTCTTCTTCTTCTTCTTCTTCTTCTTCTTCTTCTTCTTCTTCTTCCTTCTTCTTCTTCTTCTTCCTTCTTCTTTTCTCTCTCTCTCTCGCAATCAGGGTTAAGCGACTTGCCCAGGGTCACAAAGCTAGTAAGTGTCAAGTGTCTGAGGTCACATTTGAACTCAGGTCCTCCTGACTCCAGAGTGGGTGCTGTATCCACTGTGTCACGTAGCTGCCCCTTGGTGAGTAAATCTTAAGTGGGATATATGTGTGTGTGGGTTTGGGCTGAGGGAGATGGAAACAAGGCAGGGGGAATTGGGAATGGGCTTTGTATAGTGAAAGCCAGGGGTCCAGAATCACTGGGATGAGGAGGGTATGATAAGGGTGACAGTATGCCAATCATTGAGAAATGAATTCAGGCTGGTTATCATTGTCCCCAGGAAACCAGGGAAGAGGTAGGGCAGGCTGGGTATTCTTAGTGGGCATTACTGATGCTTTGCTGCCCTTTGGGTTTAATTCTTTATAAAAGAGTAATTTAAGAGAGGCTGCTCTGGGCATGAAAATAAGTCCAGGTTCATCTGCCCAAGTGCTAAATTAAATCAGTCAGTGGGCATAATGAGAATCAGGCTTTGTGTTAAATTGTATTTACCCTTTTCTCTGAGGCTTTAGGTCTGGGATGGGGGTGGGGAGTGCTATTCAGTGTGTTATCTACAGGCAGAGATGCTGGGCTTCTATGAACCTGATGAGAAGGGGAGCAGGGGAAGGAGGCCCCCAGGGCTAAAAGGAAAGTGAGTTCATGGGGAACGTAGCTTGGTTCATGCTGATTTAGGCAGACCGAAGGGAGTTTGGTTGGGTTCAGAGATGTCCAGAAAGCGCTGTGCCTGCCTGAAGCACCCTAAGTGCTACAATCATCTTTTTGTTTGTTCTTCTCAGCCTGCAAATAATCCCCTTCAGGCGGAGAGGCAAAATCTGGCTGGAGCCTGCTTTCTGGCCCTAGCCCTTTCTCATAATGCTTTCAGCTGTGCTTTGGCAGCAGCTCAGGGAGCCCAGGGAATTTGTCCTGGCATTCATTATCCTTCAAGACTCAGCTCAAATTCCGTCTCTTCCATGAAGCCTTCCCAGATTCCTCCATCATTCATGGTATAACAGAAGCTCCTTGAGGGTGGGATTGTTTCATTTTTGCATTTATATTCTCAGTGCCTGCTACAGAGTAGCTGCCTAGTAAATACTTATAGATTGATTGATCTCTTCCTTCTCTGGCTTATATCACTTTTAGGCTGTCCCACACCACTTAGAGGTGCAACCAGGTGGCACAGCGGATAGAGTGCTAGGCCTGGAGTCATGAAGACTCATCTTCTTGAGTTCAAATATGGCCTCAGACACTTACTAGCTGGGTGACCCTGTTTGCCTCAGTTTCCTTGTCTGTAAAAAGAGCTGGAGAAGGAAATGGCAAATCACTCCAGCCTCTTTGCCAAGAAAACCCTAAATGGAGTCACGAAGAGTCAGACTTGACTGAAACAACTGAACAACAATAAAAATAATGCGAGGACCAAGGAGGAACTGGGAAGAGACTGAGTGGGTAAAAGCGGAATCAGGAAAACCTACATGGAGGAGGTGATAGCATTGGAAGTGCTAGCTTAGGGAACAATGCAAGCAATGAGATAGAAGTGGAAAGTATGTATGGATGATAACTAGTTATCTAGTCTACCTAGGTGAAATGGACCACCATGAAATATGATAGATAGAGTGGGCCTTGAATGCTAGACCAGGAGGTAGGCAATTGGGAGCCATGGAAGGACTTTGAGCAGAGGAGTGACAGGACCAGATTTGTGCATTAGGGCAGTTAATTGAGTAGGGGCACAAAGGATAGATCAGAGCACAGATTGTTCACTTACCACTTCTTCCCGCTGATCTCATGTTGCTGCACAGTGTAGCCAAAGAAGGCTTCTTTGGAGCCTGGGATGATCCGGGGTTTCTTGGTGTCCATGTTGAAGGTATTGCTGAACCCTGAAGTGGAGAGAGAAGATAGGACAGTTACCCCCATACAGAGTAAGGGAGAGAGAGCAGAAATAGGACAAACATTGATAGGGCAAGACCCCTATATCTAGCACAGGTCCCTTGGGACCCCCCAGTCTGATGAGTGACCTTGAGATTTCAGGCCATGAGAATGACAGGACACAAACACGTGAAAATGATGTAAGTCTTAGAGCAATAGGGGCTCTGGTAGGTGAATTTTCACCTCATCTTACCCAGAACCACTTTCTATGTTCATTTCTAAGCCATGCCCCCTTGAGCCCCACCCCTCTCCTTTCTAGCTCCCCTTTTGCATTTTTTCTTTTCCCCATCAGAATGTCAGAATATAAGCTTGTTGAAGGCAGGGACTATCTTATTTATATTCCCAGTGCTTAGCACGGCGCCTGGCACATAGTAATTTCTTATAGTAATTTTATAACTCATTCATTCAAGGTCATTGTTATTTATTCTCATCCTTTTTGAGGTGAACATCTTGGGAGGTAACAGTCACTAGCTGGGCTCTTCATGATCATGGGATTCCTCTACAGCCCCCTTTCCCTTGGGTTCTGGAGAGGCCAAGATTTTGAGCCCAGCTGCTAAGAACACAATTGCACAACACTGGTTCTGAAACGAACCTTTTCTCCCTTTATCCTTCCCATTCACCCCTGTTCCTTCCTTCTTCTTCCTCCTTTTTTCTCTCCTTCCCTTCTTCTTCATCCTTTCCATCCCCCTCTTTACCTTCTTCCTTCTCCAATTTTGTCTTCCTCTTTCCCTCCTTTCTCCTCCCCTTCATCCTACTTTTACTATTGCGTTTCTTCTTTGGTTTCCCCTTGTCAGCATGGTGCGAGGGAAAGCCTTCTGGATCTGGAGCCAGAGGACCTGGGTTTAAATACAGGGCCTGCCTGGGCAAGTCTTTGGTCCTCAGGTTTGCTCATCTGTAAAATGAGGGGGGTTGGGTAAAACTCCAAATCTATGATTATCTTTGTTTTTATTCTTCACTTCCCCCTTCTTCCTTGTCTTTCTTTGCCTTCCTTCTTCCTTCTTTCTCTCTTTCCTTTCCCCCTCTTTCCTCAATCTTTTTCTTTCCCCATGCCTTTCCAAATGGAATTCCCAGTCCCTGGAAGAGCCTGAGAACTGAGTTTCGACCTCAGGTCCCAAACTTGGATCCTCCCAGGGCTGTGAGATGCACTGACTGGGATGTCCTCATTATGAACTATTTTGAAAAACAGTGTTTAGGCTTCTGCAGGCACAGCTGTTCAGACAAGAAGGGGGAGACAAAAAAGTGAAAAAGTCATTTAACCCTTCTCCTCTCCATTATTTTCCCCTTTTAAGGAACAAATTCTTTTTTTCTTGATGTATATTCATTGAGCATTTAACACTGCTGACTGACATCTCCTTGGTGCTGCCTTCAGTCTGACTGCTCCTCCTTCTTGCCTGAATCACCATCTACATCCTGCCTTCTAACCATGAGTGTACTCCAAAGCTCTTTCTGCGCCCTCTTCTCTTCTCCCTCTATACTCCTCTCACTTGGTGATTTCATCGTTCCCATAGGTTCAATTATCATCTCTACGTGGATGACGCTCAGATCTTTATGTACAGCCCTAGTTTCTCTCCTGGGCTTCAGTCTCATATTATCATCTGCTTCTAGGACGTTTCAAGCTGGATGTCTTATAGGCATCTCAAACTTATCCAAAACAGATATGGTTTTCCCCAAACCTACCCTTCTTCTGAACTTTCCCATTTCCATTGAGGGTATCAATGGCCTTCGCGTTACCTAGGTTTGCAAACTTTGGCATCATCCTCAGCTCCTCATTTCCCTTACTCCACATATCCAGATAGTCCCCAGATTTTGTCGATTCTGTGCCCACTACATCTCTCATATCTACCTCCTTCTCTCCACTCAAATGGCTACCCCCCTGGCTCGGATCCTCATCACTTCTCATCTGAACTATTGCAATCTCCCAATTGGCTTCTCTGCCTCAAGTCTCTCCCCACTCCAGTCAGCTACCAAAGCAGTCTTCCTAAAGAGTATGTCTGACTATGTCCTTCTATTGCTCAACAAATACCAGTGGTTCCTGATTGCCTCTAGGATCAAATATAAATTCATCTGTTTGGCATTTAAAATCTTTCACAATCCAGCTCCAATCTACTTTACCAGCCTTATTATACATTGCTTTCTGTCATGCACTCTTTGGACCAGACTGCCCTTCTTGCTGGTCCTCTAGCATGATATCCTGTCTCCCATCTCTGGCTCTATACATGAGCTTTTCCCCTAGGCCTGGAATCCATTGCCTACCTCACCTTTGCCTCTTAGAATCCCGAGCTTCCTTCAAAGCTCATCTCAAATACCACCTTCTTCATGAGGCCTTTCCTGTGTCCCCCCCCTCCCCCGCCACCTCCAGCTGTTTGCGCCCCTCCCTCAATGACTGTGTTTAGTTTGTATATATCCTGTATCTAATTATATATGGACATGCTCTTTCCTGATAGAATATAAGGTTTTTGAGTGAACACAGGACTCTCATTTTTGCCCTTGTATTCCCAGGTATAGTGCTTGGGGCAGAGAAGGTGCACAATTAATGTTTATTAATTGAAGAGATTGGAGAGCTGGTAGTAGAGTGTGTGTGTGTGTGTGTGTGTGTGTGTGTGTGTGTGTGTGTGTGTGTATTTGTATGTGTGTGGTAGGGCTGTGGGCTCATATGGGGGACTGGTAATAGAGTATGTGTATATGAGGGATTCAGATAAGGAGCTGGTAATGTGTGTGTGTGTGTGTGTGGGGGGGTAGGGTTGGGGACTCATACAGGGGGCTGGTAGTAGAGTATGTGTGTGTGGCAGGGTTGGGGGTTCATATGGGAGGCTGGTAGTAGAGTACATGTGTATTTGTGTGTGGGGGGGTAGGGTTGGGGGGCTCATAGGGCAGAGAGAGAGTGGGTGAGTGAGTATGAGTGTGTGTGTGGGAATAGGGTTAAGGGGTTCATATGAGGGTCTTGTGTGTGTGTGTGTGTGTGTATGTAGAGTTGGAGGTTTGAATGGTGAATGCAGAAGTCTTAGATAAGTAACTTGTTTTGATAAAATCATCATGTCTTCATTAGTCAATCTAGGACGTCTCAGAATCCTGCATATGTTTACACACACACACACACACACACACCCTCACCCTCTCTCTCTCTCTCTCTCTCTCTCTCTCTCTCTCTCTCTCTCTCTCATCTCCCTACCTTCCTTCACAAAATCAAAATTCTTGGCAGATAGCCTTCCACAGGCGCCATTGTTAACTAGAACCCTGGATTCTTCCTGGGTTTTCTGGGGATACCACACTGAACTTCCCATTCCCTCTTCTTCCCTAATCTGTCCAAGAAGGAGAGCGGGAATGTAAACAGAAGGAGAGCATGCCACTACAGGCAGGGAAATCCAGGCCCATCCTCATTATCCCAGTCGGCAGGCTTGGATACTCTATAGAAGAAAATTGTGAAGCTAGAGAAGTTTGTCTTCAGAGGTTCCCATCTCCCCTTTCTATGACCCATTTCTCCTCTTCTTTCTCTCTCCTCCTGGCCGCCAGTGACTAGGCCTTTCATATGGTCAAGGAAGTCAATGATAGGTCAGGATAGGATGATGGAAAGAAGACCGCATTTGGAGCTGGGTGGCCTGAGTTTGTGTTCCAGATATTTACTAGCTATGTGACCACGGGGAAATCATTTATCCCTCTGTGCTTCATTTTCCTCATCTGTAAAGTAGGAGCAATAAAGCTTGCTTGGGAGAAGGCAAAATAGTGGAGAGAGGGTGGGCCTTAGAGTCAGAAATATCAGGGGTCGTGTTTCATACTTTCTGTGTGAGCAAGGGGAAGTCGCTTCATCCCTTAAAACTTTTGGTAACTCTTTTAGGCTGTAAATCATAGCCCAGTGTTCCTCAGTATCAGTGAAGGGAGTTTCCTCATTGGCCATATGATGACATCATAGGTCGGAACCCCCAAAATTAAGAAGGAAAAATACTTACACTGTTTGTCATTCCAGGTAGTTTAGGAGAAAATAGCTTATAAACCTTCATTACATAAATGTATTATGAGTTATTCTAAACTCATTCACACAGAGGTATTCAATAATGAATATAAGCATAGCTTATATACGTATGTGTGCTTGTATATACATATATATGTGTGTGTGTGTGTGTGTGTGTATGGACACACAGATAAATTTAATCTAAGGGAGTGAAGAGAATAAGCCTTCATATAGAACCTACTTTCTTCCAGGTACCATATACTAAGTGCTTTTTAAAATATTGTCTACAATTCTCTGAGGTAGATGCTATTATGAGCTCCATTTTACATTTGAGGAAACTGAGGCAAGCAGAGGTTAATTGACTTGCTCAGGGTCACACAGCTAGTAAGTGTATGAGGTCAAATTTGAACTCAGGTCTTCCTGAGTCCAGACCTAGAGCTCTATCTACCATCTGCCTGGAATTATAATCCACATATTATTTTGGAGCTAGACAGAGACCTTAGAGATAATCTAGTTGTTAATCTTCAGAGAAGGGAACTGAGGCCCAGAATGGCTGAGCATCTGGGTGGCGCAGTGAATAGAGCGCCAGGTTTAGAGTCAGAAGGACTTGAGTTCAAATATGGCCTCAGACTTACTAGTTGTGTGACCAAAGTCACTTAGCCTCTCTTTGCCTCAGTTTCCTCAGATGTAAAATGGGGATAAGCACAGCACCTACCTTCCGGGGTTGTTGTAAGGATCAAATGAGATAATAATTGTAAAGTGCTTAGCACGTAGCAAGTGCTATGTGTGTCAGTTTTACTGTTAAGTGACTTGCCTAAGGTCATGTGGCTATTAATTAACAGAGCCAGGACTGGAACCTAGGGCTTCTGACTCTAAGTCATTGCACTTTACCATAGCACCTCTCATCAGTGGGTTTCTCTCTCCAGGAAGATTCATGTTTCTTTTCTTTTTCCTTCCTTCCTTCCGAGGCAATCAGGGTTAAGTGATTTGTCCAAGGTCAAACAGCTAGTAAGCATCTGAGGCCAGATTTTAACTCAAGTCCTCCTGATTCTAGGGCTGCTGCTGTTTCCATTGTGCCACTTAGCTGCCCCAAAGATTGATATTTTCAAAGAAAACCTCAGGGGTAAAGCAATGGTCAGCTTGAAAGGAATGAGAGAAAGGGACTGGACCTGAGATTTCACTGGTATAGGGAACTCCCAGTTGGGAAAACTTCCTCTACCAATGCAGGTTGGCACCTTCTCTGTAGCTGAGACTAGAAAATTGCCGAGAGATTTAAGGGGTTAAAAAGCTTACTCAGGGGACTCACAACTGGTATGTTTCAGGGGCATAACTTGAACCCAGGTCTTCCTGGCTCTGAGACTGGCTCTCTTTATTCGCCACGCCAAAGGAGTAAACCGCCACTAGTGATGGCCTTTTTGGTGAGAGGAGGGGGTTATGTTTTTGAGGTACCCTTTAAATCGTCCCCGGTGACCATTTAATTTGCCTCTGTGTAAGTCAAGGCATAATAGAACAAAAGATAAGTGGGGGGCTCAGGATAAGCGTTGGTCCCCCAAAGGCTATTTACTGTTGACTAAATAGAAAAAAAACCAACCCATTCGGGAATATTCCTGCTGTCCTCTTACCCCACACATATATTGTGATGGTATGTTGGGAGAGGATTAGTACACTCCAGGCACAGAGAAGAGGGGAAAACAACCCAAACTGGGGAATTAAATTATAACATGTTGGTTTTTCTCTTTGAGTTGGCATTCGACTCTGACCAGATTGAACCAAGTGAAAGCAAATTTCCTAAAAATGATGTCAAAGCCAACTCTCTAACCTTAGCTCCAATGAGATCTCTGAGTTCCTTCCTCTGGGGGAGGTATGTTGGAAGCTCTAGCCTTTCAGTCTCTAAGAATGTGTTTGTCTCTCAGACTGATGAGTTTGTTTAGTGAAAAACCCAAAATGCTGTTTTTGAGTGGGATGAAAGGTAACATGCCAGAGGAAAAAGTTTCAAAAAACACTGAGATTCTTGGGCAATGCTTAGATTGTCTGCCCTCGATATACATAACAGAAGAAGATAAACTAGTATTCTGGGACAATATTTCCTTCATTTGATAGAGTTTTGAACCATGGCCAATGTGACATCAACTTGTTTTCCTTCTCTCAGAATCTCTTATCTCCTTTTTCCAAAAGAGATCAGTTATATCCTCCCAAGAAGAGTTCAGAGCAGCAGCCGTATGTTGATATGATTCCTTTCTCTGTGAATTACTCTGGAGTCACAAGCTTCCAAAGGCCCCTTCCCATTGGCCAGTTTCTCTGATTCTTATCTCCTGTCTACAAGCACCTAGACCAAAGATTTTGAAAGATTCTTCGTACTGTAAGCTTTGTAGCTTCAGTTTATTCGATAACTAATTTGCACATTTAATTAAACAAATGTCCACTCTTTTCTAACCTCTTTGCTAGACACCATGGTGGAAAAAAGTGAAACTCTCTCCTGTCATGGAGCTTATAGCCTTGTCAGGGAAACAAGACATGTACGTGTGAAGCAATTAGTGAATAACTGAATAGTAAATTATGCTAGCACCAATTATAATAGAGTAATAATAGCTGACATTTATATAACTTAAAGAGGCATTAAGTTGACAGAGCACTTTACAAACAATATCCTTATGGTAACCCTGCGAGGTAGGTCTGATTATAATCCCCATTTTATAGATGCGGCAACTGAGGCTCAGAGGGATTAAGAACCTTGTCCAAAGCTATACAGCTGCTAAATGTTTGAAGTGGGATTTGAACTCAGATCTTCCTGATTTTTAGTCCAGCATTCTATATCTGCATCCACTAAGTGATGATGCCTAAGGCATCAGGGAAGAGATGGGAATTGAGATGACATTTATACTGTATGCAGGCTTTGGTGAGGGTGTGTGTGTGTGTGTGTGTGTGTGTGTGCGCGCGCGCGCAATGGGGAGCGGTTTCAGAAAGTAGGGACCTTCTGGGTCTCAGGGAACATAAGGAAAGATTTGAATAAGGGAATGAGTATAATGCTTATTCCAGGGACTGTGAAGGGAACAGTCTGAGTGTCAAGTAGATTCCAGCAACCTTGCTTTTATCCACGGGGAATTCTTGGTCTAATAGGATAGAGATTGTCTCTACTCCTGGGAAATTCTAACTCTGATGAAGGAAACACAGTCCTAAAACTATAGGAAGCTCTCAATCTGATGGGGGAAATATAGTTCTATCTCTTGGAGAGGTCCCTGGTCGATAGGAGAGACAGGTTGATCAGTGAAACACATATGCTGGTCACAACCAATTCCAGACATAATGATACCTTTTTCCTCCTGAGAAAACTGGTCCTTGGTTGAAAAACAAATAACACTACTGATGGCCTTTATTCAAAGCCTTTTCTGTTTTATAAGCACCTACCAGACCATACATTCTATTAGCATAGCCTTCAAAATCCCAGTCACCTTCACACTGCCGTGAGACATTGGAGTAGGTCATTAGCGCAGGGTTAAGGTGCACAGAGTAGGCACCTAATAGACAATTGTGAAGGGGAAGCAGGGCCCGGCCCTTTGATATACTTTTTGTCTGTAGTCTCAGGTGGTTTGTAGCACATTCCAGTATATGAGGACTTTTTTAGGGGGTCACATATTATGTTATTATTGTTTAGCTGTTTTCAGTCATGTCCAACTCTTCGTGACACCATTTAGGTCATCATCTTGGCAAAGATACTAGAATGGCTTCCCATTTCCTTCTTGAGCTCATTTTACAGATGAGGAAACTGAGGCAAACAAGATTAAGTGACTTACCCACAGTCACACAGATAATAAGTGTCTGAGGCCAAATTTGAACTCATGTCTTCCTGATTCCAGGCCCAGTGCTCTATCCACATTAGCTGCCCCTACACACAAATTATAGAGAAACTCACATAGACACATAGGGAAGTAACTTGGGTAACCAGAATCTCCAGAGTTACATGGCCCTGCGAAAAAGATTATATTTCATGTCTGGCTCTTATTCTCTCCTTCCTTCAAACACAATCAGTTTTACAATCACCATGAAAGGTCAAGTTAGGAACACCAATTCAGAGGCCTGGGCTGTCCCTATAGGCAACCTCAGAATGGAAGAGATGCTCCTTGGTTAGGATAATCAGCAGCAACTTCTACCTTTCTGTCCCCCAGATCAACTGCTACGCCTCCTCAGTTGTGCTAACATTCACCTGGGCTGCACATAAGTGGTCGAAATATTTAGGATTCCTGCTGGCTGTTGGCAAACACAGACATTCAGCAAATGGTATATAGGCCCTAGTGCTTGGTGCTATGTGCAGGACAGCACCTTTGTCATTACTGGGACTGGGGTTAGGCCCGGAAGGAATAAGATTGACATGCTACTTTTTTTTTTTTCAGAAAGATCTGACACTACCCTGCTACCTGCTACTTTATCTTTTACAAGAGGGTGACCAGACTTAGCTAAAAATTTTGATTTGAGTTAAAACAGTCCCATAGCAATGGAGCAAGCTAGTTGGCTCCCCACTTCAGTCCTTCTTCCTTCAGCCAACTAAGTGATTTTCCTAAAGTGCAGGTCTGACCATGTCACACGCATCTACCTTCATTGTAGGTATTTCTTATTCACTTCATTTTCCCTGTATGCGTTGTTAGGCTGATCTCTTTCAACTAATCATGGATCTCAGGAAGGAAAAGCCTTGTGATGGTCTGGGGCTTGATCCCATTAACACTTAGGGCAGAGCTTACTAAATTTTATAGAGGGATTCTGCTAAATCAAGAGATATGGTTATAGAGGATAGAGAAGCATTAGAATAATTTTCTTTTTAAATTGTCTCAGAAAAGGATGCTTTCTCCTAACCCTAGCGGGAATAAGTATGTCAACTTAGGATGAGCTTCCTCATTTTTGTTTTAAGCCTCCATTTTGTGACTGAGTAGTTGATATATAAGTTGTTTTTCTGTAATAAGATAAGAACTTCAGTAGTGTAGTTTGGCGATGATGTGTGTCCTTCAAATGATATATGTGTGTCCCCTAAGCTTAGTAAACAACTACTGACATATGCGTATTCCCCAAATATGGTAACCAACTCCTAATAATGTATGGGCCCCAAATTTGGTAAATAACTACTGACATATAAATGTCTCCCAGATTTGGCATACAACCACTATTGAGGTATGTGTATCCCCCAAATTTGGTAAACAACCACTACTGATGTATATCTGTCCCCTAAATTTGGCAAACAACTACTAAAGATGTGTGAGTATTCTCCAGTTTTGGTAAATAACTACTGATGTATGCATGTTCCCCAAGTTTGGTAAACAATTACTGATGAGGAATATTTCCCAAATTTAGTAAATTTCTACTAATGACATACGTATGTTCTCTAAACCTGGTTAATAACTGCTAATGACATATGTTGGTATCTTATATCTGGTAAATAATTGATAAACACTTGCTAATGATATTAAGAAATGAATGCTTTGATTGATAGTTTCCTTTCATCATAAACTTAAGTAATTGGTCACTAATCAGAACTTAGATGTAATTTGTAAATGTCTTTCATTCTGTTCTTGAATCTCAACTAGGACAGGCTCCTGAGTTCTCCTACAGTTGGAGATTTCAGGGTTCCAGTTCATTCAAGAGCAATGCTGATGGCCAGAGACTTACTAGAATACCACATTGGAAGGAGACACGTGACCTCTTGCTGGGAAGAAAGGAAACCTTATACTGAGCACTGGTATGAAGCATGTTTATGGCACCTCTAAAATTCAGGTTGGTGGTTTGCTCTAAGCAGAGTTAGTATTTGTATGCATTGGTTAATAAAGTTTGCATGCATTGATAAGCATAAGTCTAATTGGTGTTTCTGTTGCTTTAGTTAATGGATGTAATGATAAGTGGATTTTAAGCATGTATCATTCATTACCCACTCCACTCCCCACCCCCAGTATGGCTCCTATGTCACATAATAGAAGAAATAAGTATTTATGAAGTGTCTACTGTGTTCTAGGCACTGTGCTAAATGATTTACAAATACTATCTCATTTGATTCTCACAAGCCCCATGGGAGGTAGGTGCTAGTACCAGAAATGCTGGCAAGGCCATTAGAGAGGAAAAGGAAATCTGGAAAAGAAATAAATAAAAATGATCACTCATATATTATTGGATACCTCGAAAATCCAGGATAATCAACCAAAAAATTACAAGAGGGAATAAATGAGTTTAGCAAAGTTGGACGGTAGAAGATAAATCCATGAAAACCAATTACATTCCTATATACTAATAATGGCAAATACAGTACAACCAACTAGTGCAGCAAAAAGAGATGAGCTTGTACTAAGCTCAGTTTCTACATTACAAAGGAATCTAAGTGTTATTACCATCTTCTAAATTTCATTGCCCTGGGGCAAAACCCTAATCCACTAGTCCATGAATCCGAAAATGTGTCACTCAAGAGGGGAATAATAAAGTGAATTATGGTCTAGTAACACCATGGAATACTTTAATAAGTAGGTGAGGATGATTGTTTGGGGGGCGTCCCCCTTAAAATTGCACAATGCAGTCAACTAACTCATCTACCTTACCTATGCATTAAAGCTGGCTCCATTACAACCTGAGGGAATGATGATCCACAAAATTATAAAAAACCACTAGATACTTGGGTATTAATTTTACTTGGGATGCAAGATGTCTGTTCAAAGAAAAATGTAAAATTTTAATGGGAAAAATAAAGAAACCATATAGAGTGAGACGGTGTTTTTTCCTAGCTGGAATGACTCAGTGTTGTAGAGAGGAGTATGCTTCCCATGATATTAAATGACTTAATCTCTGTGGGATAACATATAATTTGAAAAATGGGTAATGAAAAATTTATCTGGAAGAATAAACCTACCTTTACCTATGATCCCATTAGTGTAGGGAACTCCCAGAGAGGAAATTCAGTCTAGTAAAGCAGATCAGGGACTGTTTGATTTATAGTGTTGGAGTCATGGGGGGCAGGGTTGGGGCACAGAACTGAGAGGTTAAGTGACTTGCCCAGAGCCATGAGTCAGGATAAACAAAATCATGTTCAGAGCCTGACTTGAACTCAAATCTTCCTAACTCCCAGGCCATCTCTACACCTGCTACATCACCTACTAATTAAAAACATAACAACAGTGACCTTACCCTACTGAGTTTAGTAGCAGAAGCAATAAGTGTTTATTAGTACAATTAGTTAACAGGATAGAGAAAAACTAGCTTGGATCCACACCGCACAGCCTACAAAATGAACCAGAGTTTAATATTTAAGAAAAAAATAATTCCAAGAACTAGGAGAAAATATCTATGAAGGCGAGATCAATTTCTGACTTAAATGAATGGAAGGATATCAATAGACTAGGTGGTGCAGTACAAAGAGTGTTGAACCTAGAGTTCAAATCTAGCCTAGACACTTAAAAGCTGTGAGTCCTTGGGCTAGTCACTTAACTGTCTGTTTCAGTTTCCCTGCTGTAAAATGGGGATAATAATAAAAACTATTTCCTATGGTTGTTACTAGTATAAAATGAAATAATATTTGTAAAGTGCTTTACAAACCTTAAACACTGTATAAATGCTATCTATTATTATTATTAGATAAAATTAACATTGGAAAATATGAAAATGAAATTCTGAATATTGAAATGTATACAAATACATGATGGATTTGTGATTCTGTCATTGTGGGGAGCTTTTGGTCACACATAACACATGTAAGAGAGACAGCTTGGTTTAGTGGATAGAGGATTGGGCTTGGTGTCAGGAAGCCTTGGTTTCAAATTCTCCCTTGCTAGCTGTGGTAGCCTAGGCATGTCACTCAACGTCTCTGAGCCTCGGTTTTTCATTGCAAAACAGAAATCATATTAACACAATTTTGCATTGTGTTATTGTGAAGTTCAAATAAGATAATATACATAAAATGACTTGTAAATCTTTACTCACTATACAAATATCAATGATCATTATTATTATTGGAACTTGTCTGTGACTTTATAGGTAAGTCCCAAGGAAATGACCAACATACATAATAATGTAAAACTGTTATAAAAAAAGGAAAGAAATTGGATGGGGAAAGTTATATAATTGACGTAAGTGATAAGGAACTATGTAGTGTCACTATCACCTGGTTCTATTTGAACCAAGAAGATGTGAATAGTTTCCATGGAAGGGAACAGATTAGCAATCAACATGTGGAAAATAACATGACTTCACTAACAATTAAAAAACCCCAAATTAAAACAGCTGTAAAGTACTGTTAGATACCCATGAAATAACTGTAGCAAAAATAAATTTAAATGATTTAAATAAAAATGAATGGAGAGATACTTCAGTTTTTCTGGGAAATCATCAGCAATGTGTAATTAGCATACAACTGTTGATACTTTTGACGTGATAATTCCACTTCTGGGAATATGCCTCATGGACATAAGCCCAGAGGAAAAAAGGTAAATTGCACAAATATGTTACTAGAAGTACTGTTTATAATAACAAAAAAAATTACAAACAATTCAAACAAAATTGTAAGTAGTTTTTTTTTTTGGCTTAGGATAAGCTTCACAAAACATGATGGGGAACAAGCAACATGAGAAGTGTCCTTAAATAAACTTTAAAGACAATTTTGATTGTTGGAGGTTGGGGGAGAAAGAGGGACTTTGGGTCACCATGCCCCCGGAGGGTGGAGATTGGAAGTCGGAGGCTGTTTCTCACTCAGGACTTGGATTAGGGTAAGGAAGTCCTAACCATGTCTTAGCTTCCTATTTTCACAAATTATTCTTGTTTGCTAGGTACTAAGCTCAGTTTCTACATAGCTAAAGGAGTCTAAGTGCTATTTTAACATCTTCCAAATGTCACTGCCCTGGGGCAAAACCCTAGTCCACTTGTCCTAGTCAGGAATCTGAAAATGTGTCACACAAGAGGGGAATAATAAAGCAAACTACAGTCTATTAACACCATGGAACACTGCAACAAATAGGTAAGGATGATTGTTTTTTGGGGGAGTCCTCATAAAATTGCACAACACAGTCAACTAACTCACTTACCTTATTTATGCATTAAAGCTGGCCCCATTATAACCTGAGAGAATGATGGTCCAGATAGTGAATTTCAGTAAGGTCCTTGGCAGGTGACTTCATCATGGCACTTTAGTCCATTAAAGGTAAAAGTAAATGGACTTAAGAAGTCAGTTGAGATGTCTGAATTTTTTTTTAGGGCCCCAGAAATAGAAAAGATTCACGGATCAAAAAGAGGTAGAGAAAACTGGGAACTTGTCAATAGACCACCTAGGTGGATTCATGATCATTGTGGACAGAGATACAAAGTGGAAAATAATCAACATCACGCTACAATTAGATCCAGTTGGTGTTGTCTTTGCTACCGGGGCTGGAAACTTCCAAGGAACATTTAGAATCACCTCCCTCGACAGTCAAAGTCAGTGTCTCATGGAAGTCACATGCACCCACTTCTTAGATCATTCAAGAGGTGGTACAAAGTATATAAAAAGCATTAAGGAAAACCAGAGCCAAGAAACTTGACCACAGATGAATTTCTTTTATTGAAAGCATTACTCTGACGATGTAGTTTGGCTGAGAGTGTTGGAATCTGGCTGAGATTTCCAATGCCACAAAGCTAGGACTCATGCCTTCAGTCACTTCCCTCATCTCATCTTCTTACCTAAAACCATTCCTCTTTCCAATTTCCTGCTATTTATTGCTGGCATCATTCTGGCTCAAAAACTCATCTTCCTATGCATCCTTCCCTGCAGTCCTATGCACGCACACTCTGCCTAAATAGTTTTTTTTAATGTATAGTTCCAGACATATTACTCCCTTACTAAAAAACCTTCCATGATTCCCTGTTGCCTTAAGGATGAAATATAAACTACTCAGCCAGCATTTAAGGCCCTCCAGAATCTGACTTTTCCCTACCTTTCAAGGCTTTCCCCCCCTACATTACTTTTCTGGCTGTATTCTATGCTCCAGTTAGACTAGACCAGAAGCATCAAACTCATGCCCTGGGGCTACTTTCAGGCAGCAAAACTCCAGAGTGACAGAACCAGATTAAGATGTTATTGGAAAATATTTAACAAAATTTTTAAAAATATAACATACTATAGTCTACTGGCTCTTACCCAAACCCAACATGCCATCTCAGTTCCTCCATGAATTTGAGCAGGCCTCAATGGATAGAAGATGGATTCAAGATTTTAATAATCCTTCTCTTCCTTTAAAGCTAAGTTCATTTGCCTCCTTTGGGAAGCCTTCCCTGATCTCTCTATTTGAAAATGTTCTAAGTGTTCTCTTCCTCCTAAAATTTTCATTTGCCTTTTTATCTGGATAGTTCCTTTGCTCCATGACACCCTACTTTATAATGGTAATAGCTGACATTTATATGATGATTTAAACTCTACAAAACACCTTACGCACATCTCATTTGAACCTTACAAGAATCCTGAGAGGTAGGTATTACAGGTATTATTATCCCCGTATTATAGATGAGTAAACTGAGACTCAGAGATTAAGTGACTTGCCTGGGGTCACACAGTTGGTATGTCACAACCAGGATTTGCATCTGGGTCTTCCCAATTATAAGTCCTGCACACTATTCATTATTCCATGAAGCTTTTTTTTGGAGGATACTTATCTGTGTACAAGTTGTATTTTAACCTTCCTACCCCCACTCTCATTCCAGCAAACAAGAGAATGAAAAGTCCTTGAGGGCAAAGACTCTATAATTTTTATCTTCATATCCCCAGTACCTAACACAGTGCCTCACACATAGTAGGTGCTCAATGAGTGTGTATCAAATTGAATCTCACGTAACTGCTGAGAGTAGAATCCATGTTGGGAATGGTTTGCTTTTGGGATCTAGAAGTGGGACTCGTGAACAAAATACCCCTTATATCCGGGCACCTGTACAGGGATGTAGGGAAAGGTGGCAAAAGAAGGGGGCAATTGGCATCCTAGATTGACAGATGGTCAGGTAACCAGGGTTCTAGTCCCACCCCTGACAGTAACTGACTATGCGACCTCAGGGAAGTCACTTCAGTTTTCAGGGATCCATCTTCGGTTATAAAACGAGGAAGTTGTACTAGGGGATTTTAAATGTCCTTTCTATTGTTAGGGGACTTTCTCAGTATTTCTCAGTAAAGGGGAATTTCTCAGTATTTCAAGGGCTTAGAATTTGATCGCTGTATATATTCCCTCGAATAACAGTTTATAGGCTGTCCCACTAAAACAGGGGTCCTTAATCTTTTTTCATGTGTTATAGACCCCTTTGGCAGTCTGGTGAAGCCTCTGAACCCCTTTACAGAATAAGGTTTTTTAAATGCGGAAAATAAAACATAGGATTACAAAAGAAACCAATCATATTGAAATATGGTTATCAAAATATTAAAAAAATAAACCAAGCTCACAGACACCAGGTTAAGAACTCCTGCCAATAATTTAGTAGATGGCTTTTAGGGGTTGTGAGGTCAGAACAGTTCATCACCATTTCAGTCAACGTGGTGGTGAAGCCTCTGTACACTTAGCTAGGCTGGTCCTTTGGATGATAAATAATCAGTCTATCACCAGACCTACATTCAAAGTCTTTCCTACTTGGTAGGGCCTGCCAGAGCCTGGATTCCTCTGCCATACACTTTAAAAATTCAAATGATTTCCATCTCACCATGAAGCATCAGATTAGGATTTTTGCGGGGGTGGAGTGTAGGAGACTTATTGGGGGCAGGTAGATAGCTCAGTGGATAAAGTACTAATCCTGGAACCAGTAAGACCTGAGTTCAAATCCAACCTCAGATGTTTTGCTAGCTGTATGACCCCGGTCAAACCACTCAGCCTCTGTTTGTCTTAATCCACTGGAGAAAGAAATGGCAAATCACTCTCCTACCTTTGCCTAGAAAATTCCATGGACACGAAGGTCCATGGAGTCAAGAAGAGTTGGACGCAACCTAATGACTGAATAACAAGGGTATTTATGGTATTAAAATAAAACATGAATACAAAATTTGGGATTAGGGTCAGAAAATGCTACCCAATGAAATAGAAACCAACAAGAATCAGTCCACTAGCATTTATTAAGCACCTACTGTGCTACTCTCTCTCTCTCTCTCCACCCCCTCCCTCCCTCTCCCTCTCCCTCTCCCTCTCCCTTTCCCTCTCCCTTTCCTTCTCTCTCTCCCTCTCCTTCTTCCTCTCCCTCTCCCTTTCCCTCTCTCTCTCTCTCTCTCTCTCTCTCTCTCTCTCTCTCTCTCTCTCTCTCTCTCCCCCTCTCCCCCTCCCACTCTCCCTCCCTCCCTCCCCCCCTCCTCTCTCTCTCTCCCTCCCTCCTCTCTCCCCCTCCCGCTCTCTCTCCCTCTCCCTCTCCCTCTCTCTCTCTCTCTCTCTCTCTCTCTCTCTCTCTCTCTCTCTCTGTCTCTCTCTGTCTCTGTCTCTCTCCCCAAAGGGGAGAAGGTGCTATAAGAATTTGCTTATGTGTTTCCTGACTGCCCCAGGGACATGAGTGCCCTCCCTGATTCTAATGCCTGGTACTGGTTATCTAGACAAAAATATCCCTGGGGTAAAAACGGACAGTTCATCAAACTATCATGGCTTGATGGAAATATATATGCTTACCCGGCAACCTTCTGGTCTGTAATTTGAACTCCTTAAGGGACCTACCCACTAGGAGGGAGTGCCCTGGGCCAATGATGAGGAGTCCTTCCTTCATTCACTCACTTATTTTAAAATTCTTTTAAATTTTTCAATCAAGAAACATTTATTTTCTCTCCCTTTCACTCCACCCCCATTGAAAAGGGGGGAACTCCCCAAATCCTTGTAACAAATATGCGTAGTCAAGCAAAATAAATTCCCACGTTAACCATGACCAAAAATGTACGGCTCGTTCTACGTGTGGAATCTGTTACTGCTCTATCAGGAGGTGGGTAGCATAGCTCGTCATCAGTCTTCTGGGATCATGGTTAGTCATTGCTTTGATTGCAGTTTTTGAGCCTTTGAGGTGACCTTTATCTTTCTAGTAGAATCTCCAGTTCCAGATTAGTACTATCATTTATAAATCCCTTTTGAGTCAGTCTGGATAGGGCAAACTGATTCCCCAGAGCTTGAGCTCCCTGGGATGAACTGATAAAATTGAGTTTCTTAATCTGCAGATTTGAGAACCCGTAGAGAACACACTAAGAACCAGATGAACTTCTAAGGTCCTGTGTGACCAGCCAACTGGCCCATCTCTTTCCCTCTTAACTGCAGCACCTTTCAGCTCTCATTATACTATGATTCTAAGAGTCTAAGATTTTATGAAGCAGTAAATTTTAGTGGGAAACAAATCTGACAGTGGGAACCTCCCTTTCCGGGCAAACTAACCATCTCAAAGGGCCCAAGATAGTTAGGGCTTGTTTTTCTAGAGTTTTGGTTTGTCTTATTTGTGTCCATGGGAGTTAGCATTGGGGGGTGGGGGGTGGGGGAGGGAAGCAGTACCAGCTAAGGGAGTGTCTCTTTAGAGGAAAAAAATAAAAAGGCTGTTCCCTGGGTGGGAGAGATGCAATTTGTGGCGAGGCTTTCCCTCAGCAAGAGTAATGGTGCTGTGAGGTCTCCAACAGACACCAGGCTATCCTGCCCTCTTTTCTTTGAATGGGCACTAAAAAAAGGAATTGTGGGGGCCCTTCCCTTCCAAACCCTCCGGGTGTGCCCAGGCCAAGGTACTCCTTATACTATACCCATATTCATCTCAATGAGCCAAAGACTAGCTTCCGACACTAGAACTGCATAAGGATACAGCGGAACTTCAATTATTTAGGGGCTTGAGGGAAGGAGCTTCTGGGTAATGGAATTTTCTGATTATCTGAGATTGAATCCAAAAACATTTTATTTGTTAAATCTTGGTCCAGTTCTCCCTCTTCCCCTTAAATATCTGAGATGATTTTCCTGCTTTAGGCAGTAGGATCCAAGGACACAGATTGAGTGTTTTTGTCAAAGTGGTACGATGGAAAAATTTAGAGACATCTCCACTCCAAATGTTCATATGGACTATTTGTGCCTGACTTGTGGGAGAGTTTTCTGAGCTCATATTGGTCTGATCAGCCACAGTCGGACACGCTGTACTTTGACATCAATACCGTGATGTCATTGGTCCTCTGAGTACAAAGGACAACTAACAATGGGAAAACCACCAGCTCTGGAGCTGAAGGACCCAAATTCCATCCCTTATGATTATGAGTCCCTGTGTGACCTCAGACAAATCCCTTCATTGCTCTGAGCCTATTTCCTCATCTCTAACATAGGCGGCCCCTAAAGTCCTTTTCAGTCCCTGATCTATGATCTTGACTGAGGAGCCACAGCGGAAATACTGGAAACAGGATTACTCACTTCAGGGGTGCCATATTTTAGGAAGGACATGATTAAGTTGGAGAATATATAAAAGAGGGTAACCGTGATGGTGGAGGACCTTGAATTCAAGTCATATGATTATTGGTTATAGGAGCTGGGGATGTTTAGTTTAGCCTGGAAAAGGAAGATTTCGGGGGAACATTTTGGGTCTTTTCAAAGGTGGGAAGGACCATCACATGAAAAAATTAGAATTGTTATACATTGTTCCAGGAGGCAGGAGTAGGAGCAACGGGTAGAGGTTATAAAGAGGCAAACTTGGGTTTAATGTAAGGAAAACTTTCCTAATAATTTGTTATTCATGTTGTTGAGTCATTTCCAACTCTTCTTGACCCTTTTTGGGGTTTTCTTGGCAATGATACTGGACTGGTTTGTCATTTCCTTCTCTAGCTCATTTTGCAGATGAGGAAACTAAGGGTTTAGTGACTTGCCCAGGATCACACAGATAGTAGGTGTTTGAGACAAGAATTGAACTGAGGAAGTTGAGTCTTCCTAACTCCAGGCCTGTTCCTCTGGGCGCTATGGCGCCACCTAGCTGCCTTTCCTAACAATTAGCGCTGTCCAGTATTAGAATGAGATACCCTAGGAGGATTGGACCACTATTCTCTAGAGCAGGGCTGTCCAACCTTAGGTTATCTTAGGGCCGCATTGAAATAAAATAATTATTCAAGGGTCGCACCCAGAATAAAAAATACAGTATACTAATAGAAAGTGGGGGAACGTGCATCATCAATACGACAGGCGAAGGTGTGAAGCATGAAAGCCAACACAAAACAACAAAGCGACAATACAACAGTATAAAGGTAGGTGCATACTGACTAGTCTGCATTGTAGAGATGGAATGCATCCCACAGACTATATTGACTGATTGACAATTCTGTGTGATATGCTCCGTCCACTGCCGGAAAACACCAAAGAAAATTAACATCAATGAGATTATTTATCAGTGATGGAATTTAAAAATCTAATATGCATTCCATGCAAATTTTTTTTTATTTTTTCGCTCCTGAAAATTAAAACCTATAGGCGGGCTGCATAAAATGGCACTGCGGGCCTCCCATCAGCCATATTTTGGATAGCCCTGCTCTAGAGGACTTCAGGTTAGGATAACAACCTGTCATACATATGTTGAAAGGGGATTCTCATTCATGTTCAGGGTAGATTACATGGCTCCTGAGTACCCTTCCATTCTAAGATTCTATGATTCTGTGACTCTTTAGTAACCCTCAGTGCTCTACTCTTGTAGGAGAACTTAAAACTTAAGAAAAATAGTATAATTGTCTGAAGGACAATATAGATCTATAGTAGGAAGTGGGTCCCATTGCACAGGAAAGGAGAGTGGCCTTCATTGTTTGCAGGTTTGGGTATTAGTCCTGTGTGTTTTCAGTCAGGCTAAATAACACCTATCCTCTATCTGATGCTAAAGGCTGCATGCTTGCTTGGGAGCTGAAGATTCTTTACCTTTTTTTGTAAATATATAGAGATGAGCCAAGGTCTGATATTCACAAAGGGATGCCTCTGTTGGATCAAGAATCAACAAAGATTTGGGTGCAACCTCCCTAAAGTTGATCCTGATTAAGGTATGTCTGTCTTATTTTTTTTTGAGGGGGGAAGGCAAGGCAATTGGGGTTAAGTGACTTGCCTAAGGTCACACAGCTAGTAAGTACGTCAAATGTCTGAGGCTGGATCTGACTCCTGACTTCAGAGCTGGTGCTCTACTCACTGTGCCACCTAGCTGCTCCCCGGGTGAGTCTTAATCTTCAGCTCTGGGTCAATGGTTACATGGGTAGTTGTGCCAATTAATAATAGCTTGCATTTATATAGTATCTTAAGGTTTGCAAAGTTCCTTTTCTTATTTGTTCCCACTGCCCCCCATTCTGTCCTCCAAGTATAATGACCTTCCCTATTGGACCTCTGGAGACCATGTCTCCTCATCCCAGGGAGGTAGTGGTAGTGGTGGAGTCAATCCACTGAGCTTTGGTACTCTTGCCATGGGGCTTAGTTGTCCTGATTGGTGAGTGAGTGAAAACTCATCTCTAAACACCATTATCTAGAGGGCCAAGACCATTCTTCAACTCCCCAAGGTTCCAAGGCATGGGCACTTTGTCATTTGACTTACCACCATCTTTCCATCTCTTGCTATCACTCTAGGAATAATAATTAAGTTAATGTTATCATTGCCAATGAAAAGAACATGATAATCTTTTGTCCAATGGTTCCATGTAGGGGCAGCTAGGTGATGCAGTGGATAGAGTGCCAGGCCTGGAATCAGAAAGACCTGTATTCAAATCCAGCTTCAGACACTAGCTGTGTGACCTTGGGCAAGTCATTTAACCCTACTTGCCTCAGTTTCCTCATCGGTAAAATGAGCTGGAGAAGGAAATGGCAAACTCCTTCAGTATCTTTGCCAAGAAAACCCTGGAAGAGTCATGAAGTGTTGGACATGACTGAACAGCAACAATAACATGGCTCCATTGACATGTGACCTTGAAAAAAATCACCTTTCTGGGCTTTGGTATCCTCATTTGCAAATGAGTGGGGTGGAGTCAATGGTCTTTAATAGTCTGCTCTGTATCTTATTATCTTGGGCTGGCCTACATGGCCACAAACCAAATCTCACATTTCCTGGAGTGCTTTGCCTTCAGGGTGTTTTGCCACGACCTTGACAAAGGCCAGACATCTCCTTGGCATTCTTACTGGGAAAAGGTCATAGGAGTCACAATTCTCATGTAGGCTGTTGGAAGTCATGGAAGCCATTTTCTCCTCTTCCTCCCTGGTGAGACAAAGAACACACATTCCCGAGCTGCTTGTCTAACCTAGTCCCCTTCTGTGCCTCTGTGTTTGGGCTGTGATGTTTTGGTTGGCAGTCCCCTCTCTACTCAGCACCATTCTCTGATGAGGGGAAGAACAAAGAGAGAAAGCAGGAGAGCAGAGGTGGTTGCCCCAGGAAGCCCAACTCAAGAGAGATGGAGGGTGAAATGTCGATTGGGAGAGGCCCAAATGAGTCCTAGATCAAAGCCTGGTGTAAGTGTGGGGCTGGCCTGAGGGGGAGCAGGATAAGAAGGAAAAAAAGGAATAGGATAAGGTTTCTCACAACAGATCTGCTTAGTCTCCATCATGGACAAAATGATCCTCCAGAGAGTCCCTAGGATGCTCGTGAAAGAAGGAGATTACTCCTGTTTCCCTTCTCAGGGTGCTTGGTGAGAGTTTTACTGGGGTGACCTGAAGTTGAGATTCCTTTACTAAATTTGGCTCACACTTCAAGCCAGAAATCTCTATCTGTAGCAAAGAGAGAGGAGGCCGAGCTGTATAGTTTTCCCTTTCCTCGTTCAGGCAGCTCCAGAAATACCACCTCTTCCAGGAAGCCTGCCTAGACTGATGGGGAAAGGTGACCATATTCTACTGGCTCCACTCCATCTCAGCCACCAAAACTTCTCAGATAAAATTGCCTTCCCCACACGAAGCTATGAAGTCAGCAGTTTCTCTTCAGCGCTCCTCGAGGTCCCTTACTGCTTTCCACAAGTGCCAGAATTCATGGCCACCTAGAAGCAAACTAATGTATTATCCCACCCATGCCTGCCCTCCTTAATTAGGGTTCTATAAGCCAAAAAAATAAATCCCTAATGGTAAAATTTTTGGAATCCATGTCAAGAGGTCAGGGAAGATATTTTTAGTTTGGGTTGGGGTATGGTGGGGAGCAGCTAGATGGCTCAGTGGATAGAACACTGGAAGACCTGAGTTCAAATCCAGCCTCAGACACTCACTAGCTCTGTGACCCTGGACTCTCTATTTGCCTAATCCACTGGAGAAGGAAATGACAAATCACTCTAGTATCTTTGCCAAGAAAACTGCATGGGGTCATGAAGAGTCAAACAGGGATAAACAATAACAACATGGTGGGAAAGGCTTCTAAGGGCCATTCAGATCCTACTGCTTAGGAACCATGTGGTCTGTCCAAGTGTTAGGCCAGCCTTCCCCAGACTATCCTTCCTCTCTCACCCCATATCCTATCTCACCCATGCTATGAGACTCTTCTTCCTTCACAGAATTGTAACATGGTGCTCATTTACTTATTTCATTCATGTTTTCCCACGTTGGTTCGTTTATATATTGCCCTTGTCGCTCTCTTGAATAGTCAACTCTTGAACCATCTTTAATTAATAGTTTTTGTTTTATATCACGATTTCCAACTATATTCCTCCCCCTTCCTGTCCAGGTAGTCATCTCTTGTAACAAAGAATGAAAGAGAAAGAAAAAAATGTAGTTGAGCAAAATGAACCAACACATCACAATGTAGTATACATGCTGATGGGGACAGCTAGGTGGTACAATTTGTATAGTGCCAGGCCTGGAGGCAGCCTCAAATCCATCTTCAGACACTTACTAGCAATGTGCCCCTGGGCAAGTCACTTGACCCTGTTTGCCTCAGTTTCCTCATCTGTAAAATGAGCTGGAGAAGGAAATGGCAAACCCCTCCAGTATCTTTGCCAAGAAAACCTCAAATGGGGTCATGAAGAGTCATACACAACCGAAACAACAGAACAACAACAAACGACAACCAACAATATACACTGGTCTATGCCCACAGTTTCCCACCTCTTCAAAGAAGGTAGGGAGGTGACTGTTTTCCTCTTTTCTGGTGCTAAGCTTCATTTTCATAATTATACAGCACTTAGGGTTTCTTTTTCTTTCCATTTACATTGCTTGGGTGAGTCAACTCTTAGAAGATGTTGTGTTGGTAATCTTACCTAGTACAGTTTCCCAAACAGCAGTTTTCCAAACTTATTTGGCCTACTGCCACCTTAAAAAAATACTCAGCATCCCCCTGGAAATTTACTTTCTTTAACCCTCTAATTTTATTTTAAATATTGTGTCATTTCAAAAACACAATTTTTTAAAAAATGGCTCATCTTAAATTTAACAGTGAATTGTAAATTTGTGGGTTTTTTTTCCTGCATTGAAATTTTGATGATGCAATGTGGTGTCATGTAACCATATAGTATATATTGTAAACAAGTCATTACATGCATATATTCCTGCCGATTCATGCTGGACTTCCTGACAATGTGTGATACCCTCACTTGCCGACACTTGTTTGTTAAGACCTGTCGGCAGACTTGACCATTGATAGGTTATAACTTGCATTTTGTGTGTTTGTTTTAAAAATAATGTAATCATTATGACTTTAACTCTATTACATGACAGATGAAACCTGTACAAACAGTTTTTCAAAATTTTTTTCTCTTCTTTTCTTATGCTTCCACCACCCTCTTATTTTTATTCAATGCCCCTCAGTTGCACCTGAGGCTGCTACCACCCCACTGGATTGTCCCAGCACTCCCCAGGGGGTGGTATCACCCACTTTGTGAACCTATGCCATACAGCCTAAAGTACAGGGATAGGAACAACCTATATTTGTGATTTTATTGGTAGAGGAATTCCCTCCACCAATGCGTATCTCGTCTTCCCTGCAACTTATAGAGAGTGGCCTAAAGCACTGATAGGTTAAGTGAATACCTGCCCTGGTTCACATAGCCCGTCTGTGTCAGGGCTGAGTTTAGAACTCAGGTCTTCCTGGCTACCAAACTGGTTTTCAATCTCCTAGGCCGGTCTATGGAAGGAGCTGTTTAATCAAAGCTTTCCAGTGATGGTGATAGCAGTGCTTTTGACTTACCTCGTTAGTGTCAGATTCACAATTAGAGTCCAGGTTTCCTGAACACCCCCATCCAGTGATATTTCCGGTACATCCAACATCTCACAAAGGCATTCTACCATATCCTTGATAACTATGTGTCTTCAACCACATGTGCAAGGAGCTGATGGTCGATCGCGTGTATGTGCATTCAATCAATGAACCTTTACTAAGTCCCTACCATGGGCTATATACACTGGGGGTAGGAAGTAAAAAATGAATCAGTCTTAGTTCTCAAGGATTTCACATTTGATGAAGGAAGACAATATGTGCAAATGTGTGTGTATAAGAAGGTTGGATTTGAACTGAGTCTTTTTTGTTTGTTTGTGTTTTGAGCCTGGGTTTCTCTATTGTTCCCACGTTAGAAGTGGCAGTGGTTATTCATAGGCCTGTTGCAGGTGTTTATTGGAAGGGGTCAGATTGCAAAAAAAACCTTAAATGCTAAACAGAAGATTATATTTGACTCTGGATATAGGGAGCCAAGAGAGTTTATTGAGAGGGAGTCAAGTGGGGAGGGGGAGTGATGTGAGGAGACCTGTATTGTGAACCTGAGTGACCGGAAAATGATGGTTCTCTAGATTCTAATAACTAATTTCAGAAGAGGCAAAGGGTTTGGGTGGTGGAGGGTGAGCTGTTTTGTACATGCTGAGTTTGAGATGTCTGTGGGACTTCCAGTTGGAGAGATCCAAAAGGCAGTTGGTTGATATGAGATTGGAGCTCGGGATATAGATAAATGGACCTGGAAATTATATGCAGATTTGGTAACTAAACCCATCATAGCTGATGAGATCACCAAGTGAGATAGTATAGAAGTATTAGGGAAGAGGGCCCAGGGCAGGGCCTTGGGGGATGAAACCCACAGTTAGTGGTTATGACATAGATGAAGATCCAGCAGAGGAGACTGAGGAGAGATAATCAGACAGGTGGGAGGAGAACCCAGAGAGAGAAGTACCCTGAAGACTGAAAAGAGCAAAACAGTGTCAGATTTTATAGAGAAGTCAGGATGGTTGAGGCCAAGCAATGGGCCAGTGTTCAGAGACAGATTCCTGCTGTTACCTCTCCTGCACAACAGTCCTCCTCTGGTCATCATCTCTGGGCACCTCAAAGTCAATGGACAGGATTGGTTGGATAGATGGGGAATTTGACCCTGCTGGGAGGAAAGTAGTAAGCAGAAAGGCCAGCATAATTTGCTGTGGTCTAACCCAGTCCCCACCATCCACTTACTGTGCAAATATACTCTAATTCCTTCCCTTTTGTGGACCCCACATGGGAATAATGATGCTTCCTTTGGTCTATCTCCAGTCCTGATTTTGCTGATAACTTTCTCCGAGATCTGAGGCAAGTTGCTTAAATGCTCTTTGGCTGAGTTCCCTCATCTGTAAAATAAGGATAGTGGCATCTGTCCTTTCTACCTTTGCATGGACCAGTGGTGTAGACGTGTTTTGTAAAAGATGATTAATATCAGAATCTCGGAGGATGACTTCACTCTCATGTGCGTCCATCACTGACTTGAACAGAAAAGCACTCATACCTTAATCTGTTCACCTGTACAATGGACTTAGAGTAATCTTCCCGAGTTTTAGGACCAGTGTGAGGCAGGGTTGATCTTAGACCAAGGCTTCTCAGACCAATGGATTGCCACTGTGACCAGACTATGACCTGGGACTGTTCCTCTAAGTCTCTTCATACATTGTTGGGGTGTTCTCAAGTATTGAACTGCAAAGGGAAGAAAGGAGAAATAGCCATAGCCTCTGGTGCCAGGAATATATTTGAATCAATACATTTTCATAGGAAATGGAGCCTTTCAAATATTCCTCCCCCTCTTCTGTTTTCTTCAAAGTCTCTTTGTGCAGTGAACTTTTTACACTGTAGGACTACTGTTCTCACTTCTTCTTTACTCTTCCCAACAAAAGCCAGTGGAATATACTCATCTGGAAAAGTTTCCCAAAAGGATATGGTCTCATGCTGGTCTGGGCTGGCCTGAACTTTGTCTTCTTTTAATTTCTTCACCCTCCCCTTTTTGCCACCTCTCCCTTATCCTTAGACTCCTAGTAACCTCATGCTGACCTGGGTCCTTCCAGTAAAGGAGTTAAAGGATCTGATATGTTAGAGACTAAATGTGCTATTTTTCCAAGTGTGACTGGCTTTTCAAAAGATGAACCAAAAAAGGGCCATGTTTAAGCCAAAGGAATGGCTCCTTACTGATGAGATTTGAAGCATTGGTAATAAGCTGCTAGGAGAGATATTTGGGGACTTGGAAAGACCTTCTAGGCACCCCCTCCATCATACCAAGCTGGTTACCATCTATCTTGCCTCTCTGTAAGGTTGATCTGGGGTCTAAAGGACATTTGTCCCAACTCTGAGATGAGAAAAACTGAAAAATTGGTGAAACACTAAGGATTTCAATGATGATATACAGGGTGTTCCTAAAGTCTGGACACAGAGGCAAAAAATGCATATTTTCAAGAAATGAAATCAATGAAATTTTCAACAACATTTTATTTAATTGGAATTTTAGCAGATAACATCTTCAATATGATTTCCATCATTTGTGATGCAAAGGCTGATGTGTTTTGCAAGATTCATGTGAACTCGATGCAATAACTCCACATTGCCGTCCATTTTGGCACTTTCACTTTTTATGCGTTCAATCAAGTGTGTTGCATCTGTGATTTTCATTGAGTACACCTTCTCCTTTAGCATACCCCAGAAAAAGTCAAGGGGGCTAAGGTCTATTAATATTCCAAATATTTCAAAATATGAATTTTTCCTATGCATCCAGACTTTACGGACACCCTGTAGAATCAATGGAATTCAAAAGATCAGGGGGAAAATGAATATGTGCCAGAATATATCCCATCCTGGTGGGATTGGCAATGGCTTAGCCAAAGGAATGACTCTTTAATGGTAAAATTTGAAGAATAGACAAATAGATGGTAGGGGAGATATTTAGGGGCTAGGAAAGGCCATCTGGGAAGGGCAGCTAGGTGACTCAGTGTATAGAGTACTGCAGTGACCTGGAATCAGGAAGACCTGAATTCAGATCTGGCCTCAGTCACTTACTAGCTGTGTGACCCTGGACAAGTCACTTAACCCCTGTTTGCCTTAAGCCACTGGAGAAGGAAACGGCAAACCACTCCAATAAACTTTGCCAAGGAAACCCCATAGACAGTATTGGCGTGATGTGGTCCACAGGGACATGACTCAATAACAACTACAACAAAGGCTTTCTAGGCACCACCCTCATACTACCAAATAGGCTACCGTTTACCTGACTATCTGTAAGAGTGGCTGTGGGGACTAAAGGACATTGTTCTAACTTTGAGATGAGAAAAAACGAAGGATTGGTGAAACACCAGGGACTTTGATGACAAGTGGATAACACAGAATATAATATAGAATTCAAAGGAACAGGGGGAAAATCAACCTAGGCTAGGATGCAGACCAAGCTATAACAGAAAGGGCAGAGAAGGTGAGCTGAGGGAAATAGGGAACGGGGGAGGTAGGACAGAAATCACAAAGACATTGGGGCCAAATGCAATAAAAACACCAAGGACCCACCAATTCCCTGCAGAATAGCTGTCAGCATTTGCCTGTGTGTAGCCTTCCAATCAGCAGGGACTAAATTCCATTGTGGATATTTTGTTTGTGGCTAGGGTAGAGCTAGTCATTTCAGATACTTCCTTTTGTCCTTGAAGGTTTTCTTGAATTTGAACTTGGGTTACCCTAAAGTGCGGGCCACAAGATATTACCCCTAAAAAGGGAACAATATGGCCTTAGTCTTTCCTTCTTGGTTTTCTCTTCCAATGAACATTTCACTAAATGTCAGAGATGGAAGGGATTGGAAAAATTCAACTCCCTTTTTTTACAGAGGAGGAAATTGAGACTCAAAGCACAAAAGACAGGTCTTGAACCTAGGCCTCTTTGACAGTGCACTGTCTACTGCAACAGCCTCCACTTTGAGACTTTTAGAACATTTGAGAATGATAGTGGGTCTATTACACTTGGGCCCTACTCCTCCCGGACTCCATGCCCTGTGTAGGCAAGGAACAGAGGCCTTGAGGAGGAGTAGCTGGGTGTGTATTATAGTCCAGCAGACAGAATATTGGATACTGAGTTCAAATCCCAGCTCTGCCACCCATTACTTATGTGACCTCTGGCAAGTTATCAAACCTCTTGGTTTCTTCATTGGTAAAATAAGGGAGTCAGACAAGATGACCTCTCAGGTCCCTTCCAGCTCTAGATTTGTTGAAATAAATCTGCAAGTAAGGGAAACTGTGGCACAAAGTTCACACATAATCTATTTATTGGTAAGGTTAGCAATTAATAATTATAGAGGTAAATGATCCCTCAGTGATCAAAGACTCACCCATACAATGAGTGCATCCTTTAATACGGTCTGAGTATATAAGTTCATTACATAATGTCAGCTGATGCCAACTAAACTAAGACTGTGATTGGTCCATAATTACACTCACTTGAAAGAGAGGTCTTCCAGAGTCCATGGTAACAAGGACACAGAGTTAGTCAACATCCTTGGGAAGTCCCCAACCCACATTCCTCTGTACTACAGAAACCCGGTGCTAGGAAAAACATCCCATGACCAGGTTGAATCATCCCTCATTCATCTCCTTCAGGAGGTAGGTTCCCTCAAAGTAACATGCGCAGTCTCCTATCAAGTATCATACCACCAGGGTCTATACAAAATTGTTCTAAATCTAAGCCTTCAGAAGTTAGTTACAATGGTTGTTGCTGTGATCACTAAAACTCTTAACTACTAATCAATCCATAATCAATGATTGATTTCACAAGATCTAGGATCCTATGAATGCAGAAGAGGTCAATAGCGGAGAAACAACTTTCAAAGTCCTCCATGATCACCTTCAAATCCCTCAAAGAAGGAAGAGCCCCAAAAGAATCGAAGAGATAATGAATGATGCTTTACAAGAAATAAGATAATTGGGAAAGTAGAAGCAACTATAATCATAGGGTCGTAAGACAGCGCTAGAAGGACCTTTGCTTTCTCATCTCCTAATTAATTTCCCAATCTTTGATCAGTATTGATCAAAGAGTCAGAGCTGCAATAGGCCTTAAAGGCCATCTAGTCTCACCTCCTCATTTTACATATGAAGACACTAAAGCCCAGAGAAGGTTAATGACATCATCAAGACAGTAGTAGACAGCAGAGTCAGGATTCGAACCCAGGTAGTCTGAGATCTTGACTCTTGTCATGATACCAGGCCATTTCTCACATTGGTAGTCCCCCAAGTAGCAAGGATTCTATCTGCTCCATACATTCTTGCGTCTCTATTTTTATATTTATCTTTCTGTGAATCTTCCACAAATAAGGAGACATGGATTCTGAGTGCAGCTCTCCCATTCACTAACTCGCTGTGTGTTTGGAGTTTATGGAGACATAGATTCTAATACCAATTTAAAGAACACAGGATCATTGAATTTAGAACTAGCGGAGACCACAGAGGCTTTGGGAGTCTAGCCCCTTTTACAGATAAGGAAACAGGCACAGTAATTGACTTGTCTAGGGTCACATGTTTGAGTAAGGATGTGAACTTAGCTCTTCTTGACTCCAAGTTCATTGCCCTATCTACTACATAAAATATTTGCATGTGTCACTAGACATGTCTTTTGCAAAGACTAAACAAAAGGATTTCCCTATTAAGGACAGTGTTCTCTGAATGCCCATATTTGCTGATTCCATTATTGCTAATTGTATTGAAACTCAGAACACTACAAAGCCTCCTAAAGGAAATTCACAGTAACATGAAACTGACCAGACTAAACAATTACACTAGAAAAACAAAGTGGATGAAAGATATATATTGTGTAGGCAGCTGCTGGATGGCTAACCTATCAAATTAGTCCATCCATATGTGTATCTTGCACAAGAGCTATAGATGGGCTCTTAACTGAATAAGTAAGGAGATTGACTTGAAAGAGCACTGAACCATCGGAGAAACTACCAAGGGTGTTCAGTGATCACAAATGGCCTCCTTCTTTAACAACAATATTCTCCTAGTGTTGCTTATATGGTTGTGAATCATGGAACACCACATTCTCAGAAGACAAAAAAGTACAAATAACTGAAAAGTCAATGGAAAGACACATGGTGGATATAAACATACTGCAGTGTTACCAGTGACAACTGGCACTTCAGGAATGATGTAACCGGAAAATGAGGGGAGCCAGCTATGTAATGAGAATAAGACACAACAGATGGACAAATGGAATGCTACATTGGCATCCCTAGGGTACCAAAAGAAATAAGAAGTGGTCCTTTAGCAAGTTGGCTACATCCTTTATGTATGATGTTTTGGCAAAATGGAAAAGGACTTCACAGGAAGAGGAAAAGATGGACTGTGTTCTGCATTTGTCTCTAAATCACAGAGCTACAAAAGTATCAAAGAATGCCACAGCCAGCTCTGTCCTAGGCACCAAAGGGTGTACAAAAAAGCATAAGAAATGGCCTTTCTTTCCTGCTGACCTCATCAGCTTCTGTGAGTTTAATGGTCATTTCTATAGAAATGACTCCCAGATCTATAGATATCACCTTACACTCTCTTCTAAGGTCTAGTTCCACATAGTATTTTTAGTGTCTCAAACTCAACAAGTCCAAAATAAAACTCTTTATCTCCCCCAACAATCCCAACTCACTCCTCTTTGGAATTTCCCCATTTCAGTCATCCAGGGCCATCTCCAGTCATCCTGATCTATGTCTTGCCACTGGACCTAGATGGCTCCGGAGGAGAAAGTGAGGCTGGTGACTCTGCACAGCCCTGCCTCACTTAAATCCAATTCACTTGCAAGTCATGGCACCACCTCCCTGATGTCATGGTCCTCTTTGAGAACAAAGGATGAACAGCATCAGCAACAATAACAATTTTAGTCGTCATTGGTCTGAGATACAAATCCTCACTCTTCCTCTCTCCATGTAATCAATATCCCAGTCTTCTTTATCCTTCTTCCTTCATCCATAACATCTCCTGTATATGGTCCCTTCTTTCAATTCATAGGGCCACGAGCCTAGTTCAGGCCCTCATTATCTCTTGCCTGGACTGCTGTAGTAGCCTCCTAATTGGTCTTCCTGTATCACGTCTTCACATTCAACATTCCTCCTCCATAGAGCTGTCAAAGTGATTGACCTGATGCACACGGCACTCCCCTACTTCACAAACCCTAGTGCAGGGGTGGGGAACCTGCAGCCTCAAGGCCACCAGCTAGGTCCTCAAGGGCAGCCCTTGGATTGAATCCAAACTTCACAGAACAAATCCCCTTAATAAAAGGATTTGTTCTGTAAAACTTGCCTCAGTCGAAAGGCTGCACCCCAAGGACCTAGAAGCCACATGTGGCCTCGAGGGCACAGGTTCCCCACCCCTGCTCTAGTGACTCTCTTCGTCCTCCAGAATCAAAAGCTAAGTTCTCTGTTTGACAACTAAGACCCTTCATAACCTGGTACAATCCGCCTTTTTTGCCTTATCGTACATTATGTTTCTTTTTTACAGTCCACCCAAATTGGCCTACCTGAAGTTCCCTGAACATGGCATTCTTTTTCTCATCTCCATACAGACGGTCCTCTCCATGCCTTAAATGCACACTTTCTTCACCTTGGCCTCTTAGAAACCCTAGTTTCCTTCAAAGTTTAGTTCAAATACCACTTTCTACATGAGGCTCTTCCTAATTCCTCCAGTTGCCGGTACCTCAAGTTACCTTGCATTTATTTTATTTATGCCTAGTATATAAACAAATGTCTTCCTAAGCACTTCCTTTTTATTGTCATTCAGTCATGTTTGACTCTCTGTGACTCCATTTTGGGATTTTCCTTTACAAAGATACTGGAGTGGTTTGCCATTTCCTTCTCCAGCTCATTTGACAGATGAGGAAACTGAGGCAAACAGGGTTAAGTGACTCACCCAGGGTCATACAGCTAGTAAGTATCTTTGGCCGGATTCGAACTCAGGAAGTTGAGTCTTCATGACTCCAAGCCCAGTGCTCTATCCACTGTGTCACTTAGGTGCCTAGTGTATCGTAAAAGCTTCCTAACTTCTCTCCCACACCTACCCACCTTGCTTGCCACTGCTGAAATCATCTTCCTAAAATCCCACCTGTAGCCTGACCCGCTCAAAAACCTTCAATGGCTCCTTGTTGACTACAAAATCAAGTCCAAACTTATTAGTTGAACCGTCTAAAGCCTGGCAACATTTATAATCGGAGGTTACAGGTTAAAATCCCAGGTCTGCCAATGATGTGTGATCTTAACCTCTTTATACCTCAGACCTCTTATTTGTAAAATGATGGAGTTGGACTAGAAAACCTCTTGGATCCCTTGAAACTCAAAATCTATGATGCTATCCTTGCTTTTCCCCTACGAAGGCTTGCCCCCTTTTGTGACACTGGCCTATTCATTACTAACTCGTGTTTCACACATCTCCCTCCGTGTCTATTTCTTACTATCTCCAGAATGCCTTCCCTTCTCCTTTCCATTGGATCACCTCCCTTCCCTCCTTCCTTTAAAGTCTCACCTTTTCCAATGAGCCTTTTTTGACTATTTCTGAGACCCTAGGTAAACAATATTTCCGAAATCCTAAGAAACCAAAGGTCTTGAATCCTGCTCATCGTTGTCTTGGCTACTCACTGAGCAGGAGCTGTTTTATACTGCTAACTCTATTTCCATGTGCTTATCTCCCCGATGAAGCTTTGAAATTCTCCTCGAGTACAGAAATGCCATCTCAGAGTTGTACTGGATTGTTCTCTGTTCCCTGAATATACCCCACATTATTCTACTTATGTGCAGAATATCCAAACAGAACAAAACAACAAGCAAACAAAACCCTCACCAAAGAGCCAAAAAGGAAAGTGCTAGATTTGGAGTCAAGAGATGTGTGTTCCAGTCCTGCCACCGACATTTACTCTGTGGCCATGGGCAAGTTTTTTAACCTCTCTGGGTCTCAGTTTCCTACTCTGTGAGATGAGGAGTGTTGGCCAATATAGCCTCTAGGGTCTCTTCCTACTATAAAAGCATTGGACTTATCAGTTCTCTGTATGCTCCGCAGTACTCAGCCTAGATCTGGGCACTTAGGAATTACTTCATTAATGTTTCTGAATTGAATTGTTAGTTGATTCTCAGTAAATGTTTTCTAATCAACACTAGCAATTAATATTTCAATTTGAGAAGGATTTTGAAGGGTCTCCTACGTGCCGGCTTCTAGAGCAGACACTGAGATACAAAAACAAAAACGAAACATTTTTTACCCTTGGGGAGCTTACATTCAATTGTCATTGGTATAGAATGCTATAAAATTTGTGGTGGTATTTGAATCTTAAAGGCTTTAAAGAATGAACACTGTCCAGTGAGCCCTTCACCCCATCTCATTTGAAGAAATAGATTTGGTCTACTGAACAAGGTTGACTTGGAGGTCTTTCCCTTGACTTCATAGAGCTAGAGTGGGAAGGGACTCAGGGGCCATTTAGTTCAACCTTCTCATTTGACAAATGAGGAAACTGAGACCCAAGGAGTTTGGGTCTTGCGTAAGTTTGGGACTTATTGGCAGTAAGCATCAGAGACAGGGTTTGAACTCTGATTGAAGAGCTTCTGCACAATGAGGGGTGTTGGACCAGATGGTCTGCAGGGTCCCTTTCAACTCTAAAAGCCACACCACATACTGTGCACCCAAAATAGAAGTTGTGGTTTGTTCCTTTATTCGAATCCTGAACTCCTACAGTTAGTCGTTAAAGAGTGTCCTGGCCTTCAGAAGAAGTGACAAGAAGAGACACCTCCTTCCTTTCCTTGGTGAGGTAGAGGATGTTACTTATGCTATCAGATGTGGTCGAGGTTGGGTTAATCTGCCTGATTGTTATTTATTACAAGGGAAGCCTCACTGGGTGTGTTGATGGGTACATATGTAAATACCGTAATATAAAAACAAAAGCCATTAATATCACAAATTTTAAAAAATTGTTGCTTGGCCTTGGCCCAAGAGACTAGTCCTTAACCAGATGTAGCTTCGATACTCTGAAGTGATCTCATTAATGGGGGCATACCCTCAATACTTTCTTTGGTGCTTCAGACTTCCTCAACCTGCACGATTTTTGTCCATATCTTTCTAGACATCCTCCATAGATGAACTATCCATCATATAAGAGAACTTCCCGTAGGGCTCATAATATTCTGTAGATATTGTTGTATCTCTCCGGTGGTCCACTTGTTGCCCTTGGCTACACAACTAGATCATCTCTTTTATAGTCAGACATTTCCTTTTCATGTCTTTTTAAAAAATGGTACATTTGAGAGGGCTTCTATAGTCCATTTCTTCCAACCCTTTAACCCCTTATTTCAAGATGAGGACACTGAGGCATAGAAAGGCTAAGCCACTTGACCCAGGCCACACAGCTGCGTAGTGGGAGAACTTGCACCAAAACACTGGTCTCCTGATTCTCAATTCAATGCTCATTCAAATACACTCCATAGGGAGATTTTTAAGGCTCCAATGAACCATGTTTTGTTTATCTTCATTCTTGTCCCTTGCTTTCATCAGCACATGGTAAGCCAAAATTGCTTCTATGTCATCACCACCATTTTGTCTTTTCCTACTTTCTATTGGTTCCGACACTTGCCTGTATTCTGGTTCCTGAATTTCACCTCACTATTTGATTATAACACATTTCCTCACTTCCTGGTCCTGATTCTGGCTTGGTCTAGTTCTTATCTGTTTTCCTGACCTCTAGTTTGAGTAACAAAGATAGTAGGCAGTGTGGTACAGTGGGCAGAGCTTTGGACTGGGATTCTAGATTTGACTCGTTGACTATGTGTGACCCTGGGTAAGTCACTTCAAGTCTCCTGGCCATGGCTCATCCTCATCTATTAAAAAGCAAGGTTAGGACTAGATGATGTCTTAAGTATTTTCCAGATATAACATTCCATAATTTTCTGGGATATTGACCTTAAACCATTTCAAAGCCTGGAGGCTTGGAGTGATATTGTAGTTTCCAAACCACGACAAAATACCTTGAAGGCCAGAAAAAGACCAAAGATTCAGGCTATTTGGCTTCTTGAAGTTGCTTGCTCCTTTTTGGCTTAGTGTGTGCTGACAGAAGGAGGGGCGAGACTGAGGATAAATAGTATAATGTGGCGGTTTTGAGAACATGGCGTCAAACTGTTGTGGCTCCCCACTAATCGCTCAGGAAGCGGTCTCAGGACACTATTGGAAAAGCACCTTCTAAGTAACTCAGTCTTAAAATGAATTTCATTCCTTTAAAATTGCTCTCCTCATCTTCTCCCAGCTCCAGTGGATTCCATGGCTCCGTGTAGGTGGAAAAGGATTAACTCTCTTCCAAGCTACCTTTACTGAATGGGATCCACTCATTTTCTCTGTTCCCCTAACTTTCGGGGTATGGGATATTTATGTGGAGGCCAGTCACTTGGGAGAAAGTGCCTGCCCTATTGTACCTTTCCCAGTGGGGAGGGAGAAACAATGGCCTGAGCCCTTAGCTATTCTGTCTTGTGGCCTGGGGACCTGACTTGACCTCTTACGTTAGGGGACATTCAAAGGAGTCTGTATTTAGGGCTGAAAGGGCCATTAGAGGTCATCTAATCTACCCACATCATTTTACAGATTAGTAAACCGAGGCCCAGAGAAATGAAATGTCCTGGCCAAAGTCTCAGAGGTAGTAAGTTACAGAAAGGGGCTTGAGCCAAGGTCCCCCTACTCTAAATCCAGTGATCTTTCCACTGCACTACAAAAGGCCAATTCAATCAACATTTACTAGATATAAAACACTATAAACAAAATGGGCTGGAATATTAGAGTTTCAAAGGAAGCAGTCCCTGGCTTTAGGGAGCTTGTGTTCTGCTGAGGATCGGCACCTCTGGTGTGCGGGCCTGCTAAGCCCTTTTTGGGGCTGCTCATCTTCCTTTGGTGTCCATCTGTCACCCAACTCTCACCTGGGGCTGTTCAGCAGCCATACCTTCTTGGCAGATGGGCTACACCCAGGTTGAGGGTAACAGACAGGTTTGGTGAATTAGGGGGATGTCTACTCAAAACACATGAAGACTTTCCCTGGTGGAATGGGCAGATGAGAACAATTGTTCCCATGGCCATGAAGGTGGCTGAAAACACTGTGGAGAGCTTAGAGCTTGGTCAAACATTGAAGATGCCACGGTCATCTACTACATCCTGGGCCATTGTCTGTCATCTTGACTTTTGTCCTGCCGCTGGACTTTGATGACTCAGGGAAAGAGAGTGAGGCTGACGACTTTGTGCAACACTGCCTCACTTAAATTTAATTCTCATCCAAGTCAAGACATCACCTATGATGTCACTGGTCCTCTTTGAAAACGAAGAACAAAACAACGGCATCTTCCTTTAGGTTCAGGCACGGAAAAGGCAAACATCCTTGAGAACGATAACGCATTAAATCTATCATTAACACCTCCATAGGTAAAATAAGGTGGTTGGATTAGATATTTGTTAAGTGGTTGGAAGAAATGAGGTCTAGATATAAAAATTTAGGAAATATCTGCTTATAGATGATAATTGACTTAATGGGAGAGGAAGAGATGGAGAGGAAGCAGGGAGAAGGTCCAAGATGGAACCTTCGGGGACACTGACAGACATGTCAGATACCTCAACCTGATTGTTAGGGTTAGAAACACATGTGGGGGAATCGTGTGGTATGATCTTCATATCCTTTCGTACCTTCCCAAGTACCTAAAAATTTACCATTTGGAATTCTTTCCCTAGAGTTAAATGTCACACTCTCCAAAAATTAATCGTAAGAGTAAGCATTTAAAGCAGCACTTTACGCATTATCTTATGTGATCTCCAACAACCCACTACACATATGTTATCTAATTTGATCATCAAAGTAAGTCACACAACTATTGTCCCTGTTTAACAGACGAGGAAACTGAGGCTCAGAGAAATCATGTAACTTAGGAGCATCTCCACACCATGCTACTTGTACTTGGACCATCATCCTCATTTCCCTTCCCCCTCTCCTCCCCCTACCCCCATCTGGGACTCTGTCCCTGGGACACTGGGCTCTTATAGACGAACTTTTGAATTACCAGGCCCAGAAATAGGGTACTGTGTCACTTCCCCACCATCTCCACACCGTTCCCTGGAAGTGTATTCCTCTTCTCTTCCATCTCTATCTCCATGTAAGTGTTGTTCCCCGCCCCCCCGCCCCCCTCCCACGCTCCATTTAGAATGTAACCTCCTTGAGGGGAAGGACTGACTTGCTTTGCTTGGGTTTGTATCCCTACTGCTTAGCATAGTGTGTAGCACACAGGAAGTATTTAATACATTTCTGTCTTGATAGATCTTTAGAGATGGAAGGACCATTTTAATCTAATTCCTTTTTATGGAGGAGGAAAATGAGTTCTAGTGAGGCTAAGTGAGTTGTCTAAGGTCACACAGCTGACCCACAATGGCTGATCTGGGAGTTACTTGGGTTTCCTCATTCCCAAATCCAATAGTCTGAGCAGGCTGGGAATTAGGAGGTGATGATGGAGGAGATGATGGGAAGAGGATAGCTGAAAGAAGGAGAAAGGGCAGAGAAGTGTGTGGCCAGGGCAGGAAGGGGAGGCAGGTTGAAGGCCCAGGATACCCACTACCTAATATTTCTCAGTCCTTGCTCTGGAAATCTTTAGGCTTATGATTGCTGGTGGCCTGAGGCTCAGCTGCAGAGAGCTGCAGGGGAAGAAACCTGTCAGACATATGTCAGAGGGGAAGGAATCACACTTTCTGATCATCAGTATCATCGTGGGCCTGGCTCTGTTTGTTGGCAGTTGCCGTAGCAACACTGGTGTGACACGACCCACATGCCACCATGGAAAAACTCTGCCCAGCTCAAAGCAGTACCCACAGAGATGTATACCATCTTCAGGAAATAGTCCATGATCTCTGGGCTTTCCTTAGAAGGCCTACAGCTTCCACCTATGACCTCTGAGTTAGCATATCCTGAATTATCCACCAGTGGGGCAACCTTCTCCCCTCAAATAGCCAAACTATACCTATGTTACTCACAGGCCTGCCATGATCACTGGAATTTCTATTATCAGGGTTTCAGTTAACTCAATATGATTTAACATTTATTAAATGCCTATAATACTTGAGGCATACCTGAGATAGCCCGGCATGGTGGAAGAGTGGAAGTTGTTGGCCTGGAAGTTGCTTAGTAGGGTCTGACTTTACCTGACCCCATGACCTTTGTCCACAGAGTTTCCTTGGCAAAGATACTGGAGTGATTTGTCATTTCCTTCTCCAGCGTGTCACCATTTTTCAGATGAGGAACTGAGGCAAATAGGGGTTAAGTGGCTTGCCCAGGGTTATACTGTATCACCTAGCTGCCCCTGAAGACCTGTGTTCAAATCCCACCTCTGACACCAGTGACTCTAGTTGAGTCACTTAACCTGTGTGTATTTTAAGCAACTTCTTAATGTTTATCCTAGTCACTAGTGGGTTCCTTGTTTTCTTCACTTCTGAAATCACAGATTCTTCATGTATTAGCCTATGTGCCAGGCACTATGGCTTCCTTCCACTCACAGGACTTACATCTTAGTAGGGGTGGGAATGGATGGAATTTACAGTTTTTCAGAGTAAGGCAAATTCCCCAGTTATAAGACAAAACACCCTGAGATGGATAACACAATAAGAATGAATGAATGAAGGGGCGTTTATTAAGTACTTTCTATGTGCCAAGCGCTGGGCTGAATTTTGGGTGGTTGTGAGGGTGCCTAAAGCATATGTCATTAAAACTTCCATCTATTATATTAGAAAACTCCTGTATTCTGCCATTTCTAACATTTCAATGATACTATGATCCTTTCCGTGAGTAACTGTTTGCCCAAAGCATTTTGGTGGGGGAATGAAAGGGAAAAAGAGGTCCAAGACAGGGGCTACCATCTAAAGAAGGCAGTTAGAGTCATCTTGAGGACTGGGCTTGGGGAAAAGGGCATTTACAAGGGCGAGGTTGAGCCCAGGAAGTCTCTACCGACTTCATCCCTGGGCAAGGGAAGGGAAGAGAAATTCTCCCTTAAGCCATTTATCAAGGGGTTAGCCATTAGTCATTTCTTACAAAGGCAACGTCTTGAGCAGAGAGTAACAAATGATGGGCCTGTGGACCAGCCCTAAACCCACAGCAGATGTAAGGGAAAACCTTAGCAGCCGGAATAACTTCAGAGAGTTTCTAATTGTACACACTGTTTGTCTTCTGGCTTTGACAGAGTACATCTTATGATATACAGGTCATAGTATAGTTTTATAATCTCCGGGCAGAGTATCTGGGTCCTGGTTTCTGGTTTGCAAGATGACTAATACAAATCTTCCATGCCGTCTTGTCTTTCTCTGTCTCACCCCATCTTCCAGTGCCCTGTGGATAAACATCTTGACACAGATCCAGATTCTCAAGAGTGATGGAGTCAGGGAGTTCCACACGCCCTGTCCTGATCCCAGCTTCTCAGCAGGCTAAACACCCCCTGCAGAGGGCACTGTAGCGTTGGGCAGGGCTGTGGAAATTGTGGCGGGTTATCCAGAAGAGGTGAGGATTAGAGTTACTTTTGGGCAGAGCTTGAATTTTAATGGCTCCTGAATCATTGGCTAGGAAGAGATAGGCTGAACAGATGGCAGGATGAAGGCACCTAAGGAGCCCAGTGACTAGAGTGTTGGACCTGGAGCCAGGAAGGCCTGAGTTCAAATTCAGCCTTAGGCACTTAGTAACTGTGTGACCTTGGGTAAGTTACTTAACCTCTGTTTGCCTCAGTTTGTTGATCTATGAAATGAGGATAATAATAGAACCCACTTTCCAGGGTTGTTAGGACGAAATGAGATAATATTTATAAAGTACTTTGCAAAGCCAAAAGTGCCATATAAAAGCCAGCTAAAATTATCAGTATCAGTGATTATTATTAGTAATAATAATAATAAAGAGGAGCCAAACAGGGCGAGCCTTGGGCAAAATGGTAAAAATAGATTTTTTTATGCTGAAAGGGACCTATCTTGATACCCAAAGGACTCCGTTGCTAATCAAACAAACAACCCCCCAACAAAAAAATAACCCCCCACCCCCCCAAAACCCCAATAAACTGGGTCTGGAGTTGGAGGACAAGGTTTGACTTTTACCTCTGCTGCTTTCTACATCCGTGACCTTAGGGACTCAGTTTTCTCATCTGTATAATGGGGGTGGGGGGGGTGGGACTTGATTGTTTCTAAGATTCATTCCAGCTCTAGATCTGTGAACCTTCTTTTCTCCATTCATGCTCATGTCTCAAACTTTCCCCTCCCATCTTCTTCCCTGCCTTCTTCCACAAAACTTCACTATCTGTCAAAGAAGAAAGGATTCGATAGACTAATTCGTGCTAGCTTGCAAGTGGCTGCCGGGTGTAGTGGCATATACCACATATATGAGTCCTGCTGCTAGGGAAACTGATGACACGGGCAGACGTCTTAAACTGGAGAGTTCAGGCCTGCAGTGGGTTATGCCAACGGGTATTGACACTATTCGGCATCAATGTGTTGAGCTTCCAAGAGTGAGAGGCCACCTGGTTGCCTAGGGAGGAGCAAACTGGCCCAGGTAAGGAACAGAGCAAGTCAGAACTCCTGTGCGAGTCAGCGGTGGGATCGGGTCTGTGAGTAGCTCCTGCATTTTTAGCCTGGGTATTTTTGTTGTTCCTCGGTTTCAGTCGTGTCTGACCCTTCATGACTGCCATTAAAAGTTGGACACGACTAAACAACAAATTATTGTCTCTGTTTTACTGAGGCTTAGAGGGACGTGTGACTTGCCCAGAGAGTCTGGTCTTCCTGACTGCAGATCCAGCGCTCTGTCTCCCTTTTCTCAAACCTCTCAGAAGACTATGCTATCTCTCACTTGCACTTTAATATAGTTTGAATCATATGTACTGCTCCATAAGGCACTAATTAATTTGCTCACTCCTCCAACGACCTTTTCTTAGTCTTTATCCTTCCTGACCTCTCTGAAACTTCTAACTCTGTTATATCTCCTTCTGGACATTCTCTCCTCCATTGCCTTCTCTGATGCTACCCTCTCCTAGTCTTGTTTGCTGAATCCTCATGCATTGCCTATCCCATAAGTGTGGAACTCTGTCTGTCTTGGGTTCTCTTCCTTTGCCCTTTATACTCTTTCCTTTGGTGACCGATCTCAAGAGCTCCCACGGGTTTAATTATTATTTTTACACATGGCTTCCAAATCCACATACCCAGTCCTAGTCCCAAAATCTAGGCCCAAATCACCAGCTCAATATGTCCAAAATGGAGTCCATTTTCTCTCCTTCATCCAACTCCTCCGAATTTCTGTATTTTTGTTGAGGACATTACATCCTCCCAATCACCCAGGCTCTTAACCCCAGAGCCACCTGTGATGCTTTTCTCTGTTACCCACTGAATCCAGTCATTTGTCCTATACCCCCTACTTCCATAGGATCTTCCACGTTAATTCCCTTTACTCTCTCACATGGTACATCTTTGGTTCAGGATCTTATTACCTCTTGCCTGGACTTTTGTAATATCCTCTTAACTAGACATCCTGCTTTCAGTATTTCCCTTCTCCAACCCTTCTTTCATATAGCTGTCAAAATAATTTAAAACACAGGTCTGACCATATAATTCCATGCTTCAGAAACTTTCGGGAGCTCCCAACTGCCTTTAGGAAAATATTCAATCTTGGTTTGGTATCTAAAGAGGCGACTAAGTAGCTTGGTGGATAAAATGCTGGACCTGGAGTCAGGAAGACCTGAGATCAAATCTGACCTCAGGCACTTACTGGCAGTGTGACCCTGGGCAACCTGTTTGTCTCAGTTTCCTCATTTATAAAATAAGATTAATAATAGCCTCTATGCCCCAAGATTGTGAGACTCAAATGAGATAACATATATAAAGCACTTAGCACTGTGCCTTGCACATAATGCCACATAAACACAATAATAATAATAATATTTTATTATTTGATAAAGATGACATCTACACCTTCATGCAAGGCACTGGTCAAAATGTCAAATAGTTTAAGGATAGGGACAGATTTCTTGGGGTACCCCACTGCAGAACTTCTGCTGGGTTGACATCAGTTAATTAATAACTCTTTAGGTTCACTCATTTGGACTTGAATCCACCCAATTGCACGATATTCTAGCCCACATATGTTCCTTTTTTCTACAGATACGGCATAGAAGACTTGAAAATTCCCTGTTGGAATCCTGATATACTTTTATCTATGGCGTTCTCTGATCTACCAGTCTAATAACTCTCTCCAAAAAGAAAATTAATTAGTCTGAGATGACTCGCTCTTGAAACTATATCTATCCTTAAAGATCATTGCTTCCTTTCATTCCTTTAATGATGTTTGAGAGTTTTGTGGGGAATTGAAAGTAATCTCCCTGGTCTATAGTTTGAAGAGTCTACCCCCTTCCCCTTCCTGAAAACCAGGATAACTTTGGCACATTTCCAGGCCTGTGACGCTTCTTTCAGGCACCACAAATTTTCAAGACTGACCAATTCATTAATCGAATATAGTAATTTTTTCAGCATGCTGGGATCTCCTTTGTCTGCAACTGGTGAGTTGAGCTCACTGATATCAGTGAGGTGTTCTCTAATTCCCTCACATCTTGAGTTTCAACTCCCTCTTAACTATTTTTATTCTATTTTTCTTATTTGGAACCTAGTTCTACTTGGAGGACAAAAGAGAGCTGGGCTGTTCTGTGTTCTTTGAGTCAAAGGTTATCTTCTCATCCACCTCAAACAATGGTCCTGTCCCTCTTTTGATCTTTTCATCTCCAACAAAGAAGGAAAGAAAAACCCTTTCAGTCTTTCATACACATCACTAACTTCTGTTCATTCTGAATTTTTGTATCTGGACACTGTTGTTACAGGACCATGTGCCAGTTTTGTATTTGTTCTCATTTACTTGCCCTTTCTTCCATTTTCTGTACATGACTTTTCAAAGCTTCAGTTATTTCATTAGTTTCCTCTATATTCACATAGGTCTCCTTGGGCCACTCCCCCTTTTCTTTAATCACTACAATTGTGTTTTTATTGTTAGAATTTAGATCTTCAGATCATCCCATCCCATCCCATCCCATCCCATCCCAGGTACTACTTCTGTAGAATTTTCAGCGACATTGGTCTCCATTCTTGGAATTTTTTGGAAGCTGAACTCCCCAAATCTATTATGTATATCAGAATTTCCTTCTTCTATTTATTACAAACTCTCAGATGAAGTGGGATTATCCTTCTCAAATTTCTGTCATTTCTGCTTGACCATCAGATCTCTCTTATTGAATGGAATCGCGTATAGAAGGCTCTCCTTGTTACTGCCTCCATGTTTCGAGGAATGAAGATTAAGATAAGTAATTAATTTAACATCTCTGCATACAAGATTCCCAGCAGATGTCCAGATAGCTGAAGTCTCCAATAATGATGACGTGCCAAGTTTCCGATCTAGTTCTGAAATAATTGTGTATTTTATCCTTCCAGCTGTGGTTTGTAATCTAGTCTCACTACAATATTACTTTTATTTCTCCTTCTAGTGCTCTTCAATAGATGTTCTCCATCATGCTTACCAACTCCCTACATGAGTCTATCTTCTTGATATAAAATACTACACTTTTGCTTCTTCCATCAATTGGTTCCATTTAAATATGGCATACCCTCCCATAGTCATTATCATATATTAGTCATAAGTTATATACCATCCAGCCTTAGTGACACCATGAATCAAATTTACCATCTTTGGTAAAGAGCTCTAGTTTAGTTTATTACCTAAAATCTGTGCATTTTTGTAGAACTCTGTGAGGTCATGAGTTTTATTGCTGATATAGTCTCCCATGAATTAGTGATTCTCTTCACTAATATTATTCCTATGTATTTTTCTGTGGCATCTGCCTTGGTAGATGTATGGGAACAATTTTCACCCTAACCCTTCTATTTTCAATTTATAGCCCTCAGTATCTGATAATTAAATTTCCCTGAAAAGATTTTTTTACTTGACTCTTGTTAGATATGTTCCATCCCAGACCAAGAGCCAATCATTCCTTTATTTTAAATTGCAGTCTAGAAATCCATATCCTGTTCTCAGATGCCATCTTCCTAACCAGCTGTTTCATTCCCCAAATTGCTTTTCTAGTGCTCTTCAGATTCTCATTTCCTCGTGAGAGAATTCATAATGTGGCAGCATTCAAAGATAGGTCTCCTGATTCCAGATCTTGCAGGTTTTTCCTTCCTCCCTCCCTCCTTCCCTTCCTTCCTTCCTTCATTCCTCCCTTCCTTCCTCCCTCCTTCCCTCCCTCCCTTCCTTCTTCCTTCCTTCCCTCCCTTCTTCCTTTCCTCCCTCCCTTCCTTCCTTCCTTCCTTCCTTCCTTCCTTCCTTCCTTCCTTCCTTCCTTCCTTTCGTTCCTTCCTTTCGTTCCTTCCTTCCTTCCTTCCTTCCTTCCTTCCTTCCTTCCTTCCTTCCTTCCCTGCCTCCCTCCTTCCTTCCTTCCTTTCTTCCTCCCTTCCTTTCTTCATCTTTTCCAGGCTATTTCTCATTGTAATAGAAAGAGCTCTGAATTTGAAGTCAGAAGACCTGCTTTAAAACCCCGGTTTTTCTATTTCTGATGTGACCTTGGGCAATTTCAGCCCTAAATCTTATGATCATATAAAGTTACTTCTGGTTACTCATCTATAAAACAGGTGGAGTACGTTGGACTAGATAACACCTAAGATTTCCCTCCCTGAAAACTATGTCCCATCTGCTGGACATGGAGAAGCCATCTTCAGACTTCTCAGACCCAGGTCTCTTTCCATTCTTAGCTCTGTCAGGGGACCTGCTGTCTCATCAAAATGAAGTTTCATATTTTTTGGATACGGCCAATGAGGGAATTTGTTTTATTTGACTATAAATTTTTGTTACAAGGGATTTTTTTCCCATTGGGGGATGTGGGAAGGAGAGAAAGTAGGTTTTTGTTAATTGAAAAAAAAGTTAAATTAAAAATAAATTAAAGAAGAAATTATTAAGTGTCATTATCTAGTAGTGCCAAACCTAGGGAGGTTCAGGCCTGGGGCAATTCTGTGTCTGTGCTTCCTCTTGCACAGAAGTAAAATCAGGTTAAAACGAACCTCAGCAACAACCTTAAAGGGGAAGAAAGGAAAGGAAGGAAATGTTGTTAAAGAGCCACATGTAGCTAAAGGAGATACACATATATTATAAGAGGAAGGGGCCTTGGCTGCCACGAAGCAAAGCCCAAGGTTGGTGGTGGTTGGGGGGGTTAATATACCGATTGTATGCAAATGAGAACCTTAGGGTTTGGGGGGGCGGTGTTATTGTTGTTGTTACTGTTTAAATCTATGGATTCTTGCAGCTTGCTCCCCCTCTGCCTCCTACTACTCCCAGTTATTAGTTACCTCCAGCCTTAGAAGATGGAGCCATGTATTCTGTAACTACTCTGTTCTTTCGGCTGTTCTTTCTTCTCTTTGCATTATTTAAATGGATCTCACCAGATTTCTTTATATTCTTCATATTTACCAACCTTAATTACATTATCATGTCCCATGACCTTGATAGACTCATAAGGGAACTCATAGGAGATGAGTTTGTAAAAATGTGGGGACCAAAATGTCCACTTGTATTTTCTTTTTCTAGAGGATGCCTTTTCTCCTAAGGACTAGCTTTCATCCATCACGTCTCAGTCCTCCTACAGTGCTAGGCATCCATCTCCTTTGGCATTTTTTCTACCTAAAGACACCCAGAGAACATAATTTCAAAGAAATTGTCAAGCATTTTGAGTTCATGCCCCATGAGGATTGGTTAAAGGCACTGAGGACTAAGAAGAAAAGACTGAGTGGGGACATGACAGCTCCCTTGGAGTATCTGAAGAGGAATTGGGTGTGTTTTGTTTGGCCCCAGAGGGAAGCATTGGGAACCATGGGGCAGGAAATGGTAAAAAGTGAATTTAGGCCTGAGGTAAGGAAACGCTTCCTCAAGAGCAGAGCCAGCCAAAAGTGAAATGAGTCGTCTTTGGGCAGTGGGTTTCCCTTCACTAAAAGGGCTGTGAAAGTTGAGTGATCACTTAACTAGCTTCTTTTTCAGTCACGGCTGAAGTAGAAAGCCTTTGAGTTTTCTTCCAACTGCTATAGTCTGTGATTCTCAATGTAGGACTCATACAGTCCCTTTAAGGAGGAACAGCCTTATCATAAGAGGAATGGATGGCTCCCCACTCCTGACCAAAATTCCCTTGAGGCAGGCTGAGATTTTTCCCTTTACTTGGGGGGGGCAATATCTGAAATTTTTGTATTTAATCTTGGTTAACAAGTCATCTCTTTTAAAATACAAATAGCCCTGAAAAGAGTCTGGGTGATAGCTCTTATGAGTTTGAACATTTTAGGCCGCTATTCCAATGGGGTTGGATCAAAACAGACAAATTAAAAATGCCAAAGGCATTGGTGTCTAAATTAAAAAAAAAAATAGAATCTCTTACAGTGAGATAGCCAACTAACTTATTCTAGCAGACTCCCATCTGAAGTTATTAATCAAAAGCTCTATGTTCAAAGATATTTTTAGCAGCATTTTGGTCATTGCACAAAAATTAGAGACAACCAAAAGCCCAAGAATTGGGGAATGGCTGAATAAATTGTGGCATTTGCATGGATAGTGCTCGAGCTAGAGCCAGGAAGTCATGGGTTCAAATCCTGTTGCTGACACTTTCTGGTCCTATATGTAAACCAGACTGCTAAACTGTAGAGTTTATAAAGGAAATGAGATATGATAATATTATAAAGGTCGGTAAAGTAATCTGGGGAGGTCCATTTAAATAAGGCCAAGAGGAGAAAGCACAGCTGAAGGAACAGTTACTGAATACAACCACATAAAAGGAAACATTTATACTCAGAGATAGAGATGAATGGACAAAACGAAAGTTAAAGGGGTCACAGAGGGAGCAGCCAATCATTTTTGTGCTGACATATGAATGCTTGCTTCTACCACCTACTACTTACATGACTTTGGGCAAATCCTTCAACCTCCTGGGGTCTCAGTTTCTTCATCTGTAAAAGGAGGGGGTTGGACAGGATGATTAGGCTCTTTCCAGTTTTACTTCTATGACCTCTATTTTAAGGAAGTGTGATAATAATAGCATTTATAGAGCCCCTACTGTGTGCCAGGCCCAGTACTAAGTGCAGATACTATCTTATTTAGTCCTCAGAACAGCCCTGTGTAGTAAGTAGATGCTATTATTACCCCCTTTTTAAGGTTGAGGAAACCAAGTCAAACAGCTTGACTGGCTTGCCTGGGGCCACACCGCTGCTAAGTGTCCAAAGCTAGATTTGAATTTAGGTCTTCCCTTGCCGGGTCCAGTGGTCTGTGCACTAGGGCGCCACCTAGTGGTCTAACAGGATAATGGAACTGAGACCTTTCCACCAAGTGGGGGGAGCTTGAAGTCAGATAAAAATAAGACCCTTATTTTTTTATTTATGCTTGCCACCATACATTACCCCAAGGAGGTCATAGTGTCTATTTGTAAAAGTTGTTGAAGAGAATGTAGAAACATGCTTTTGGAATGACCATAAAGTCATAGATTTAGAGTTGGAAAGAACCTTAGAGGCTATCTAGTTCAACCCCCTCGTTTTGTTGTTGTTCAGTCATTTTTCAGAAATGACTGAACCATTTGGGGTTTTCTTGGCAAAGATACCAGAGTGGTTTGCTGTTTCCTTCTCCAGCTCATTTTACAGGTGAAGAAACTAAGGCAAACAGAGTGAAGTGACTTGCCCAGGGTCACATAGCTAGTAAGTGTCTGAGGCCAGATTTGAACTTGGGAAGATGAGTCTTCCTGACTCCGGGCCTAGTGTTCTCTCTCCACTGCCATCTAGCGGCCAAAATAATCTATTCATCTCCTTAACGTCTTACAGATGAGGAAACTGAGGCCAAGAGAAATCAAGTGGCAGAGACAGGATTTTAACCTGGATTCTTCGACTCCAAATCCAGCACTGAATGACGTCTTGCTCTATCGCGTTGCCAGTGAATACTAGATTGTATCCCACTCTTGGAGGATCATTGATCAGGTTCTCAAAGCAATCCTGTTCCTATGAAGTAATGCACCGGGGAAAAAGTGAATCCTGCTTTAAGGAAAAGTTAAAAACTTATCTATCCTTTCCGGTCAAATTCAGGTGCCAACTCCTTCATGAAGCCCTCCCCGATCAGCCCAGCCCGCAGGTTTTTCAGAGTCGCAGTGGCACCACTCTCCAGTACTTATTACACTGTCTTGGGTCAGTTATCTTTTAAAATGTGTATATTCTATTTCCCTAATTAGACAATAAGGCCCTGAGGGGGAATCCCCCCCCCCAAAAAAACCCCTAAGTCTTGTATATCTCTGTATTTCCAGGGCAGTCTCCCACAAAGAAAATGCTCACCAATCAATCCTTTGCAGATTGATAATTAAGAAACTCCAATATACAAAATCTCAATCTCATTCAGGGTTCCCCTAAAAAAATAGTAGCTGTCCCTCTGCTCCCTTCTTAAACATTCCCAGTAACAGGAGGTGCACTACGTTGTGTTTTTTTTTTTTTTTTGGCTGACCCTTTCGTTGTTAGAGAGCTGCAGAACTAAGGCATTTCTTCTCTACGTTGAGCTGAAATCTACACATCTAGTTCACACCAGAGGAATTATGGCATAAGAGATAAAGGCAGAGTCCCGGAGTTAAGAAGACCACATTTCAGGTCCATCTCCGAAATGTACCGATTTGGAGACGAGAGGTAAGTCGCAACCTCTCAGTGCTCCAGGCAACTCTTTGACTACAAGTTACTGATTCCCTGGAGGTAGTTTCCTCGCTGGCCATTTCCTATACCAATGAAATCACAGGTCCAATTCACAAAAACAAACAACAAAATTAAACCTTCCGCCCATGAACATTGCTTTCCTTAGGAACACCAGAGAAGGGAGTTAATTCCTTTTCCACATGACAACATTTCAAATATTGGAAACAGAGATCTCATTCCCCCAGGTCTCTTCTAGAGGTTAATCACCACCAGTTTTTTCACATAACACAGTTTTCCAGACACCTCCTCCCCACCCCCATGCGCTATAGTCTGTCGGTATCCTTTTAAAGTGTGATGCCCAGAATTGTAACATAATACTCTGGTTTACAAAAACATCACCATCTGCTTTACAAAAAGATATTTTTAATGGCAAGTAAATTTCTAAACATCAACCCCCTCCCCAACCTCATTGAAATAAAAAGTTTTTGGAAAATTTCACTTATACATGAATATTTTTCCCAAGGGCTATAGAAGGTGTAAGAAAATCCCCATTTTTGTGGCCATTTCGGGGCTTTTAAGATTATCTGCACTCAAGTCCGATCTTTAACAACTGCCTTAGGTACTGAGAAGTCAGTCGTCACACAAGAAGTGAATTGTAGCAGGATGTGAACCCACATCATACATAGGAACTGAGAATGAATCCTGCGAGGGACTTTAAAAATCATTTTGTCTAACTCCCTCATTCTACAGATGAGGAAACAGATCCAGACTTGTCCAAGGTTAACACCGACAAAATGGCACACAAGATTTGAGACTACATCCTCTGACTCTAGGTCCAGTATTTTTTCCCTTGTCTCAATTGGGAGCCAGGAGTTCCTGTCCTTTATCCGGGGCTCGATGGGCTCTGGCTCTCTAGGAGGTCAGACACCTCTCTTCCTCCTCTCCGCTCACCCCCACTTCGAGAAACACATAGAGTTTCTAAATCGCAAAAAACAAACAAACAAAAAAAAAAAACCACCAAAAACCCGCCGTTGGCTTCAAAGCCCACCGCACTCTGCCCGGGTCTGGGCAATGGGAAAAGTACGTGCTATCCAGGAGCAGCCAACTGGTCCCAATTACCCGGGAGGGCCCGGACCCTCGGAGCTAGGCGCAGCTCTGAGCGCCCTCTGGGTTGGTAGGAGCCTGGAGTCTCGTTTTAGGGGCTGTGCGCACAACGTAAACCCAAATTTGTCAACGTGTTATATGCTTGCACACATGGTCTGGATTAGACGGAGGAGGGAGCCTCGGCTGCGGCTTCCCTTGGATTATTAAGTAATTGCATAATTCGGAAGGGGGCAAGGAAAAAAGAGAAAGAGCAGAAAGGAAGGAAGAGAGGAGATGCTGCCTTCTCTCTCGGGGTATCCTGTAACGTTTCCAGGGGTCCCCAAGGAGCCAAAGTCAGCTAGTGCAGCTACACTGAGGCAGGGAATTCCGTTACCCGAGTGAGGGGCAACACGGCCCTTCCCCTGCCCCATCCCAGCCAGCTTTGGGGGTCAGCCACTTCTAAAGCCGGAGGCTCCTGCAGAGTCTCCCGTGCGCCCCAATCCGATCGGAGGCGAGGAGTACAGAAAGTGTTCCCCTTAAGCTCTGGATGAGGGTCTAGCCTGCGGCGACTCTCAGACTGGACGCCAGCATTACGAGACAAGAAAGTCCTCAGCTCCCGCCTGCCCATTCTAGGTGAAAACCAACTTCGCCGGGCACCCCCGTGTACTGCACCAGCGCCCCTCACTTTTGGGGACTCAGCTTCCAAAGCTCTAGAGCCTTCTCAGGCTCTGGTCAGTCTTTGCCATCCACCCCCTCCAGTTATGACTCCCCTCTCTCTCCCTCAGCCAGCCTGGGGCTTGGTCCAGCCTCCGGGGGCCAAGAGATGTACCCATGACGGTGCCGCTTCTGCAAGGCAGGCGCTGAAGTCGTCCCGTCTGCCCCTTCAACTTTAAAAGACCAAAACACCAAATCTAAACAAAATGCAATTCCAAGCAGCCTCCACATTCCCTCCTTTAAAGACACTTGGATTGATATTAGACTCAGCAGAATTCCTGGAAGGACTTAAGTCCTTGCGCGCTCTGCAAACCTCCCCCAAGCGGCTCCGGGCGCTAAGAATCCATACAAAATTCCCTGGGTGCAGTGGAGGTAACGGCGGTGGTGGCAGGGACTCAGGGGCTGAGACCCCGAGGGTGACACTTACCTGGCCATAGGCTGAGCACCCAGGCTACCAAGAAGCCTTTGGGCAAGGCCATGGCAAGTTCTACTGGGGCTGCTGCGTCCTCTCGCTCAGACCAGCCGCTGGAGGCAAGGAGCCAGACTGTCAGCTTGTCGAGCCGAGGAGAAAGTTTTCTCTTTGCCCCAGCTCCCTGACAGGAGCAGTTCATTGAGAGGAAGTGGGAGGGGTCGAGCAGAGCCGCGAGGAGGGAGCGAGGACACTCCTCCAATTGGGGAATGCTGGCTCTGGCCCTTTCAGCTCCAGCCCGGGCAACTGCCCAGCCCCTGGCTCACAGCGCTCTGCGCTCCATCCCCACCCTCTAGGGCTCCATTTCCCACCTGTACATTCCCCCTCCCCAAACCGGGGCTGCTAAAGTGGAGAGATTTTTAAAAATTATATGATAACCAAATAAGATACTATGTGTAAATAGACAAAGCAAACCACAGAGTGCTACATAAATGCTAGTTATTCTCTTTGTTACCTTACACTTGTATAAGACTTTTTGCTTTCCAAAGGACTTTTGCATTCATTCTTTCATCTGATCCTTACAACAGGTAGTAAGAGTAAGGTTTGAGGTTTGAAAGCACTTTAGGTACGTTAGCTCATTTGACTCTCACAACAGTACATTAGATCCTGTTAACACTAACCCCATTTCGCAGATGAAGAAACTGAGGCTGGCAGAAGTTAAGGACTTGACCGGGTGTCACACAGCTTGTGTCTGAGGCAGGATTTGAACTCCAGTCTTCTTGGCTCCTAGTCCAAACAAGTGAATCACAATATTATATAAAGAGCTCCGAGGGGGGTTAGAGATGATCTGGTGACAGAAAAGACCGAGACTCAGAGAGATGGAAAAATTTGCCCAAGGTCACACAGGGAAAAGTGTTAGAATCTGCATTTCAATTCAGATCTTCTGACATTGAATCTTTACAGAGGAAGAAAATTAGCTCCAGAGAGTTTGAAGTGACTTGCCCACAAAGTAAACACAGATGGGGACTCGATTCTCCTTAGCCTGAGGGTGTGTGAAACCGAGACACCCTCCTTTCCTTTTCTTTAAAAAATAGGGCCGGTGGAGGGCAAAGCACAGGACAACCTTTTGGTCTAGTTCAAGTTTAGAAAGTAAAGAACTCTCCTGGCCCAACCAAGGGACCTGAGCACTTGAATTGTCTCACCAATCTTAATAGCAGCACTAACGTTATACAAACTAGATAGTACAGAAGGCTAGAAAAGGCATGTGTTGAAAAAAATTAAGTCCCTTTTCTAGAGCTGTTTTGTTTTGATGTATCTTAATTGTTTATATTCTGGTTAGATGTCTCAAAAACGAAGTGGCACATGCCTCTGACAGTCCCAGTCTCAAGGCTTTGGAATGACTTCAACCTTTCCTTTGGACCACAAAATGACTGTGGAGTGTTGAAAGGTCTTTGACTCAAAGCCATACAGGGTCCTGCCAAATAATTGGATAATAATTGGACATCTCTCCACTCCCAAGATCATCATATGATTTAAAGCTAGGTGAGATCTTAGAAATCATCAAATCAGACTCTCTCATTTTTTATGTGAGGAAACTGAGGCCCGCCTCATCCAAGGCCACAGAGATAGGAAGTAATAGCTCCCTTCCCCTCTGCTTCTTTTTGCTCTTCCCCAACCCCATGCTGCCTATTGGCTTCCCAAAGGCTGTCACTGGATAGCCTAGCACAAGACCACTTTGTTTTTTCTTCCCCTCCCCCACCACACCCACACCTAGGTGTATCTAAGGATCTTTCCTCTTCCTCTACCCACCAAAACTGATCTTCCTTATCTGCAGGTATCAGGAAGAAAATCATCTGATTAGACTAATGTGTTAAAGTTGGGGATTAACTTAAATGACTCTTATTGGTGGAATGCCAGGGAACTTGATAGAAGTGGAATGCAGAGTTTTAGGCAGTGCAGAAGTGAGATTTGGAGGGAAGAATCTTCTCAGTCAGAACCCATAGAGAACCACTTGTTCCATCTGTCTCTGAGGGCAGGTCAGACATAAGTCTGATACTGTTGCGGGTGCCCTTGTCTGTCCCTTCATGGGCCCCCACTGCTGCTGTTGCCCACATTGCCTACCCTGCATCCTTGGTCCCCATGATCCTCACTTACACGGTGCTTCCCCATAAGTCCTCATCCTCAGCTGAGACCACCAGATGTTCACAACATGTGGGTGACTCCACCAGGGTGAGCTCGGGATATGCACAGAGGTTTTGTCAGCTTGTTTTGGTTATTAGCCAAGGGCCCTTTTAAAGCCCTGAAACAATGATGGTCTCCCAGGTCGCACAGTACTGTGGAGAGAGTACTGGACTAGGAGATAGCCTCTTAGCCCCGGCTTTGTTATTGACTTAGCAGGCAACCTTGGGCAAGCCTCTTTTCTCTTGTGAGCCTCAGTTTCCTCATCAGCAAAATGATTTTAGAGCTAGAAGGACCTCCCAGTCTTTGATCCTAAGTGGGTCGGGGTGGGAGGGAGGGGGAGGATTATTTCCAAGAGGGTGGCGAGGCACTGTGTCCTCGGTGGAGGAAACTGTCTTATTAGTGTCTTCCTGGGGGGAGGGTGAAGTGACAGGGCCCTTAACCCCTCAAACACTGCCCAGTGGCCCAGCCTTCTCAGCAAGACTGTCTTGCTTTGCATTACTGGCTGTAAAGAATGAGTGCAAAGGCCACTCTTTCTTCTCCTTCCAGCAACCCAGGTCCATGGTCATTTACACACTTTGGCAACCTGGCCAGTTGAGTATCTACGGCATACTAGGCTCTTCCTCAAGCAATGAATGAATGAGACATTTATTAAACACTTATGGTACAAAGTACTGTGCTAAATGCTAGGGATACAAATAAAAAAGGTAGTCCTTGCTCAGAAGGAGCTTACATTCTAATGGATGGAATAATCAATTCATAACCAACAAGCACTCACTAAGCATCTGATATGTGCCAGGCACAGTGCTGGTGTTAGAGAGACAATGACAAAGGTGAGACAGTCTCTGCCGTCTAAGAGAAAACAACACATGCACAGATAACTACGCGCAACATCCACTTATTTTTAAAACGTAAATAGTATTTTATTTTTTTCAATTACATGTAAAGACAATTTTCAACATTCTTTTTAAATGAGATTTTGAGTTCCAAATTGTTCTCCCTCCCTCCCCTCCGCTCCCCTCTCCCCAAGACAGAAAGCAATCTGATATAGATTATACTTGTACAATCATGTAAAATATATTTCTACATTAGTCATGTACAACATATATTTAAAATAAATATTAGGTGATTTTGAAGGGGAGACACTAGCAGTTAGGAGGGCTGGGAAAGCCACTATGGAGGAGGGGGCATCTGAGCAGTTCTTTGAAGGAAACTTGGGATTCTAAGAGGTAAAGATGAGGAGAAAGCAGAGTCCAGTCATCTGTGTAAAGACAAAGAGACTGGAGATACCATATGCAGAACATCAAGAAAGCCATTTTGACTGGACCGAATAGTGTATGAAGGACAGTAATGAATAACGATAGAAAGATAGGTTGGAGCTAGATTGTGAAGGGCTTTAACTACCAAACAAAGGGATTTACATTTGATCTTAGAAGCAAAAGGGAGACACTGGAATTTATTAAGTAAGGGAGTGACATCTTCAGACCTGTGCTTTAGGGATATATTCACTTTGGTAACTATGTGGAGGATGAATTGGAATGAAGAAGACTGGAGGCAGGTAGAACAATTAGGAAGTTATTGCAGTGGTCCAGTTGAAAGATAATAAGAACCTGAACCTGGGATATAGTTAGGTGAGTCGAGAGCATTGGAGTCATGAGAGAGTGGTTGTGATGGTAGAATTGATGAGGCTTGGCAACCAAGAGGCTATGGAAGGTGAGAGAAAATGATTAGTTGTGCATGATTCCAAGGTTTCCAAATTGTTCTCCTCCCTCCCTCCCCGCCCCTCCCCTCTCCCCAAGACAGAAAGCAATCTGATATAGATTATACTCATGCAATCATATAAAACATATTTCCACGTTAGTCATGTACTACATATATTTAAAATAAATATTAGGTACTTTTGAAGAAAGACACTAGCAGTTAGGAGGGTTGGGAAAGCCATTGTAGAGGTTATTAGATGGTTGGTGATGCCCTTGGTAGAAATAAAGAAGTTAGGAAGAGGGTTGGGTTTGGGGGGAAAGACAATGAGTTCTATCTGGGATATGTTGAATTTGAGATGCCTACTATCCATCCAGTTGGAGATGTCTAATAGGGAGCTGGTGATGTGGGATGGACCTCGGGATAGAGGCTGGGACTAGTCATATCGATCTAGTAATTGTCCGCATAGACGTGATAACGGAACCCATGGAAGCTAATGAAATCATCAAGAGAAAGAGTGTAGCACAGGAAGAGAAGAACTCTCTGGATATGGCCATTCCAGGGAGAAGGAATGACTTGAAAGCTGTAGGATAGAGGACCTAGAGAGGACCTATCTGGACCAGAGTGGACTGCTGCCTTCACAAAAGATCTTTGTGGTGCCCACACATTCTGAACTGTCTCAAACCTCTGGGCTGTCCTGAACCCTGCCCAGGCCTGACTTGGAAAAGAAATTGAGGGAAATGCAAGAGTCCACCTCTCTAATGAGACACTTGTTATTACCAAGACCTAGTTAATAGCAAGGACCAAAATGCTTATTTTTCCAGACATACTCAAATGGGCTTGTGATCTCATACATTTGAATGTTCCTTCCAGTGATGCAGAACACAGCCAACCTATGCCTGCCCCATACTGTGTAACTCTTGTTCATACTCTCCCATGAGTTTGCCAAATCAAAGCCTACCCAGCATACTGGAGGCCATGCTTGATTTCTCCTGACATGTCTAGGACACCAGGACAGCACCTGGACTATTCCTTTAGTGTTCCTTTAACTCACCACAGGGCCAGTTTATCTCGTTTTTCTATAACGCATTTGGAGCTTTTACTATTTTTTTTTACTATTTTTTTATTTTACTATTTACTATGGCTCATTGTATCATTAAAAAAATCTTTCTCTGTTTTTGTGTTTCTCTATCTCTCTTCCCTTCTTCCTTCATTTCATTGGATTGTTGGGCTTAGAGCTAGGAAGGGCCAAAGACATAACATCTGGTCCAGCTTTCTCATTTGGCACATAAGGCGCACTGCTTCCTTCTCTCCTCTCCCTCCTTCTTTCTCTTTTTTCTTCCCTTCTCTGTCACCTTTTTCTTTCTTTCTCTCTCTTTTTCCCCCTTTTCTCCATCTTTATTTTTGTTTTATATCCAAGTACTCCGACATAGTTCCCTCCTAGTTATCTTCATGCAGACTATCCATCTTGTGAAATTACTATGGCAAATATTGACTTCCAAGAAAATTTCCCCCTCAGTGGCATTTATCCATCACACTTTCCCATCTCCAGTCAAGATAGTTTGTACTCATGGAATGAAAACTAATTTTTAAAACATCAACCCAAGCAAAATACAACTGGGAAGGCAAGTCTGTTGCTTTTATTGGGTTAATTTTTGTATCTCATTACTGATTTGAATGATCACAATAAAAGACTTTTTATTAGTAAAGATAATTGAAGACTGAGATATATCTGTTGCTCTGAGACTGCACCTGAATTCCTTTGACTTCTATTGATCGTCTTAGATCTCACCCTGATGACCAATTTACAGAGCTTAATCTTAGGTAATAACCGCATGGGTGATTCGTGATTTCCCAAACTGCTATCTGCTTCTACATCAAACATAGAATGCACCCATTCCTCTTCAAAGAACAAATCCATAATCCATGGATCATTTGTTTCAGTTCCATTTATGAGGGACACTGACCAGAATTTATTCAGTGACAACTCTGTGTACATAACCTATATCAAATCTGGGAAGTTACATCATAATCTACATTTATCAGGCCACAAGTATGTACAGCATCTACAGTAAAGATATCAAAGAGAACAGCTACAAAAACAGCCTCTCATGATGGATAAAGAAAGCATCCCTTTGAAGGAGAATTATCCTGCAGCCTAAAAGATGTGGAAAGTCTCCAAGGAAAGCTTGGAGATTCTAGCCAGGATCCCAGCCAGGGATGTACTTCTGGGTCTCAAAGGCCTGTCAGTATCAGGTCAGGAGGGCAACTACATAGCAACCAAGATGATGGCACTTCCATTTAAACCTAGGCAGGACTCAGGATGTCTAGGAAAAATCAGGGGAGAGAACATTATTTAACGTGTCCCAAGTGTCAGAAGGGCTGGAGGCAGGTTCCACTGATGAAGTCAGATGGGCCTTGGAGATCACAAGATTAAACCAAGCTATACATTGACAGTGAAGAAAAATCCCATACATGAAGGTCAAGGATCAGTGAATAATTGGAAAGGGAAGAGAGAAACTAGTCATGGGAATGACATGTCCAAACTAGGATGGAGGAGGGAAAATAGCCCATTTCTTGGGCTCAGGTCAGAAAGGTTTTATGGGGAAAGATCATAGAATTTCAGGTTTAGAACTGGAAAGCAACTTAGGGGCCAATTAGTTGAAACTCATTAATTTATAGATGAAGAAATTGAGATCCTGAGAGCGGTCAAGTGACATCTGAATTTAAACAGGTAGGAAGTGACAATGCTGGCATTTGAATCCAGGTCCTTTAACCCCAAATTGAGCACTGTTTCTTCTACTCTACTCCTTGGTCCAATCTCTTCCAATCTTCCTTGATAAGTATTTCCTCTGTGAATGAACCTAAAAAGTTTCCTATGACTTACTGCCTCAAGTTGAGACTTCTCTGCCTGGTTTTCCATAATGTGGTTCTACTTTCCTTTTCTAACCTTATTTTGCAGCACTCACCCACCACTCCAGCCAGACCCATCACTTCACTATCTGACAAATATTCTGTGCTCAGCTCAACTCAGCTCTCCTCCTTGTCCTTCTCCATTTAGTTCCATAGCCCCTAGCAGGTCTTTGTCCTTCTCCACCAAACCAAAGCTACCTATCCTTCAGGGCCCAACTTGAGACTTACCTCCTCTATCAAGTTTCCACAGATTACTCCAACTACACTGATTTCTGTCTTTTCTCTGAAGTTCAACTAGTACCAATCAGTTTGACATTTAATTATTCCTTAATTGTTCCATGTTTTTTCCCCAGAATTAAAAGTTTCTTTAGGTCAGAGGTCATATCATATAGTTCTTTTGCACTCCCCCTCACCCACCATGCTTTGGTTGGTTGTTGAGGACCAAAATGGCATCACTCTATTGGAGTTGAAGTACAGCGTGGCCAACTGTGGCCAATCAGACTGATTTGAGCTTGGAACACTCTACCACAGGTCAGGCACAAAGAGTCCTTATGAACATTTGGAGTGAAGATGTCTCTAAATTTGTACATCTCACGTTCCCTTTGAGCTACTGAAATTCTGTTTCACTCATAGAGCACAACGCCTTCTTTGATGCAGGCATGCCATGCTGGGTGGTCCTTTACCAATGTTTCCTAAGTCACGAAATCAATTCCAGAGTTCTTCAGAGAGACCTTGAGAGTGTCCTTGTATCACTATGTGAGCACCTTCTGTGAGTATGCTGTAAAACAGTCTTTTAGGCAAATGTATGTTTGGCATTTGAATCACTTGGCCAGCCCATCGGAAATGTGCTCTCTGCAGTAGAGTTTGAATGCTTGGGTTTAGATCAAGAAAGGATCTCTGTGCCCAGTACCTTATCTTGCCAGGCGATCTTCAGAATTTTCCTAAGATTCAGAAGTGCCTAGCACAGCACAGCATTGAACTCCTGTTAGTCAATCAATAGTTAATTGATTTATTTAGGGTGGTGGGGTGGGTGATTTCAGGAGATATGTGAGTGATGGGAGATAGATATCTGAGTGGAGGAAGAGTATTTTCCCTACTTCTCTTTCTCTCTCTGTCTCTTTCTCTTTTTCACTATCTTCCTTTTTCTCTGTTTCTTTCTCCCTCCTCTCTTTTTCTCCTATGCCAAGGGGTTTTGACATAGAGTTGACTCTCAAGTATTTGTGTGTAGATTTGCTGTGACAAATACTGGCTCCCAGGTAAGTTTTCCCTTTGTTACCCTTCTGGACCACCTCCCCATCCACAATTAAGCTGGTTTTCTGCTCAGGGGATGCAAGATCTATTTGTCTGTCTGTCTGTCTGTCTGTCTGTCTGTCTGTCTATCTATCTGTTAGGTGGGTAGCTTAGTGAGTAAAGAGCACAGAAGTTAAGAAGATTTCATATTTGGCATCAGATACTTTGCTGTGTGATCCTGGGCAAGTCACTTAACTTCACTTAATCATAAATCTTTATAAACAGAAGAAGAGGGAAAGGAAGAATAAACTGTTGGAGAAATTGATAAAACCCCTAGGAATGTGTTGAAATGGGATGGACCTGGCTCTTTGATCCCAGATTCTGGGTCTTCTCAGCCGAGTTCTGCAGAAGCGCCTACAAAGCTGGCCCATTTCTTTACCTTCTGTTCAGATATCAAGCTTGGGCTTGAAACACTGATCTTGAACTTGAGCTCACTGCCCTCTCCCTTCTCCCACCCCCTCCAGCTAGACTGGAGCAGCTCCAAGGAGGTGCCCGCTCAGACAGTCAGGTTCTGTGTGTCTGGAAATCCCACTTTTCTTTGGGAAGCTGTTGTCGAGCCTCCTTCCTTAACTTCTGCAGCTGTTTCTCTTCCTCATACATGATCTAGAAATAAACATTTCTGGACCAACACACAGCTGGGGGCAGAAGCTATTTGGCGTGTGTGACTTTGACTTGTTATTTGGATAGCAATGTTTCCAGGAGCATTTTTTTTTGTAGTTCAGTATTAATGATGATTAGAATGTGTGGGGGTGAGTGTGGAAATCAAGATGTCATCCGACCTTCCTTGCCTTCATTGTCGCACACCAACCACCATCTGCAGAGGCCAGGAGCTGAACAAAGACCACCTGGAACTCTGCCACTCAGTCTCTTGTATGGCATGCCTTTTTTGTTTGTTTGTTCATTTGTTTTTTAAAGAGGTATTACTTTGTAGTGCGTAAAGTACCAGACAAGGAATCAGGAGGACCTTGGGCAGTTAGGTCGCACAATGGATAGAGTGCTGGGGCTGGAGTCAGGAAGACCTGAGTTCAAATCCAGCCTCAGACACTTACTTAGATGTATGACCCTGGGCAAGTCACTTAACCTGGTTTGCCTCACTTTTCTTATCTGCAAAATGAGCCAGAGAAGGAAATGGCAAACTACTCCAGTATCTTTGCCAAGAAAACCCCAAATGGGGTCACGAAGAGTGGGACAAGACTGAAACGACATGCTTGAATCTAGTCTCAGTTCTTTATTACCCTGGGGAAAATTGCTTAAGCTTTCTGAGCTGTGGTGTCCTTCTGTATAAAACAGGGGTGATGATAATAACTGCTTCACAGGGCTGTTGTGAGGGGCCGACTGGGGTAATGTGTGTGATGGAGCGGGCTTTGTAAATTTTAAAACACTAGAAAAGTTCAACTATTATGCAAATAAAGCTGCAAAAAACATGCCAGTCAATCAAACATTTCTGAGCACAGCGGGGGCAGGCCTGTCCATCATACTTGGATGGTACTTCAGCCTTTGTAAAACTTTTCGGGAGTAACTCCCACTTACCAGTTGCACTGAAAATTTGTATCCCTAGAACCAGGCTGCTACATTTTCCTTCAAACTCTGGGGGTAGCCGTGAGAGGTTGGAGACCCTAAGACACCTCCATTTAAATCCAAGATGGAGAAGACAGATTACCCCCATGTACATGGTGGTGAAGAAAGGAAACCCAACACAACGGGTCTTTGATCTGAGGAGAAGTCAGGTTAGTCCTTTTGAGACAGGAGAAATCAAATAAACTGTCAGGTGAGTGTTGGTGATTAGAAAATGTCTGGAAAGTATTGAATCTGAGGCAGAATTTCCTTGGGATCCCCATATCAAACATCTCGGGTAGACTTTTTGTAAGGAAGGCAAAGGGGATCCTCTTGCCTTGTTCTTTCAAGTTGTTCTAAATGTGTTTTTGTCCCTGGGCCAGTGGGAAGGAAGTTTTTCCTTAGATTGAGCCAACATCAGTTTAACATTTAAGCCATCAAGTGTTTTACAATCACAGCATCTGAGAGTTGGACAGATATTCAAAGAACATCTAGTTTAACGTATTCCCAAACAGTAACAGCCTCTGCAACATCATTGGTAAGAGCTATAACTAGGGAATTGTGTGCTTTTGTACAAAGGGGAGGACCATAGAGGCCAGCTTACCTTCATCCCAGAGCTGACCATGCTCCTACTGCCTCTAGAATCAAATGTAAAATCCTGTTTAGCTTTTAAAACCCTTCATTGCCTTGCCTCAAACCATCTTTCACTTGTCCAGTCAAACTGGCTTTCTGTCTGTTCCTCACCCACATCAGTCCATCTCTCATCTCCCTCACTTAGTGCTGCCTGTCACCCATCCCGGGAAAGCACTCCTTCCTTACCTCTGCCTTATAGAATCCTTCTCTTCCTCCCTCCCTTCCTTCCCTCCCTCCCTCCCTTCCTCCTTCCTTCCTTCCTTCCTTCCTTCCTTCCTTCCTTCCTTCCTTCCTTCCTTCCTTCCTTCCTCCTTTCCTTCCTTCCTTCATTCCTGCCTTCCTTCCCTCCTTCCTTCCTTCCTTCCTGTTTAAGGACCATATTTGAAATGAAACCTTTCCTTATCCCCTCAATTGCTAGAGTTCACCCTTGTAAGCATCCTTGCATTGACCTACTTTGTGTTTATTCTCTTTATGCTGTATATATTTTTGTATGTTTGCTGTATATTTTTTCTATAGCATTCCCCATTTGAATGTAAGTTTTTTGCATGTAGAGGCGGTTTCATTCCTTGCTTTTGTACTCTCAAGGCCCAGTGCAATGCCTGACCCAGAGTCAGTGCTTAATAGATGCTTACTGATGGATATACTCTCTAGACTGGGGAAGCCATAGGATGGTGTTATTGGTCCTCTCTAAATATCAGTTCCCTGGGGCAAATTCCTCATGCCTCACAAATCCTAGTTCTGCTGACAGGCAGTATTCCACCGTTCCTTTGAAGGGGCCTATTGGATGGAGAACTCACTATCTGCTCCACTTTGAACAACTTTAATTATTGGGAGGTTTTTGCATCTATTGAGCCAAAATCTACTCCTTTGAAAGTCACACCCGTTGTTTCTGGTTCTTTTTTTGGTGCCAGGAATCCTCTTCAACATAGGAACCTGTCAGATACTTGAAGACGGCTACCACGTCTCGCCTAAGGCTCCTGCTCTCCAGTGCAAATGCCCCTCGTGCTACCCACCAAGCCTTAGATGATATGGTTCTGAGACCCTTCATTATTCTGATGGGCCACCTCTGGGTGTGCTTCAACTTGTCATTGTCCTTCCTAAAAGGAGCCTGGAGCTTGATGTGATGCATTAGCTGTGGTCTGGCTAGGGCAGAGTGCAACGAGACCATGGCCTCCCTTGTTCCAAAGGAGGAAGGAAAGAAAAAATCAAGGTTCGTTAAGACCCTGTGCCAGGCACTATTAAATGCTTCATAGATAATATCTCACAACCACCCTGGGAGACAGGTGCTATTATAATCCCAATTTTAGGGAACTGAGGCAAACAGAGGCGATGTGACTTTCCTGGGGTCACATAACTAGTAAGTGTCTGAGGCAGGATTTGAACTCAGGTCCTCCTGACTCCAGGCCTGGGGCTCTATCCACTGTGCCATCTAGCTACCCGAGAATCCTTTTAACCCATTTGTTGTTGTTCAGTCATCACTGACTTTTCATGACTCCAGGTGGGGTTTTCTTGGAAAAGATACTGGAGTAGTTTGCCACTTTCTTCTCCAGCCCATTTTACAGATGAGGAATCTGAGGCAGACAGGGTCAACTGACTTACCCAGGGTCACACAGCTAGTAAATATCTAAGGAGCGATTTGAACCGAGGAAGAGTAGTCTGGGTTTGATTAGGGTAGGTTTGAACTCAGGTCTTCCTGGATGCCCAATGTTCTATCCAGTGTACCACCTGACTTCTTTGGAATACTACGCTTCTATTAATATTGTTTAAGATCACATAAATTTTTGGCAGCCATATAATAATTATAACTAATATTGAAGTATTGTCTGCTAAAACCCTCAGGTCCATTTTACGTGAACTGTCATTGTCTAGCTGAGGGGTGGGGAACCTGTGTCCTTGAGACCACATGTGCACCTCTAGGTCCTCAAGTGTGGCCCTTTGACTGACTCCAAACTTCACGGAATAAATCCCCTTAATAAAAGGGCTAGACTCCAGCCCCATCTTCTCCATCTATCCATCACAGAATCACAGATTCTCAAGATGGCACTTAAGAGATCATCTAGTCCAATGGTGTCCAACCCAAATATAAACATCCCTGTGGGCTACATATTGACTTAGAAAAACCTAAATGAACATCTGTCTAGGTTTATTGTATTTTTATTTATCTTTTTAAACATTTCCCAGTTACATTTTAATCGGCTTTGGCTGAAGTCAGCAACTGAGTTTGACAACTCCCAGCTAGGTTAATCAATACCTGAGCAGGATCTCTCTCAAAATCCCTGATCCACTAGTGGTCACCCAGGATGCATTAACAGGGGCTCACCACCTCCTAAGGAAGGCAGCCGGGTTGCCTCTGGCTAATTTATCATTAATTCTAGCAGTTTCTTGGCTCGTTCTTCCTGATTTGCCTTGACTGCAGTTATATCCATGCCAGAGTTCTGGGCTAAGAGTCAGTAAGACCTCAGCAAATCTGGCCTCAGATACTTACTTGCTATGTGACTCTGGACAAGTCACTTAACTGCTTTCTGCCTCAGTTTCCTCAACTGTCAAAGGTGGATGACAATAGCATCGACCTCACAAGGTGAGGACCAAATGAGATAATATTTGTAAAGCACTTAGCATAGTGGCTGACATATAGTAGGCTTTAAATAAATGCTTGTTTCCTTCCTAATATGCCACCTTATTCTAATTTTTAGAAAATCCAATTATTTTTGTCGTAATATTAATGGGAAACCAAAACAAATAATCAATTTAGCCTACAAAGGGAGTAAAATCTTATCTAAAACCTTTGGCTTATAACAAAATATGACCAAATGAATTAAGAAAAAAAAGGAATAAGCAAAAAACATGTTAGCTTTATGCCTCTTTCAAAGTCTTTCTGAAATTCTGCTCCTTTTGGCTGTCCTCTTGTTTTTTGTTTCTGTTCTTGTTTTTCAGGATTCTAGACAATGTGTATATGATTCTGGTTCTACTGACTGTCCTTTGTGCACTCCTCATAGGTATTTTCATATAGTCTTCATATTTATCAGAGAGTGGATGTGTGGTAGTAGATCGAGAATCAACCTTGATGCCAGGAAGACCTGGGTTCAAGTCTCACCTCTAGCACATATTGGATGTGTGACCTTGGGCAAGTCACTTAACCTCTACATTGCAGAGAAGACATCCATTTGCATTGGTGATGGGAGTTTCCCCATCCAGTTCACCATATGAATGGAATCACCAGGCCTTGTCCCTATTCCTATCTTTTTTTTAAAGACAGAACTTTATTATTCCGTTTTGAAAGGCAGCAAGGTGTACAGAAGCGTTAAACACACTTCTAGACTATGCCACAGCCTGACATCTCTGGCTCCCACACTGCATGTAGCCCACAATGTCCCAATTGAGACTGGAACCAGATTAAAATGTAATTGAAAAATATTTAACAAAATAAATAAAAATACACTAGAACATAGATACTGTTAATGTGTAGTTTTCTAAGTCTATAGATGGCCTATGCTTTAAAAAAAAAGCCTTAATAGAAGGATTTATTCTGTAAAACTTGGACTTGGTCAAATGGCCACACACAAGGACCTAGAAGGCCACATGTGGTCTTGAAACCGCAGGCTCTCCACCTCTGGACAGTGATTCTCATGTATGATTTAGTGGCTCCATATCTATTTGAGTTTGACATCACTATTATAGTGGAGAGAGTCATCCTGAGCGTCAGGAAGACCTCCAGGCTCATCTTGTCTCTGATACATACTGATTGTGTGACCCAGAGGAAGTCACTCAATTTCTTAGTGTCCCAGATACTTATCTAAGACTATAGATTACATAGAAGTTGCCAATTTGGATGGGGTTGGGTGGGGGGAGGGGAGTAGTTTCCAGATCAGGAAGTCCCCACTCTTATTAAGCCACAGAAAAACCAAAACCAAAAAAACTCGCTAAGCCGTTATATTAAAATGTCATTTACTCAGCTAATCTCCAATCACTGGGCATCAAGGTTGCTTCCAATGGTTTGGCAATCACAAACAAATGAGCACTGAGGCTTAGCTCCCAACGTCTGCTATTAACTACCTGTGGGATCTGGGACATGCCATCTCATCACTTCCTCCCATTTCTTCAGCGGTTACACAAGGAGGTCGGATTACATGACACCCGAGGTTCCTTCCAGCTCCAGATTCCATGACTCGATGACCCACCCCCAGAAGCCAGAAACAGAAGATCAGCCTGTGGACCCTTTTCACTATAGCACACAAATGTTTTCTCTGCAGGCTGGCTGGGGGCTGTTTTCTGTGCACATCATTTTTCATCTGCACAACAAAAGAGCTTCTTCAGAGGTAATTGCTTCCAGTAGGAAAATAAGATTTAAAAGAAAAGACTATTCTTTGGCTCTTTAGTTTTCTTTGGAGGTTGTCAAGACCCTGATTTTTGGTTTTTCTTCCTTCACAGGATTCCACTTCTTGAACTAGACTATGCCACAGCCTGACAGCTCTGGCTCCCACATCTGCAGGCATCCCACACAACAGGGATTCTGAGAGAACTGCCCTCTCTTCACATTCTTCTAAACCCGTTTGCCACCAAAATAGTCATGAGTGTGGCTATTGAGGCTGGAAGTAGAGCTGTAAGTCCAGTGGCATCCTATACTTCCCATTGCTACTCAGACCAAGAGTCCCTCCACCTTATTCCCTCTCCACTCTCTACTTTCCCCAGGACTCCCTCAGGCTGCAGCTCTGCTGACAGTGAGGGATGCAGAGGAGGGCATCCTCTTTGGCTTGACCTTCTAGAGCATCTTCCAATTGGATATTGCAATAAGCAACTGAGGGGATGGAGTTGTCACCCTCTCCTTCCTGGACCTTAGAGCTGCCCTGGAGTTCAGCCACAGTCCAGTTGTCTTAGGGACAAGGCTACAGAACTTTCCCTTCAGCCTGTGGTACTCAGAGACAACTCTCTCTATTGCCCCTCAGGCAAAATGGTCTCTTTTGGGACTTGGAGCAGCATCAACTCAGGAGAGAGGCAGCTGGAGGAGGCTGTGTACTAAAAAGAGTACTCAACTTGGGAGTCTTTGTTCAGATCCTGTCTCTGATAACTTTAGCTCACTTACCTTCCCTGACCCTCAGTTTCCCTATCTGTAAAATGGTGATAATAATAGTGTTTACTTCCCAGGGTTGTCATGGGAATCAAATGAAAAACAGATGTAAACTTTAAAGCACCATATAGATGCTAGGTATGTAGGTCGGTCAGCAGATAGTAGTAGTAGTAGCAGGAGGAGGAGGAGGAGAAGGAGGAGGAGGAGGAGGAGGAGGAGGAGGAGGAGGAGGAAGAGGAGGAGGAGGAGTCGTGGTAGTAGTACTGGTGTCATGTGGTGATGGGGAATTCCCTCATTCTCCCATGGAGCATTTTCAGTCACGATTCTTAGATCCAGACATTGAAATCTTGGGGCTGGAGAGCAGGCAGGGTGGGAATGGGTGAAGAATGGTCCCTCTGTGTTATTATAAGTTGCACATGATGCTGGAATGTGCAGACACATGCATTTGATAAGACCTAGCAGAGGGAGGGAAGGAAGGAGGATCAATGTATATACAGATATCTCCCTACTTTATTATACATATGCTGCCAGTGGCATGGTGTTAGGAGACAGTGTAGACAAGTGGAATGACCAATGGACTAGGTCAGAACACCTGGATTTTAGGGTCTTGGGATCCTATTTAGTCTTAATTTTGCCCCAGAAGTGTGACCTTGGGGAAATCACTTCCCTATCTGTAGAATGAAGGGGTTTGCATAATAGAGGACTAAGATCTTTTCCAGCTCTATGGTACTCCAATGAAGTAGAGGGCTCTGGGTAATCCTTTCATTCATCTTTCATGGAGCCAGGATTCAGGAGTGTTCAGGAGACATTCCCAAAGTGGGTTGTCCATTTCTTCTGGTCAGCGTTTCCTTTCTTAGTGATACACTTTACCTCCGAATAGTTGCCCATCTGGTCAGAGAAATGAAATGGAGAAGGGACCCTTGAGGAAGCCTGGGAGGGCAGAGGGAATGAAAGAACTTGGATGAAATATGGGTAATATAAACATAGCTCAGGAAGGGCTGGAAAAATTAATATTACCCTGAGTGTGTATGAACTTCAAAGGAGCTGGAGCTAAGAGCTGGATTCTCTTCCTTCCAGCCCACGAAAACCCAAGTTCTGGCCAGGAGGCAGGTCTGGTCACATATTACCTTCGGTGCTTATGGAGGAAACCTACTACAGGAGGATTAGAACACCTTGGACCACTGTTTTACTGACTTTTTTGGGACTGAGATATTCCTTTGAACTTGGAGACAGTGAGAACAATGGTGGAAAAAGGAGGGGAGGGATCATGGCTGGACTTAGGAAAAGTAGGGAGTTACTCAGGGTACTACATGTCAGAGGGCCCACAATGAGGAACACTTTTTAAGATAACTTTTTAATTTCATAATTCTGATGTAACCTGGGCCCTCTAATCTTGTTTTTTTGGAGGGGTTGTTATTTATCTTTGGGCCCAGGTGATATCATGATGAGTCAAGTGAAACAATTTCTAATGCTCTGGGCTTCTCCTTCCCCTACCCCATGAAAGGAATCTCAATGAGTGATGAGCCTGAGTGATGGCCCAGGGGGATGTACAAAGTCTAGACTTCTCCATAAAAGAACAATGTCTCTTTTTCTTTCCACTGTTCTTAAGATTCAGACTTACTGACTAATATGTGAGTGACTATAGGTGAACCACTCATAGGATGGGCATGCTTCCAAATGTGCCACCTAGCTGCCCCTTTGAGGAGAAAGGCACCACTAATGACTAGCGGAACCAGGAAGGGCTTCCCATAAGAAATGAAGCTATGGAGTCGGGAAGGGGGCAGGGGTTGGGGTAGGGGAAGGAGGAGATGAAGGCCATGGTGAACGTGATTGCTGCTGCTTCTGTAGTCCAAGACTCAAATGGAAGGGATATCAGACCCAGTAATGATACCTAGACCCTAGGGCAGAGCCAAGGGCTGAAACAGATGAGCCCCAAGCCTGACCAGCTCTGGTCAGGTAGCTTTCTGGTGCAGCTAGAGAATGAAATGGAAAGAAGTTGGGAAAACTAGAGTTGGGAAAACCCAAGTTTGAATCCTGTCTCAGGATTGAAAATGACCCTTACTAGCTGGGTGACCCTGGGCAAATCATTTAATCTCTTTGAGGCTCTGTTTCCTCATCTGTAAAGGTCTGAAATAGGCTTCCTCTTCACCTCCACCCTGGAGATTCCCTACCTGCTTTCAGAGCCCATCTCAGCTGCTACCTTTTTCCTAATCTTCCTCTCAAAATTATTTTATATATATTTCATGTTTGCTAACGTATGTCCATGCTATTCCCCCCTTCCTCTAGTAGAATTTAAGCTCTGTGAGGGTAAGGATTGTTTCATTTTTGTGTCTGCTGCCTTCCAGCACCTAGCATATTACCTGGCACATAGTAGCTGCTTAATAAATATTTGTTTGTTGAAAGGCACTGAGCCAGTTGATGGAGATAGATTTTGTAGGGAAATAAGGTTCATATTAAAATTAAGCATCCATGAATGGTAACACACAAAAGGTTCAAGTTTTCAAATTTCCCTAGGGCACACAAATGCCTGATCTGGGTTCTGGAGACTTGATTCTGTGACTGTGTGTGTGTGTGTGTGTGATCATTGGGGTTGTGCGTAAATATATGCAGGAGCAGATGGATGGATGCTGGGAAAAACTTGTCTCCGTTAGTTCACAGGTGTGGGCTTTCATGGGCTAAGAGAGGCATGAAGAATCTGGTGAGTTCCACCATGGCACTTGGAGTCTGTTCTTTGAGCTATAAGCCACAGAAGGAAACTGCCTGGGGCCTCGTGGGAGTTCTCCGTGAAGTAAAAGGGCTGCCAGAAGGGTGAGCCCAAATGTAAACCTCGGGTCCTTTGGAATTTACATCTACTTAGGGAGGTATTTTTCCGGCCCTTTCTAGATTCTGTTTACAATTCCTATTTTTCATTCCAAGGAATGCTACTTTAGAAATAACCCTCCAACAGTGGGTTAGTGATAAAGCACTAGGTTTTTTTTTCTCAACTAAAGGTATGCTGGTGTATGTCAGCCTCTGGGACTCTTTCTTTCCTTCTCCAGTCCCCTTCCCGACTCTGGAGCCTCATTTCTTATGGGAAGCCTTTCCTGGTACCCCTAGTTATTAGTGCTGCGTTTCTCCTCAAAGCCACAGCTAAGCAGCAAGGCAGCTGGGTGGCACAGTGGATAAAGTGCTGGGCCTGAGGTTAGGAAGACTCATTTTCGTGAGTATTCATGAGTTCAAATCTGGCTTTAGAAACTTACTGGCTGTATGACTCTGTTTGCCTCAGTTTCCTCATCTGAAAAATGAGCTGGAGAAGGAAATGGCAAACCACTCCAGTATCTTTGCTAAGAAAACCCCAAATGGGGTCACAAAGAGTTGGACATGATTAAACAACAACTTTCCTCAAATGATCTTATATTTATTTAACTGCATATATGTTGTATCTCCCCAACAGAAGGAGGGAAAGGGCTGGTTTTCATTTTGTCTTTGTATTCCCACAGTGCCATTAAACATAGAGATAAAATAAGTACTTCCATAAGAACAGGGAACTCCCAGGTGAGGGAGCTCCTTTTTCCAATACAAGTCAGCACCTCCTCTTCAACTTAAACTCTTAGAATGCTGCTTAAAGCATTGGGCCGCTCAGTGGTCAGCTCAAAGTCACATGGCCAGTATGTATCCCAGGTGAGACTTGAATTGAAGTCTCCCTGACTGGTTCTCTATCCACTATGCTATACTGCCTATCCTATGTATGAAACACTTGGCAAATGCTTACTGAAAAAGTGATCTTCAATCCTTTATTTAGGATGTTTCTTACCTATGTGTCTAAAAGACACATTATTGTTTGCACAAGCGTGGAAATGAATCATAGGCTTGCAAAGGGATGTTGAAACTATTATTCAAGTCAATGTGACTTTATTGGCTCACCTGAAGTGAGATTTATGTCTGAGCGCAGTTTTGGGGAGAGTTGTTTTGAAATTAAGTGCAAGTGAGAGTCAAATTAAATAAATGAATGAATGAATGAATAAATAAATGAATGAATGAATGGATAGATAGATAAATAAATAAATGCATGAATAAATGAATAAACAAATAAATACCTGTTCAATCTCATTGAATCTGCTAACACCATGGTGGGTGTTAGCATCCATGTCCTTGGGTAAGTCATCGATCCCTTTCTTACCTCAGTTTCTTCATCCATAAAATGAATGCATTGGACCAGGTGACTTCCAAGGTCCCTTCTAACTCTTTGGCATTCTGTGGCTCTGTCCTCTGGTACTTCAGGAGTACTTCAGCCTCCCATACCATGGTGACACCACTCCGTGGCAGTGGTGATGACAACCTTCAGCTCACAGGTGGTAAGACTCTACTCCCTAGACCATTGTTTTTTAGATTTATAGAATCATAGGGCTTAGAAACACAGTCCAATAAATCAACAAGCATTTATTAAGCATCTACTACTACATGTCAGGAATGGTGCTAGATTTTGAGATTCCAAAGACCAAAATGGAACCATCCAACATATATGTAGTTAGGACACGCAAAAGGAATGTGAAAGAGAAATCATGTAATTTTGGAATGAAGGCACCACTTTGGTAGCCAAGCAAAGTTTCAATAGCTGGAATTTTGTACCATGAAGACCACAAATCACCAAGGAAGACAGATTAGCAACAGCCTCTAGAATTAAGCAGAGGTGTTCACAGAGTGGAAAGGGAATTGTTGAAAAGCTTAAAGACTTTAAAAATGAAAGTATGCATGTAAACTCTGCCAGCCATAAGGTCTTTGATTAGGATCCCCTCCCTGCTGCTGAATTTCAGAGAATTTATTGCTACTCACAAAGTAGTCTATTGAACATGTCTTCTACCAAGAGGGAGAAATAAAAGACAACAAGCATTTATTAAGCACCTACTAGGTTCCAGGCATTCTGCTAGACCTTGGGGATACAAATACAGAAGTGAGATCGTATTTACCCTCAAGGAGCTTATATTCGGTGAGACTCTCATGCCTAGGAAGATAGCGGTGCTGTCAACCGAGACAGGGAAGTTGGCAGAAGAAGTGGGTTTGGAAGGAAGAATGATGAGTTCACATTTTGTTGAGTTTGAGGTAACACTGGGAGATTCAGGTAGAGATGATATGCAGTGGGCAGTTGGAAATACATTTGCTCAGGAGAGAGACTGAGGCTGGATTTATTATAGCTTAGGAGTTCTAGAAAGAGAAACTAGGAGAGTAGAAGAGTTTACCAGGGGAGAATGGAGATAGAGGAAGAGAGCTGAGAATAGAACCTCAGGCAACATGCACATTTAAGAGGAAGCATCTTTGAAAGATTTAATAATTCAATCAATGTAATGACTAGCCATGATTCCCAAGGACTGATGATGAAGTACCTCCTGACAGGTGATAAAATCAAGGTGCAGAATGAGACATATTTTAGGTATGGGTGACCCTGGTATTTATTTTGCTTGACTATGCATATTTGTTACAAGGGTTTGGTTTTTCTTCTCTTTTCAGCTAGGGGGTGGGAAGCAGGAAAAGAGAGAAAATAAATGTTTGTTAATGGAAAAAAAAGTTGAAAAAAGGGGAATCAGGAGGAAGAACAGACCAGTCACCAAAGTTGGGAAGGATTGATCAGACAAGTAGGAGAATAAGTAGGGATGAGTGCTACATAATACAAGCGAAAAGAGAGTGTCAAGGAGTGGTTATTAGCATTAAATAATACTAAGAGGTTAAGTGACCCCCTGATTTTACATATGAGGGAACTGAATGAGACTTAGGGACTTATCGAAGGTCACACAGGTAATAAACATTAGCAGTAGGATTTGAGCTCTTTCTATGGTACCATGCTGCCTCATCACTGGACAAAACTCATTATACAAGCTTGATATCTGACTAGAGGAACTTAGAATGTAAGGAGGAATGGAATGGAATGGAGTAAAAGGAATGGAATCCGTGAATCTTAGGCTCATGACATCTGGAACTCTAAATTCATTTAGAGTTTAAAAATTTAAAAACATTTAGAACTCTAAATCTCTTGGCCAATATACCAACCCTTTTCATCCAGCTACTGCTTGAACACTTTTAGTGATGAGAAGCTCACTATCTTCTGAGGTATCACTGTTCCACTGCTGAACAGTTTAACATGTTAGAAAGTTCTTCAGGGGCAGCTAGGTGGGCAGTGAGTAGAGGACTAGCCCTGGAGTCAGGAGGACCTGAGTTCAAATATGGTGTCAGACACTTGACACACTAGCTGTGTGACCTTGGGCAAGTCACTTAACCCCAATTGCCCTGCTTTCCCCCCTCAAAAAAAGTTCTTCAGTGAGGACCAAAATAAACTGAATAAAATGAAAATAAATGGGTCCATTAAACAAGAAGACCATTCACTGTAACTACCAGCATCTCAGCTCTTTGCTCCCCTTCACCAATTATAAAAAAGCCAGAAACTCTTAGATCTGAACAAAAACTTAGCAATGCAAATTATCTCTGATTCCAATCTCAGATTTTTTTTGCATCTCTAAAAGAAATTGACCTTAGTTCAAGAATGATCCCTTAAATTTGTGTAATGCTTTTAATATTTCAAAGGGCTTTCATATCCATGATCTCATGGTGCCTTTTAGCCATGTTCTAAGGTCAGTGGGGCAGGGATTATCATTCCCATTTCACGAAGCAGCATACTGGTTTATAAATGCAATGGGCATACTACTTTCCTTCTCCCCTCCTAGTAACTGATGGAATCACAGAAAGTAATGGGCATATAACAAAAGTAAGATGTGTCAATAGGTTGAAATAAAGTATAAAGATCAGTTAGTTATCCCTTCACAAATTGTGAAATTTCCAAATGGGAATTGGAAGCACAGCTGGACATTGTCTGACCAAAGATTGGTCATCTTCCTGATGACTTAAAAAAAAACGAAACAACTTGTCTGCTTTGGAGGCAACAAATACACATAGCCTCATGGAGTATCATCCCTGGGACTCAACAAGAGGCCAACTGAGTGGGGGAGGTGAGAAGAGATTTTCTCTCTTACTACCCCAGCCCCAAACCATGGTGTCTTGCAGCAAAGCTATTTACCCAGTAGGAGACACTGCATCCAACAGGGAGCACAGAGAGAGATGCAGACATAGACTGTGGTTGGCAGAAAGAAGTTTCAAGAAATGTGCCTTCTAGTGACAGAGAAAAAACCCACTAGGGATTCAAATGACAACTAGCCCTGGCAACTGAGGGTCGAGTTGTGTAGAGCTAAGTGAACTAAGAACTGTGGGAAGTAAGCTGAGGGAACCATCCATCAGAGATGCTGTATGCAGGGGGGAGCGGTGTGAGGCCACCAGGAGAAAAGAAAGAACACTGGGGCCCTGCAGTGCTGGAGGGGAGAGGGGCTTACATTCTACCTGGTGAAGGGGAGGATACAGAATGTACAGATAAGTAGACATAAGGTATATCCATGTAGGGGCTTGGTCCGTGTAGGTTCTCTGTGTCCATATAGGTCTGTCTAAATATGGCTTTCAGGGAGCCAAGAATAGAAATCTCTAGAATCTCCTTCCCCTACCCTTCTCCAAAGGAGACCTTGATTCCTGCCAGGAGAGGAAGCAGGAAGTTGGGACCAGAGGCTGACCACACTGTGGTCCTCAAAGAGAGGGTGTACCATGCTGTAGTTATATCTATTTGCTCTCTTAAATATTGTTAATCTAGGGGAAGTAATTTTTAGGTTCAAACTGTGTTCCTGATTGCTTATCCTTAATGGGAAAGGAGTGTCCCAAGCTATATATCAAGGCTTGACTCTATTTCCACTAGATACCATTTCCACAATGAAAATACATAGCAAATAAATAATTGACTTTATCCAAGTTAATAGAAAAATAGAAATCAGAGGAAATATATCTATATATTTACATCGAATAATACAAAGTGAATGAGCATTCATATTGAATGAGATAACTCATTGAGTGAAGGGAAGGGGGAGTGGGGAGGGAGACAGGCAGAGAGAGAAAGAGAGAGACAGAGACAGACAAACAGAGAGACAGATTGTGAGAGAGAGAGAGAGAGAGAGAGAGAGAGAGAGAGAGAGAGAGAGAGAGAGAGAGAGAGAGAGACGGAGGGACAGAATTTTGGATCTCACCTGAGGGGAAATTCCCCAAAGTCTCTAGTGGAGTAAGCTAGGAACAGGGACATGATGAAGTGTTGGCATCTTCTTCCTGGAGTTTTTTTCTCTTCAGGGACCTGAGGAGAGTTTGAAAGCATGTCTTTTCTCTCTTGAAGCTAGAAGCCAGAAGACTAGGATCTTTCTTTTCTCAAGTTCTCACCAGCTTCATCCCTCACACAGGTGCAGAGCACTGCATAATTGATTTCCACTAAGGAGGAGAGTCCCATGTAAACGAACTTCGAGATTGCAGTTATAGTCACCATAAGGACAAGGAAATTTTGATGTTGTTGGTGGGGGAGCACAGTAATAAGACCTTATGTGCGTGGAGATGAGGGCGGGTGGGAAGGGGAAGGGCTGGCCATTAAGCTGAGTCTTGAATGAACCTAGAAATTTCAAAAATGTTTCAGACATGTCTCCATCCAAAGATGCAGAAGCAAGAAATGGAATGCTGAGTGTGGGGAACAGGCTAGTGGGGCTGGAATATAGAGTGCAAGAGGAGAAGTGATGTGTTATCAATCTGGAGAGAGAAGTTGGATACATCTTGTGAAGGGTTTTAAATTCTTAGCAGAAGAGTGTGTGTTTTATCTTAGAAGCAATAGGGGACCTCTCAAGTTTCATGAGCGGACTAATGACATAGACCACAGGGTCCAAGATTCCCCAAATATCACAAATGCAGAGTTTTTATTTCATCAACTTCAAGTTGTTACCATCAGATCCATTTCCAATGCACCTAGTGAGTTGAGGAGAGGGAGATGGCATCTTCCATTTAAGCTAAATGAAACTGCCTCTGCTGTGCAATTCTATAGGACAGAAGCGTGGATTCAGCTTTTCACCGGCCAATCCTGAGCTTTGAGTGAAAACAGCCTGGATTGTAGATCATTGCTTTCCTGATTAAAGTGGATGGTTCAGGAATGAGCAGCTAGGCTATGGAGCTCTTAACCACAATTACCCGCAGCCCCCCAATTCTAGGAGCTGACCCAGAAACAGTAACTGAGACCCATAATTTCCAGGTTGGGTCCGGACCAAGAGCAACTCTACTGGGGAAGCAGAGAAATCCAATCAATTCATCTTATTCCTTGGTTCCTGGGGACATTCAAGCCACGGTGTTCACCTTCTGTTGGGTGCAACTGAGTCACATGTGGCATCCCTCTGGCAAACAAACTGTACCTGCCAATGTTCCCAAAGCCCTTCTGCTTCTCCTCAATATTCTCCCCTCATGACACTCTTGATAGTTTCCAATCAGCCAGGCCCTCAGAACCTATGTGGCTCTTAGCCTGTTGTCTGAGTCATGCCATTCCCTTCCCCAAAGGGCCACTGCTGAGTGAGAAGTGGGTCTCAAGCCAGGCAATCTGTGCAGATAACTGCAGGATGCTTTACCACAAGAAATGGGAAGAGAGCCCTTCCCGCCTTGTCAAACTCCTGACAATTTGCTAACTGCCTTGCCTACCCAAAGTAGGAAGATAAGCAGATGAGTAGAACAATTAATTCTTTATTTCATCCCTTTTGCACTGTCTTAACTTTTGTATTTGTATCCTTAGTGCTTGGCACCTTTTAATTAATTAATTATTCATTTATATATACTTATTCTCCCCTTTAAATCAACTAGTTTTCCCCTCCAGTTGCCCCTCTTCTCCATCCCAAAACTTCTTCACCTGTTTCCAGGTTTGCTTATTGCTTCCATAGGAGGAGGATAACACCTGGTATGGCCAAGGTGAGTGGCAGTGGTGATGAAGTAGGGGCTAGAGTGCGTTAGACTGGGATTCACTATCAAAGGCAGTGTAGCATCCGAAGATATGGAGTCTTCTACATCCAACCTGCTTCAGCTTGAGAATGAGTGGGTGAGATTCTGGGGGATACTGGGAGGAGTCTTAGCAACACTGAAGGGCTTTGAAGGACCAGTTGTTTCCTCTTTTCTCCTCTTCTCTTGCTTTTTATCCCCTCCCTTCAGAATCAAGAAATTTCTTTTACTACCCTGTTGAATTTTATGTATTTCTATGCCAAACTTCGTTTGTGTGTGTGTGTGTGTGTGTGTTTGTGTTGTTGTTGTTGTTGTTTGTCCTTCATTCTTGAAGAGGACCATGGTATCAGGAGGGTGATACCATGACTTGCAAGTGAATTGGATTTAAGTGAGGGTGTATACATGTGTGTTCAACCCTACTTTAGTTCAGATAAGAATGAAGTTCATCCAACGCTAATTCCCCACCCCATTCCTCAGTGTTTGGACACATTTCTTCTTATGCACCCCAATTATGAAAGATATTCACTTCCACCCTCTTCTTTCTATACTAAAGTACTCCTATTACCTTCTCATCTCTTTCTTCTAAAACACTTACAACAGAAGCAATCTACCCCTAGGTCCTCTCTTTTTCTTACTTAACTTTCTCTATATACCCTTTGAAGACATTAGGTTTCTGAAAAGATTCTTCTTCTATGAGAATATTAGCACTATTATCATTATATAGCACCTTCTAATAGTTCAAATAAATGTACCTTTATAGGTGTATCTTGATTGTTGTGTTTGCATTTCAATGTTCTTTTTCAGCTTTGGTCTTTTCATCAGAAATGCTTGATGGTCTTCTATTACATTCAAGGTTCATTTTTTTCCCCTCTGTAGGATTATGCTTAACTTTGCAGGGTAAGTTATTCCTGTTTATAAACTTGCATGTTTTGTCTTTGGGAATATTGTATTCCAAGATCTCCTTTCATTTACTATAAAAGCTGCCAGGTCTTATGTCATCCTGACTGAGGTTTCTTGGTACTTGAAATTTTTCTAAATGTTTGCTGTATTATTATTATTATTTTTTAAATATAGAAACTCTGGATTTTGGTTTTGATGTTCCTGGGACTTTTTGTTTTGGGGTTTCTTTCAGGAGGTCATTCTTTGTATCTTTATTTTGGTCCCTGTTTTTTTTTAAAAATTATTTATTATTAACATTCTTTTAAAAATTTTTTGAGTTCCTAATTCCTTCCTTCTCTTTAGCCCTTCCTCCACTTACTGAGAAAGCAAGCAATAAATCAATTATACATGTGAAATCATGTAAATGTAATGTAAAATATAACATATAATATAATATAACATAAAATATAATATAAATGTAAAATATAACATATTTATATATTAGCCATGTTGCAAAAAGCAAGAAAAATAAAAGTGATAAAATTATACTTCAGTTTGCACTTAGAGTTTACCAGTCTCTGTCTGGAGGTGGATAGCATTTTCCATCAAGAGTCCTTTGGAATGATCTTTGACTATTGTATTGATCAGAGTAGCTAAGTCTTTCACAATTGATCAGCATTACAATATTGCCACTACTGTGTCCTGTCTACTTCATTTTGCAACAGTTAATGTTTTCCCATGTTTTCTTGACATTATCCCTCTCATCCTTTCTTATAACATGATAGTATTCAATCACAATCATCTACCACAACTTGTTCAGCCATTTACATGTTGATGGATACCCCTTCAATATCCAGTTCTTTGCCACCACAAAAAGAGCTGCCATAGATATTTTTGTCTTTTCTCTTTTTCTTGCTTTCCTCGGGATACACACCTAGTAGTGATACTGCTGGGTCAAAGGGTATGTACAGTATTATAGCCCTTTGGGCATAGTTCCAAATTGGGCTCCGTAATGGTTGGACCAACAATTTATTAGTATGCCCATTTTCCCATAACACCTCCAGCATTTGTCATTTCTGATAAGTGTCAGGTAGTACCTTGGAATTGTTTCGATGCACATTTCTCTAATCAATGATGATTTAGAACATTTTATATGACTGTAGATAGCTTTTATTTCTTCTTCTGAAAGTTGCCTTTTCATATCCTTTGGCCATTTATCAACTGGGAAATGGCTTTTATTTTTATAAATTTGACTCAGTTCCCTATATATTTGAAAAATGAGTCTTTTATCAGAGAAATTTATTGGAAGCTTTTTTTGATATTACTTCATCGTCTATGGTACCTTTTAGCAAAATGTAGATTCCATAATTATCTCTTTTAATCAGGTCATTTTTACTTTTGCTTTGTTTGAGATCATGATTTCTACCACTGCTTTTTTAACTTCAGCTCAAGCATAATAGATTCTACTCAAGCCCCTTATTTTAACTCTGTGTCTCTGTTTTGCTGTCTGAAGTGTGTCTCTTGTACACAACATATTGTTAGATTCTGGTTTCTGATCTATTCTCCTATCTACTTTCATTTTATGAATTAGTTTATCCTATTCACATTCACAGTTATGATTACTATTTCCCTCCATCCTAATGTCTTCTGTTTATCCTTTTCTCTCTCTTTTTACTTTGTCCCTCCCCAAACATCTGTTTAGCTTCTGACCACTGCCTCCCTTAATCTGCCCCACCTTTATTACCACCACCCCCTTATCCCTTTCCCCTCTTGCTTCCCTGTTGGGTAAGTTAAATTTCTATATCCAACTGAGTGTGTAAATATATTCTTTGTTCTTTGAACCAATTTAGATGAGAGTGAGGTTCAACCATTGTCCACCCCCATTTTTATCTCCACTGTACGAGCTCTTTCTTGTGTGCCTCTTTTACGTGAGATAATTTTGTCTATTCTTCCCCATTCACTTTTCTCCTAGTGCATTCCTTTTTCTTACCCCTTCATTTTTTTGAGATCATTCCAACATAATCAACTTGCACCCATGCCCTCTGCCTATGTAGACTCCTTCTAGCTGTCTTAATAATGATAAAGTTCTTAGGAGTCACATGTATCATCTTCCCATATAGGGATTTAAAAAGTTTAACTGTATCAAGTCCCTTATGATTTCTCTTTCATGTTTACCTTTTTATGTTTCTCTTGAGTATTGTGTTTGAATGTCAAATTTTCTATTCAGCTCTGGTCTTTTCATTAGGAATGCTTAAAAGTTCCCTATTTTTTTTAAATATCCATTTGTTTCCCCTGAAAGATTATACTCAGTTTTGCTGGGTAGTTTATTCGTGGTTGTAATCCTGGTTCCTTTGCCTTCTGGAATATCTTTTTTGTACATCTTTTTCCAGTTGGCCTATTCTGATTTTTAAGTTCTTTACTTTAGTGAACTTTTGTGTTTCTTTTACCGTTAGGCCAATTATGTTTTTAAGGTGTTATTTTCTTCAGTATTTTTGTTCCTCTTTTACCAAGATATTAAATCTCCTTTCATAATTTTCTTGCATCATTCTTATTTATTTTCCCAATTTTTCCTCTTCCTCTTGTCTATTGCCTTAATTCTCCCAGGAATTCTTGTTGGGCGTGTGTCCAATTAGTGTTTTTACTTTGAGGCTTTGCTTATAACCCTTTTCACATTGTTGCTTCTTCTGAGTTTGTATCTTGAACTTCCCTGTCACCATGTTAGTTTTTATGGTCAGGTTCTTTTTTGTTGCTGTTTGCTCATTTTTTCCAGCCTATTTCTTGACTTTGAACCATATGTTAAAGTTGAGCTCCCTGCACATTGGGGTGGGAAGGCACTGTCCCAATTTTCAGGCTTTTTTTGCATTGCTGTTTTCAGTGCTAGTTTAGGGGTCTGCAAGTTTTTGTTTCTTCTAAGGTTAAGTAATCCAGGGAGAGGTGTGGTCACTATTCTTCTAGTCTGTGCTCTGGTTTTTACCCAAGGAGGGCCCCTGTTCCCCTGTAGATGCCAATGCTGGTGCTCCTCTTGGCCCCAGAACTGTGACCAAGTTCCCTACTCTCCTGCAGCCTCAAGCACTAGTACTCCTTTCCACCTTAGAACTGCAACCAGGGCCTCTGCTCCCTTGTGAGAGGCTCTAAGTACTCTTCTCTGCCATAGAATTGTGACCTGGAACCATGTATGGGCAATGCAGCAGGGTCCTGCACCCACTGTCAGTTCAGGGTCTTCTGTAATCTGACCAGTTGTCCAACCTCCTTACCATCTCTGGACTGAGAGCTCCTGAAGCTGCTACTGCATGTTGCAGCTGCCTTCAAGCCCCCCCAACTCATGCTGTCACTGTAGTGATTCCAGACTAGCCCTGACCTGGTGTCACAGACCTCTCCTGTTGACTTCCCTAGTTGTCTTGTGCTGGAAAAATATTTCACCCTGACCTTTTGTTGGCTCTGCCTCTCCAGAATTTAATTTGAGGTGTTATTTTAAAGTTATTTGGAAGGGAATGTTGGGAGAGTTTGGCTGGGTTACTGCCTCTACTCTGTCATCTTGGCTTAAGAGCCTGCTTTCTGCTTTTAATATCTGGGTAGTTTTAATTAAAGATTTCTGGAAATATAGTGTCTAGTTTTTTAAAGACCTATCATTTTCAGGGAATCCATTGATTCTTAAATGATTTCTCCTTGATCTATTTTCCATTTCATTTGTAATTTAAATCAGATATCTTAATTTTCTTCTATTTTCTCCAATTATTTGATTCTCTCTGCTCCCCCTGCCACCACTATTTTTTACTATCTCAGAGAGTCACTGATTTTTATTTAGTCTTTTCTAATTTTCAAGGAGTCTGTAACTTGAGTGAGGTTTGCCACTTACCCTTCTCTCTCTCTTTTCACTTTGTCCCTCCTCAAACATCTGTTTAGCTTCTGACCACTGCCTCCCTTAATCTGCCCCACCTTTATTACCACCACCCCCTTATCCCTTTCCCCTCTTGCTTACCTGTTGGGTAAGTTAAATTTCTATATCCAACTGAGTGTGTAAATATATTCTTTGCTCTTTGAACCAATTTGGATGAAAATGAGATTCAACCATTGTCCACCCCCATTTTCATCTCCACTGTACAAGCTCTTTCTTGTGTGCCTCTTTTACGTGAGATAATTTTGTCCATTCTTCCCCATTCACTTTTCTCCTAGTGGATTTCTTTTTCTTACCCCTTCATTTTTTTGAGATCATTCCAACATAATCAACTTGCACCCATGCCCTCTGTCTATGTAGACTCCTTCTGTCTTAATAATGATAAAGTTCTTAGGAGTCACATGTATCATCTTCCCATATAAGGATTTAAACAGTTTAACTGTATCAAGTCCCTTATGATTTCTCTTTCATGTTTATTATCTTTCCAATTCTTTCCTTCAGGGCTCTTTCCCCCCGTTTTTATTATCTTGTTTTGTTTCTTTATCTCTTGCTTCATGAAATCCTGAAAAATCTTTATTTCTCTTTGAATATATCCTTGCTGTTGTTATAGCAATGTTCTTTCTATCTACATTGAATTATTGATATCTCTGGTGGGAGAATGGAAGAAACAGAGTAATTCACTGATGTAGTGGTGGTTCCAGGGAAAATCAAGTTTTCATAGGAGTGAGGTTTTTTTTTGACGTGTGTGTAAGGGCTGGTGGCATATTGTAGAAGTGCTTTTGGCTTTTCTTTGGATGGAATCCATATCTCTTGCACATTTTCTATTGTCTCTGGGATAGGACCTACAAAGGTGATCAGGGTGGTGGCCCAGCTTCTCAATTTCTTTGAGCCCAGCAATGAAAGAGCAGATTACAAAGAAGCCCTCTGAATGTAGTAATATATTACCAATCTTTTTATTTTCTAAGTTCTTGGATAGTGTGTGTTGTTGTTGTTGTTGAAATGTCTGAGGTGAGATTGTTGTTCATCCTTTGTTCTCTAAGAGGACCAATTACATCACAAGGGTGATGTCTTGACTTGCTCATGAGTTAGACTTAAGCAAGGCAGAACTACAAAATGTCATCAGCCTCACTATCTCCTCCAGAATCATTGGAATCCAATGGGAAGACATAGGTCAAGATGACTAGCAATGGCCTGGGGTATAGTGGGTGCCCTTGGCCTTTTTAAATTAAGGTCTTTCCCAGGTCTCAGTTTGTCTGAGGCAATACCCACTCAATGTCTAAGGGCTAGTAAGATTTGAGACAAAAGACAGCCTAGTTTACCATCTCAAAAGTATCAATTTTGGTTGTTATATGACTGTAGATAGCTTTGATTTCTTCTTCTGAAAGCTGTCTTTTCATACCCTTTGGCCATTTATCAATTGGGGAATGGCTCTTATTTTTATAAATTTGACCCAGTTCCCTACATATTTGAAAAATGAGCCTTTTATCAGAGAAAGTTGTTTGATTTTTTTTTTTTGATATTACTTCATTGTCTATGGTACCTTTTAGCAAAATGCAGAGGGGGAGGGGAATACCTTCTGAGATAAGAAAGGCAAGGTTAGAGCTAACAATCAATAGCTACGTTTTTGGTATTTGAGCAGAATAGTCAGTCAATTATAATCTGTTAAGCATCTAATATGTGCTAACTGTGTTAAGTGCTAGGGATACAAAAAAAATGGCAAAAGACAGTCCCTGTCTTCAAGGAGCACACAATCTAGTGGACAAAAGATCAGCAAAGAGATCCTCTTTAACTAAGCATTTTTTTTTCTTCCCCTGCATAGTGTAATGGAAAGAATAGAGGTCTTAGAGTCAGGAGACCTTGGTCTGGGTCCTGGCTTTTCTATTTACTAGTTTGTATGACCCTGGGTAAGTCATTTAACTTCTCTGTGCCTCACTTTCCTCTTCTGTAAAATAGGAGTAAATTGTATCTACACTGTCCCTTAGAACTAATGTGAGGAAACTTTTATGAATGGATGAATAAATAAAGCACTTACTAAGTGCAAAGCTTTGTGCTAATGGCCGGGGATATAAATAAAAAAGTAAGACAGTCCTTACCCTCAAGGAGCTCATATTCTTGTAGGGGAGACAACACATATGGAATCAAAGTACAACATACACGTGAGTTAGTATTATTCCCCTCCTTTCATACAATTTAACTTTTATAGTATTCTGCAAACATCACACATTCATGTACTTTTTCATCCAGAAAGTGACGGATCCAATGAGTGGGAACCAGATAGCATTTCCAGTGGAGAATTAATTGTAACCAGTTCATCACAGTACAGTTTTTCTAGGACACACACTTAGATAATTCTCATATAAAACTCATCATTGTTCGGTTATTTTTGGTAGTGAGATTTCACTGGTACCATATTTCCACTGTACATCCTGATCCTAAGCCTATTGCTAATGAATCCTTAGACAATGGTCTTGGATGTTTGTTTAGTCTCTTTTTTGGTTGATCTTGGCTTTGGGTTAGATGATTGGGTTGGCTGTGTCATGGATGAGCAGTGATTCTGGGAAGTCAACCCAAGAAGGCTGGAATTCCGAATTGCAGAAATGTTATCTTTGTGGCAAGGAAGACCTTTCATTGAGCTTCCTGTTCCCTGAGGCACCAGGTTAAGGCATCTTCCCCAGAGCCCAAAAGGTTTGACATTCCAGGTGCACTATCAGTTATCATCACTTAATACCTGTAAGAAGCAGGCCTAGCCCTCTTCTGATCATCCTCATTCACCAGTATAGCTGACAAAAAAACAAAACAAAACTTTTTTTTCAATCATAGCTTTTGTTGCCAACTTTAATTCATTCTTTTAAAAAAATATACAATTCACATTGTCCAACAAAACAAATCCTCTCATTGGCCATGCCCAAATAAGCACATTTTATTCTGGCTTTTAAGTCCATTACTTCTCTGGCAGGAGGTGAGTGGCAGATTTATATTCGGTCCTTTGGACTCATGGTTTATCACTACATTAATCAGAGTTTCTAAAGTCTTTCAAAGTTGTTTTACTTTATAGAGTTATTGCCATTGTATAAATTATTCTTCTAGTTTGGCTCATTTCACTCTACATTAGTTCGTAGAGTAGTTCTTCCCAGTTTCCTCTGAAACTATTCATTTCATCATTTCTTATGGTATAATAATATTCCATTAGATTCATATATGACAATTTGTTTAGCCATTACCCAGCAGGTGGGCACCTCTTCAATTTCCAGTTTTTGGTTACTATGAAAACAGGTGCTATAAATATTTTTGTATATATGACTCCTTTTCCCCTTTCTTTGATTTCTTTGTGGTGCAGGTCTAAGAACTTTTTGAGCATTATTCCAAATTGTTTTCCAGAATGGCTGGACCAATCCACAATTCCACCAATAATGTATTAGTGTACTTGCTTTCTTAAAGCTCCTCTAAAATTTGTTATTTTCCTTTTTTGTTATCTTTGCCAATCGATGGGTGGAGCCTCAATTGTTTAATTTTCATTTATACAATTAGAGATTTAGAGTGTTGTTGGTTTTTTCCTCTTAGCTCATTCTAAAGTTTTAGTACTCCCACCACTAGTCTTAGAGGTCTGTGCCATTTGTTGACCGGCATACCTTGGATATATTTTGGGTTCAATTCCAGGCCATTGCAATAAAGCAAATATCACAATAAAATAAGTCACATGAATTTTTTGGTTTCCCAGTACACATAAAAGTTATGTTTGTACTATACACTGTAGTCTATTAAGTGTGTAATAGTATTAGGTCTAAGAAAGCAATGCACATGGACTAATTAAAAATACTTTATTGTTAAAATATGCTAATCACTATCTGAGTCTTCAGCCAGTTATAATCTTTTTGCTTGGTGGATGGTCTTACCTCGATGTTGATGGCTGTTGACTGATCAGGGTGGTGATTGCTGAAGGCTGAGGTGACTGTGGCAATTTCTTAAAATCAGACAACAATGAAGTTTGCTGGATTGGTTGACTCTTCCTTTCACTTGAACACTCAGAGGCCACTGTAGGGTTATTTACTGGCTTCATTTCAATATTGTTGTGTTTCAGGAAGTAGGGAAACCTGAAGAGGAGAGATATGGGAGCAGCTTGCTGGTGGAGCAGTCAGAATACACACAACATTTATCAATTAAGTTTGCCGTCTCACATGGGTACGGTTCATGGTGCCCCAAAACAATTAACAATAGTAACATCAAAGAACACTGATCACAGATAATTATAACGGATACGATAATAATGGAAAAGCTTGAAATATTGTGACACAGAGACACATCATGAGCACATGCTATTGGGAAATTGGTGCCTATAGACTCGCTCAATGCAAGGTTGCCACAAACCTTCAATTTGTAAAAAAAAAAAAAAAATGCAGTATCTACGAAGTACAATAAAATGAGGTATGTCTGTACTATAATGTTCTATCAACTACACCCCCTAGCTGCCTTTTTTTTTTTAGTAAGTCCCTTGCAATTTCTTTTTCTTGTTCTTTTTCTTATTTACCTTTTCATGCTTCTCTTGATTCTTATGTTTGAAAGTCAAATTTTCTATTCAGTTCTGGTCTTTTCACTGAGAAAGCTTGAAAGTCCTCTATTTTATTGAAAATCCGTATTTTGCCTTGGAGCATGATACTCAGTTTTGCTGGGTAGGTGATTCTTGGTTTTAATCCTAGCTCCATTGACCTCCGGAATATCGTATTCCAAGCCCTTCAATCTCTTAACGTAGAAGCTGCCAGATCTTGGGTTATTCTGATTGTGTTTTCACAATACTCAAATTGTTTCTTTCTGGCTGCTTACAGTATTTTCTCCTTGATCTGGGAGCTCTGGAATTTGGCGACAATATTCCTAGGAGATTTCTTTTTGGGATCTGTTTGAGGAGGCGATCGATGGATTCTTTCCATTTCTATTTTGCCATGTGGCTCTAGAATATCAGGGCAATTCTCCTTGATAATTTCTTGAAAGATGATATCTAGGCACTTTTTTTGATCATGGCTTTCAGGTAGTCCAATAATTTTTAAATTATCTCTCCTGGATCTATTTTCCAGGTCAGTGGTTTTTCCAATGAGATATTTCATTCATATTGTCTTCCATTTTTTCATTCCTTTGGTTCTGTTTTATAATATCTTGATTTCTCATCAAGTCACTAGCTTCCACTTGCTCCAATTTAATTTTTAAAGTAGTATTTTCTTCAGTGGTCTTTTGGACCTCCTTTTCCATTTGGCTAATTCTGCCTTTCAAGGCATTCTTCTCCTCATTGGCTTTTTGGAGCTCTTTTGCCATTTGAGTTAGTCTGTTTTTTAAGGTGTTGTTTTCTTCAGTGTATTTTTCAGTATTTTTTTGGGTCTCCTTTAGCAAGTCATTGACTTGTTTTTCATGGTTTTCTCGCATCCTTCTCATTTCTCTTCCCAAGTTTTTCCTCTACTTCTCTAACTTGCTTTTCCAAATCCTTTTTGAGCTCTTCCATGGCCTGGGACCAGTTCATGTTTTTCTTGGAGGTTTCTGTTGTAGGCTCTTTGACTGTGTTAACTTCTTCTGTCTGTATGTTTTGGTCTTCTTTGTCACCAAAGAAAGAATGCAAAGTCTGAGACTGAATCTGGGTGCGTTTTCGCTGCCTGGCCGTATTCCCAACCAACTAACTTGACCCTTGAGTTTTTCAGTGGGGTATGACTGCTTGTAGACTAGAGAGTTCTATGTTCCACGTTTGGGGGGGAGGTGCCAGCTCTGCCACACCAGCACTGCTCCTACCCCAAGAACCCCCAACCCAGACTGGGCTTAGATCTTCAGCAGGCTGTGCACTCCTGCTCTGATCCACCACTTAATTCCTCCCACCAGGTGGGCCTGGGGCCGGAAGCAACAACAGCTGTAGCTGCCACACCTCCGCTGCCCCTGGGGCTGGTAGCCGAACAGCGAATTCCTTCCACTCCCTCAGCTTTTCCCACTAACCTTCTCTGCTGTCTTTGGTGTTTGTGGGTTGAGAAGTCTGGTAACTGCCGCAGCTCATTGATTCAGGGTGGTAGGGTGCATTCTACCCAGCTCCTGGTCTGGTTGGTCCGTGCTGCTCACGCTGGGCTCTGCTCTGCTCAGTTCCCAGCTCCCAGTTCCGTGTGGGATAGACCTTACCCAGAGACCATCCAGGCTGTCCTGGGCTGGAGCCCTACTTCCCTCTGCTGTTTTGTGGGTTCTGCCATTCTAGAATTGGTTCAGAGCCATTTTTTATATGTTTTTGGAGGGACTCGGCAGGGAGGTCACGCTAGTCCCCGCTTTCCAGCCGCCATCTTGGCTCCCCCTAGCTGCCTTTTTATAGCTTCAGAATTTTAATCTTGAGAGATTCCCATCCCCCATGAGCTGATTTCCTCATTGAATTTTAGTTTATGGGATCCTACCTACTCTTATCCGGAACCCTTTAAAATTTGCTTTACTGCAATCTTACCTTTTTTTCTCTCATAAATAGATAGACAAGTCGCTTCTCACCATGATTCCTGTTATTTCTTATAGAGCAATCAGTTGTTCCACTTGTGAGAATCAGAATAGAAATTCCCCTCAATGGTTCCTCTACCTTTTAAAGAAAGAAAATTTTCATTAAGATAAGTTGGTAAATTTTTAATTATTCTGCTTGGGGTAGAATGCTCTCCATTTATTTATTTCTTGCCTATCTTTTTGTAACAAATATGCCCTGGGCTTCCAGATCCAGGCTACTATACTTTTCAGGATTCTAGAGGCTACCCTAAGATATTGGTGTCTCTCTTCTTGAAATACTATCAGCTCAAGCCTCTATTGGTTGTGTTCTCTCTACTATAAGCCAGTGGCTGCCTGGCACCCTAGTTCTGACACCACTTAAAACAAATTAGCTTTTACAAGGGGGGATTTACTTCAAAGATAAGATGATAGCAAAAGCACAGACATTTTCCTCCAGTACTTTGTTGGAGTATTCTCCTTTATCCCACGTAGGTCTCCACGGACAGTGGGCTAAGACTTAGCACAATTGCTACAAAGAATTTATCCCACCGAGTTCACATCTAAATGTGGCATCACTGCTGGATGAGTCTTCATTTCAGATACTTATTAGTGGGTTGGGTCTCAAAGTTCTCTCCTTGTTCCTTGGGGTACTGATCCTGAACTGACTATGAAACTCAGCATTTACTCAACTCTTGACTCTTGAAAACCCAGATGCCCAGATTCCTGGATGGACCACTCTCCTGACCTTTTTTTCAAACTTTTTTTTGGAGGGGGGAAGGCAGGGCAATTGGGATTAAGTGACTTGCCCAGGGTCACACAGATAGTAAGTGTGTCAAGTGTCTGAGGCCAGATTTGAACTCAGGAACTCCTGACTCCAGGGTTGATGCTCTACTCATTGCACCACCTGGCTGCCCCTCTCCTGAGCTTTTGAAACTCACAAAGGCACAGTCTCCAAGCTGTTCACCTAAAACAAAAGAAGAAAACTCTAGGCTGGCAAGAAAATGATACATGTATTTATGGGACCACACATCAGTACTGGAGGAAGACAGTCTAGGTCCTCTTCCCTTATAGAACTGATTCTCAGTAGATTATCTCAGTAAGCTGTCAGGGAAGGAGGCAAACTAAGAACAGAGATCCACTGAGAGAGAAAAAACTGAGGCTGATGAAAGTCTTTTAAAGGTGTCCACATTTTAAATTCCATATCTCTTGCCAATCAGAGAGGCTATTATCCATGGTTAGCAAACTAGAACCATTTGCAGAATGTCTACACATATTCCAAACTCTCTCTCCAATACAAATCATCACAACTTTCCCAGAAGCAGGTTCCCCAGTCTCTTCCATGTGGGGAATAGCAGCAGAGGTGTTCTGCTCATGGATTGGTCCTTTGTTTCACGTTCTTACAACAGGCAACCATTTCTGCTCTGGAAGCTCTGACCTCCTCCTTCCTACCACCGCAAACCATTGCTTTTCTTGAACCTTCTACGATTGTATAACAGGACTCTGGAGACAATTTCCATGGTGGACAGAAGCTCCTAATATCCCTCTGTTAAAACCCCTTTTTTGCTGCTCTGATATTGTGGTAAGGCTGGGTCTAGACAGTCATTGACAAGCTAGCCTTGCCCATTCTTTTTTTTACTCACTTCTTTTTTTTTAATTAAATTTATTTTCAGTTTTCAACATTCACTTCCATAAGATTTTGAGTTCCAAATTTTCTCCCCCTCCCTCCCCTCCCCCACCCCAATGTACATTGAAATTGAAATAGGCTAAGCATGTAAATTGAAATAGGCTAAGCATGTACATTCATATTAAACCTATTTTTACATTAGTCATGTTGTATAGAAGAATTAGAACCAATGGGAGAAACCATGAGAAAAAAGAAACAAAAACAACAAAAAAGAGAGAGCAAATAATATGTTTCAATCTGCCTTGAGATTCCATAGTTCTTTTTCTGGATGTGGATAGCATTTTCCATCATGAGTCTTTTCTAATTGTCTTAGATTCTTGCATAGCTAAGAAGAGATAAGTCTATCAAAGTTAGTCATCATATAATACAGCTGTTACTGTATACAATGTTCTCCTGGTTCTGCTCACTTCACTCGGCATCAGTTCATGTAAATCTTTCCAGGTTTTTCTGAAGCCCATTTCATCATTTCTTATAGAACATTAGTATTCCATTACATTCATATACCACAATTTGTTCAGCTATTCCCCAACTGATGGGCATCCCCTCAATTTCTAATTCTTTGCCACCACAAAAAGAGCTGCTATAAATATTTTTGTATATGTGGGCCCTTTTCTCATTTGTATGATCTCTTTGGGATACAGACCTAGAAGCGGTATTGTAGCCTTTCTCATTCTTAAGGGAAGAAGCCATACCTGGTGCAGAGAGTACAGGAGATGAGAAGAGTGAAAGCAGGTCCCAGGTAGGGAGATAACAGTATCAGTACCTTGAGTTCAAACCCTCTTCTGATATTTACTAGCTGGGTGACGTTGGGCCAGAACCAATGTTCTTTCCATTTTACTAACTCATGAAACCATCCCTTTCCTACTCAAAAAACTTCAGAGGTGCCCAATTGCCTCTAGGATGAAACAAACTTCTCTATGTGGCTTTTAAAACATATCATAGTCTGGCTCCAACTTAATTATCTAGACTGATTTCAAATTATGCACCCATCCCCGTGCTCTGGTTCAGCTGAACTGGCCTATTCACGATTCCTCATATACATTTCATCTCCCATCTCCAAACTTTTGCCCAGGCTGTGTCCTTCCTCTTCACTTCTACTTCTTAGAATTCCTAGTTCTTTTCAAGACTTAGCTCGAGAAAGCCATGATCAAAAAAAGAGCCTAGATATCATCTTTCAAGAAATTATCAAGACTTAGCTCAAGGCTTGCCTCCTACACAAAGCCTTTTCTGATCCTTTCAGTTATCACTGCTCTCTCCCCCAAACTTACAGAAAAGATGTATTTGGCATCATTAGAACATGGGTTCATAGATTTAAAACTTAACAGGACCTTAGAGGCCAACCAATCTAAACACCTCATTTTACAGATGAGGAAATGAAAACTTAGGGAGGTTAGGCCATTTGTCTAAGGTCCCTAAGGTAGTAGCAGACAGGCTGGATTTGAATCCTTTGATGTTAAAATCCAGTGATATTTTCGCTATACAAAATAGAGAATTTGATTTAAAAGAGAACCCAGACCATGTAATCCAAACTTCTCATTTTACAGTTGAGGAAATTGAGGTATATCTATCTGTCTGTCTGTCTGTCTATTTGGTTGAGTTCAACTGAATTGAAGGTTTCATGGAGGAGGTAAATTTTGAGGTGGGTCTTATAGGGATGGGTAGGAATTGAACAAAGTGAGGGGTTATGTGTATGTATGAGTGAGAAGGGTATATATGAACTATGTTTCTGACCTATTATGGTAAATGTGATATGCTTAACATAGTCCCTGGCACATAGTAGGTGCTTAATAAATGTTATTGGCAGCTGTGACCTAAAAAAACCTAATGTGTTTTGGTATGTCATCCTACTCCCCACCCCCCTACCCTCATTCCATTCTCCTGTTCTCCAAATGAAATTTTTTTTACCTTACTCACTTGTCTGTCTGTCTGTCTTTCCAGATGAAGTTGCACAAGAGGAGCTGTTTTTGTCTCAGCTGAGCTGGTTCTCAGCCATGTGGACAGTTAAACCACATATACAAGTGGGAAAGCCATTTGCATGTTGAACCCCAGCCAGACAAGCCCAATGTAATTGGCAGCTCCCAATCCTCTCTGCACATAAAGGGAAAACAAGGCATGCCAAGAGGTTCAGTGACTTCATACAGGGACAGATTCCCTGGGAAGAAAAGAAGTGAGTTTTTTTTTCCTCTCTTCGTTTGTTTTCTCACATTTCACCCTTCACATTTTATTTGGTTAAATGGAGAAACATCACAGCCAGTCAGCCACAAAAGACTATGATGAGTGGAAAAATCATACAGCTTCTTCATGCACCTGACCAAACTTTGGTTAGATGCCTTCTGTATTCAGAGCCCTACTCTCTAAAAGGAAAAGGGAAGACACGATCCCTGCCCTGCCCTGCTTTCAAGAAACTTACCTTAAGAAATGGTTCCTGCCCTCAAGTCATTTACACAGTCAGAGGAGTGTTGCAACCAGCTCCAACAGGCTCAGAAAAGGTGATGGTGAAATGTATACCTTGGAAACTGGAAAATTTTATAAGTCAAGGCTTGATTTATTGTTTTGCTACTTGTCTAGGATTAAAAAAGTGATAGAGAAGATGTTTATAATGCATATTAAACTTAAAAGTCTATCATGGGTTTTCAGAGTGCTGGCTGATAAACATTTGCCAACACACACCTGCTTACACTCTAGTCATGGATGGTCTCTAAGCTCTGATAGCACACAGAAAATCACAGAATCTCAGAGGTGAAAGGGAACCCGTAGACCATCTAGTCTGATGAATACATGAACAAGAATCTGCTGTAGTGCATCCCCCAAAAATGACCATCCAGTCATTGCTCGTGATCCAATGTGAGGCAACCTTTGACAGATCTAATCATTAGATTTTTCCTAATTCTTCTCTATAAAATTTCACTCACTGCAATGACTAGTTCTGCCCTCTGGTGTCAAACAATCCAAGTTTAATTTTTCTCACTCAAAACTCCTGGGCACATGGACAAATATCATGTCACTTCTCTGCTTCAAGCTAAATGTACCCACTTCCTTCAATGACTTCTCACAATCCTAGTTCACCTCCTCTGCACACTCTCCAGTTCATCAATAGCCTTCCTAAATTAGGGTGCTCCAAACCTGATTGTCATCCATTGTGTTAGCTATCCTTTTGTGTTATCTGCAGATTTGATAAACGTGTAGCCATTGATAACCATGTTAAGTTTGTGAAAACTCCTAGGCTTATCACAGGTTACTGAAGCACTCCATTGGAGATTTCCTCCCCAACTGACATCAGACCACTGATTATTCTTTGGGTTCAGCCATTTGACCTGTTCCTATGTTGTCTAATTTTACTATTATTCTACCCCTAAAACTAGCTCTTGAAAATAGCAGCTCAAAAAACCTGAAGCTTGGGACAGTGCCCCCCTCCACCTGGGGAGCATAGCCCAACTTTAACAAAGTTAAAAGTCAAGAAATAGGCTGGGGAAATGAGTAAACAACAAAAAAAGAACCTGACCACAGAAAGCTACTACAGTGAAAGGGAAGCTCAAGACATAAGAAGAAGACAGCGATGTCAAACAACAACAAGCAAAGCCTCAAAGAAAACTGTGACTTGGATACAAGCCCAAGAAAAAATTCCTAGAAATGCTCAAAAGGGATTTTAAAAATAAAAAAGAGAAGTTGAGGAAAATTGGGAAAATAAATGAGAATGATGCAAGAAGACTATGAAAAGAGGGTCAATAGTTTGGTAAGCAAAGCACAAAAAATACTGGAAAAAATAACACCTCAAAAACAAAAATAGATTAAATGTTAAAAGAGGCAGGAAAATACACTGAAGAGAAGAACTCCTTGAAAACCAGAATCAGCCAAATGGTAAGACAGGTACAAACATTCAATGAAGAAAAGAACTCCTTAAAAAGCAGAATTAGCCAAATGGAAAAAGAAGTACAGAATCTCACTAAAGAAAATAACTCCTTAAAAATTACATTTGGACATGTGGAAGCTAATGATTCTATGAGAAATCAAGAAACAATAAAACAAAGTGAAAAGAATAGAAAAAACAGGAGAAAATGTACAAAATTTCATGGGAAAAAAGAAATGACTTGGAAAATAGATTGAGGAGAGATAAGTAAAAATTATTGGACTACCTGAAAGTCATGATAAAAGAAGAGCCTAGATATCATATTTCAAGAAATTATCAAGAAAATTTCCCTGATATTTTAGAACCAGAGGGTAAAACAGAAGCTGAAAGTTTCCACTAGTCACCTCCTGAAAGAGATCCCAAAATGAAAACTCCCAGCAGTATTATAACTAAATTCCAGTGCTCCCAGGTCAAGGAAAAAATATTGCAAGCAGCCATAAACAACAATTCAAATGTTGTGGAGCCACAGTCAGGAATAGACAAGATTTAGCAGCTTCCACATTAAAGGAGTGGAGAGCTTTGAATATGTTATTCCCGAAGGCAAAGGAGCTAGGATTACAACCAAGAATAACTTACCCAGCAAAACTGAATATAATCCTTCAAGAGAAAAAATGGATATTTAATGAAATACTGGACTTTCAAGCATTCTGATGAAAAGACCAGAACTGAATAGAAAACTTGACTTTGAAATAAGAGACTCAAGAGAATCATAAAAAGGTAAACATGAAAGAGAAATCAAAAGGAACTCAGTAAGGTTAAACTGTTTAAATTCCTATGTGGAAAGATGATACTCATAACTCCTAAGAACTTTATTATTATTAGGGCAGTAAGAAGGTGTATATACAGTCAGAAGGCATGGGTGTGAGTTGATTATGATGGGATGATCCAAGAAATGAAGAAGTGAGAAAAAGGGATACATTGGTAGAAGGGGGAAGGGAGAGGAAGAATGGGAAAAAAATCATCTCACATAAAAGATACATGAAAGGAAGAACTTCTACAGTGGAGGAGAAGCTGGGAGGGGTGCTGGTAGGCAATACTTGAACCTTACGCTTGTCAGAATTGGCTGAAAGAGGGAATAACATACACACTCAGTTGGGTATAGAAATCTATCTTATCTTACACAGAAGTAGGAGGGGAAGGGAATAAGAGAAGAGGGTTGCTGATAGAAGGGAAGATTGATTAAGGGATGTGGTGGTCAGAAGCAAAACAGACTTTTGAGGAGAGACAGGGTAAAAAGAGACAGAGGAGGAAATAGGATAGAGGGAAATACACAATAAGTAATCATAACTGTGAATGTGAATGGGATAAACTAACTCACAAAATGGAAGTGAATAGCAGAATGGATTAGAAACCAGAACCCAACAATATGTTAATTACAAGAAACACACTTGAAGCAAAGAGATACACACACAGAGTAAAAATAAGGGGCTGAAGCAGAATCTATTATACTTTAGCAGAGGTAAAAAAGAGAGGGGTAGCAATCATGATTTCAGACAAAGCAAAAGCAAAAATAGACCTAATTAAAAGAGATAAGCAGAGAAATTACATTTTGCTAAAAGCCACCATGGACAATGAAGTAATATAAATACTAAACATATATGCACCAAATGGCATGGCCTCCAAATTCATAAAGGAAAAGTTAAATGAGACGCAAGAGGAAATAGATAGTAAAACTATACAAGTGGGGGACCTCAACTCTCCCCTCTTAGAAATAGATGAAACTAACTGTAAAATAAACAAGAAAGTAGTTAAGGAAATGAACAGAATTTTAGAAAAGTTAGATTTGATAGACTTCTGGAGAAAATTGAATGGGAATAGAAAGGAGTATATTTTTTTTCAGCTGTACATAGCACCTTCACAAAAATTGACCCTATATTGGGGCATAAAGGCCTCACAAACAAGTACAGAAATATTAAATGCATCCTTTTCATACCATAATGTAATGAAAATTACATTTAATAAAGGGCCATGGAAGCATAGATTAAAAGCTAATTGGAAATTAAATAGTCTAATCCTAAAGAATGAGTGGGTCAAAGAACAAATCATAGAAACAATCAATAATTTCATTAAAGAGAACAACAACAATGAAACAACATACTAAAATTTGTGGAATATAGCCAAAGCAGTACTTAAGGGAAAATTTAGGCCTCTATATGCTTACATCAATAAAACAGAAAGAACAGATCAATGAATTGGGCATACAACTAAAAAAAAACCTAGGAAAAGAAAAAATGAAAAATCCCCAATTAAACACCAAATTAGAAATCCTCAAAATCAAAGGAGAGATTAATAAAATAGAAAGCAAGAAAATCATTTAACTAAGAAACGAAGCCAGGAGTTGGTTTTATGGGGGAAAATGCAATAAAATAGATAAATCATTGGCTAATTTAGTTTTTTTTTTAAAAGGAAACCAGTATAAAAAAGTGAATTAGCTGCAAATGAAGAGGAAATTAAAGTAATTATTAGGAGCTATCTTGCCAAATTATATGCCAATAAATCTAGCAATCTAAGTGAAATGGATGAATATTTACAAAAACATAAATTGCCTAGATTAACAAAAAAAGAAATAGAATCCCATCTTAGAAAACAAGATTGAACAACCTATCAATGGGCTCCCGATATAAAAATGCTCAGAACCAGATGGATTCAGAAGTGAGTTCTATCAAACATTTACAGAACAATTCATTCTAATACTTTATAAACTATTTGGAAAAATTGGCAGAAAAATTGGTCCTATCAAATTCCTTTTATAACACGAATATGGTGCTAATACATAAACCAGGAAGAGAAAAAACAGAGAAAGAAAACTATAAACTAATTTCCCTAATGAATATTAATGCAAAAATTTTAAATAAAATACTAGTAAGGAGATTACAGCAATATTTCACAAAGATAATACACTATGACTAGGTGGGATTTATACTAGGAATGCAAAGCTGGTTCAATACTAGGAAAACTGTCAGCATAATTGACCATATCAATAATAAAACCAACAAAAACCGTATGATTATCTCAATAGATGCAGAAATATGTAACACTCATTTCTATTAAAGACATTAGAAAACATAAGAATTAATAGAGCTTTCCTTAAAATGATAAGTAGTATCCATCTAAAGCTATCAGCAAGCATTATCTGTAATGGGGGTAAGCTAAAAGCCTTTCCAATAAGATCAGAGGTGAAGCAAAGATGACATCACCACCACTATTATTCAATATTGCACTAGAAATTCTAGCTATAATAGTAAGAGAAAAAAAATGAAAGAACTATAATAGGTAATAAGAAACAAGAATTATCACTCTTTGCAGATCATATGGTAATATACTTAGAGTATTTTAGAGAATCAAGTTAAAAACTAATGGAAACAATTTACAACTTTAGCAAAGTTGTAGAATATAAAATAAACCCACACAAATCATCAGCATTTAAATATATTACCAACAAAGACCAACAGCAAGACATAGAAAGAGAAATTCCATTTAAAATAGCTGCAGATAATAAAGAACACAGGGGAATCTACCTGCCAAGACAAACCCAGGAACTATATGAACACAATTACAAAACACTTTTCATAGAAGAAATAAAGCAAATCTAACCAACTGGAAAATATTAATTGACCATGGGTAGACCGAGCCATTATAATAACAATGATAATTCTAACTAAATTAATTTACTTATTTAGTGTCATACCAATCAAACTGCCAAAAATTATTTTATAAAGCTAGAAAAAAAATAAAATTCATGTAGAAGAAAAAAAGGTCAAGAATATCAAGAATCAATGAAAAAAATAAGAAGGAAGGTGGTCTAGCAGTACTAGATCTCAAACTAAATTACAAAGTGATAATCGTCAAAATAATCTGTTACTGGCTAAGAAAATAGAGTGGTAGATCAGTGGAATAGATTGGGTACATAATACATCGTAGTAAGTGACTATAATAATCTAGTGTTTGATAAACCCAAAGATCCAAGTTTTTGGGACAAGACCTCACTAATTGACAAAAACTGCTAGAAAAACTAGAAAGCAGTTTCACAGAAACTAAGCATAGACCAACATCTTACATGATATACCAAGATATGGTCAAAATGGATAAATGATTTAGACATAAACGGTCATATCATAAGCAAATTAGGGGAGTATGGAAAATTTTATCACTCATCTATAGAGAAAGGAAGAATTTATGACAAAATAAGATATAGAGAGATCCATGGGATGTTAAATGGAAATGAATATAATAAATATCACCACGAGTATAACTCAGAGAGGTTAAGTCACTTGTCCAACGTCACACAGCTATCTAATAAAGTCATAATGTCAGGATTAGAACGTAGGTCTCTTAATTCCTAATCTAGCACTCTTTCTGTCTTACCACGATGCCTCCCTATTGGCACACTCTTTCAACATAACACTGAGTTAAACATGAGCTAGTCTTGTGAATAGGAATATGTTGAGTTGGCTCCATGAGGAGGTGGAAAGGGGCAGCTGTTGATGGGCTGTGATTTAAAGAGCATTAGGTAAGAACACTCTTACCCCAACTACATCCCCATGTTGTTGTTGTCTGAGTCATTTCAGTTGTGTCCAACTCCTTGCGACCCCATTTGGGGTTTTCTTGGCCGGGGTACTAGAGTGATTTGCCATTTCCTTCTCCAGCTCATTTTACAGATGAGGAAACTGAGGCAAGCAGGGTTAAGTGGCTTGCTCAGGGACATACAGCTAGCAAGTTTCTGAGGCTAAATTTGAACTCAGGAAGATGAGTCTTCCTGACTCAGGCCCAGCGCTCGATCAGTTGTGCCACCTAGCTGCCAAATCTGCCTGAGGCTAATTTTGAAATCCTGCCTGTTGAGATTAAGTCCTTGGAATTAAGGTTGGGATTGCAACGCCTATGTGATACCCACAGCAGCTGCTGTGAAGATGCATACCTGTTCCCAGGGTCAGTTCGCAAAATATAATAAACCCTCTTCCTCCAAGACAAAACCAAAATATTTGTTTGGAACGTTACTATTAGGATACCAGAAGGCAAGATTTAGCAATGTACTCATCACCAATCCAGGGATCTCAAGCGTTCTTTAAGTTCCCCTAGGCAAGTTCCTCCCTCTGCCCACACCTCTCCCTCCAAGTAATAAAATATATACTGTTTCCAATCAAGGACTTGATTGGCTTAGTGAGAGAAGCTTGGAAATCAGCACTTAATTGGAAAGGTGTGCAAATCCCTGTTGTATCTCATTAACCCTGCAGGGATATGGAATCCCTACCTTGTGAGTGAGACCCCATTTCTGATTTAATTTACGTCGGCCTTTAGATGCTAAGAAGTAATAGCTTCCATATATAATTGCAAAAATGTAACATGGCCTTAAATGTGGTTAGCCACAAAGGTCACAGCAACGCTAGTGGGAAGGAAGGAAACAAAGATTTATTGAGCACCTACTATGTGCCAGGTACCCTGCTAAGTCCTTTGTAAATATTTCATTTGGGGCAGCTAGATGGCGCAGTGAGTAAAGCATGGGCCCTGGAGTCAGGAGGACCCGAGTTCAAATCCGACCTCAGACACTTGACACACTACCTTGTGTGACCTTGGGCAAGTCACTTAACCCCAACTGCCTTGCCTTCCCCCCTCCAAAAAATCAAAATAAAAATAAATATCTCATTTGATCCTTACTACAAGCCTGGGAAGTGGGTGTTATCATTATCCCTGTTTGACTGTTGAGGAAACTGAGGCAGACAAGGTTAAGTGATTTGCCCAGAATCATACAGCTAGTGTCTGGATTTGAACTTGTGTCTTCCTGCCTCCAGGCTGTAACGGCAACTACACCGGCACACCCAGGCTGGCTGCTGATGTACGTTCTTTTATCTGCTTTACTAGGAAAGACAGCTGTTGAAACAACAATCTTTTTAATTAAACAGAAAAAAATACAGAGAAGAGAAATAAAGATCAATAGACAGGGCTCTACTGCCTGAATCAAAGCTTTCCATCCACCGCTGAATCGAGAGAGCCTTTACCTCTGAGGAGTTGGGGACCTCTGAACGTATGGCCACTCAGAGTCTCGACCAGGGAATCACAGCATCTTTCTCATAGGCGAGCCCCCAAAGCAAAAGCTCACCTCTCAGAAAATATAGTCTTTCACCTAATAGGCTTAGAGCCAGAAGTCATCACAACCCACCTCATTGCCTAATTAGCTTATTAACACAAGGTTTGCAAGCCTTCCCTCAGTGGGCTCCACATGAGGCCTATTAAGGAGCAGGGAAGATCTTATTTCCCGTTGACCTTGCACAGGCCCAAGCACTCTGTCCACTAGGCCAACTAGGAAAAATGGAAAGCACTCTGGTTCTGGACTTAGAGGACTGAGGTTCAAATCCTTCCTCTGTACTGCCCATAACATCTATGTCACTGATTTATCATATGGAAAATGGGAAGGTTGGGCTGGATGATCTCAAAGATCCCTTCAAGCCCTAAATTTGTGGTTCTATAATCCATGAAAGTTTCTCTCTGTATGTTATTTGTCCATCACTTGCCTTGCCTTCTCTGTCTCACTGGTATGTCTTTCTTCATCTAGCATTCTTGCTTTTTCTTTGGCTATTCCATCCTCATTTTATTTCGTCTTCTTTCTCATCCTCCTCTCCACCTCTTTTTTCCCCCTCCCTTTACAAACCACAACATAGAGGTGAAGTAGATTTGTTATTATTTATTATGTTAATTAGTCATGTATTCCTTGTTCATGAGTGGAACATTTTATATTTCTTTCTCTAAGACAAATAAAATAAACTTTATTTTTCACTCTTGTGATCCTGGATCTGCAACCCTTTCCCTGCCCCCAGGACTTCAATTCATGATTGAGTTATGATACCTTTAATTAAAATTAAACTCTTAGGTGAAGGTTAATTGACTGTGTTACTAGTAGGGTCGTGTAATGAACATAGAGGTGGCCTATGAGTCAGAAAGGCCTGCGTTCAAGTTACGCCTCTGAAACATATTGTCTAGAAGTGACCCTGGGCAAGTCATTTATCATCTCAGTGACCTGGGCAACTCTTTGAAATGATAAAATGCAGAACAGGTGCAGATCTGCATTAGTAAAGTGAGTGGATACATTAGAAGGCTCCTCTTAGGAGGATAAAACCATAGGGTTTGGCTCCCTAGCCCCAACACAGCTATTAACACATTGCTATAAATTCATTTATCTCATGATGGAGGCTTTTATGATAGAAGGAGAAATATTTGGAGATGAAGGAGGGAGTTGGTGGCATGGGTCGGGAGTCATTGGAGAAGGAGTGGTGCTGGTACTGGGGAAAGAGACTAAAAAAGCCAGTTGGAAGGACTCTGAAGTTGAACAGCACAGTTTAGCGCAGGACCAACCTAGGCTGGAAAATCTGTGGTCTTGGACATTCACATAGAAAAAGAAAGAGAAAGGCCCTTAGAGATCTAGCTTAGGTATTTTACAAGTGAGGAGACCGAGGTTCAGATTGGGAAAGTCACTCACCCAAGGGCATGTAGTCAGTTAATGATAGAAGCCGGACTAGAATCCAGGTTTCCTGACTTCCTATTCAGAGGGCCATTTTCCACACTGCTCTCTAACTCATTCAGAAAGCCACAGGAAACCCATGTGTTACTTATCTGTCACATCACATAGCCAGATTTGTTCTATTTTCAAACAACTATTTGACTCCCTCCAAATATGGACGTGACACTCCTCCGTAATAAATGCTTCCTAGCCAGTTCTGTGTCACTTCCCAGCTCCAATAATTTCAGTGTCTACTTCCATCTGTCTCTGCTGCCAAGATGAATCTTACTGAAACTGCATATTGATCATGATACTCTCGAGCTCAAATATCTTCAGGGACTGCCAGCTGTTTGGTACAGCTAGGTGGTGCAATGCATGGAGTGCTGATCCTGGAGTCAGGAAGACCTGACTTCAAATCCGAACTCAGATGCTTATTGGCTATGTGACTTCTGAGGAAGTCCCTAAATCATAATAACCTGGAAAGACTTATATGATCTGATGCTGAGTGAGGGGAGCAGAACCAGGAGATCATTATACACGATTACAGACACACGGTGTCTCTGATGACTGGCTTTGATAGACTTGGCTCTTCTCAGCGATGCAAGGTTCAAAGACAACTCCAAAAAGCTCATGATGGAAAAAGCGATTCACGTCCAGAGAAAGAATTACAGAGTCTGAATGCAGATGGAAGCAAACTATTTGCTCTCTTTTTTTGTTTCTGTTTTGTTTCGTCTTTCTCCTGGTTCATTCCATTGGTTGTAGTTCTTCTTTGCAACCTGACTATTGTGAAAATGTGTTTAATGTGAAGGTATATGCAGAGCCTATATTGGATTGCATGCCATCTTGGGTGGGGAGGAGGGAGGAGAGGGAGGGGGAGAAAATTGGAAACTCAAAACCTTGAGGAACTGAATGTTGTAAACTAAAACTAAATTAATTGATTAATTAAAAATATCACCTACCTCCCAAGGTTGTTATAGGAATCAAATGAAATAATTATAAAGTGCTGAGCCATAGGGCTTGGTACACAGTAAGTGCCACATAAATGTTAGCTATCATCATCGTTGTCTTCATCATCATTGTTTTTGCTCTTGTTATTGTTAGCGTAGTGGGGTCTGGGGCCCCCTAGGGAGTGGTAGATTGACCTCAGGGAGTATACAATCAACCCATCAGAGGGTTCCATCCTGCTCAACCCACGATAGCCAATAGCCAATCGCCAATCATAGGGCTTGTTTCCAATACAACTAATGACATGTACCCATATCCCTCTACATTCTGCCCCACTCCACCACCCATCCCTTTGCTACAAAAATCCTCAACCCCCCTCTTCCTGTACCAGGCATCAGCCTCTCAGGACAGTTACAACCCACTTGGCCACCCATGGCAGAAGCTGTGTAGGTGCTCTTCAGAATATCTACCTTTCCCCTAGGATGCCCATATCATGGCTGTGCCGGCAACTCTCCGAGGACAGGCTGTAGCTCTAAGACGGAGACCAGCTTCCTCTTTTCATTTTGAGTGGGACAGAGTGAGATACCCATGATGATCAGCCATGGATGGGTTGAAATATGTATAGCAGGTGTTTCCATGTCTTCCTCTTCTTCATCATCATCATCCTCTTCTTCTTTTTCTTTTACTTCTTCTTTTTCTTCTTTGTCTTCTCCTCCTCCTTCTCCTCTTCCTCCTCCTTTCTTCTCCTTCTCTTCCCTTTTTATGGTGATGTCACCATTACTCTTCTACTAGTCCAGGTTTATAACCTCAGTGTCATCTTTGACACCTCATTCTGATCCACCCTGCATACCAAATCTTGCTGTTCCTATCTCTGAAACATTTCTCCTAACTCTCCCCTTCTTTACTCACACAGCCACCACCCTGGTTTAGTCCCTCAGCACCTCTTACCTGGACTATTGCAACAGCCTCTTTAAAAAAACATAATTATTTTTATTTATTTCATTAAATATTTTCCAAATACACATATTTTTTTTAAAAAATCTTTTTATTTTAAATTTTGAGTTTCCAAATTCTCTCCCTCCCACCCTTCTCCACTTCTTAAGAAACCAAGCAATTTTATTTCAGTTATGCATGTTTCCATATTAGCCATGAAAAACATATTTCCATATTAGGCATGTTACAAAAGAAAACAAGAACAAAATAATGCAATAATAATAAAGAAAGTTTAAAAAGTATGCTTCAATCTGAATTAGACTCCCATCAGTTCTCTCTCTGGAGGTGGATAACATTTTTCATCATGGGTCATTTGGAAATGTCTTTGATCTGTAATAGCCTTTTTTTTTGCAGAGGGGAAGGCAGGGCAATTGAGGTTAAGTGACTTGTCCAAGGTCACACAGCTAGTAAGCGTATCAAGTGTCTGAGGCTGGATTTGAACTCAGGTCCTTCTGACTCCAGGGCTGGTGCCCTATGCACTGCGCCACCTAGCTGCCCCGTAATAGCCTTTTATTGGATATTTATGCCTCAGGTGTTTGTCCACTCTGACTCATCCTCCGCAGAGCAGCCAAGATGATTTTCATAAAGTGCAGGTCCGATCATATTACTTCCCTATGAGACAGTGCAGTAGATAGAGCAGTAGGTCCAGAGTCGAGAAGACCTGAGTTCAAATCACCTAGTTTCCTTGACTATCAGATGAGATAATAACAGCACCTACCTTGCAGGATTGTCGTGAGGATCAAATGACATAATATTTGTAAAATGCTTGGCATAGTACCTGGTGCATAGTACGTGCTTAATAAATACTTGTTTCCTTTCCTTCCTTCTTTCCTTCCCAATGCAATCTCCAGCAACTCCCTAGAGATGCTGGGATAAAGTTATTTTGTCTTTGCCTTATCCTTTAAAAAATTCTTTTTTGTTTGTTTTATGATGTACATAACTGTTAGCATAGTGGTATACGTATGTAATTTATAAATAAGTAAGTAGTTGTTGTTCGGTTGTTTTCAGTTACATTTAACTCTTCGTCACCCCATTAGGGCTTTTCTTGGTAAAGATACCAGAGTGGCTTGTGATTGCCTCCTCCAGCTCATTTTATGTATGAGGAAACTCAGGCAAACAAGGTTAAGGGACTCGACCAGAGTCATATAGCTAGTAAGTGAGGTCAGATTCGAACTCAGGTCTTCTTACCTCCGGGCCTACCACTCTATCCACTGAACCATCTAGCGGCAAGTAAATAGTAGAGGTATATAGTTTATAAATAAGTAAATATTAAGAGCATGTGCTCAAATTTTTTTACTGAGAGATATGTACAATCAAAAAAGTTTGAAGACCACTGGCAGAGAGGATCAAGTCCAAGTTCCTGATTTAGCCAAGGCCCTTCATAATTTGGCGCCAACCTACCTTTCCAGTTTTTTCTCCTGTGACTTCCTTAAATGAACCCTCTTGTCTAGCCAGACTGCTATCCTCAACTGAATATGAACTGAATGCCCTGAACTGTGCAACCTCCACGCTTTTGCCCATGATGTTTTCTGATCTAAGATTCAGATTCACAACAATATTCATTAGCTGTATGACTTTAGGAAAGTTACTTCCCTCTTTGGGGCCTCAACTTCTTTTACTTATAAAATGAGAAGACATTTCAGTTCTATTTGTCTAGTTTTGTTGACTACATCACAATAGGGTCCATCTCCATTTTGCTGTGTGAACTCGGCACATTGTGTGTGTGTGTGTGTGTGTGTGTGTGTGTGTGTGTGTGTGTGTGTGTGTGTGATGGTAGATACTTCAATTCAGAGTTTGGATGTCAGGAACCTTTTGGTGTCAAGGATCTTTGACTTCTAACTGACAGGGTCCTTTGACCTCTGAAACAGATATACTTGAGGAAAAGGGGAAAGGCTCATGAAATCTTGTCAAGGATACAGCCACCAAACTTGTGACATAGGCTACTGGACTATCCTGTCCTTATGACCTCCAGCAGGGAATCTAAGCCTAACCCCAGCAGGTTGCTATATAGCCCAGTCCATCACCAGTCTGTTTCTAAAGTAAATACCACACAGGGACCTAGACTGCCAACAGCTTCACTGCTCTGTCACTCAAAAGTCTCACCTGGCTCTGCTGTCATTACAACCCGTTTTGCAGTACAAGAGCCAGTTTAAGAAATACCAGCCTCAGATTTGAGAAGTTGACTATGCGTAGCCTCCAAAGGGGAGGGAGAAAGACTGGTGTCCTCGTCAGGGTTATTGGCGTCCTCTACTGACTTCTTCACTGTGGCAGCGTCCTGGGGCTCAGCTCTGGGAGAGGACGCTAAAGTGACAGGCGAGGTAAGAGCTCATTTGAGTTTTGAGATCAGATTGTGCCCCAGCGCTCTTACATGAGAGCTGAATGGTGCCCTGTGAGCAGTCAAGAAGGAATCTGATGTGATTCTGACTATTACTAACATACTTTGTTTTTTTCCCCTTGGGGGAATCAATAGGGCTACCTTAATGACAGCTTAGGGGAAGAAGCTGTGGTTCCTGTGGCAACCAGTTTGAGAAACCCAAGAAAGGAGGAAAAAAACCCATAAAAGTCTATCTCTCCTTGTGGTAAAAATAGTCAATAGCTGAGATTTTTAAGAAAAGGGAAAAAACAAAAACAGTGTTTGGTGCATGAGTCATGATGACTTCTCCCAATTATGCAGCTATTAGACTCCAAATAAAGCTACCAACCGAGAAGCCTGGAATGTCAGGCGGTGAGGATGCCTGACAACTCGGCCCCCTCTCCTGACTGAAGCTCACATTTGACTAGCAAAAATAGCCCTCCTCTGCTCAGGAGACCAGGGAGAGGGACGTGTGTGTGTGTGGGGGGGTGTGGGTGTGTGTGTATTGCCAACCTACCTTCTCTGTCTTAGCTTTCTCTGTCTCTAGGGGTGGTGTGCTATCATGGATAGGGTACAGGACATTAAGTTAGGAGAAAGCTGGGTTCATAGTCTGGCTCTAATAATCACTAATGGTGTGATGGGCAGGTCACTCAAACTTTTTGACAGTTTCCTCATATACAAAATGAATTCTACACTTATCTCACAGGGTTATTGTAAGGGTCAAACCAGGATCTATATTTAAAGGGTTTTATAAATCTTAAAATGCTATAAATAGATGTTAACAATTATTATCCCCCCCCCCACTTACCACTGAGCTTCTGTCAACCTCCTGAACCTGCTGCCATATACTGCCATCTCCAGTTAATCAATCAAAATTTATTAAGCCCTTAATATTTACTAAGACACTGTGCTAAGCACCGAAAATGCAAAAACAAAAGTAAAACAGTCCCTACCCTCAAGGGGCTTATGTTCTAATAAGAACATGACATGTGTATATATGAATACACATATGTATATGTATGTACCTAAATGTATACATGTATAAATATAAATAAGTATGAGCACATGTATATTTATAGTGATATTTCTATTTATAAAATAGTTAATATTTCTAGTTTTATATTTAGCATTTAAGTTAATATTTGTATTTATAAAAGATGCACATGGGGCGGAGCCAAGATGGTGGCTAGAAAGCAGGGACTTGCCAAAAGCTCTCCCCCAGGACCCTCCAAACACCTCTAAAAATGGCTCTGAACAAATTCTAGAACTGCAGAACCCACGAAACAGCAGAGGGAAGCAGGGCTCCAGTCCAGGACAGCCTGGATGATTGCTGGGTGAGGTCTATCACACCATGCTGGGAGCAGAGCAGAGCCCAGCCTGGGCCATGCCAGGACCAACAAGACTCGGGATCCAGGTGGAATAGGCCATAGCTCCCTGAATCAGTGAGCTGAGGTAGTTACCAAACTTCTCAGCCCACAAACACCAAAGACAACAGAGAAGGTTAGTGGGAAAAACTGCTGGGACAGAGTAAAAGGAGTTCGCTGTTGGCCACCGCCCTGGGTGCAGCAGAGGTGGTGCAGCTCTGAGGCTGCTTCCAGAGCTACACCTGCAGTGGCCTCTGGCCCCAGGCCCACCTGGTGGGAGGAATTAAATGGCAGATCAGAGCAGGAGTGCAGAGCCTGCTTAGATCTGAGTCGTGGTCTGGGTTGGCAGTTCTTGGGGGAGGAGGAGCGCTGCTGTGGCAGAGCTTGCTGTGTAGAAGTAGCTCTGAAAACAACAGCGCAGCCCCTCAATCTTAGGACAAAGTACTCTCTACTCTACAAGCAGGCATACCCTCACTAAAAGCTCAAGGGTCAAGTAGTTGGCTGGGAACATGGCCAGGCAGTGAAAACAGACTCCAATGACTCAGATTCAGACTCAGAGTTTGGAATCTTTTTTTGGTGACAAAGAAGACCAAACCATACAGCCAGAAGAAGTCAACAAAGCCAAAGAGCCTACATCAAAAGCCTCCAAGAAAAACATGAACTGGTCTCAGGCAAGAGCTCAAAAAGGTTTTGGAAAAGCAAGTAAGAGAAATAGAGGAAAAATTGGGAAGAGAAACAAGAGTAATGCAAGAAAACCATGAAAAACAAGTCAATGACTTGCTAAAGGAGACCCAAAAATACTGAAGAAAGTAACACCTTAAAAAATAGACTAACTCAAATGGCAAAAGAGCTCCCAAAAATCCAATGAGGAGAAGAATGCCTTGAAAAGCAGAATTAGCCAAATGGAAAAGAAGGTCCAAAAGACCACTGAAGAAAATACCACCTTAAAAATTAGATTGGAGCAAGTGGAAGCTAGTGATTTTATGAGAAATCAAGATATTATAAAACAGAACCAAAGGAGTGAAAAAAATGGAAGACAATGTGAACTATCTCATTGGAAAAACCACTGACCTGGAAAATAGATCCAGGAGAAATAATTTAAAAATTATTGGACTACCTGAAAGGCATGATCAAAAAAAGAGCCTAGATATCATCTTTTAAGAAATTATCAAGGAGAACTGCCCTGATATTCTAGAGCCACAGGGCAAAATAGAAATTGAAAGAATCCACTGATCGCCTCCTCAAATAGATCCCAAAAAGAAATCTCCTAGGAACATTGTCACCAAATTCCAGAGCTTCCAGATCAAGGAGAAAATGCTGCAAGCAGCCAGAAAGAAACAATTTGAGTATTGTACAATCAGAAAAACACAAGATCTAGCAGCTTCTACATTAAGGGATCGAAGAACTTGGAATATGATATTCCGGAGGTCAATGGAGCTAGGATTAAAACCAAGAATCACCTACCCAGCAAAACTGAGTATAATGCTCCAAGGCAAAATATGGATTTTCAATAAAATAGAGGACTTTCAAGCTTTCTCAGTGAAAAGACCAGAGCTGAATAGAAAATTTGACTTTCAAACACAAGGATCAAGAGAAGCATGAGAAAGAGGAATCATAAGGGACTTACTAAAGTTGAACTGTATTGTTTACATTTCTACATTCCTACATGGAAAGATGATGTGTATAATTCATGAGACCTCAGTATTAGGGTAGCTGAAGGGAATATGTATATATATACAGAGAGAGAGAGAGAGAGAGAGAGAGAGAGAGAGAGAGAGAGAGAGGGAGGGAGAGAGGGAGAGAGAGAGAGAGGGAGAGAGAGAGAGAGAGAAAGGGCAGGCACAGGGGCACAGGGTGAGTTGAATATGAAGGGATGATATCTAAAAAAATAAAATCAAATTAAGGGATGAGAGAGGAATATATTGAGAGAGGGAGAAAGGGAGAGATAGAATGGGGTAAATTATCTCACATAAAAGCGACAAGAAAAAGCAGTTCCAATGGAAGGGAAGAGAGTGCAGCTGAGGGGGAATAAGTGAATCTTGCTCTCATCGGAATTGACCTGAGGAGGGAATAACATACACACTCCATTGGGTATCTTACCCCACAGGAAAGAAGGAGGAAGAAGATAAAAAAGGGGGGGGAATGATAGAAGGGAGGGCAGAGCAGATGGGGAAGGAGGTAATCAAAAGCAAACACTTTTGAAAAGTGACAGGGTCAAGTGAGAAAATTGAGTAACGGGGGATAGGATAGGAAGGAGCAAAATATACTTAGTCTTTGTGGAAGGGTTTTGCATAATAATACACATGTGGCCTATGTTGAATTGCTTGCCTTCTTAGGGAGGGTGGATGGGAAGGAAAGAGGGGAGAGAATTTGGAACTCAAAGTTCCAGACCCTTCTGATGAAAAGGCCAGAACTCAATGGAATATTTGATCTTCAAATACAAAACTCAAGAGAGACATAAAAGGGTAAACGGGGGGGTGGGGGGGAAACCCCCACAAACCTTATTAATCAATAAGGGCAAATTATTTACATCTTTATATAGGATTATATTGTCTTATATATGTTATATATATTATATATATATTTATATATATATATGTCAATCTTGAGAATAGTACAGTTATTATGACAATTGAAAAAAAAAGAAATGGTGAACAGGCAGATTTCAGAAAAACCTGGAACAATTTGCATGGACCAATGCTGTTGGAAGTGAGCAGAACCAGGAGAACACTGTGACAGCAACATTGTGCAATGAACAGCATTGATAGACTCAGCTCTTCTCAGCAATGCAATGATTTAAGACAATTCCGAGATTAAAGAGGGAAAATGCTATCCACATCCAGAGAAAAGAACTATGGACTCTGAATGCAGATCGAAGCATACTATTTTCTTTCCTTTTTACTTGTTTTTCTTTCTTTTTTTTTTAAGAATCTAAGAAACCAATGTTTATTTTCCATCAGCATTTTTCCAACACTATTAGAGCATCTGGGGCAAAACTTAAGACCACTCTGTGGTAGTTCCTACCCACTCAGTGGCCTGAGCAGTAGGAGCCGCAGACCAGTCCTCAGTAGCTGGCTGAGCACTCCAATCTTCGGTGGGGAGCTGCTGAATGGGCACAGATGGCACCTGTACTCCCTCAGACCAATCCGCCACCTCTAGCTGAGTAGCAGTGAATTCTGGGGCAGGTGCGGTCCATTCACCCTGAAACTCTTCCTTTGTCACTGCCTTCTCAGCTGCGGCCTGCTCTTCCTTTTCAATCTCCTCTGGATCCATGTAGAAGTAAAGATCAGACATAACCTCCCACAGGTGTTCACGAGAGATGGTACCATGCATACGCAGGACTTCATGGGCCAGCATCCACCACATCAGACCCACTGAGTGAGCCCCCTTGTTGTTACATGGAATGGCAATATTCGCATAGCGAAGTGGAGAGTCTGCATTGCACAGTGCAATGGTTGGGAAGTTAACATACGATGCTTCAGTCAGAGGCTGGTGATCTGCCCGAGGATCAGTGACAACCAAGAGGCGAGGCTCCCTGAAAGCTGCCTGAATCTGGTTAGCGAAGATGGCTGGTGTGAAACGTCCAGCAATAGGTATGGCGCGAGTGGCAGCAGCAAATTTCAGAACAGCTCGCTGGCCAGTGTTCCTGGATGAGATAACACTAACATCGGCTGGGTTTTCAATGGCAACAATGGCATGACCTGCCAGCAGAAGCTTTTCCCAAGTTCTCTTCAAGTTAATGATGTAGACGCCATCACTCTTTCTTTTGTAGATACGCTGTTCCATCTGGAAGTCCAAATTGGTGCCACCCAAATGGGTTCCTGCAGCAAGGAATTTGAGGACATCCTCCTCCTTCATCTGCAAGACATCCAGGGCTCCGGACATTGTGAAAGTTTCCCTTTAAAATTACAATGGAAACCGAGAACAATGCTGTATGGAACCCTCTTTGGGGCAGCGCAGAAAAAAAAGCTTTTTTTTTTCTTTCTTGTGGATTTCCCCTTTAGTTCTAATTCTTCTTTACAACATGACTAATATGGAAATATGTTTAATGTGATTGTCCATCTATAGCCTATATAAGATTAAATGCTGTCTTGGGGAGTGATAATAATTTAATATCAATTTAGTAACTTCAATAAGGGCCAGAGCCTGAACTAATCAACCAGAAGAAGAGCCTGGACCCAACAGCTTCTTTGTTCTCTGAGTTTGCTCAGAGAATACCTCTTCCTATGTCAACAAGGCCAGATGGGGCTGACTTAAGAGCATTCTTTCCTCCGTCTATGGCCATTAAAGATGAGACCCTTAACTTGAGACACTTTCTTGAATAACGTGGCTTTTTCTTATCTTAATATTTTATGGATATATACTATATTATGGCATGTTAATGGCCAATCAAACACAGAGATCCTGGGTTGTAATTTCAATTGACACTTTGTCAACTCTCTTACCTTATTGTATTTACAACCTATTCAATTAAGAAAAGTCCTTTTCTTGTATATGTATATAAGAATATGTATATGTGTGTATATATGTGTCTGTTTTGTGTATGTGTATATACATATATAGACATATATGCATATACATAGGTGTGTATGTGTATGGATATAGGTGTATATATACCTATATACATATATACATGGATATGTATATATGTGTGTATGTATATATGTACATACACACATATATACACATATAAATATTTTATATAACCATGCATATATACACACGCACATACATATATACATATATGTGTCTAGATGTATGTACATGTATGGTATACATGTGTATGTGTACACATATGTCTGTGTATATATATGTGTGTGTGTGTACACAGGTAGATACACACACATATGTATGTGTATGCACAAATATAAAATTAAAAAATAAATAAAAGATGCACACACATTTTGGGAAGGAGTATACTAGCAGCTGGGGGAACCAGAAACGTCTTCATGAAGAGGGTAGTTCTTGCTGAGAATTTTTTAAAAATGAGGGATTCCAAAAGGGTGCAGTCATAAGGGGGAGCCTTCTAGGAATGGGGATGACCAGTGGAAAGGTATGGAGAGCATATATAGAGTGCCTTATGTTCAGAAAAGCAAGTTGGACAATATGGCTGAATATATGGAGGTGAGTAATGCGTAAGAAGACTAGAAAGGCTGAAAGAGGTAAGATTGTGAAGGGTATTAAATGTCAAACAGATCCTAGAGGTAATAGGGAAACACTGCAACTTACTGAGTTGGGGAGAGGTGGTGATGGTGAAATAATCAGACTTGTTCTTTAGGAAAGTCACTCTGGCAGCTGTTTAGAAGATGGATTGGAGCAAGGGGAGGCTCAAGGCAGCTACTGGAATAATCCAGACAAGAGGAAGTGGGAACTGTATGAGTGGAGAGGAGGGATGGTATGTGGGAGAAGTTGTAGAAGTAGAAATGGCAAGATTAAGCAACTTCTGGGATACGTAGGGTGAGGGAGAGTAAGGAGATGGAAATGATGCTGAGGTTTTCAATCTGGATGACTGGAAGAATGGGGTGCCCTTTACTGATACTTTAAAAAATCTCTAGTTATCCTCTATCCATCTTTGCCTGTCTACATCCTACCTATCCTTCAAAGTCCAGCTCCTCTGGGAAGCTTGACCTAGGCTGCCATCTCAAAGCGTTTCTTCCCTGGTCCGATCACTAAGTACTTAGTACTACTCTCTTGCCCTTATCCTAATTTGTGTTACATTTATTAATGTACTTACCTTATCCTACCTACTCAGTTGGAAGCTCTTTGAAGTCAGAGACTGTTTAAACTTTGTCTGCTCTAGGACTCATCACCAGGGATTGCATGTGGAAGGCCCCGAAGGAGGGGTATGGTCTGGAAAAGAGGTGAGTGCTTGTTAAGGTCTCCTCTTTATTTTGGAGTAGAACAGAGCAGAAAGCTAATTTATTTGCTTTTTTTACTTTTTTTGCAGGGGGGAAGGCAGGGCAATTGGGGTTAAGTGACTCGCCCAAGGTCACACAGCTAGTAAGTGTGTCAAGTGTCTGAGGCCGGATTTGAACTCAGGTCCTCCTGACTCCAGGGCCGGTGTTCTACTCACTGAGCCACCTAGTTGCCCCCAGAAAGCTAATTTAATCCATTAATCCACCTCTTTCAAATTGGTTTTAGAGAGGTATTTAAACCTTCAAATTCATTTTCAGTAAGAGGGGAAGATAGAATCTTAGCCTGGAAGAAAATAATCCATTTATCAACATGTGTTTACATGTGCTAAGTGTTTACATATGGTGGGGTGTATGAGGTGTTCAGGGAGGGCTACGACCTCTGTTATGAGGGCTTTATGAGGGCTTTCAGAGCCCTTTCAGAGGGCTGCTCATCTACCTTTGGTGTCCACCTGACACTCAACTCTCACCTGTGGCTCCAGGAAGTGGTAACATGTGCAGTGCCCATGTGGGTATAAAACCATCTCGGCACATGGGTTAAATCAGGTTGAGGGTAACTGACAGGCTTCAGACCTGTTGGCCTATTGGTGAGTTAGGGGACGTCTACCACAAGCAGGTGAAGACTTTCCCTGGAGGAATGGATAGATGAGAACATTCTGTTGCAATGGCCATGGAGGTGGCTGAAGCTGGCGCTGTGAAGTACTTAGAACCTGGTCGCACATCAAAGATGCTGAGGTCTTTCACTGCAGCCGGGGCCATCGTCAGTCATCTTGACTTTTGTCTTACCGGGGCTTTGATGATTCTGGAAGAGAGAGTGAAGCTGACGACTTTGCACGACTCTGCCTCAGTTAAATCCAATTCACGCACAAGTCGAGACTTCACCCATGATGTCATCGGTCCTTTTCTAAAACGGAGGATGAACAAGCAGCAGCTATGGTGATTATGGAAGAAGACGCAGACCTTGACCTCATGGAGTTTACAGTCTAGTTGGAAGGTTAACAAGTATATGTGAAGATGAAGAATAAATAAAATGCAGTTATGGGATGGAGAACTTTATGAAAGTGCGGGATTGGAGCTGGGCTTTAAGAACAGAAGAGGCAGATATGGCTCTGGGATTATTTGTTACTAATTTGCTTGCAGGCAGAGGGAAGGACTGGATAACTGTGACAGCAGTTGGGGAGCATTGGGGAGACTAGAGGCCATGATAAAGATGATGGATATTTTAGAAAGAGTAAACCAATGGGAAGGGTGGAAAGATGGGAGCTTGTGGTTAGACAGGCGAATTTCGGAGGCCAAAGGCTTGAGAGTAGAAGCATTTGGGGTGATGGGGAGGGATACAGAGTCACCAAACCTGTGGATGGCTGAGGTCAACGGATTTGGAAGCCAAGAGGTTCAAATAGATATCAATGGAAATATTGAAGACCCCAGGTATGAGTGCAGGGGTTGGGATGGAGGGGAATGATGTGAACTATGGCATTGGTGAAGGGCAAATTTAGTCAATGTTTTTCAAAAAAAAAGGAAAGAGAACAGAATCTGCAGATTCTAGATCAGTCAGTTTGATTCTAATTTCTGGGAAAATTCTAGAATGAATTCTTAAAGAGACGGTTAGTGAACACCTAGGTAGATGATCAGTGACTATAAATAATTGGCTTGGCTTCATCAACAACAGGTCCTGCCCCATGGACCTAATTTCCTTTTTTTGATGAAATCGTTAAACTAGTAGATGAGGGGGATGCTGTGGAAAAACCGTATGGAAATTTTAGCAAAGCTTTTGATAAATTCTCTCAGATTATTCTAATTGAAAAGATGGAGACACATGAATAAGATAATAATGTAATTAGATGGATTCAGACTGACTGAATATGAGAGAAGTTATTAATGATTCAACTGGCATGCGGTAAGAAAACACTAGTGGGGTACACTTAGTGGCATGGTGGACAGGGCGCTGGGCTTGGAGTCAGGAAGACTTGAGTGCAAATCTAGCCTTAGTTATGTATTAGCTCTGTGATTCTGGGCTTAACCTCTGTTTGACTCAGTTTCCTCAGTTGTAAAATGGGGATAATAACAGCATCTACCTCCCAGGGTTATTGTGAGTATAAACTGAGATCACATTTGAAAAGCAATTGGCACAGTTCCTGGCACATAGTAGGCACTTAATAAATGCCTGTTTCTTCCCTTTCTTCTTTTACACCTTTCTCCCTTCTCTTCTTTCTTCCCTTTCTCCCTCCTTCTTTCTCTCCTTCCCTCCCTTGTCCCTCCTTTTTCCCTCCTTCCCTCCTTTCTTCTTTTCCTCCCTCTCATCCTTCCTGCTTCCTTCCTCTTTCTCCTTTCTTCCCTTATCTTCCCTTCCTTCCCTTCCCTTTCTCTCTCCCTCCTTCCTTCTCTCCTTTTTTACTCCTCTCTTTCCCCCTCTCCTTCCTTCCCTTTTCTCCTTTTCTTCCTTCTCTCCCTTCCCTTTCTTCCCCAGGGAATCTTGCTTGGCCTTGTGCTGTTTAGCACTTTTCATTAGTGATTTGGATGAAGGCAGAGATGGCACGCTCATCAAATCTGCAGAGGACATACATCTGGGAGGGACAGCTAACACAGTGGATGTCAGAATCAGGACCCCAAGGGACCTTAACAGGCTAGAGCCTTTGGGCTGAATGTGAAAAGATGAACTTGAATAGGGATGCACATAAAGTCTTACACTTGGGTTCAAAAAAATCAACTTCATTGGAACAAGATGGTACTTTACAAGTTTATGCTTTATAGACCATGTGTCTAGAAATGATCCAAGGGTTTGGTAGACTGGCAGGTTTGATGTGAGCCAGCAGTATGATGTGGCAGCCCAAAGCAGCTCATTTTGTCAGGAGATGCATTAGGAGGGGCAAAGCCTCTAGGAGCAGAGATGTGATAGTCCCATTGTACTCAGACCTCATGAGCTCCCCATCTGGCCTGTTGTGTTTAGTTCTGGCGTCAACACCCAGGATGATGAAGGATGAATCAAAATTCACCAGCTTTGGCATCTCAGGACCCAGATCAAGTCCTATCTCTTTATAACTTCTATGTGACAAGTCAATTGCCTCCTGTGTCAGTTTTCTCACCAATAAAATGGGAAGGTTGAGTCAGATGGCCACTGACTTCCCTTGCAGTTTTAAATCTATGATGCTATTGTTCTGTGATGTAACTGATTTCATGTAATGTGAACACTGATGGAAGGAGATGGGCATGTTGAACCTGGAGGGGAGATGGCTTGGGGGGATATGACGACTGTAGCCAAGTATTTGAAAAGTTATCATGTGAAGGAAAGATCAGACTTGTTCTGTTTGTACCCATAGTATAGAACCAGGACAAACTGGTGGAAGCTGCAGAGACCATTTTAGACTTGATGTCAGGAAAAATTTTTAACCATTAGAATTGTCCAAAAATGTAATGGGCTATTTTGAGAGGTGGTGAATTCCCCTTCCTAGGGGGTCTTCAAGTAGAGGCTGGACAACCATTTATCATGTATGCTATAGTAGGGATTTCTTTCTTGTATGGATTGGACTAGATAGCCACTGAGGTCTCTTCCAACTCTTGAATTATCTGATCCTGTGATTCTGAGTGAGGTCCTGAACTCCTTTAGAAGGTTGGTCAAGTTCTGGAAGGTGGCCAACTGCAGGCTGAAGACAAACCTCATCTTCCATCTATGTTATTTAAATATAGTGAGAATCTCTACCAATAGCATACTCTGCTCTTCTGTGGACAAGGTATAAGGTGTTTAACAAAGGAAGTTGGCACCATTCCAAAAGAATTGCCCTGAAGAGGTAGAAAAAAGTAGGGTATAATGAAAACAGAGTAGGTGGTATCTAGGTTCCAAGGGGCACTGCCTGGAGGGGAATAAGATACCCATGAACCCTTGAGGTTATAGTCAGTGGAGAGAGAGATGGACATGGAATCAGAGGATGAAGATTGGATTTCCAGATCTGCCACCTATAGCCGGCGAAACATTGGGCAAATTACTTTGCTTCTTGAGCCTTTGGTTTCCTCCTCTGTAAAATGAGAGGACTTGTCTAGATGACGTCTAAATTCCTTTTGAGCTCTAAATTTATGACTCTAGGAGTAGAGTGACCTGAAGGCTCATAAATAACAGCAACCAGAATTTGAATAGGGTCATATGATTTTGGGAATAAACCTTAAGAGAAGAGAGATTGCCGAGTGATGGAAACAGAAGAAGGGTCTGGAAGTGGCAGAGAGAGCAAATAGTATGCCTGTTGTCTTCTCTTGGGATTCTTTCTCCTGCCCTTCTTCCCCCTTCAAAGAAGAGGCCTACACTGGAGAAGGTGGCCAGGGATGGAATTTTAGGAGAAAGCCAGGTTTTGATATTCTCTAGAATATGGGAAGCTAGGTGGCATAGTGTCTAGAGCACCAGAAAGACTCATCTTCATGAGGTCAAATCTGGCCACAGACACTTCCTAGCTGTGTGACCCTGGGCAAGTCTTTTAATCAAGTTTGCCTTGGTTGTAGTAAATGTGAAATGAGCTGGAGAAGGAAATGGCAAACTACTCCAGTATCTCTGCCAAGAAAACCTCAAATGGGGTTGCGGAGAGCCAGATATGACTGAAAAATGATTTAATAATGACTTAGCAACAACGGAATATTGAATTGTGAAAGGAAGAGATCTGGGTTGAAGAGGAGGTTGTTAGCAATAGTGTGTGTGTGTGTGTGTGTGTGTGTGTGTGTGTGTGTGTGCATGCGCGCACGTGCGTGTGCCCAAGGTGGGGCAGAGGGCACACAGGGCATAATGGAAGGAGAGAGTGAAAAGAGAAGGGTGTTGTTGCCTGGGCAGAAGTTGACTCTAAGCAAAAGGAGCCCAACTCTTTCTCCCTCCTAACACTGATAAACTGGTTCCAGACCTCCTGGACCTAGCCGGCTTCACTCAAACACACTCTAGCTTCTGCAGAGACACCTCCAGCTGGCTGAAAAAGTCAATGAACCCTGACAGCCTGTTTTGATAGCTCCCTGGCAGGAGACCTGTCCACTGCTGCTGGGAGAGACAGAGAACCATCGTGACACTCTCTAAAAGTGATTCAGCGTGAGAATGTCTCAGGACATGGCTATGCTTTCTATTTCTAAATCCCATTTGACAGCTCCAGAGTCCTGCTCTGGACTGCCTGGTTGGGACCTTGGCATAACTTTGGCTCTTTCTTCTGTCAATCACCTTTTGGAGAAGTTCTGGGGAATTAGGAAGCCCAAATCCTGTACAGTCTGCAAAGTCTGTGTGGAGGCTGGAGGATGGATGAGATGAACTACTAACCCCTCTTTAGTCTTTTCTCCCCCCTCCCCCATATTACCACACCCTTCTTCAGCCTTTGGTGCAGGTCCAGGTCATTGGTAATCTGCTCAGGGACTGGGCAGATGTGAGCAGCACCGAGTGTTTGTTGTGTGTTGTTTGCAGATGATAGCAACAGGGAGCAGTAGAGGCTGGCTCATGGACTAGCCAGAAGCTGTCATAATGGAGGAGAGTATTAGGGAAGTTAGTTATATGATGGTGCCTTCTAGATCCTAAAAACAAGTCCAGGATGATGGATCCAGAAAAGCTCTAGATTTGGAGTCAGATGACCTGGACTGGAATCTTGGCTCTCTTACTTCCCACCTGTATGACCCTGTGCACGACGCCACATCTCTGGGTTCCTTCTCTGTCAGTTGAAGAATTTGGACTAGATGTCTCGAAGGCCCCTTCCAGTTTGATCCTATGACCACATCCTCTCTTCTGGCTCAGATCCACTCCCTTCTGCACAATCTCCAACGTGGTTACAAGGTCACAGGCCCAGCTCCCAGTCTTCCTGTTTTTCACGCAGAGTGCTTTCTCCTCAGCCCTGTCTTGGATTAAATCACAACATGGATACTCCACCCCCCACCCCAGGGCAGGACACTTTTGGATCAAATGTCCCTTAGGTTAAAGGGCTCTGTCAGTCAATAAATATTTATTAAGCATTTACAACATGTAGGCACCATGCTGAGTACTAAGGATGCAAAGAAAGGGGAAAGAACAAATCACTGACCCTGTACTCAAGGATCAAGAATCCTAATGGGGGGAGAAAATATGTAAATATGTAGTAGATATTTACATAGAAGACATATACAGAGCATAAGAAGGTAATCTCACATAGAGGTTACAGACACATCTTAGACAGAGAAAATATATACAGAGTATATCAGAGTCATCTGAAAAAAGAAGAAAGCATTGGTAGCTGGGGGTGGTGTGGAGGGGTGTGGGGGGAAGGAAGGAGTCAAGGGAAGTTCTCCTGCAGGAGATGAGATCTGAGCTGTCTTGAAGGATGCCAGGGAAACTAAGAGGCAAAAGTAAGTGGGTAAGGCATTCCAGGCATGGGGCACAGCCAATGCAAAGCCATGGAGAGTGGAGATGAAGTGGAATGGAAGATCAGAAACAGAAAACTCAGCAAACTGAACCTGTGAAAGGGGGAATGACAACCCAAGATTCCACAGTTGGTGACACAGGTTGGAGTCTCCTGTCCTATCTGGGCGCCACTCCAGACCTACAGTCTCTCCCTGCCCACAGGATCCCAGAGTCTTGCTCTGCTCAGGGATTCCTACGCTATGGCAGTTGTAGTCTCCACTTTAGAAATATAAGGTTTAAAAGAGACAGAAGTGATCCTATTGGTCATTTAAGGATGAGGAAATTGAGGCCCAAAGAGGTCAAAGTGAATAGAGCCTAAACTTAACTTTCCATTCATCACCCAAACTACCCTTTCTTGCCCTTGTTCTTGGATACTTTTCACAGTGAAAAAAAGTTTGATAAACTAATCCCATGCCAAGGAGTGGATAGCTAACAATTGCTTAATCTCCGCAATTTGTATTTGATTAAGGGAAAAAGTCTTCTTGAAAGGAATGAATCTCTAATAGTGGAATCACTTTGAGCGAGAGATTTTAAGGGTCAGGGGCAACCTTTCTAAGTGCCCTCTGGAGAGTAATAGATACCTTACAGATAATAAGTGACAGAGATGGTATTTATCCTAAGACATATGGATTCCAACTACACTTCTTTTTCTGCCTTCCTCAGAATTCCATTCAAAGGGAGCAGCCTACTTCCCCAGCCACTCTTGGCCATATGTGTTATTTGTCAAAACCACTATACCCCACCCCCTCCCAAACCAGCTCTATAATTCCACAATTTCTAAATATCCGGAGTGTTTTCAAACCCCACTTGTTATGGCCCCTGAATTTGAGGGCATATTTTTATCTCAGATTGAGGCTTTGAGGGGTATCCCCAGAAAATATACAGAGAAAAGCTTGGGGCAGAATCGCCTTCCCCCAGAAGAGTCTCGACTTGGTTCCAGAATCTGGGAAAGGATACCTGTTCTCAACAATTGAGTCACAGCTTCCCAGGTCACTGGTTATATATTCTACTGCAAAACAATGTGCCAGAGAAAGCCTCTGAAGGTTATCTTCCTCCCAGTCCCCCAGACAAATGGATGGGTCCCACCCATTTGACCAATCTGAAGACCAGTCGATGTAGAAGTGTCAATAGAAATCAATTTAAGCCAACAAAGATTTATGAACAGCCTAATATATTCAGGACACTGTCAGCAGAATTTTAGATAAAACTCATTTCCTTACCTCATGGAGTCTATCTAGTAGAGGTCAATATCATTTTTTTAAATTGTTAAAGTTTTGTTGATGACTTGTTTTGATATCACAGTCATTTTTGGATATTACTTAACTACCCCACAATGAACCTTCCCTGGTAACAAAGAAAAACAGTTAAGGCAAACCAGCTTCCACAGGGACCTTGCCTAAAGCACATGCAACATTCTGTAGCCATGGTTCCCCCACCTCTCTATGGAAAGGAGAGAGATACACTTCCTCTTGCTAAGGCCTTGCTGAGGCCAAGATTAGTCATTACAATTATATAATGTTTGGTTTCTTTTTCCTTTTTTTTTTCATTTACATTATTGTAGGAATTACATACAGTGTTTTCCTGCTTTTGCTTACTTTACTCAATTTCATTTCATGTTTCTCTGAATTCCTTATTTTCATTTTTTCTTAGGGAATAATAAATTGTATTATATTTATAGTGGAGATGATGAGGGGAACCCTCCGTTAATTTGGTAGGCAAACCAGTCCAACTGATGAGATCACAGGGCATGGATCTTGGTTAGACGAAGGCACTTCCCATGAAGCTGGACGTATACCTGGGGTGATGTGAGCCTTGTTGGGAGGACATGGTGAACTCCTGATTGGTGCCCAGTGACTGGGGGCTATGTCAAAAAAAAGTTACTAAAAGTCAGGGGTGTGGGATTCTTGACAGACTAGTACCTTATGTGTGGCCTATAAGAGAAAGTGAGGAAAAATGACACAATTCTTATCTTTTGAACCCTTCTGCCTAGGGCCTCTTTATCTAGTGTTTTCTCTTGCACTTCTAGTAAAGGGAGAGGAAAAGGGATTTCTTGTCCCCCTCCCCACTTAAGTGTCTATGGCAGCTTGCAGCAATAGCATATGGTAAAGGATGGTGTGTTTGTATACAGTCTGAGGTTATGATACTTAGAGATCTCAGTTCTGGACGATTTCCTTTTTGAGTATAGTCCAGAGACTAGTAATATCAAAAAATGGGTGTTTCTAGACTTGGTGGTTACCTTGTGGGTCTAGAGCTACTGAGTTTGAGATTCAGGCATTGGCTAGCCAAAGGGGTCATAAACCATACCTAAACCTTGTTTTAGATATGTCCCAAGAATTTTACTCTAGGGTGGGGGTACAACTGAAATGAAGAACTTAATCCCTGTGGTGTCAGCACTGATAGTATTAAACCTAGGTCTATGTGAACCCAGGCCCCTTTGGTGATCCCCTGAGCTGTGGGATCCATATTCACTACCACAGTTTGTTTGGTCATTCCCCCAGTTGATGGGCATCTACTTTCTTTTTTTTTTGAGGAAGGGAGCTTCCATAAAAAGACTTGCTATAAACATTTTAATATACAAGGTCCCCAGGTGATGGGCATCTACTTTATTTCTTTTCTTTTTTCTTTTTATTTTGAGAGGACTTCCATAAAAAGACTTGTTACAAACCTTTTAATATACAAGGTATCCCAAAAACTTAGTGCATTTTAAAGTTTTAAAAATTTTATAAATTATAAGTATTTTGATATGCAAAGTATCCTCAAAGTCTTACTACAGAAAGACTTAAAAATTATAGTAAAACTCAGAGACACCCAGTATAGCACGGAACCTTTCTTTTTGTCTTGAGGCCAGTAAATATTGACCTCAAGGTCTGCACCCTGAGGCTGCTTGTCAGGGGAAGAAACGCAATCAGATTATTTTCCAGCTCTGTGAGTCTGTGATTCCATGATTCTAAGTATCCGGAACGTTGTCAAATCTCTCTTGTTATGTCTCTAGAAACAAGGCCGGTGTGCCCAACTGTCCAAGTTCCAGACTATTTGATTGTTGGGGTGGTTTCATTTCTATGGGCTTTTCTGAGCTAGTTGGGAGGCACATGGAGAGTTGTGTAGTAACATTTGCAAGAGTGCTACCCGTATGGGCTGATTGCTTTCAAGTAAATGGCAATATGGTGTGGTGGGAGGAGAACTGGAGTTGTACTCGGAAGACCTAGATTCAAAACCCATCCCTGCCGTTTGCTACCTGCATGACCCTGTCATTTAACTTCTCTGGGCCTCAGTTCATTTATTTGTAAATTGAGAAGGTTCAGTTAGAAGATCTTGGAGCTTTCCTACAGTTTTAAACCCCATGGTCTTGGTTCTTGTGGTCTGGGTTAAAAGCCACAGGCAAAGCAGCCTTCTCCACAAGGGAAACAGACATTTGTCTATGTCGTGTGTTTAGGGGCTCCTGTTACCCCTCCCTTTTAAAGGATCTCTTCCACTAGTGTCTACATTTCCACATTAGAAATTAATTCCTTGGGGTCTACATTACTCTCTTCCTGTAGGTTCTTTTTTTTAAGTGCTAATTCCCTTGGGGGAACTACCTCACAACAGTTTATTTTTCTTTGTGATAGTGAGATAACTGACTACTTTACTACTAGTAAAGATACCATGCTACTACTATGTATGCCCAACAGATTAAAAGGAATATTGAAGGAAGGGGAAGGAAACATACAAAAGGGTGAAATGAGGGGTCACCAAAGCCAAACTTTCCTAACTTCACAGTATTTTCCTTGGCTGACCCTGTATAGAAAACAATCATCTGTTAAGCCTGACAGAACCACATGCTTTGCGTTGTTTTCCATTCTCCCTCCTTGGTTATCTTCCCAGGGATTTGGATGATAGGACATTTCCAAAGATGTGAAGGGGAGTGTCTCATAAAACGTTTGCCAAAAAATGACTTCATGACCTTTTCATCCCCAGCAGATCTGTGTTTTGAAGAAGGCAGACAGCAGAAACTCAATAGTCATCTCCAAATGACACCAGTCAGCATCTTATGTTCTCATCCTGTTCAGATCGGGTGGTGGAGAGAGTGGGTAATGCAGTGGCATGGGTCAGACAGTGCTGGGCCGTGGATGTCATTCTAATCCACAGCTTGATGTTCACCTTGAGAATGGATGATATTATCAGCATTAATAAGCTCCTTCAGAAGGCTATACAAGGACCTTCCACTCTATCTAGACCAGGGCTGTCCAAAATGTGGCTCACAGTGTGATTTATGGGGCCTGTTTACAAGGATAGAAATTTACATACATGCTTTAGTTAAGAAAGCCGAGCTACCACAGAGCTCTCACTAAAATGGCGAATCAAAATATATCGTCTATTGTTTCAATAAAAATCTAAGCTTGGACAGCCCTTATCTAGACCATCCTATGTCTGAACAAGAATGCCCTTAACCATAGACCCAAGGAATCATCGAGCCTCTGTCTGAAGATCTCCAGTGAGCAGGAATCCACCCCATTACCTTACAAAGGAACCATTCCACTTTGGGCTAACTCTAGAACACAAAACAGAACGTCAGAACTTAGAGCTAGAAGGGACCTTGGAAGTCATGTAGTCCAACCCATTCATTTTACAGATGAGGAAACTGAGGCTCAAAGAGAAGTGACTTGCCGCCAATGAACACCTGACCAAGACTGTAGATAACCTTGATTCAGTAGCTTAGGTTGAGTGCTACTCCCTAACCTGGCTGATATCATTATAGATTTTATATTGTCTTAAGAATTCACCTCATAGGGCAGCTTGAAAGCAGGGACTAGCATGAGCTCCCCACCGAGCCCCTCCAAAAACCTATAAAAATGGCTCTGAACCAATTCTAGAACTGCAGAACCCACAAAATAGCAGAGGGAAGCAGGGCTCCAGCCCAGGACAGCCTGGATGGTCTCTGGGTGAGGTCGATCCTGCATGGAGCTGAGAGCGGAGCAGAGCCCAGCGTGGGCTGTGCGGACCAACCAGACCAGGAGCCGGGCAGAGCAGGCCCTAGCACCCTGAATCAGTGAGCTGCATCAACTACCAGACTTCTCAACCCACAAACACCAAAGACAACAGAGAAGGTTAGTGGGAAAAGCTGCAGGAGTGGAAGGAGTTCACGGTTCGGCTACCGTCCCAGGGGGCAGTGGAAGTGGGGCAGCTACAGAACTACAGCTGCAGTTACTTCCTGCCCCAGGCCCACCTGGTGGGAGGAATTAAGTGGTGGATCAGAGCAGGAGTGAAGAGCCTGCTGAAGATCTAAGTCCAGTCCGGGTTGGGGGTTCTTGGGGAAGGAGGAGTGCTGGTGTGGCAGAGCTGGCACATCCCCCCAGGCGTGGATCATAGTTCTCTTAACTCTACAAGCAGTCATACCCCACTGAAAAGCTCAAGGGTCAAGTTAGCTGGCTGGGAACATGGCCAGGCAGCAAAAACGCACCCAGATTCAGTCTCAGACTCTGGAATCTTTCTTTGGTGACAAAGAAGACCAAAACATACAGACAGAAGAAGTCAACAAAGTCAAAGAGCCTATAACAAAAGCCTCCAAGAAAAACATGAACTGGTCTCAGGCCATGGAAGAACTCAAAAAGAATTTGGAAAAGCAAATTAGAGAAGTAGAGGAAAAATTGGGAAGAGCAATGAGAAGGATGTGAGAAAACCATGAAAAACAAGTCAATGACTTGCTAAAGGAGATCCCAAAAATACTGAAAAATATACTGAAGAAAACAACACCTTAAGAAATAGACTAACTCAAGTGGCAAAAGAGCTCCAAAAAGCCAGTGAGGAGAAGAATGCCTTGAAAGGCAGAATTAGCCAAATGGAAAAGAAGGTCCAAAAGACCACTGAAGAAAATACTACCTTAAAAATTAGATTGGAGCAAGTGGAAGCTAGTGACTTTATGAGAAATCAAGATATTATCAAACAGAACCAAAGGAATGAAAAAATGGAAGACAATGTGAAATATCTCATTGGAAAAACCACTGACCTGGAAAATAGATCCAGGAGAGAGAATTTAAAAATTATTGGACTACCTGAAAGGCATGATCAAAAAAAGAGCCTAGATATCATCTTTTAAGAAATTATCAAGGAGAACTGCCCTGATATTCTAGAGCCACAGGGCAAAATAGAAATTGAAAGAATCCACCGATCGCCTCCTCAAATAGATCCCCAAAAGAAATCTCCTAGGAATATTGTTGCCAAATTCCAGAGCTCCCAGATCAAGGAGAAAATACTGCAAGCAGCCAGAAAGAAACAATTTGAGTATTGTGGAAATACAATCAGAATAATCCAAGATCTGCCAGCTTCTACATTAAGAGATCAAAGGGCTTGGAATACGATATTCTGGAGGTCAATGGAGCTAGGATTAAAACCAAGAATCACCTACCCAGCAAAACTGAATATCATGCTCCAAGGCAAAATATGGATTTTCAATAAAATAGAGGACTTTCAAGCTTTCTCAGTGAAAAGACCAGAGCTGAATAGAAAATTTGACTTTCAAACACAAGAATCAAGAGAAGCATGAAAAGGTAATCAAGAAACGGAAATTGCAAGGGACTTACTAAAGTTGAACTGTTTTGTTTACATTCCTACGTGGAAAGATGATGTGTATGATTCATGAGACCTCAGTATTAGGGTAGCTGAAGGGAATATGCATATACATATATATATATCTTTATATATATGTATATGTGAGTGTGTATGTATGTATATATGTATATGTGTGTATATATATATATATATATATATATATATAGAGAGAGAGAGAGAGAGAGAGAGAGAGAGAGAGAGAGTGGGAGAGTGGGCACAGGGTAAGTTGAAGATGAAGGGAAGATATCTAAAAGAAATAAAATCAAATTAAGGGATGAGAGAGGAATATATTGAGAGATGGAGATAGGGAGAGATAGAATGGAGTAAATTATCTCGCATAAAAGTGGCAAGAAAAAGCAGTTCTATAGGAAGAGAAAAGGCAAGTGAGGGGGAATGAGTGAATCTTGCTCTCATCAGATTTCACCTGAGGAGGGAATACCATACATATTCAATTGGGTATCTTACCCCACAGGAAAAAAGGAGGAAGAAGATAAAAAAAAGAGGAATGATAGAAGGGAGGGCAGATGGGGGTGGAGGTAATCAAAAACAAACACTTTCTAAAGGGGACAGGGCCAAGGGAGAAAATTCAGTAAAGGGGGATGGGTTAGGAAGGAGCAAAATATAGTTAGTCTTTCACAACATGAGTATTGCCGAAGGGTTATACACAATGATACGCATGTGGCCTATGTTGAATTGCTTGACTTCTTAGGGAGGGTGGGTGGGAAGGGAGGAGGGGAGAGAATTTGGAACTCAGAGTTTTAAAAACAGACTTTCAAAAACAACAACAACAACAACAAAAAGACGTTTTTGCATGCAACTAGGAAAGAAGATACACAGGCAATAGGGCACAGAAATTTATCTTGCCCTACAAGAGAAGAAGGGAAAGGGGGATGGGAGGGGAGTGGGGTGACAGATGGGAGGGCTGACTGGGGAATGGGGCAACCAGAATATACGCCATCTTGGAGTGGGGGAGGGTAGAAATGGGAAAAAATTGTAATTCAAACTTTTGTGAAAATCAATTCTGAAAACTAAATATATTAAATAAATTAAAAAAAAAAGAAATTCACCTTAATTCAACTAGATCTGCCCCCTTTAAAGACAAGCACCCTGACACATCCAAGATGGCCTGCTAACACAGGTTCTTTGATCTGCTTTTAAGGGAAAGGAAACTTAAAGGGGTCAAAAATCTTATTTTACTTAAACATTCAGGGAAAGGTCAGCACCCTGAATGAGGCAAAGTACAAGCAGAGAAATTAGCACAAAGATCAACAGACAAGGCTCTCAACGTCTGAACAAAGTAATACAACCACCTACATACACCACCAGATTGGGGGGTGGGGCGTAGATACATCTGAGTGGTCGGGGGTGGGGTGCTCTGAACAAATGGCTACTCAGAGTCCTGTCCACAGAATCTAAAGGTCGTTCTCATAAGACAGAAAGCAAAATATCAACCTCAGGATATATATACACTTCTCAGAGCCAGAAGGCATGGCAACCCTCATGACCCAGTGTCTAATTAGCTTAGTACCAAAAGGTGTGAAAGCCTTCCTACAAGCAAGCTTCCCCTAAGCAAGCTTCCCTTTAGGCAAGTTCCTCCCCTAATGGGCTCTAGGTGACTCAGGATATATCACAGCTGGGCCGAAGCTTAAAGCAGTAAGACATCTGTGACTGAACACATGTGGTTACATAGGCCTATTAATGGATGGGGGGGATCTTCATATTCCATTAACATTACACCCCTCTGAAACCTCCACACTCCATTGCTCCTGGTTCTACCTTCTTGGGCCAAGCAGAATTAAATCTAATCTCTCTTCTATGTGGCAGTTCTTCAAATACTTTAATAGCTCACCCCCCACCAAGATCACAAGATCTTTTTCAGATGAATCGCTATGTAGCCACCTTCTATCTATGCCCCTCCCCGCAACGTGGTACTTGCGAGCATGATTTTTTTAAACCAAGTATAAGACTTTGCTTATATTTATACTGAATTTCTTCTTATTAGATTTGGCTCAACAAACTATCTTACTGGGATATTTTTGGCTGTTGGCTTTGTCATCTGACATGTTAACTACCCCTCCCAGCTATGTGTCATCTGCAGATATGATAAACATGCCATTTATGCCTTTATCCAATTTATCAATAAAAATATTATGCCAACTTTAAATCAGGGCAGGCTCCTAGAAGCCTCACTCTGAGATAACATTTCATAAATCATAGGATCATAGATCTAGAGCTGAAAAGGACACAAGAGGCTATCTAGTCCCATTTCCTTCTTTTACAGATGCAAAAACTGAGGGGCTAAGAAGTTAAGCTACAAATCCAATGTCCCATAGGTATGAAACATCAGACATAGGATTCGAACCCACATCCTCTGACTTAGGAACCAGTCTGTCTAATTGTGATGCCACTTTCTCACCTCGGCAGCTAGGTGGTGCAGTGGATAGAGTGCCAGACCTGGAGTCAGGAGGACCTGAGTTCAAATCCAGCTTCAGACACTTACTAGCTATGTGACCCTGAGAAAGTCACTCAACCCTGTTGGCCTCAGTTTCCTCATCTGTAAGATAAGCTAGAGAAGGAAATGGCAAAATATCTCTGTTAAGAAAACCCCAGATGGGGTCACAAAGAGTCAGACACGATTGAAATGACTGAGAGCAAACATCACCCACGTATCTCCAATTTGTCAACAAGATTAGCAAAAAAAAGATCTAATATCTGGATAATATCTAGGTAAACTACATGTAGTGCATTTCCCTGAACTATCAGGCTGGTTCGCCCGTCAAAAAAGGAAATGAGGTTAGTCTGGCATGACCCATTCTTGGTGAAGTCATGCTGGTTATTTGTGAGCACTGCTCCCTTTCTCAGACATTCACTAACCAGGCCTTTAATAACACGTTCTAGGATTTCACCAGGCACTGGAGTTAAGCTCCCTCGCCTACAGTTTGCATTAACTACTCTCGTCCTTGTTTTCTGTCGTTTTTTCTAAAACATCAGGACAACATTTGTCCTTCTCCAGTCCTGCCACCCCGCTCATGTTATCCACAATTACTGGAAGTCATATCGCTGTCAGTGACTCAGCAGTCATATTGGCCAAATCCTTCAGAACCATGGGACGTCATTCATCTGCTCCTGGTGACTTGAACTCATCAAAGGCAGCTCAAATTTTCTCTTATAATTTCCTTACTTACCTTGGGTTCTTGTTCCTACTTAGTCCTCTTTGCTCTGTTCTTTTCAGTCCTGCTGTCAGAGAAAGCAAGCAAGATAAAAATTGAAGAGGACAGTGTGAAGGCTTTTGGTTTTAGAATCAAAGAAGCTGGCTTCGAATCTCAGCTCAGCTACTTACTACCCATGTGACCATGTTACATAACCCCTCTGGGCCTTACTGTCCTCATCTGTAAAGTTAGGAAGTTGGATGAGATGGTCTGTAACATCCCTTCCAGCTGTAAATCTATGATCTGATGAATTGAAGTATTGACCTCTCCAATTTCCTTTATCATAGTCCTATAGTCACATCATATATATCACAGTCATCTTGACCTTTGTCTTGTCACTGGACTCAGATGACTCTGGAGGAGAGGCTGAGGCTGGTGACTTTGCACAGCTCTGCCCCACTGAAATCCAATTCACAAGAAAGTCAAGACCTCACCTTCTCCATGCCATTGGTGCTCTTCAAGAACGAAGGACCAACAACAACAACCTGAACACGGTCCCATCCACCCTGAAAGTAGCCAGAATGAAAAAGAGACGTATGTAAAAGATATTTGGGAGGTGAAAACTGCAAGGCTCGCAGACCGATTGAATGTGAAGGGTGAGAGTGACGGATGTGTCAGAGCTGGTGATGAGAAAGAAGTGTTGAATGTGAGTTTTCCTATTGAAGCAGCAATCCAGATCCAGTTGGATTTCCCTTTTTTCCCCAACTATATCATAATTTTTTTTTCAGTTTTTCACATCCACCTCAGCCCATCCTGAGCTTCATTCTGTTGTCGGTTTTTCTCATCAACCTGTACCTAGCTTATTCCTCTATTCCTATAGCATTGTCACACTTTTCTATTCGTCCTCTATCCTCCATAGTAGCTAATGAAGAGCTGACTTTGAAATCAGGCAGAACTCGGTTCAAATCTTACCTCTGACATACACCAATGTTTGCGTGACCCTGGACGAGTCACAGCCTCTCAGTACTCTAAGACTATAAGCTGCTGAGGGAAGGTGCCAGTCGGCTTCGGTAGAAGTTGCTTCCTAATTTGGAAGCTCTCTGTACCAATTAAACACTGGGTCTACTCCCAATCTCTATTTACTATTACTTTTTTCCCTATTGCATATGTCTTTTAATTTGGTCAATAAATTCCTTGTGCATCCACACTCTCTGGAAAAGTCTCCTTGTCCTCTTCCTTGAAATGTTCTCTTTGTGTCACTCTTGGAATGCTTCACATCTGTGGAATTGAAGTCATTAAACTTTGGGATCCTTTCTCCCGGTTTCCTCATCTGTCCCAAACTAGAAGTCTTTCTTATTTTACCACACTGTTGAGGCATGGTGACAGAAACATGGACTGTAAGCAACAGTGGTGAAGAGAGATTCTGTCAGCTCTTCCGTCTTGGTCTCTGAGTAGGATTAGGGAAGGAGGGGAGCATGGTGACACAGATCCTCCTTCCCCCTCACCCCACACTCAGCTACCACCTACTCTTTCCACATTCCCAGACTCTCACCCGGGCACGAGGGAAGACACGTGCAAATGCAAAGGTCAGAGAGGGTGGGACAATATTAGGGAGAGTAGAGTGTGCAAAGAAGAACGTGGAAACAAACCTGGAAAAATAGATCAAAGGCAGTTTGTGAGAGGCTTTTGGAAGCCAAAGCTAAGGAGTTTCTTTTTTATTTGGTAGGTGATATAGAACCACTGAAAGTTCTAAGTAGGGTAATGATGATTCTTATGAGACTTGTGCATTCAAATTACTTTTGTAGTTGTACGAAGCTTAGATTGGGGAATGGAAAAGGGGGGACTGTGGGCAGAGAAAAAAGTCAATTTCATCATAATGAGGTCCCCAACCATGGGGAAAGCAGCCAGAATGAAAAAGAGACATATGTAAAAGATATTTGAGAGGCGAAAACTGCAAGGCTCGCAGACCGATTGAATGTGGAGGGTGAGAGTGACGGATGTGTCAGAGCTGGTGATGAGAAAGAAGTGTCGAATATGAATTTTCCTATTGAAGGAATGTGCAGAACCAATTTGAATCCAGGCCTTCTTGAATCAGACTAGCCCTCTGTCCAATACACCATTCTATCTCTCTGGTGGCATTTTTTTTAGCACTCTAAGGTTTTCAAGATACTTTATATAGGCTATCCCTGTTGAGCCTCATAAGACGTGGGCACTACTACTAGCATAGCACTTTATGGTTTGCAGAGTTAGTTACATGTGTGATCTGATTTGTTATCCTCGTAACAACTCTATGAGATATTATTTTCTCCACTATTATCCCCATTTTGTTCAGCCATTTTCAGTCTTATCTGACCCTTTATGACCCCGTTTGAGGTTTTCTCGGCAAAGACTTTGCAGTGGTTTGCCATTTCTTTCTCCAGCTCATTTTGTAGGTGAGGGAACTGAGGCAAACAAGGTTGAGTGACTTGCCCAGGGTCACACAGTTAGTAAGCATCTTAGGCTGGATTTGAATTCAGGTCCTCCTGACTCTAGGCCTGGTACTCTGTTCACTGCACCACCTAGATGCCCAAGAGTCTATTTAACCTATCTGTTGTTGTTTGGTCATGACTAATTTTTCATGACCCCAGTTGGGTTTTCTTGGCAAAGATACTGGAGTAGTTTGCCACTTCCTTCTCCAGCCAATTTTACAGATGAGGAAACTGAGGTAGATGGTGGTTAAGAGACTTGCCCAGGGTCATGCGGCTAGTAAGTGTCTGAAGCTGGATTGGAACTCAGGAAGATGAGTCATCCTGACTCCGAGATCAGCACTCCATTGCACATAGCTGCCTATTCTATTATTCTCCCAATTGTCTATTTTTTCTATTATTATCCCAATTTTAGAGGAGAGAGTAATGATTCTCAAAAAGGAGATCAACTTATCTAGGGTTAAGTGCGTAGGAAGTACCAAAGACATGATTTGAAGTCATGTCTTCCTTGATCTGAAGTCTAGTACTCTATCCACTATAACGTACAGCGTCCTCTTTCAGGAAGCTACATTGGTATAGGGTTGCTTGTTTATAGCAGCTCTTGCCCCATGCCTCTCAGAAGAAGAACACAGTTTGTGACAGGCTCCTCTCACAACGCTCAGGTGGCGTTTTCCATCGCTACCTCTCATTACTGACTTCCACAGCTCTCTTCCCCATGTTTTGTCTGCTGTCTGCCCCATTGACTGTCCTCTGGAGACTCACTCCCTGGTTCTCACTCCCTTTTCTACAGACCAGCACCCTAACTGACCGGGATGGGGAGACAACTCCTGATGCTTCTGGAGCTCAAAAACATGCTTGTATTATTCTGAAACCTTCTTAGGCACATGATTCCCCATATCTCCAGGCCTCAAACGTGAGACTTTTATATCAGAGAAATACTCTCTTCTTCCCACCCCACTAGGCTCCCAGAACATCCTTCGCATAGCATTTATGTGGCACAGTGGATAGACTGCCAGTCCTGGAGTCAGGAGGACCTGAGTTCAAATGCGACCTCAGACACTTCCTAGCTGTGACCCTAAGCAAATCCCTTAACCCTGTTTGCCTCAGTTTCCTCATCTGTAAAATGAGCCGAAGAAGGAAATGGCAAACCACTCCAGTGTCACAGAGATCAAGACTCTCACAGAGAGTCGGAAACAACACAACAACAGCATTCTTTGTCCTCATTACCCAGGTGGTGTATTTTTAGCTTACATCAGCATTTCTTTTTGAGCCTGGAGGCTTGGAGAGAACACTTCCACTATTTCTCCATTATCCTTTTATCTTTTACCTATCTACAGGGCTCCAGAACCCGGTGATTCTCATTTTCTAGGCCTACTTCCTAAAACGTCTAGCAAAAGGAGCCTGGGATAGAGCTGGCTTCTTCCCCAAATGAAAGGCAGGGAGAGAGTAATCTGCAGTCCTTGCTACATATCAGTCTATAAATTCTCTCTCCTCCCCCTCTTCCTCCTCTTCCTTCTCCTCTTCCCCCTCCTCCTCTTCCCCCCTCGTCTTCCTCCTTCTTCTTCCTCTTTTTCTTCTTTTTCTTCTCTCTCTCTCTCTCTCTCTCCTCTCTCTCTCTCTCTCTCTCTCTCTCTCTCTCTCTCTCTCTCTCTCTCTCTCTCTCTCATCTCTTCAAAAACAGAGGTCGTGTTCTGTTTCTTCTGTTTCCTCTTCCTTCCCAAGCACCCAATAAGGGTGGCCACATGGCAGGCACTTAGTAAAGACCTGTTGACTGATTGCTCTATCAAGGAGTTCTTAACTTGGGATCTGTCAACTTTAAAAAACTTTTTATAACTGTTTCAATATAATTGGTTTCTTTTACAATCTTGTGTGTTTTATTTTATGCTTTTAAAAACATTATTGTGAGAAAGGGTCTATAGATTTCATCAGCTTGCCGAAGGGGTCCAGGACATTAAAAAAAAAGAAGAAAAAGGTTAAGAATTCCTATTGTATAGAAACAAAATTAGAGAATGACAAAGTACTCATCACAGAATCTCCGATGTGGAAGGAACCTTATAGATCATTTTGCCCAACCTCCTCTTTCTGTAGATGAGGAAGCTGAAGCTTGGAGAGAGGAAATGTGACCTCCTCGGGGTAACACAGACAGGCAGTCAGGTCCCCTAACTTTAGGCCCACTGACTTTTCCCTCTACATCTTGCTGTTGTGACTTTATCCTCAGGTCACAAGGGGGGAATTGGGGGGAGGGGAGGGTGAGGACCAATGATGTCTTAGCTTAGCTCGGATTAAAATATAAACAAAATCTTCAGTCTGCTAGACCATTCATTCTTCAAGGATGAGTTTCTAGAGAAACCACTCTGGAATTTTGGGTGCATAGGAATTTTTTTTTTATTTACAGTGCCTTCAAATTCTAGTTTGAGGCCTCAGAAAAATCCAGGGAAATATTTCTTTATTAAAGTGACACACCTCATTTTTGGTGGTGAAAGGAAGCTGAGAAACACTTGCAAGCTGGGACAGGGTTTTTTGTTTTCCTCTCGGGGTAAGACACTTCTGTTAACCATTGTTCCCAAAGTGTGGTTTTTTGAAGGCTTATTCTTTTTCAGATTCCACGGGCAGCCCAGACTGATTCGTCAGTCTAGGAATTTGAGGGACCAGGGGGGAAAATAACATTTAATAGGAAAGCTGAGATCAAAGCAAACTGACTTTAAAATAGAAACGATTCAGGTCTTGTTCTTTTGGAAACACACCTCGTTAATGGAACCCAAGCAGTTTAAGGTCGAGTCTCAGCAAGATGTGATTTAGTGGGTCCCATCCTTCTAGAAAGGGATGCTTTTCTTCTGGTCCTCGGCGAAGGTCCCTGCCTCTCCCTGGGGCAGGCTGCTGTTGTTAGTATCAGCCTTCAAAGAAACTGGGGCACCGATGATTTCTCTCCCCTTTTAGTACCTTTAAAAATTTTTTAAAAATATTTTATTTTTTCCCCAATTACATGTTAAAACAATTTTTAACACTTAAAAAGTTTTTAATTCCTTTTTTCACATCAGGCTGTCCCCAGGATATCCACAGTGCACATTCTATAGCACCCTAGGGTGCCCTGTTCTCCCCAGGCAGTGTCTAAGGGTCCAGACTTCTTACTCTTCTTACATGAGGGGTTATTAACCTGGGGCCCATGAACCGAAAAAAAAAAGATGATAACTGTATTTTAATATAATTAGTTTCCTTTGAAATCCTATGTATTTTTATGCATTTAAAATATTTTTCTAAGGAGGGATCCACAGGCTTAATCAGACTGTCAAAGGACTCCAAAGAAAGGCTAAGAAACTCTGTCCCTTCAGGACCCTACCTTTTGTAGCTACTATTCAAAGAAATAAGGCCATCTAGAGCAGTGGTTCTCAAACTTTTGGTCTCAGAACACTTTCACTCTTAAAAATTATTGAAAACTCCCCACTATCCCCAGCTCTACCCAAGCTTTTGTTCACTATATAAGGAGTTTAAAAACTCCTTTAAAAACTGTTATGAAGATAGTTATGAAGTTCCAGATGATCTGAACGGGTCTTAGAAACCCGGACTCCCCAGACCACACTTTGAGAATTGCTGGTCTAGTCAAAAGAGAACTGGCCTTGATTCTAGAAGAACTGGGTTCAAGTCCTATCTCTATTGGCTGTGTGACTTTGGACAAGCCATTTTAACCTTTCGGTGCTCTAGGTTAACTCTTTAAGTTGGAAAAAAAAAGTGCCAACCTGTATTGATAGAGGGAGTTCCCCTTCACATGGGAGTTTACTATTCCAATGAAGTCGCTTGGTATGATTATGAATGAAATCATAAGTCCAGTCCTTATTCAAAGAATATCTTAAAATATATTAAATCTAAAGAGTGACTTCAGTTTTGTTGTTCAGTTGTTTTGAGTTATGTCTGACTCTTTGTGACCCCATATGGGGTTTTCTTGACAAAGATACTAGAGCTCATTTTATTTAAATTCTCCAGCTCATTTTACAGATGAGGGAACTGAGGCAAACAGGATTAAGTGACTTGCCCAGGGTCACACAGCTAAGCGTCTGAGGCAGGATTTTGAACTCAGAAAGACGAGTCTTCCTGATTTCAGGCCTAGATGCCCTAGTTTAATAAACACTTATTAAGTGCTTATTATGTGCAAGGCACTGTGCTGGACATTGGGGAATAGAAAGACAAAAAAAGACAGTTCTTGCCTCAGTTTCCTTATCTGTACAATGGTACCTAACTGCTAGGGTTGTTGTGAAGATCAAAGGAGATACTTGTAAAATGACTTGCAATCTTTAAAGCATTATCTAAGTGCAAGATTTGATGGTGGTGATTGTTTTTGTTATTATCACCCTCCTGAAGATGAAAGTCTCCTGGGGGGAAAAGCTATAGACACAGGTGTAAATAAATACCAGGTAGCTTAGAGATGGAGAGAGCCCCAGCATCTGGACAGATGTAGGTGGGCTTCACGGAGGAGGTGGTGACCCAAATGAGGTGAATCCCTAGAATCCAGGGATTCTAAAAGTCCCAGGCAGGGAAGGGATATATTTCAGGCATGAGGGATAGACAACCTCTGCAAAAGGAACAGGATATGGACTGTCGGCTTCTGGGAGAAGTTAGTAGGTGATTTTGGCTAGAATATAAAGTATGTCAAGGAAAGTTATATGAGATGAGTCCAAAAAGGCAGGCCGGAGACAGACTGTGAAGGCCTTATATGCCAAGTGGAAGAGTTGGCATTTTATCCTAGAGGCTAGAAGGTGCCGCTGAACAATTGGGGGCAGGGGAGTGAGGAAGTTAGAACTTAAGAAAAGTATTTTGGAAGATGGATGGGAGAGGAAAGAGACTGAAGGCAGTAAGGAAGGTGAAGCAACAGGTTACTGCAGGAGTTCATAGGAGATGTGGGAAGGCCTTGACCCAAGGCAATGGATTTGAGAGATGTGGAGGTGAAATTGGTGAGGCTTCGCTGGTGCTTAGCAATGGAGATGGGGACCAGAGGAATACAGCTAGGCCTGTCCCCTGGAGACAAGATTTTGGGGCTCCATCCACACCTGGCAGTTGTTTAAACCAGCTTTGATTTGACCATTTTTGGTGCTGGTATCCCATTCATTATCAGACTGAGCTATCAAGTGTAAGCAGAAGATGTTCTGGGCTTGATTTATTATTGCTTGTCAAGGAAGTGTTAAGTTCAGGAAGTGTTAGGGGCAGCTAGGTGGTACAGTGGATAGAGTGCTGGGTCTGGAGTCAGGAAGACCCGAGTTCAAATCTATCATCAGGCACTTGCTAGTTGTGTGACCCTGGGCAAGTCACTTAACCCTGTTTGCCTCAGTTTTCTCATCTGTAAAATGAACTGGAAAAGAAAATGGCCAAAGTACTTTGGCTTTGCCAAGAAAATCCCAAATGGGGTCACAGAGAGAGTCAGACATAACTGAAAACAACTAAACAGCAGCACAAGAAAGTGTTAATAATGCAGATTAAACTTAAAAGTGTACACACATAGGAGCACCTAGGTGGTATAGTGGATAGAGCACTGGCCTTGGAGTCAGGAGGACCTGAGTTCAAATCTGGTCTCAGACACTTACTAACTATGTGAACCTGGGCAAGTCACTTAACCCTGATTGTCTCTCCCTGCAAAAAAAAAGAAGTGCACACGTTATTTTCCCTTCTGTAGAGCCAGTTGTTAAACATTTACCAGCATACCCCTGCTTGCAAAATTCACGGTACAGCGGGTAGGAGTGCAGAGAAGGGGTCCTCTTCAATTAAGGGTCTGAGCAGCTTTTAGTGGCTTGACTTTTAAGTGGTCTGGGTTTTCTCTCCTGCCTCCTTTGGCGTTCGGGTGTGTGGCATTGGCTGCTGCACCTCCAGGAAAGGCAATTAGGAGTTTATGGGGCATGTCTGTGTTCTCCCTGGTATGTCCCACCATCAGATCTTATTTTATATTATGCATTTCAAAGCATTATTCTGAGAAGGGGTCCCTGACACCAAACCTTTGCTCTAGGCTAAAAGCTAACTAATTGTGGTGACCAGGTGTGACTCATTAAACATGGGAGTTTTAGGAGATCTCCACCCTCCTTCTCAAAAGAGGTGAGGGGAGAACATGGAGGGACAGTAACAAATCGAAGGTTATGCCCAAACCAATCACTAAAGAAATGCACCCTTTGCTGGAAGTTGTCCAAGGAAACATTTTTTATCCTAGGAGTCAAATCTGAGGGGCTAGCCCAGAGTCAGTGCCCCATATCCCCAGCAGTCATTGCCAGGGCTAATCCTGGGAAAATCTGAGGCCATAAAGGCTTATTTTTCATACCTTCACCTTTTTGGTATCCTTCTGCGCTAGTGGCCCCTAAAATGTGAGATGGTGGATAAGTAATTGGCCTTGAAGTCAGGAAGACCTGGGTTCAAATCCTGCCTCTGACACATTCTGGCTGTTTGACTTTGGCTAATCAACTTAACCTCTCAGTGGCCCATACAATTGTCTAAGACTATAAATTGCACAGAAATTGTCAAAGTATGCTGCTAAAGGAAGTTTCCACCAAGAGTTCCTTATACCAGTGAAATTGCAATTCCAAGGGAAAAAAAGAGTTGGAGATAATAATATTAATACTAGCTACTTTACAGTTGTAAATCTTAAAGCATATAAAATGCTTTGCAAACCTTACCACTATGTTCTTAGAAATTATGTAAACATGATTATTAAATTATTATTAATTATTCCCTAATCAGGGGCGGAGCCAAGATGGAGGCTGGAAAGCAGGAACTTCCTTAAGCTCTCCCCAAAATCCCTCCAAACACCTGTAAAAAATGGCTCTGAACAGATTCTAGAGTTGCAGAACCCACAAAATAGCAGAGGCAAGCAGGTCTCCAGCCCAGGACAGCCTGGATGGTCACTGGGAAGGGTCTATTGCATGGTGCTGCGAGTGGAGTGCAGCCCAACGTGGGCTGTGCCAGGACAGACCAGACTGGGAGTCTACTGGAGCAGGTCCTAGGGCTATGAATCATTGAGCTGCGGCAGTTGCCAGACTTCTCAACCCACAAACGCCAAAGACAACGGAGCAGGTTAGTGGGAAAACTGCTAGATCAGGTTAGAGAGCAGTCCAGCCACCAGCCCTGGGGGTGGCAGAGGTGGTGTGGCAGTGGAGCTACAATGTCAGCTGCTTCAAGAGTCCCTGGCTCACACAGTGGGAGGAATCAAATGGCAGACCAGAGCAGGAGTGCAGGGCTTGCTTTGCCCTGCTTGGATCTGGGTCGCAATCCTGGTTGGTGGTTCTTGGGTGAGGAGGAGCGCTGCTGTGGCAGAGCTTGCAGTGACAGTGGAGTAGAAGTAGCTCTGAAAACAGCAGCACAGCCCCTAAAGCTTGGGACAAAGCACTCTCTACTCTACAAGCAGTCATACGCTGACAAAAAGCTCCACAGTCAAGTAGTTGGCTGGTAACATGGCCAGGCAGTGAAAAAGGACACAGACTGAGACTCAGACTCAGACTCTAGAATCCTTTTTTTGGTGACAAAGAAGATCAAAACATACAATCAGAAGAAGTCAATAAAGTCAAAGAGCCTACATCAAAAGCCTCCAAGAAAAATATGAATTGGTCTCAGGCCATGGAAGAGCTCAAAAAGGATTTGGAAAAGCAAGTTAGAAAATTAGAGGAAAAATTGGGAAAAGAAAGGAGAGTGATGCAAGAAAACCATGAAAAGCAAGTCAATGACTTGCTCAAGGAGACCAAAAAATACTGAAGAAAACAATACCTTAAAAAATAGACTAACTCAAATGGTAAAAGAGCTCCAAAAAGCCAATGAGGAGAAGAATGCCTTAAAAGGCAGAATTAGCCAAATGGAAAAGGAGGTCCAAAAGACCACTGAAGAAAATGCCACCTTAAAAATTAGACTGGAGCAAGTGGAAGCTAGTGACTTTATGAGAAATCAAGATACTATAAAACAGAACCAAAGGAATGAAAAAATGGAAGACAATGTGAAATATCTCATTGGAAAAACCACCAACCTAGAAAGTAGATCCAGGAGAGATAATTTAAAAATTATTAGACTGCCTGAAAGATCAAAAAAGAGCCTAAAAATTTATATATATACATATATATATATATACACACATATATATATATATACATACACACACATATACACATATTATATATAATATACATATATATATTTAGAAAGAAACCATAACTAAGAGAAGTTGATAGTTTCATATTCAAGCCTCTTTTCTATCTTCTTGGTGATACTGAATGTTCATGTTTGTTGATGTTTGTTAAGTTTATAATAAACTTAAAATTATATTTTAAAAAAAGAGCCTAGACATTATCTTTCAACAAATTATCAAGGAAAACTGCCCTGATATTCTAGAACCAGAGGGTAAAATAGAAACTGAAAGAATCCACAGATCACCTCCTCAAATAGATCCCAAAAAGAAAACTCCCAGGAACATTGTCACCAAATTCCAGAGTTCCCAGGTCAAGGAGAAAATACTGCAAGCATCTATAAAGAAACAATTTGAACATTGTGGAAACACAATCAGGATAACACAAGATCTAGCAGCTTCTACATTAAGAGGCTGAAGGGCTTGGAACATGATATTCTGGAGGTCAAAGGAACTAGGATTAAAACCAAGAATCACCTACCCTGCAAAACTGAGTATCATGCTCCAAGGCAAAATATGGATTTTCAATAAAATAGAGGACTTTCAAGCTTTCTCAGTGAAAAGACCAGAGCTGAATAGAAAATTTGACTTTCAAACATAAGAATCAAGAGAAACATAAAAAGGTAAACAAGAAAGAGAAATCATAAGGGACTTACTAAAGTTGAACTGTTTTGTTTACATTCCTACATGGAAAAATGATGTGTGTAATCCATGAGGCCTTTCTCAGTATTAGGGTAGGTGAAGGGAATATACAAATATATAGACAGAGGGCACAGGGTGAGTTGAATATGAAGGGATGATATCTAAAAACATAAAATAAAATTAAGGGATGAGAGAGCAATATATTGAGAGAGGGAGAAAGGGAGAGATAGAATGCAGTGTATTATCTCACATAAAAATGGCAAGAAAAAGCAGTTAGTTCTGTTGGAAGGGAAGAGGGGACAGGTGAGGGGGAATGAGTGAATCTTGCTCTCATTAGATTTGACTTGAGGAAGGAATAACATACACACTCAGTTACTTATCTTACCCCACAGGAAAGTAGGGGGGAGGGGATAGAAGGATGATAGAAGGGGGCAGATAAGGGGAGGAGGTAATCAAAAGCAAACACTTTTGAAAAGGGACAGGGTCAAGGGAGAAATTTGAATAAAGGGGGACAGGATAGGATGGAGGGAAATATAGTTAGTCTTCTACAACATGAGTATTGTGGAAGTGTTTACATAATGATACATGTGTGGCCTATGTTGAATTGCTTGCCTTCTTAGGGAGTGTGGGTGGGAAGGGAAGAGGGGAGAGAATTTGGAACTCAAAGTTTTAAAAGCAGATGCTCAAAAAAAGTCGTTTTTGCATGAAACTGAGAAATAAGATATATATAGGGAATGGGGCATAGAAATCTATCCTGCTCTACAAGAAAGTAAGGGGATAGAGAAATGCAAATCAAAACAACTCTTAGGTACCACATCTCTCCTGTCAGATTGCCTAAAATGACAAAACAGGAAAACTATAAATGCTAGAGAGGATGTGGGAAAATTGGAACATTGTTACATTGCTGGTGGAGTTGTGAACTGATCCAGCCATTCTGGAGAGCAATTTGGAACTATGCCAAAAGGGCTATAAAAATGTGCATACCACTTTTACTCAGCAATACCACTTCTAGGGTTGTATCCCAAAGAGATCACACAAGTCGGAAAAGGACCCATATGTACAAAAATATTTATAGTGGCTCTTTTTGTAGTAGCAAAGAATTGGAAATCAAGGGGATGCCCATCAATTGGGGAATGGCTGAAGAAGTTGTGGCATATGAAGGTAATGGAATACTATTGTGCTATAAGAAATGGGGATGATACAGACTTCATAATAACCTGGAAAAACCTGCACGATATAACACTAAGCGAGCGGAGCAGAACTGGGAGAACATTATACACAACGATAGATATATGGATTCTATGATGACTAACCCTGATAGACTTTGCTCTTCTCAGCAGTACAAGGTGCAAAGACAACTCCAAAGGACTAACGATGGAGAATGGTATCTATATCCAGAGAAAGAACTATGGAGTCTGAATGCAGATTGAGGCACACTTTATGCTCACCTTTTTTCCTTTGTTTTTTTTTTCTCTTTTGTTTTTGTTTTTGGGGTTTTTTTGGTTCTGTTTCTTCTTTCTCATGATTCATTCCATTGGTCATAATTCTTCTTTACAACTTGACTATTGTGTAAATAAGTTCAACGTGAAGTTATATGTACGAGATATATTGAATTCCATGCTGTCTTGGGGAGGGAGTGGGGGAAGAAAATCTGAAACTCAAAATTATGTAGAACTGAGTGTTGTAAACTAAAAATAAAAAATCTCAGAAGTAAAAAAAAATAAAAAATATGCATACCCTTTGACCCAGCAATACCAGTTCTAGGGCTGTATCCTAAAGAAATCATACAAATGGGCAATGGACCTACATGTACAAAAATATTTATAGCAGCTCTTTTTGTGGTGGCAAAGAATTGGAAATTGAGGGGATGTCCATCAATTGAGCAATGGCTGAACAAGTTGTGGTAAATGAATGTAATGGAGTACTATTGTGCTGTAAGAAAGCAGACAGACTTCAGAAAAACCTGTAAAGACTTATATGAATTGATGCTGAGTGAGGGGAGCGGAACCAGGAGAACAATGAACCAGGAGTTGCAGCCACATTGTGAGATGACTAAGTTTGATAGACTTGGCTCTTCTCAGCAATGAAAGGTTCTAAGACAGCTCCAAAATACTCATGATGGAAAATGCCATCCACATCCAGAGAAAGAATTATGGAGTCTGAATGCAGATTAAAGGATAAGATTTGCTCTCTAAAAAAAAAAGTAAGGGGAAACGGGATGGGGGGAGTGGGGTGACAGAAGGGAGGGCTGACTGGGGAATGGGGCAATCAGAATATATGCCATCTTGGAGTGGGAGGGAGGGTAGAAATGGGGAGAAAATTTGTAACTCAAAATCTTGTGGAAATCAATGTTGAAAACTAAAATATTAAATAATGAAATAATTGATAAAAAGAAAAAAAATAAAGACACAACCCTTCTCATCAAGGAAAAAAAAGACCTCAGAAGACTAACAGAGAAGCATTCCTTCTTCCTCTCAGCAGAGGTCATGGTGAACTGTAGGTGCTGAATGAGGCACGCACAGTCAGATATAGCCATCATGGTGCTGATTTGTGTTACCTAGTTGTACTTCTTTGTCATAAGAGAGGGTTCATTAAAAGGGGAAATCATCAGAAAGTGACTGACTTGACTATCATTTTTTAAGCGTCTAATTCATTTTTTAAAAGAAAAAAATTATTCCCTAATCAACATGTATGGGGTATTCTAGGAGAAATAGCACCTCTGAGATCTTGCTAAGCCCTTTTCAAGGCTGCTCATCTATCTTTGGTGCCCACCTGATTCACCCAACTCTCACCCACGGCTCCAAGAAACTATAGCATGCGCAGCAACCACACTCTGGCAAAACTGTTTTGGCAGATGGGCTAAACCGGATGGAAGGTAAGTGACGAGCCTCAAACCCTTTGGTGAGTTAAGGAGGTGTCTATGCCAAGCATGTGAAGACCTGGGTCATTGTCAGTCGTCCTGACTTTTGTTTTGCTACTGGACGTTGATGATTTTGGAAGAGGGAGTGAAGCTGATGATTTTGTGTAACTCTGCTTCATTTACATCCAATTCACCCTCAAGTCAAGACATCACCCCATGATGTCATTGGTCCTCTTTGAAAACCAAAGACAAACAACAAATACCTAACCCTAACCTGTAGCTGAAGTCCTGCTTCAAACTTTTTGGCCAATACTATCCTTAGGTAGGGGAGGAAATAAGGAACCTTATACCAGCCTCAGACTAACCCAGAATCTACTCACTTTTGCTCCTGGTCCCACTTTGACCTACTGTATATATCCCAATACTCAGAAACTGGATTTCTTCCTTGTACTCTTGTAACTAGGATCCTTTCTATGATTGGTCCTTGATATTTGCCCTTAGATCTCCCCAATGTCACCTGAATTTCAATAAAAACTGACATTTATATCATCATCATCATGATCATCATGAGGAGTTAGGGACCAAACCTGTGGTTCTACTTGCTACTGATAGACTGCTATATTGATAGATACTGATAGCACTCCCTCCCTTCATTTCTTCTTTTTAAAAGTTATTACCCTTGGGATTCTTGACCTTCTGTTCCTATCAAATGGTTCAACAACAGAAACATAATATTTTATCAGTGGAAATGACATTAAAGAAGAGGCACTACCAACTGCTTTGCTACTGTACTCTAAAGACCATAAGACCTTTCCTTCTGACTTGTAGCTGAGACTTCCTGTAGATGTTGTTTCCCCCATTAAAATGTGAGCTTCTTGAGAGAAGAGACTGTCTTCCTTTTAGTGTCCTCAGTGCTTTGCTCATAGCATTGGATAAATACTTTGTACATTAATTCGTTCATTCATTGGTATCGGGAACTCCCTGGTGAGGAAACTCTTTCTAACAACGCAGGTCAGCCCCTTCCTTGCAACTCACAGACTTAGAGAGTTGCTTAGAGTAATGAAAGGTTAAGCAACCTGACTGGGATCACGCAACAATCAATATGTGTCAGAGGCTAATATTTACATGGTTTTTAAGATTCCAAAGCCTTTATATATGATGTCATTTGATTCTGCCAATAGTACCAGCGAAATGGGTGCTATTCCACAAGTAAGAAAACTGAGGCTAAGAGATGTTAAATGACTTGGAAAGGGTTACACAGCTGGTTAAGTGTCTGAAGAAGGATGTGAAGTCAGAACATCCTGAGTTCATATCTAATACTCTATCTACTCATTCTATGATACAATTTTAGTCTTGATGCCTAAACAAAGTAGAGAAAGAAAATTATAGACAATATCCCTAATGAAAATAGGCACAAAAAGTTAAATAAAATATTATCAAATAATCTAAAGTTTTATGCTAATTTAAAAGATTATAAACTATGACCAGGTGGGAAATATAGGGTTGGTTTAGTATCAGAAAATAAATATAATATGCCATATTAATTAAAATATTAAAAATCACATGATTGTATCTATAGACATTGAAAAGGCTTTTGACCAAATCTAACACAGGACTCTAATCCTAGAAGTCATAAAGATAAATTGGCTTTTCTTTAACATGCTAAGTAGCATATATCTAACCAAGAGCCAACATTATACATAATGGAGATATGTTGGAAGCCTTTTTACTGAGATCATGGGTAGGACAAGGATGCCCACTATCTTTTATCATCACTTTAGTATAGTGCTAAAAATGTTAGCTATAGCAATAAGAAAATGAAAATAAATTGAGAGAATAAGCATAGATGGAGAGGAAACAAAACCACTGCTTTTTTGCAGATGATATGATGATCTATCTAGAACCCTAAAAAATCAAATAAAATTTGTTGGAGTAATTAGTAAATTAAGCAAAGCTTCAGAATATAAAATTAACCTACATAAATATTTTTCTGACTATTTCTCCATGTTACCAACAAAAACCAGGAAGAAGAGATAGGAAGAGAAATTCCATTCAAAATAACTACAAAATGTCTAAAATACTTGGGAGCATAACTATCAAGAAACACATGGGAACTATATAAACACTACTACAAAACAATCTTTATAGAAGACAGACCTAAATAGTTGGAGAAATATTAACTGATGCTGGGTATGTGACTATGGCAAAGACGACAATACTACCTAAATTAATTTACTTCCTCAGTGCCATACAGACTACAAAGGATTATTTCACAGAGCTAGAAAAACAATAAAATTCATCTGGAAGAACAAAAGGTCAAGATCCTCACAGGAAATACATTTTTTTAAAAATAGAAAAGAAGGGGGGGCGGAGCCAAGATGGCGGCTGGAAAGCAGGGACCAGCCTGAGCTCCCTGCCGAGCCCCTCCAAAAACCTATACAAAATGGCTCTGAACCAATTCTAGAACGGCAGAACCCACAGAACAGCAGAGGGAAGCAGGGCTCCAGCCCAGGACAGCCTGGATGGTCTCTGGGTGAGATCTATCCCGCACGGAGCTGGGAGCTGGGAACGGAGTGGAGCAGAGCCCAGCCTGAGCGACTTGGACCATCCAGACCAGAAGCCGGGCGGAGGGGGCCCTAGCGCCCTGATTCAGTGAGCTGCGGCAGTTACGAGACTTCTCAACCCACAAACACCAAAGACTGCTGAGAAGGTTAGTGGGAAAAGCTGCGGGAGTGGAAGGAGTTCGCCGTTCGGCTTCCAGCCCCGGGGGCAGCGGAGGTGGGGCAGCTACGGCTGCTGCTGCTTCCGGCTCCAGGCCCACCTGGTGGGAGGAATTAGGTGGTGGATCAGAGCAGGGGTGCACAGCCTGCCGAAGATTTGAGCCCAGTTCGGGTTGGGGGTCCTTGGGGAAGGAGCAGTGCTGGTGCGGCAGAGCTGGCACCTCCCCCCCAAACGTGGAACATAGAACTCTGTAGTCTACAAGCAGTCATACCCCACTGAAAAACTCAAAGGTCAAGTTAGTTGGCTGGGATTATGGCCAGGCAGCGAAAACGCACCGAGATTCAGTCTCAGACTCTGCATTCTTTCTTTGCTGACAAAGAAGACCAAAACATACAGACAGAAGAAATTAATAAAGTCAAAGAGCCTACAACAGAAACCTCCAAGAAAAACATGAACTGGTCCCAGGCCATGGAAGAGCTCAAAAAGGATTTGGAAAAGCAAGTCAGAGAAGTAGAGGAAAAATTGGGAAGAGAAATGAGAAGGATGCGAGAAAACCATGAAAAAAACAGGTCAATGACTTGCTAAAGGAGACCCAAAAAAATACTGAAAAATACACTGAAGAAAACAATACCTTAAAAAACAGATTAACTCAAATGGCAAAAGAGCTCCAAAAAGCCAATGAGGAGAAGAATGCCTTGAAAGGCAGAATTAGCCAAATGGAAAAGGAGGTCCAAAAGACCACTGAAGAAAATACTACTTTAAAAATTAGATTGGAGCAAGTGGAAGCTAGTGACTTTATGAGAAACCAGGATATTATAAAACAGAACCAAAGGAATGAAAAAATGGAAGACAATGTGAAATATCTCCTTGGAAAAACCACTGACCTGGAAAATAGATCCAGGACAGATAATTTAAAAATTATTGGACTACCTGAAAGCCATGATCAAAAAAAGAGCCTAGATATCATCTTTCAAGAAATTATGAAGGAGAACTGCCCTGATATTCTAGAGCCACGGGGCAAAATAGAAATGGAAAGAATCCATCGATCGCCTCCTCAAATAGATCCCAAAAAGAAATCTCCTAGGAATATTGTCGCCAAATTCCAGAGCTCCCAGATCAAGGAGAAAATACTGCAAGCAGCCAGAAAGAAACAATTTGAGTATTGTGGAAACCCAATCAGAATAACCCAGGATCTGGCAGCTTCTACATTAAGAGATCGAAGGGCTTGGAATGCGATATTCCGGAGGTCAATGGAGCTAGGATTAAAACCTCGAATCACCTACCCAGCAAAACTGAGTATCATGCTCCAAGGCAAAATATGGATTTTCAATAAAATAGAGGACTTTCAAGCTTTCTCAGTGAAAAGACCAGAACTGAATAGAAAATTTGACTTTCAAACATAAGAATCAAGAGAAGCGTGAAAAGGTAATCAAGAAACAGAAATTGCAAGGGACTTACTAAAGGTGAACTGTTTTGTTTACATTCCTACATGGAAAGAGGACATGGATGATTAACGAGACCTCAGTATTAGGGTAGCTGAAGGGAATATGCATATATATATATATGTTTATGTATATATATATAAGTGAATGTGTATGTATGTATATATCTATGTGTATATATATGTGTGACACAGGGTGAGTTGAAGATGAAGGGAAGATATCTAAAAGAAATAAAATGAAATTAAGGGATGAGAGAGCATCATACTGAGAGAGGGAGATAGGGAGAGATAGAATAGGATGGATTATCTCACATAAAGGTGGCAAGAGGAAGCAGTTCTGTGGGAGGAGGGGAGAGGGCAGGTGAGGGGGGAATGAGTGAACCTTGCGCTCATCAGATTTGGCCTGAGGAGGGAATACCATACATACTCAGTTGTGTATCTTACCCTACAGGAAAGAAGATGGAGGAAGAAAAAAAAATAAAAGGGGGGGGATGATGGAGGGGAGGGCAGATGGGGGTGAAGGTAATCAAAAACAAACACTTTGGAAAGGGGACAGGGTCAAGGGAGAAAATTCAATAAAGCGGGATGGGTTGGGAAGGAGCAAAATGTAGTTAGTCTTTCACAACATGAGTATTATGGAAGGGTTATACATAATGACACACATGTGGCCTAGGTTGAATTGCTCGACTTCTTAGGGAGGGTGGGTGGGAAGGGAAGAGGGGAGAGAATTTGGAACTCAAAGTTTTAAAATCAGATGTTCAAAAACAAACAAAAAAAAGTTTTTGCATTCAATTAAAAAATAAGATACACAGGCAATGGGGCATAGAAATTTATCTTGCCCTACAAGAAAGGAAGGGAAAAGGAGATAAGAGGGGAGGGGGGTGATAGAGGGGAGGGCTGACTGGGGAACAGGGCAACCAGAATATACGCCATCTTGGAGGGGGGGAGGGTAGAAATGGGGAGAAAATTTGTAATTCAAACTATTGTGAAAATCAATGCTGAAAACTAAATATGTCAAATAAAAAAAAATAGAAAAGAAGGAGGCCTAGCAGTACCAAATTTCAAACTATATTGCAAAGCAGTAACCACCAAAATAATTTGGTTCTGGTTAAATAAAGTAGAGAGATCAATCAATGGAATAGATTAGTTATACCAAGTACTTTGTTGGGGGCAGCTAGGTGGCGCAGTAAGTAGAGCACCAGCCCTGGAGTCAGGAGGGCATGAGTTCAAGTCTGGCCTCAGACACTTGACACATGTACTAGCTGTGTGACCTTGGGCAAGTCACTTAACCCCAATTGCCCTGCCAAAAAGCAAAACAAAGTACTTTGTAGCCTAGTATTTGATAAACCCAAAGACCTCAACTTCTGGAGTAAAAACTCACCATTCAACAAAAACTCCTGGGGAAATAGGAGAGTAGTCTGACAGAAATTAAGTATAAATTAGGGATTCTTACCCTTTTTTTGATTCATGGACCATTTTGGTAGTCTGATGAAGAATATGGACCCTGTCTCAGAAGAGTATTTTTAAATGCATAAAATAAAACAGAAAAAATACAAAGAAAAGCAATTATATTGAAATTCAGATGTAATTTTCCCCCCATCAATGTTCATTGACGCTCTGAAATCTAGCCATGGACCATTAAGGAATCCCAATGACCCCAGGTTAAGAACCCCAAATATAGATCAACATCTGACACCACATACTAAGATCCAAATGGATTGATATATCCATTAGACATAGACTTAAAGGATTTAGACATAAAGAATGACATAATAAACAAATTATTGTTTGGAGGAACAAGGAAGAAATTATCTTTCACAACGATGGATAAGGGAAGAGTTCAGGACTAGAATGGGGATAGACAGATGGATAGATAGATAGAAAGGATGTATTAAGTGTTTACTATGTGAAGCACTATGCTAAGAGCTGGGGATACAAACACAAGAAAACAAGAGGTCTCTACCCTCAAGAGGCTTACGTTCTAATAGGAGAAGACAAAACATAAATGGGCGCTGGAAGGGGTAAGGAGAACAAGGCTGCTATTGAGAAGGTAGAACAGTCCAGAGAATGAGTTGACCTGGGAGTGAAATTAGCACGGCTGGGACTTTTCATGAAATGGTGATCCTGACCAAGGATTCATCAATCAGGAGCAGACCCCGGGGTGGAATCATCCCAAGGTGGGGAAGGCTCTTGGAGAGGAGGTAGAGCAATCAGTAGAGCTTAAGTTGAACTGAGATAAAATAAAATGGATGATTTTGATTGTCCATAAAACTATAATGGTTTTACACAAACAAAAGCAATGCAGTTAAAATTATGGGAAAAATCTTTGCAGTGCTGATAAAGGTTCCATATTCAAGATATGCAGGTTATCCCAAAAGCCTTAGTGTAGTTTTCAGCTTTAATTGCTTACATAGCTTAATAAACTTTAATTGCTTCAAACCACACTAAGATTTTGGGGGTATCCTATATAACAGAGTGATTCAAAATATTAAGAACAAAACCATTCTTCAATAGATAAATGGTCACAGGAATGAGAAGGCAAATTTTAAAGGAAGGACTACAAGCCATCAACAACGATATGAAAAAGTACTCCAAATTTCACCCAGCAGATTGGCTAAGTTGATCAAAAGGGAAGGAGACAGTTGCTGGAAGGGCAGCCAGAAACAAGGCATACTAATGCTTTGTTGGTGGAACTGTGATTTGTTTCGGTCATTCTGGAAAGCAATTTAGAATTATGACCCCAAAATTACTGAATTGTTTGTACCCTTTGATTTAGTAATACTACTACCATGGCTATACGCCAAAGAGATTAAAGAAAGAAGAAAAGGACCCAGAGGACAAAAATATTTACAGCAGCTCCTTTTATAGTAAGCAAAAAACTAAAAACTAAGAGATGGCCTAATAACTAAAAAATATGATATATGAATGTTACGTTAGGAATATTATTACACTATAAGAAATAGTGAAATGGTCAGTTTCAGAGAAACCTGGGATGGCTTGTATGAACTGCGACTGAGTGAAATGAGCAGAACCAGGAGAATAATTTATGTAATAACAACATTGTAAAGAAAAACAGCTTGGAAAGTTTGAAGGTCATGATTCCAAAAGACCGATAATGAAGTAAGCTACCTACCTCTTGATAGTCAGATGGGGGACTCTAGATGCAGAATGTAATATATGTTTTCAGATCCAATCAGTGTGGGGATTTGTTTTGTTTGGCTATGTGATCTATTTGTTACATAGACGTTTTCTTTCTCCAAATAGCAGGTGGGAAGTTGAAGGGAATTGGGGGAGGATAGCCAAAAAGAAATGAGATGAGGGACACTGAAGAATCTATTTTTTTAAACAATGAAGAAAAGAAAACAGAAAGAAAGCCTGGAGAAGTAGGAAAGCTTTTAAAGCTACAGGTAGAATTTATTATATATTTTAATAGAAAAGCAGGCTGTACATAATAGAGATTTCCAGTTTTATGTACAATCCTGTTTGTCTGTTCTATTTATATATGAATATATACATGTGGAAAATATACACTGATATTGTTAATAATAATAGCATATTTACAGCACTTTAAGATTTACAAAACTAGTCATAAATATTATCTCATTTTATCACCACAACAGCTCCTGGGAGGTAGATATTATTATTATCCCAATATTTCAGAGGAGGAAGTTGAAGCAAAGATTAAGTGACTTGTCCAGGGTCGCACAGTTAGTGAATGTCTGAGGCAGTCTTTCTGACTCCGGGCCCAACGGTACCTACTGTGCCAGCTCGCTGTCTCTGTTGAGTTTAGAATAAAAATACTAAAAAGTAAATCTATGTTCTGTAATTCTCTTGCCCTCTTCCTCTTCTTTCCCCTTCTGTACCACATTCCCTCTTTCCCTTCTAATCAGACATCAAGTAGGACAACTCCTTCCTTCTCTCATCCCTGTTACAGAGGGGAGAAGAAGGGGAGCGAGAGTGTTATGTGTAGATGAGGAAATAAGTATTGATCTTTTCATAGAATTCAAAGAAAGAAAGGTATAACACTAGGCTTTCATGTTCAGGGATGCACAGGGTAGACCTGTGGTCCGAAGGAGTTTCTCTGGGACCTTCTCATTCTTCTGGGTAGAAGATTGGTACCTAAGCGGCACAATGGATAGAGTCCTGAACTGGAAATCCGAAGATCTGAGTTCTAATCTTGTTTTGGAAACCTACTAGCTCTATGATCCTGGGCGAGTCACAACTTTCAACCTCAGTTTCCTTATCTGTAAAAAGGGGCTAATAGTAGCATTTATCTCCCAGGGTTGTTGTGCGGATCAAAAGAGACAATATTTATAAAGCACTTTACAAACCTTAAAGTGCTACATAAGTGCTATTATTAATATTACTAATACCGTTATTCTGCCTTACTTACAAGGTCAGCCCTGTTGCCCTTCACAGGCGCCCTGGGAGTGATGTTACTAGATTCATCCTGGTCTTCTGGGGATGTGGCTGATCTGTCTGAGGAGGTTTCACTTCCAAATCACCTCTCAAAGTTCAGGGCCGTGGGGACAGCAGCTGAGGATTCTGGGCTATTATGGCTGAGCTTTTGAGATCATTATGGGATGCTATGCCCGTGGAAGCAGCACCTGGCCTAGAGCTCTCTCATAGAGTGCTCTCTGGTCAAGGAAGACTCTGAGGCTTTGCTAATCCATGATAGAGACCACCAGAGTGGGAGAAAAGGGGGTGGGGAAGAGAAGAGGCTAGGTTGTGAAACCGCCAATAGCCCTGAGTCAAACACTGCACAGGAATGTCAAGTTCCACATCCTTTCAGGGGAAGCTTGTCACATTGGGGACACTGGATGTATCTTGAAGTGCCAAACTTCAGCTACCCAACAGGGCTAGAGAAAAGCCATCTGGGACTGTGGCTGCTGCTCTGGCTGAGGCACCAAAAGCTTGGGCGGGAGGGTGGGGCAGGGTCCTTTTTGCCTTCCTCCTCCATCCTTCCTTTTCCTCTTCTCTCCTTTTCTCTTCTCCCTCTCCTTCATTCCCCCCACCTTCCCCAACTTCTCTCCACTGCATGATGTAGTAGAAAGAGCATTTAACTTGGAGACAGAAGACCTGGATTTAAATCTTGGCTCCACTATTTACTACTTCTGTGACCTTGGGCTAGTCACTCCCCACCCAACACTGTATCTCAGTTTCTTTATCTGTAAAATGAGGAGGACTAGCTCTATGTTTTATAATTCTCTTGCCCTATCTCTCGTCTTTTCTCCCCTTCCTAGCCCTTTTTCTCTTAACTTTCTCTTTGTTTTCTCCTTTTCCCTGTCCTCTTCCTTTCCTTTTCCCTCCTTCTTCTCCTTTTCCCTATTTCTTTTCTTCCTCTCTTCTCTTTCCTCTGCTCCCATTCTCTTCTTTCCTCTACTTTTCTCCTTCCACTCTTCTTTTTTCTCTCTTCATTCCTCCCTTTCCTCCTCTCTTTCTTGCTCTCCCTTCCTCCCCTTAACCTTTCCCCCTCCCATTCCTTTCCCGCTCATCCTTCCCCTTTTTCTTATCTCCCTCTCTTTAATAAATTTCTCTTCACATCTAAGGGCCAAATTTGCATTGGTCCCATCTATATTTCTCAACCTCTTCTCTAAAACATAGCCATTTTTTCTCTTCCACATGGTATGTGCTTTCCAACAGAGACCTTGATGCCTTAACACAAAAGTGTGCCTCTAATGGGAGGAATTTCAAGCATAGGACAGACAGGTGGGGGGACATGCCTTCCCAATGTCTTTCAAGTCACAAAGCACATGGGGCCACCTTTTCCATCTATGCATAGAGCCTACTCAGCTCCTTATATATTAAAGTGGGTAGTGGGGAAAATCTGAATATTTTACTTGGTATTGATTATAAAGGGCTATTGAAATAGCCCCACGTGCATGCCTGGCTTGGAAATCTTGGAGATGCTAAGACAAGGAGATGCTAATGATGAGAACACTGCAGAGGAAGCTCTATTCCCTGACACTAGATGAACCAAGCTATTTGGGAAGTCCAAATTGAGGCAAGGGCAGGAATTCATGGACAAGGCAGTCCTACAGGGAGTTCTACATATAATGGGGGTGCCTTGTCCCTAATCCTTGTTGGGAGCTTTTACCTTATTTGGGATTTTGGACAAAGCAGATTTTTCTATACTTCTGGCGGAGAGTCCCTGAGCTCCTAGGGCCACTTAGTCCCCTTATCCTGGAATGTGGTTCTCCATTCAAATGGGCCACTAGCTCCTTGAGAGCTTCCCAACTTCTCAGCAATCGGGGGCTCAAAACTCCAGAATCCCAGGCAGTATATAAAAAGTTCTCATCAAGGGGAATGACTTCATCAGAATTCTTTCCAGCCTCTCATCCCTGATGTATTTTTAAGGGCAAAATGCCATTGACCAGACCCCTTCCAAAAGACCAAAGCTGGAATAAGAAGGGGCTTTTGCTCTCCAGGAAAAATCCTTCCTCCCCTTTCACAAGTGATCTGTAGTAATCCTATCCCTGACATACCTGAAGCTATAAATAATGGCCATTGTTAGAGGAGAAGGGTCTGCTAGAGGAATCAAGTCAATGTTAGCTGATTGCTTTCTCTGCTGTAGTCTATGGTGGGGAGGGGGAGACTTTCTGTCATCATGTGTCTCTGCAGACACTTTATTTAGGCTGCAAACAGAGCTGTTATACCTAGAAGACCATACCAGGGACAAGAAAGGAACTACCAGCAGGTTAAGGGCTTCATTACAAACAGAATAAGTTCTTTGGGTTAGTGTAAAGTTATTCCACAAAGCCTTTTGTGAGTCTCTTCCACCAGCACTCAAGACTCAGTCTGCACACTATTCATCAGCAATGGGTCTTCATATGGCTTTACTTATGCTCTCAAGTTTTCTTGTCTCTCCCCATCTCGTTCCCTCCCCCCCACCCCATATTCACCCTGCGCACTGCTGCCGGAGGAATCTTCCCAAAACACTACTTTTGTAGAACTTTCTTGCTCAAGAGCCTACAATGACGATGATTCAAAGCCCTTCATGACTTGGCGACGTTTTACTCTCCAACTTTATCACCTGCCACCCTTTGCCTTGTACCTTTCACTCTGCTCATGTGGGTCTTCTCACTGTTTGCCAGACATACCAAATTCATCCTTGACTCTGCATCTTTGTGGGATTGATGTATACAGGACAGAGGACCTCAGGGGTAGTGTACCACTAATGGGGATCAGGGACTTCACTGCTGCCTGATAAGGAAAGAACAGATATTTAAGCCAGTTTTTGTATTGACTGCAATGCTAATTTATGCTTGTTAGAACAGCTCATCCTTTTCAAGATGTTTAGTTCAGTATATAGGAGAACAAAGAGGGGCAGCTAGGTGGCTCAGTTTATAGAGTGCTGGGTCTGGAGGTAGGAAGGCTCATTTTCATCAATTCAAATCTGGCCTCAGACACTTACTAGTTGTATGACCCTAGGTAAGTCACTTAGCCTTGTTTGCCTCACTTTTCTCATCTGTAAAATAAGCTGGAGAAGGAAATGGCAAATCACTCCAGTATCTTTGCCAAGAAGACCATAAAGGAAGTCACAAAGAGTCAGACAAGACTGAAAACAACTGAACAACAAAAAGGTAGGAGAATGAAGAGGTGAGCAGCAGAAAAGGGGCTTGCAGTCACTCTCCTGAGGTGGTTGGCTGTTTCCTCCCATTTAATTCTCTTGGCATTGGTCTGGGTAGCCTGGATTGTTCTATCTACAGGGAAGAGAATCAGAAGGTCACATGGCACGTGTCTCCCCCATGGGCATCACACTTACTGCAGATGCCCTGCCCCCTTGTTCCCTAGCGTCTCCACTGCAGCACCCAATACTCCAGAACTTTTTCTCCCCCAACCTCTTGGGAATCAGGGAGTATAAAGAGTCCAGAAGTCAGAGATGGGGCAGAAGGTGAAAACTGAGCAAGCAGTCAGACTCCAGGAGTCATGGAGAAGTCAAGGTCAAGAGCAATGGACTGCCACCACTTAGGCAGTCAGAAGTAGACAGGATGTGCCCATGACAAGAGGACCTTGAAACTGAGGAGAAGGCTGTCTTAGACTGGGAGCCTTTTAGAGTCTTCCTATTAGCATAGGCACCAATGATTTGCTATCCACAGCATGGCCAGACAGTTTACAATCTACAGGTTCAGGTAATTGTCCTGGAGTAACTCAGCTCTCCGAGCAGACCCTAACAAAGGATATTTGAACATGCACACAGATCAATCACTTTCAAGGGGAAATGGGTCATGTTAATGAGGCCTCTCTTCTTCTAGGTTAAAAGGATTTCCAAGGACAGCTTCATTTCCTCCACTGAGAAAGGACTTGAATCTAGATCTGACTCCAAGGACAGAAAAATGAAGCCAGAACGTGGCAGCTCTCAGCCCTCAGACTGCCTCACTTTCTTACCATGGGCCCACATTTTCTCTTCCCTTTCTTGGTATAACCTTTTCTACATCTTCTCCCAGACAGTTTCAGGTACTGATAAGTCTCAAGGAACAACTTCCAGACACTCCCTTGAGACAGAGAATTCAGAACCTCCGGATCTCCTTTCTAAGTCCCAGAGGTCCTTTTCCCCATCCCAATCAAGCTCACTCTCCTTGTTCCTCCCGACTTCCATATCACCTTCTCCACACCACCCCAATAAATGTTCATTTCCAGCTGCTCCACATCTGTCTTAGCTCTACTGTTCTGCAGAAGCAATTGTTCCCAGGGAGGACCGAGTTGCTCAGGGCTAGGCAGAGAATTCCTGAATTGTAACAGGTTGATTAGTTTCATCAAAAGCCCTGAAAGTTTCAGATGACCTGACCAAATCCCTTCTGGCTAATGATGATCACAGACTCTACATCATCCCTCCTAATTTCCCATTCACCACTGCTCTCTCTTCCTGCCATCTCCCTCAGCTTTCTGAATCATACTCCCATCCCGTTGCCTGGTTCGCCAAGTACCTTCCTCGTCTCCACCAAAGAGAGCTCCCCACATCTAACAGTAGAAAAAGAATAACACATAGGGGCATAACAGGAGATCCTAGCCTTTTTTGTGTCATAAATCCCTTTGGCAGTCTGGGGAAGTCCATGCACCCCTCTTAGAATAAAGTAAATAATTGAAGGAAATGAGAAATTTTAGTTAGAGGTTAGTGAAAATCAAGTGGTAATTGTTTTCCCCCATCCAAGTTCATGGATCCCTTGAAATCTAATCTAGATTAAAGAACCACTCTGGCGTGGTGTCTTGTGGTTTACAAAGTGCTTTCCCCGCAACCCTGTGAAGTGCAGGTGTTATTATCCCAATTTTACAGATAAGGAAAGGGATTCTTAGAGTGGTAAAGTGATTTGCCCCATTTCTCACAGCTAGTTATGTGTAAAGTAAGAACTCAAATCCCTGTCTGCAGACTCCAAATCGCAGAGTTCTTTCCACAGCCCCTGAGTTGCCTCCTCATCTCTCTGAAGCCGACTCAGAAATTCTAGGCATTCGGCCCATGAACACAGTGGCTCAAACCCAACATAAACATATTATGTCTTATTGCAGGGGCTGGCCACCTGTGACCGGTGTGCTGACGGGGGCTCAAAGTCCTATTTTCAGTGGCTTGTGGCCAGGTTCCTGCTACTGTCTCTCCTTGACAACTTGTGTCTCCTGGCTCTTCCTGATGAAAGCTATTGCCCTCCCCTGACATCTTCCATCCTCAGAGATGGTCCTCTCTGGCCCGGGAGTCCCCACCTTCCACTCTCCATTGTCATCACCCTCTAGCTCATCAGAACAAAAGAGACTAGAGTCTGTATCTGATGGAGATCTTTGAGAAATCACTCAATCACTTTGGGCTTTGGCTTCCTTCTCATATGTAAAATGAAGCATCCAGACTCTGTTTCTAGGGTCCCTTCTAATCCTAAAATTCTGTAAAGCTTTGAAAGAAGCTGAAAATCAGGGAGCCCCTAAGTTGTGGAATAATGGAAAAAATATTTTCTCTTGAATTGGAGGACCATAGTTCAAACCTGCCTCTGACACTTGGCACCTGTGTGACCTTGGGCAAGTCATTCTCTGGACCTCAGTTTCCTCATCTGTAAAATGAATGACCTCTGAGGTCCCTTCTAGCTCTAGATCTAAGATCCAATGGAAAAATTAGAGATCCAGTTGCTAGTTCTTTTCCCCATCCCCATTACTTTGTATAGCTTTTATTATATCTGATCTTCTAAGTATATGTTGTTTTCCCCCCATAAAACATAAACTCATTGACAGCAAGGACTGTTCCGTTTTTGTCTATGTAGTCTCAGTACCTTGCTCTGTGTCTGGAATATAGTGAGGTCTTTTTTTTTAATATACATTTTTTTTTGTCTTTACATCAGTTATTTCAATTCCATCCCCGCCCAATTTAACCTTCCCTTGTGACAAAGGAAAACACTAAGTAAATATCCAATACAGTAGTTGCACTTGGCAAAATGTACAGTTTTTTGTCCTGGCTATCCCCCATCTCTATGCTAAAAAGAGAGATGTTTCATTATCTATTCTCTGGAACCTTTGTTTTTCAGTTACTAAAAATTCCTTTTAGTGATTTTATCATTGATGTAGTTGCTTGTGTATATCAATCGTTCTCTTGGTTTTGCTTATTTTTTTCTCTGCATCAGTTCACACAAATCTTCCCATGTTTCTCTAAATATCTTAATTCATCATTTCTTATTGTACAATAACAGTCTATTACTATCCTTTTTGTTTGTTTTTAGCCATTGTCCAATCTATGAACTCCCACTTTGTCGCCAGTTTTTTACTAATGCAAAGACTGATGCTGTGAATATTTTGGTATTAGACCTTAGTTTGTCTTTGCTTTCTTTGGGATATATTCTGTGTCCAATAGTCAGCATATATACCCCAAACCACTGGTCCTGTTTCTAGCCCAGCCCCCAAAGCCATGATGCAGGGAAATAACTCATGAGGTCTTAGTAAATGCTTAATGAATGAACCTGGCTTCTAGTTCTGACTCTGTCAGCTTTGGGGGTAACTTTAGGGGAGACTGTTACAGAATCACAGACTCTCAGAATTGGGAAGGACCCAAGAGGCTAACTAGTCAGCGTCTTACTTATTCTCTTGGTTGCTCATATAATTCCTCTATCAACTGGAGTTAGTAATATTAACCCCCTCCCATTTTCCTTTCTCCCCTCCCCCACCTCCTTCAATACACAAGATTGCTATGAGGGTCGCAAGAGATGAGAGTCAAGGAAGTGGTATGGAAAAGTCCAAACTCCAGAGAACTATGAGGGCGTGGGGGATAAGTACAATTATCCCCATTTTACAGTTGGGCAAACTGAGGCAGATAACGGTTAAGTGACTTGCATGAGATCACATGACCAGTAAGTGTCCAAGGTTAGACTTGAATTCAGGTCTTCCTGACTGCTGACTCTGACAGCTGCGTCACTCGGCTGAGGCTTCGAAGTCTACCCAGTCCAACCTTTTCATTTTACACACAAGGAACTGAGACTTGGAGAGATTAAGTGACTTGTCCAAAGTCACATAGACATTAGATGGAAGAGCTAGGATTTGCACCCAGGTCCCAAACCCCCCACATCTTTACAGTCTGGTGCTATTTCTGGACAAAGCAGGAATGCCAAATACAAATGCAAAGCTGAAACTGCCTTTGATTCTGCATCCAGCAAGCTTCCCACCACGCTGATCCCTGACATCATCTCATTTTACAAATGGGGAAACTGAGGTCCAGAGATGGGAATTAATTTGGCTGAGGTCTCCTAGCTATTAAGAGAGGCTTGAACCCAGGCCCTCTGGCTCCAACCCCAGGCCCTTTTTCCATTGTACCAAAATGCCTCTCCGATATTGACAAACTTGTGTGACTTAGCAAATTGATTGGCTTCTCAGGGCCTCATTTTCCTCATCTTTGAAATGTGTAACCTCCTACCTCATGCCATCATTGGAAGAAAAGTACTTTGCAGACTTTGCAGTGTAAGATAAATGTAAATCATAATTAATAGCTTTTGTAGGAGTGTCCAAACTAACCCCAAATTCATCCTCTCATCCTTATCACCTCTCATGGTGATGTAGTTTTCTTTTCCTAAATCAAAAAGAACCATCGATTTCTGCCCTATAAGGATCTTCCTCTCCCCCCACCCCCAGAACAGTGCCAGATAAAATCACCTGAAGTCTCTGTCTTGCAAACCTGGACTGTGCTAATTGAAGCTAGGGCTCATTTGGAAGAACATTCCCTTTTGGGAAGTTAATTTGGGGGAAGGCTCTCTTTCCCCATGTGTATCCAACCCCCTGGTGATGGTAATGAGAGTTCCTCATTGCCCCTAAATTCAAACCAGCCAAAGTGGATTTCTTTTTTCCACATTTCTCCATATCCCTCACTGCCAACCCCCTTCCCCCCCACTCCCCATTCCACTTCTTGCTGCAGGTCTCCACTAAGTGAAACTCGATGTGGAATTTCTTGGATGGGAAATCAGACGACTGTGTCAACGTGAGGTATTTTCCATCCCCTCCAAACGGTGAAACCATGCAGCTGGGATAATTGAAGCCATACACAGGCCCAGCACACAGCTGTCCTGCTGAGTAGCAATGCAGGCCAGGCAGGCCTAGGCCTTAAAGTGAATTTTCAGGTGGAAGGATTTGAATGGGGGGAGCAGCCCTTGCTCATTCATCATCATCCCTACCACCCATGTGTCCCAATGGGCATCTGGTGATGATGGGTCAGGGCCAGAGTGCAAGTTAACTAGAAGGGGTCTGGCAGATGATGAAGGTCTAATCAGGTGAGGTGTTAAATCCAGGGAGATTAGTGCAGGTAGGAAAGAGAAGGATGATACTGTAAATCCAGGCAAGCTGGGGCTGGAGTGGAGGAAGCCAGTGAGTCAGGAGGAGGAGATATCCTCCTTCTATCCAGAGTCATGCTGCCTTTTGGGGGTGGACGGGAGGTGCTGATAATAGCCAGAAGGAGGTCAGAGACCTGGAAGATCATCTGTCAAATGAGAGACTTAGACTGGATAATCTTCAAGGTCCTTTCCAAGTTGAACAGTCTCTGATTCTGTAATCAACCAGTAAATACATGCTAGATGTCTTCGACTTACTGAGCACCCACTGAGGTTCTGAGCCTCCATCCCACTCTACCTTCATCATAGTGCTCTGGTCGGGGTGGGAGTGGAAATCAAAGCTTCCAAAGGCATTTTGCCTGAAAAGAAGGACCCTGCCTTAGAGAATCCCGAGCAATGCTAACAGAACTCTGGCTGAAAGAAAATAAAGTCTTTAGGGGCCTTGGGTTTCCTCAGAATTCTGAGTCCTCTCTGCCAGGCATGTCAGAGTTATTGGTGGGCTGCCTGTGGCCAGAAATCAGGGCAATTATCAGGAAAAATGGCTAAGAGGAGAACATGAGTCATTGTACATACCGCAGTTCCCTCTAGGACAGGCTTATCCCTGAAATTGGATCCAAAAAAGCCTCAGCAGAGCCCAGAGTTCAGAGACACAGAAACAGGGTGATGCTGTAGTTAAAATAGGATAACGGTGGGGCAGGAAGGATGGGTTCTAGTCCTACCCAGGCCGCCAACTTGCTGGATGAGCTTGAGTAAATTACTGAACTTCTCTGGGTTTTAATTTCCTCCTCTGCCAAATGAGAGGGTCGAATCAGGCAATTTCTAAAGTCCTTTCCAGTGTTAACGTCCCATGATTCTATGATTTGTTTTTCATTTGAGGGACCAACAAATTTAGCGGGGCTATGGAGAGTAACGGAGCATACAGAGGTCATGGCTTCATGGTTTTAAGACTGGAAGAGATCTTAAGGGCCAACTAGCTGAGCCCTATCCTACCCCCTCATTTTGCAGATGGGGAAACTGAGGGCCATTGAGGTCAAGTGTCTTGCCCAAGATTGCAAAGATAGAGTCAAGATTTGAGCCCAGGTCTCCTGACTCCACGTCTGTCACTTATTCCATCTATAAATGAATGAATTTATTAAGTTCTTACTACATGCAAAGCTAAATGCTATGGAGAAAAAGAAGAATAAGACAGTCCCTACTCTCAAGGAGCTCAGGTTCTAATAGGAGACAACAGAAATGGATAGGCCCTGTAAAATGACAGTAGGGGTCATCAGAGACAGTCTGTGAATCAGTCAGGATAGGGATTATTGCCCCTAATTTATGGATAAGGAAACTAAGGCACCAGATATGTTCAGTGACCAGCAAGACCTGCCCAATGATGGACTTTGGGTTGGGACCAGTTGTTGTACTATGAACTCCAAGATGGCTTTATCTCAGAGTCATTGATCTGGTCAGTGCCCGGTAAATGTAAAGTGCTTAACAAATATTTGATCATAAAATCACAGAACGTTAATGCTAGGAGGGACCCATCTAGGGAGATGCTTACCTGACCCAGAATTCTTTCTGCAACATTGTCAACGTCATTCAACCTTCACTGGAAAAGCTCCAGTGACAGAGAATCCACGACAATCCAAGGCACCCCATTCTACTTGGGCCGGGGACTTTTTTCTTTATGCTAAACCTGAGAGCTGGTCTTGGTGCCATGAAGACATGGATTTAAGTCCTGCCTAACACATCCTGGTTGCGTGATCCTGGAGAATCACTTGACTTATCAACCCTCTAGGACATTAATTGCACAGGTGTTGACTTGAATTGGTAGAGACAGTGCTCTCATTTCTATACCAGAGAAATCATATGTCTAAGGCCCATCAAGCCCAAATCTGCCTGTCTGGAACCTTTACCCACTACTTCTAATTCTGACCTTTGAAGCCAAGTAGAAATATTGTCTCTATTCCACATGACAGGGCAGCCAGGTGGCATGGTAGATAGAGCATTAGACGTGGAATCAGGAAGACTCATCTTTATGAATTCAAATCTGGTCTCAGACACTTACTAGCTGTGTGACCCTGGGCAAGTCACTTAACCCTGTTTGCCTCAGTTTTCTCATCTGTAAAATGAGATAGAGAGGGAAATGTCAAACCACTCCAGTATCTTTGCCAAGAAAACCCCAAATGGGGTCACAGAGAGTCTGACACGACCGAAACAACTGAACAATATTCCACATAACAGCCCTTGGAGACAGTACTTGAAGCTCTTATTCCTTCCTGCCTCTCCCCAAGTCTTCTCCAGTCTAAACATCCCTAGTTCTTTCCATCAATTCTCATCTGGCATGATCTCTTGTCCCCTCACCATATCTCACAATATTATTGTGGACAAGATGGAGACATAGACTGGATGATACATGAATCCTCCAATTAACAGAATCCAGAATTAGTTAAATAACTGTACCAAAGAGTGGTGATTGGTGTTAACCTGCAGTAAAGTCAACAGTGGGATGTCACAGAATTCTGACATTGACTCTATTCTATTCAACATTCTTATTAGTAACATGAATAGAACCATATGTGTCATGTTTATGAAATTTATGAATGATAGTAAACTGGGAGGGGTAGCTATTACATTGGATGAGAGAACTAGGATCTCCTCCCAACTAACCACCCCCTAAAACAAACAAACAAACTTGGCAAGCTAAAATAATAGTCCAAATTGAATGAGGCATAATTAGTTAGGAAAAATGCAAAGTCCTGCATTTGGGCCAGAGAGGTGGTGCAGTGGATAAAGGATGGGGAGTCAGGAAATCCTGAGCTCAAATGTGGCCTCATACATTTTCTGGCTGCATGACTCTAGGCAAGTCACTTAACTACTGTTTGCCTCAGTTTCTTCATCTGTAAATGGATAATAGATAGATAGATAGATAGATAGATAGATAGATAGATAAATGCATACTGATAGCACCTATCTCCCAAGGTTGTTGTGAGGATCAAGCGAGATTATGATCGTAAAATGCTTGGCATGCTGCTTGGCACATAGTAAGCGCTACAGACATGTTTATTATTATTGTTATTATTATTATTATTCCAAAAATCAATTGCATGATTTGAAGGAGATGCTAAATTCAATGATCCTGCTTATTTCAAATATGCCACTAGGTGGTACACTAGATAGACTTCAGGAAGACCTGATTTCAAATCCAGCCTCAGATACTTACAAGGTGTGGGACCTTAGGCTTAACCTCTGTTTGCCTCAGTTTCCTCAACTGTGAAATGGGGTGAATAACAACACTTACCTCCCATCACTGATGTAAGGATAAAATAAAATAATGTGGGTAAAAACAAGTGCTTAGCACAGTGCCTGGCATAGGGTAGGCACTACATAAATGCTTATTCCCTTTACCTTCTCCCCAACCTCTCACCATATGTCTCTCAGCTGTCTATGATACCTTGTTTATAGTTCTTCATGTCCCCTACCTGATCAACTTGGCTCTCCTAAACTTATCTCTGGCCATGTCCGTATGCTGCAAGACAGCCAGCCATGGAGTTAATGGTCACAGACAAGTCCTCTGATAATCTTTTTCCCCCCACTTTTAGCCTTTCAAGGTTTAATTTTTTAATATCTTTTTTCTTCCAAGCTGAGGGAACAATAACTTTATTTTTTGACTTGAATTTTTTTTATTTTTCAATGAACAAAAATCTGCATTCTTTCCCTACTACCCTCCACCCCCCATTGGGGGAGAAAAAAGAAAATGGAAGCCTTTGTAACAAACATGGCTGGTCAAGCAAAACAAATGGCCTCATAGGTCATGTCCAAAAGATATGTGTCAGTCTATACTCCAAGTCTATCATCTCTCTGTCAGGAGGTGGGAAGCATGAGGTCCCCTGGAATTGTAGTTGGTCATTGCATTGATCAGCATTCTCAAGTGCCCCAAAGTTGTCTTAATTGTGTCATTATCATATAATATTTATTATCATTATCATATCTCTGCATCAGTTCATACAAATCTTCCCAGGTTTCTCTGAAACTTTCCCCTTATCATTTCTTACACTACAATCGTATTTTATTATCCTTATTTGCTAGAATTTGTAAACTCACTGGTCCTAAAATATCCTGGAACATGGTATTAAAAAATAAGCAAGCAAACAAACAAATCAAACAGGAGCTACCCATTCAAAGATGTTCAAACCTTCATTATTTGTATGTGATGCATAATAATACCTAACGCTAGAGGGCACTCTGGGAATCCATCAAGCTGGTTGTCACTAAAATGCCTTGGCTCTGGTACTTTGTAGATGGTATCTCATTTTTCAGTTAAGGGTTGTGCTCCATTAAATCAAATTTCATGGATTATTTACCACTGTCCCCAACTCCCCCCATTCATTATGTCCCTGGCTGCTTGCTAAGTCCTCTGTGCACTTTCCATGGTATCACAGTGCCTCTAATTATTAGTGGTCCAGCCCTCTCTCCTTTTACGCCCCTTGAGTGATATGATGGCAAGAGAACTAGATTTGGGATTAGAAATTCTGGTTTTGGCTGGGAGTGGTGATGCACATAAGTATTTTCAGCTACCGTCAAAGATGAAGTAAGGCAGACCTTCTGAGCTTTGGGGTTCTGAGCTGCAGTGGGCTAAGCAGATTGGGTGTCTGCTATAAGCTTGACATAAATACGGGCTACCAGGTTACCTAAGGGGGGCAAACCCATTCAGGTCGGGAATGGAGCAGGTCAAATCTTCCACATGGCTAAGTAGTGGCATCGGGCTGGTGAGTAGCCCCAGCATTTCCAGCCCAGCCAAGATGGGGAGACCAAAGCTTAGAAATAAATTCTGGTTTCGAATGACCTGTGTGATCTTGGGCAAGTCAGTTCACTCGGTTTCCTCATCTATTCAATAAAGAGATTAGACTAGATGACCTTTAAGGTACCTCCTAGCTTTAAATTCTATGACCATGGCTCATTCATCTTTGTGCCAAGAATAGGACTTTTACATAGTAGGAAACTAATAAATTTTTAAAGAGAAATTAATTAGTTTTCTTAGCCCAGAGAGAAGAAAATTGAGCCAGAGGTTTAGTCATAGACTTAGTCATAGAATTTCACAGAAAAATCCACACTTTCTCATTCTCTGGTTGCAAACATTGGAAATATTTGTGAGGTAGCTGGTTGGGAGTCGGTTTGGCCTTTAAGAGGGGAAGGAGGTTAATCAGAAGTCTAGAATTAGGGATCAGTTTGTAACTTGGTCTAGAGGGATAATAGAATGATAGATTTAGAGCTAAAAGGGACCAATCATCTCATTTATATAGATGAGGGAACTGATGAGGCCCCTAAAGGTGAAATAGTTTCCCAAATTTCCACAAGGAGAACTGGATCTAGAGCTGCAAGGGACTTTAGAAACCATCTAGCCTAACCCCATCGTTTGACAGAAAAGAAACCTGAGACGCAGAGAGATTAAGTAATTTTCCCAAGTTTCCACAGTGGGATTTGAACTTGTCTCCAGGAGTCAGATAGGTGTAGCAGTGAATAGAGTGCCTCTGGACCTAGAGTCAGGAAAACTCATCTTCACGAGTTCAAATCTGGCCTCAGACACTTCCTAACTGTGTGACCCTGGGCAAGTCACTTTGCCTTGTTTGCCTCAGTGTCCTTGTCTGTAAATGAGCTGAAGAAGAAAATGGCAAATCACTCCAGTATCTTTGCCAAGAAAACCCCAAATGAGGTCATGAAGAATCAGACATGACTGAAACGACTGGACAGCAAGGACAACCACCTTTGTCTCCAAATCTCATGTTCTTTCCATTGCACTCCGTTGGCTAGGATTAGGAATTCTTCTCTGGCTAAGGTTAAGGTCCACCTATGGCCAGTATTAGGGATTTATTCTGTAATCACTGTCCGGAAGAAAGTCAACCAGACAGACCATGTGGATATTGAACCTAACTCTGGTCTCACTTGTCTCTGCTTTCACTCACAGATACTTTCTACACGAGATCTTCTGCTGTGATCACATATCTGTCAGTTAAACTCTGGTCAGATATTTCTAGGGAATTTTGGCCAGTTTATGAAGAGCCTCTGGCATGGGATTTTATGATAGTGACCACTGTTTAGAACTGTTGGAATATGCCCAGACTCTCTGAATATTGCAGGGATGACTTTTTGTGATAAACAGGAATCTATAGTGTGGAAACAAATGGTTTTGATATGGGGCACAGGGAGGTTATTGTTATGGCAACCTTTTCTGTCATGGGGCAGCAGTGAAGATATTTTTTCACTTATTTACCTTTTTCTACAGAGAGGTCATATGAGTGAACAAGCTTGGAGAAAACCAGATTTTTTTAAGGCATGGGTATATTCCTGAAGACTTGGCATTGAGGAAATAAATCTTATATAAAAGTTTAAAAAAGAGCAAGGGTATAGAGGATTAGCTGCACGAAGTCCTATATACCACCTAGCCCTTGCCTGGACTCAAGTTAGATCCACAAGGTCCTATAGTGTCTATCTCTCCGTGAACCACCAAGACATAACTATCAAGCCATGTCCCAGTTGTACCCAAACTTCAATTGCCTCCAAAAACAAAAATACAGCTTTTACCTGAGCCTGCCATTCTCTTAACCTCTTCCTCTCTATTGCTTATCCCTTTCACCCCACATTCCCAAAGTTAACTAAATTCACTGACTCTTCTTCCTTACTACTCATTCAGCTTTTAACTCTGCAATCTGGTTTCTGAGTGCACTACTCTATGTACTAAAAATGCTTTCCAAAAGGCATCTTTTTTACAAAAAAAATTGGTTGATATCTTTTACTTTAACATTACCTACATTTCACAATGCATGCCTTTCTCTTCCCTCCTCTTTCTGGAGAGTTATCCATTAGAACCATGAGTGTGCTGGTAAATGTTGAACAACCAGTGCTCCAGAAAAGAAAGCTGTATCCATGACACAGTTTTACATTTTTCTGCATGATTGACATTTTCTCCATCACTTTATTAAATCTATAAACTAACAAAACAATAAATCAAGCCCTGATTTGTAACATTTGCCAATTTCTGAGGGCTCAAAATTTAATAATTGGCTCCCAAGCCAGTTCAAGCTGACTTCAGCACACCACTGTTAATAACAAAGACTAAAAAAGAGGCAGGGGGAGGGAAATAGCTGGTTTAGCACCATGAACATATCAAAAAGTCTGATATAATATACAATATTGCATACCTATAATCCCTCTCTTCAAAGAAGTTGGGAAAGGTGTCTTCTTATTCCGCTTCACTGGGACCAATCTTGATCATTATGAGTTCATAGCATTTGGTTTCAATAGTTTTTTCTTATTCTTTCCATTAACATCAGTCACTGTGTATATTTCTCCTGATTCTGCTTACTTCAATTTATATCACTTCACATGTTTTCCCATGCTTCTTTACAGTCATCATATTCATAATTTCTTATGGTACAGTATTATTCCATTATGCTTATATACCACAGCTTGTAAGGCCCTTTCTCAATCTATGGATATCCATTGTTTCCAGTTCTTTTCTACTATAAATATTTTATTATTTATGGGGCTTTCCATTTTGTTATCGACCTCTCTGGGGTAGGTGACTAGCAGTGGAATCTCTGGGTCCAAAGACACTGGACATTTCAGTCACTTTCTTCACATAAATCCAAATTGCTTTCCAGAATGCCAGACTAAGGCACGGTTCCACTAATAGTGCATGCCTTTCCACCTCCCCTCCAACTTCATTATTCTCATTTTTTGTCATCATTGCCAATTTGCTAGGTGTGAAGCAAGACCTCATAGTTGTTTTGACCTGCATTTTATTTATTATTGCTCCTACATGTCAGTCATTACCTACTCTAAGACACTCCCAGCTCCTACTTTGGGACCTTGGGCTTTTGGATTAAGGATCATTCATAATACTTGGACCCAGATTCACCACACTACTACCTGGCCATCTTCATGCCTTGCAGCCAGAGCTGTGTGCACAAATTTCCTCTCTCCTCTCCTGATCTAGCTCTGTGAATCATAATCAAATCATCACAACCGGAACACTTGCCCCTGTCCACCACTCCCCTATATATATTGTCTTCATCTGTTAGAATGTAAGCTTTTTGAGGTCAAGCTTTCTTGCTTATATTTGTATCCAGAGCACATAACACAATCCTTGGTCCACAGTAAGTGCTTACTAAGTGCTTTCCCATATAATTATTAGTAGTTTGTGATTCTTCTTCTGAGAATTCTTTATCTCTTTTGACAATGTATTTATTGGGAAATGGCTTTTGTTCATATGTTTCTATTAGTTGCCTATATATTTGCATATCAGACCCTTACTATATATTTGGTGCATTTTTTTCCAGCGAAAGGTAATTTTTTATGGTATAGTCATTTTGAGTTTATTGTAGCATGTGGTGTAAGATAGTAGTCTAAAGTTAAATTTTGCCAGACTGCTTTCCAGTTTTCCCAAAAATTCTTGTCTAATGGGTTGTTTATTCCTAGGTAATTTCTTTTCCTGGTTTGTTGAACACTGGGTTATTGAGTCCAATTATTTTTTGATGCTTCCTTGTCTAGGTTGTTCCACTGATGTACTTTTCTATTTTTCAACCAGAATGGCAGTAATCATGAAAACTAGCTGTTCCCTAAACTTTACATTCTATCATCATTTTTGTGCCTTTGCATAAGCCACCTTCCTTACCTAGAATTCACTCCTCTTCACCTCTGCCTCTTAGAAGGTTTGGATTCAGGTACCACTCAAACTGTGAAGCCTTCCCTGATCCCTCCAGTGGTACTAAGTGTTCTTTATCTGCTCAAATTACCTGATACTTAAAGCTTTTCTTGTGCAGTACTTCCTCGTGTACATGCTCTATCTCCCCAGTAAAGTGTAAGCTCCTTGAGGGCAGAAATGGTCTTGCTTTTCTGTTTGTTTTCCCAAAGCCTGGTATAGTGCCAAGAACAGAGTAAGTGCTTAATAAATGTTAACAGACTTTAAATGGACTGGGTTGTTGAAGGGCTATGATTAAAAAAAAAGTCAACCATAAATCTGTATTACTCCAAAGTCACAGTCTTGCAAGGGTTTCAACAGGCTGTGTTATTGTTCAGTTGTATGTGACTCTTCATGACCCCTTTAGGGTTTTTTTTTTGAGCAAAAATGCTGGTGGTTTGCCATTTCCTCGCCCAGATCATTTCACAAATGAGGAAACTGAGGTAAACAGGGTTAAGTGACTTACCCGGGGCCACACAGCTAGTAAGTGTCTGAGGCCAGATTTGAATTCAGGTTTTCCTGACTTCACACGTGGCACTCTATCCACTACACCACCTCACTGCCCTGGCAGGCTGTGTGACTCCAAGGAAATCATCTCTCTTTGGCTCTCAGTTCATTTATAAAATGAGAAGGGTTATGCTTCAGAGGTTCTTAACTTTTATTAAAAATTTTTACTAAAAACTTTTACTAAAAAGTAAATGACCCTTGGTGACCTTCTGGTGAAGCTCTTCTCAGAATAATGCTTTTATTTTTTTTTCAAATTTTCAAATCATTTCAATAAAATGATAGTAGTGAATAATTTTTTTTTATCAAGCAAGATCACATACTGATATGGAAAGAGGCTAGTACTGAGATTAAAAATGTAACTCCAGATTTTGCCCATTTCTTGAAAGATTGTCTTTCAAGAACATACATACACGCAACCCCAAAAGCTACATTTGCAGAATATTCTTGCCTCTGGCAAATACCCTTCACCCTGGCACAAATTTTTTAAAGCAATGATTCATCTGTTTGATGCTCTAAATGAGTACACATAATTAATTACCCTGCTACTACAATCATTTATCTAGACTACTTTGGCATTAGAGTCATTCTTATAGAAACAGAAAAACCATCCCAAATATTGGTACAAAAACAATAGCATAAAATGAATAATGGTTTTAAATGCAGAAAACAAAATATGGAGGACTACAAAGGAATTATATTGGAATATGGTTATCAGAATAGTTAAAAGGTCCATGGCCCTAAGGCTAAGAATGTCTGTGGTCTGGATCAGTGATGTCAAACTCAAATAGACATGGAAATACTAAATTGTACATAAAAAACTGTATGTTGACTTGTTGTTCAGTCATTTCAATCGTGTCGGATTCTTCATGACCCCATTTGGGGTTTTCTTGGAAGAGATGCTGGAGTGGTTTGCCATTTCCTTCTTCAGCTCACTTTCCAAATGAGGAAACTGAGGCAAACAGGGGTAAGTGACTGGCCCAGGATCATACAGCTAGTAAGTGTCTGAGGCCAGATTTGAAACTCAGAAAGATGAGTTTTCCTGACTTCAGGCCGGGGGGGTCCTTTGCACTGTGCCACCTAGCTGCCTGCATATTGACTTAGAAAATCACATATTAACATTATGTTCTGTTATATTTTTATTTATTTTGTTCAATAACAACAACAAAATATTTTCCAATTACATTTTAATCTGGTTCTGGCTGTCCTCATCCGTTTTGACACTTTGCTTTTGACACTTCTGGTCTAGGTTGTCTCTAAATTTCATTCCAGCTTTAACATTCTAAGTACCTCTAAGGTTTTATTATTTCCCACGGGTGGGCAGGTCTGTTTCTAAAACTTCAGGTCCCAGGGCAGAACGTTCAGGAGCTCAGATTTCTGCTGTTCCCACCAACAGGCTGGAACACCTCTCAGCATCCTCCTTGGGTACATTTTCCTTGGTTCTAGGGGAACAGCTTCCTAGCATTCATTCTCCCTTTTTTAGGAGCCAGAGAAAGAAACTTCTGACTAAGAAGTGTCAGCAGGGCTGAGTCTTGTGAAAGGGAAATCGTTCCCTGGCAGACACCGCCACCCTCTCTGTGGCTTGCCTCTGAATGTCGTCCAAGTCTCTGTTAGGTTGTGGACATGTTCCTTTATAATTGTGCCCGAGTCAATTCATTATTTCCCGCATACAGACTCCATGCATGGTGCTCATTCCTTTTGCCTTGGGTCATGATGCTCCCTCTCCCTTAAATGCTCTTCCCCATCCCTATAATCCCTAACTTTTCCATTCCAGTTCTTCAAGACCCGCTTCCTCCATGAAGCCTTCCCTGCCTACTCCACGGTAACGTCTTTCTCCTCTGAATTTCTATCTTGCATATAGTCGATGGCACATGCTGTATCGTGTGATCATATGTTGATAGCATAATATAATGGGAAGAGAATGGGATTTGGAGTTGGAAGCCTTGGATTCAAATCTGGCTCTGATACAATGCTAGCTTTCTGGCAGGCAATTTGCTTAAACTCTCCGAGCCTCATCTGTAAAATGGGAATATTTATATCTGCTCTATCTCACACTGTTTTTGTGAGGAATGAAGACAATAAAAGATATTAAAGTACATTGTAATATGTAAATATCAGTTGATCATGAGTGAATAAGTGAAAAAGAACCCATGTATTAAGCACTCACTGTACACCAGGCACTAGGCATACAAACAGAAGAGTGAGCCAGTCCCTGCTCTCAAGAGGCTTATGTTCTGATTGGGGGGCAGGACCCACAGAGACAGGGGGCGTTCCGTTGCAGCGCAGGCAGCAAGACCCAGGGGCTCTTAGGGTACAGCTACAGATAATTATTATGATTACGATTAAGAGATATAGAGGCAGTGTGGAGTCGTAGAGAGATGACCGGAGTTCTCTGCCTCTGACACCAACTGGCTATGTAATTCCTGGGCAGCTAAGTGGCTCAGTGGAGAGAAAGCTAGACCTGGAGTCAGGAAGACTTCAAATCCAGCAAGAGTTCAAATCCAGCCTCGGATACTTCCTAGAAGTGCGACCCTGGGCAAGTCATTTAACTTTGTTTGCCTCAGTTTCCTCATCTGTAAAATGAGCTGGAAAAGAAAATGGTGACGCACTCCATTATCTTTGCCCCCAATGGGGTCATGAAGAGTTGGACGTGGATGAAAAGATTGAACGCAAAGATACCTAGACATCTCTGTGCCACGTTGCCTGAGCTCCGGGAGTTCCAACCAGAACTCAAGTTCCCACCCTCTGGGACCCTGGGCTTCTGATTGGTGAGCATTTACCATACCTAGCATGGATCCCAACTCACCATGCTATTTTCCAGGCTGTTTGGCATCGGCTCTCAAGTCAGAGGACCTGGGTTCAAATTCTGCCTCTAACACTTTACTATGTATATGACCTTGGGCAAGAGGCAACTTCCCTGGGCTTGTTTCTTCATCTGAAGAGTTTGGTATACTAGGTCCCTAAGATGCCTTCAAGCTCTCAATTTATCTTTTGAGTCTCTGGGCTATTTTCAACTCTATCCAGAAAGAGAACCTTAGCCTCTTTGGAAGGCCATGACCTGACTGTATCCCCTAAAAACAAGGCGCTAAGCCTTCCCCCGATCCATTCTGGGGGCTGGGTTTTGAGTTTCCAGTCAGTTCCTGATGCCTTGGGAGAAGAGCCGAGTCTGTTCCCCTCTGTGGGAATGGGAATAATTAGCTCCCTTTTTTTTTCCGATTTGGACAGCCATGCCTGGTTGGGCTCTTAAATATGATCTTTGTTTGCAGTTCATTTACAAACCCTCTCAGGTTCTATTTTTATTCTCCTTATTGAGTAGCAGCACAGTGGAGGCGATTTCAGGCACAAATACCTTAATTATTCCCCATCTATAAATATTTCTTCGAAGAACTCGTTGGAAAGGACAGTTTTTTTAAAAGAATTACATGAATATGGAGGCCTATTCCAACATTTTTCCTACTGTTTTCAAGTTGGAAAATAACCTTCAGTCTCTTGGCCGAGGCAACCTTGTTTAAGCATTTTGTTTTGCAGCTGGTAGCTGTGATACTCGTCCCTGACACACTTTTCTTTCTCCAACTCATTCCATCCATCCCTCAGTGCCTCGGACAACTCAGGGTTGGCGTACTCAATTGTTTTTCCTCTCCAACCACTGGCTGGCTCGAATTCCAGAGCCAGAGGGTTCAAAATGAAAAGGAGGGGTTTCAGACGGCAGGGTAAAGTTGGCGAGGAGAGCAAGCAGTGTGTTTTTTGGGGCGGGGAGGGAAGCAAAATTAAAACAGCATAAAGCCCTTCTGAAAAACCACTTGTGAAAATACATTTGGGCTAAATACCTTTCTAGGGTGGCTGCAGAGTCAAATCATACATGTTACAAGGTGATTTATTATTGATTTGGAGGTCCAGGATTTCAAAATATATTCCTTAGATTGCATACCATCCTCAGAAGGTCCACAGGGAATAAGAGGCATGAGAGTCAGGGTGTAAGTGAAACTTCTAGAATTTAAAAAGGAGGTTTTATTCATGGGAGGAAGCAGCTTTATTCTCTTAAAGTGTTTCTGGCTTTCACGTTCTACTCTGAAAAGAAGTTTTGGCCTTTTAAGTATAAACACATTAAAAATGTTGCACCTGGGGCATCTCTTCACAAATGGGCTACTTCTGATCTAAGGTCTTTTATGGGTCAATTCTCACTCAAAACCATAGCTTATAAGCCCCCACAAATGTGTTTACCTTTACCAGACAGCCAGAGGATATATTAAATCAAAAGACATTTAATCAAATATCATATCAAATAAAATAATAATAAATGGTCCTTCTCACTTGTACATGAAATCTACATCGGTGGGGCAGGATGTGATGAAAACGTGTATGGCCAGTGACCATGTTTGGAAAGCACATGTGTAAGGAACATATATGGCCAAGGTGCCTGGGTTGAATGGCACGTGTCAGAAACCCATGGGGCCAGTGCACATGCATGAAGGGCACCATGCAGGGAAACAGATAGCCAGGTACATGCCCTAAGGTAAGTTACTTGTCCAGTACTGGAGAACTGTCATTATTCTCTGGTGATCATTGTCTATTAATTGGCTGCTTTCTGTCCCATGTTTCACCTTCCCTTTTGTTGTATTGATTGCTAGACATTTTTGCTACCTTTGAAGTTGGTGAGCTGTTCTCTGGTACCATCCATTGGCCTTCAGTTATCTCATCTCTTCCAGGCCAGATGCTTTTCTCTCCTGCCATCAACTGGGGTGAAGGGGCAAGACAGCCCTCCCTGATAGGGGGAGCTACAGATTTAAAAGAGAAAAAAAACTTATTTATTAATGACTTCTATTTCTTATATCATCATAGTTACCCAAGTATTACTCCCTCCCCCCTCCCAGAGAACCATCTCAAATATCAATTTTTTTTATAAAGAAGGAGAAAAAATCAGCAATACATTGGAAAATTCCAAAAACCTGTGCAATATGTAACACCTGCAGACCTCCCACCTCCATGAAGGGGTAGGTTGAGGGGCTCCTTTCCTACTCTTCATTGGGAGTCATGCTTAATCTTTGAAATTTTGTTACATGCACTTTGATTCTTTGGTCTGTAGTTATTCTTTCAACTTAGATCATTACGGTTACTGTTCATTATTTTCTTAACTCAGTTTAACTTTCTTTACTCTGTTTATATATATATATATATAGGTATAGGTATATGTCTTGGATACCAAACCCTTATCAGAGAAATTTGATAAAAGGATTTTTCCCCATTTGGCCACTTCGCTTCTTTTCCTACATAGGTTAATTTTGTCTGTGCAGAAGCTTTTCAGTTTCAAATAACCAAAGTTATCTATTTTATCTGCCTCTATCTCTCATTTGGTTAAGAATACATCTCCTACCCATAGTTCTGAGAGGTACAAGATATGTTTCTTTTTTCATTTTTTATCATACGATCTTTAATATTAAGGTTGCATATTCATTTAGAGTACATTGTGGAGTGTGGTATAAGGTGTTGGTTTAAATCTAATTTCTATCAGACTGCTTTCCAGTTATCCCAGTAGTTTTTGTCAAACAAGGAGTTTTTCCCCAGGTAATTTGTGTTTTCCACTTATCAAACACTGGGTTATTGAGTTCTCTTGTTTCTGATTCTCTCTTGACTAATCTATTCCATTTATCTATCTCTCTTTTTTAACCACTGCCAGATGGTTTTGTTGAAGCCTGCTCTATAACACAGTTTGAGATCTAGATGTGCTGATCTCCTTTCATCACAATTTCTTTTCATAATTTCTTTTGATTGCCTTTTCAATTATTTTATCAAGTTCTATAAAGTATCCCCTTGTTAATTTGATTAATATACCATTAAAAGTGTAAAATGATTTTGGTAGTATTGTCATTTTTATTAAACTGGCACAGTTTAGCCATGAGTACTCAGTTGTCTTCTAGCTACTTAGGTTGCTATTTGTTTCTTTAAGGAGCACTTTGTAATTGAATGTACACAAGTCTTTTGTGTGCTTTGTAGGTCAATTCCCAGGTATTTTGTGTATTTTGCAGTTATTTGGAATGGGAATTTCGATTTCTATTATTACTTCTTGTGTTTTATTATTATTATATATAAATGCTGTTGATTTTTGAGGGTTTCTATTGTAGCCTGCAATTTTGCCACAGTTATTAATTGTCAGTATCTTGGTTATTTCCTTAGAATTTTCTAAATGTATCAGTAAATAGGAAGAGCTTTACCTCCTCTTTACCTATATTTATGCCTCCAGTTTCTGTCTCTTGTCCTATTGTTGTTCCTAACATTTCCAGAACTATATTAAACTATAGTAGGGAGCAAGCATCCTTGCTTCGCTTCTCTTTATTGGGAAAGGTTCTACTGTATCTCCATGGCATATGATGCTTGCTTTTGTTATTGTTGTTGTTTGTTTGTTTTTGCAAAGCATTTGGGGTTAAGTAACTTGCCCAGGGTCACACAGCTAGTAAGGACAACTGTCTGATTCAGGATTTCAACTCAGATCTTCTTGATTCCAGGGCCTGTGCTCTATCTGCTGCACCACATACCTGCCCTTGCTTTTGATTTTAAATAGATGCTTTTTATGATATTAATTAAGGTCAGTTTATGCCTACACTTTGTAAGATTTTTAGCATAAGAGTATTGCACTTTGCTAAATGCTTTCTCTTTATCTATTGAGATGATCACATGATTATTTTAATCCTTTCTCCTTCCTCACCCACTTCTTCACAGGCTCTTTTCTTGCTGAGACCACAAAGATCACACTCCTCTCATTGCTAGCCCTTATTTTGACCCAGGCACATCACATATTCCTCTCAATCCTCATACTCTCTTTTTCCTTTTTCATGTATCCTTTTCATGTTGTATTGTAGTCCCACAAAACAAAACAAAACAAAAATACCTTGATTTAGGCAGGGTGTTACAAAGTTCTGTCCATAATGCCTCAGCCCACCTCTTCACTGTAATCTCCATGGAACTTCTGCCTTCATCCCTGTTTCCTTGAGGACATTGAGGAAGAAGCATCCTGCTGGTCTCTCTGGTGTCATTTTTTTGCTGTTGCTGTTCCTGTCCTTGGATGCTATATTTGTTCACTCCTCCTGCATTTCTATTATCTAGGGGTGTTTGAGAAGCAAATAATTTCTTTGGTTCTGGTTTTCTTCCTAAAAATGTTTCAAACTCCTCTCTATTATTGAATGTCTCTCTTCTTTCATTTATCGTTACTCTCAGATTTGCAGGCAGGTCACCCTGGCCTGTATGCTTAGCTCCATTGCTCTGTAGAACACATTATTCCATTTCCTCCTGAATTTTCAGGAGGGTCTTATGCTATTCAAATCCTTTCCTTTTTATTTGAAAGTTTTTCTACTGATAACTTGACAACTTCCTGTTTTGGAATCAAATTGTTAAATTTAATGACTATGTGTTTTGGAGTTTATAGCCTTGTTTTTTTTTTCTGGAGGCAACTTAAGAATTCTTTTCATTGGTATTTTGTTTTCCATATTCAGAAGTTCTGGGTAGTTCTCTTATATCGTTTCTTGCATTGTGGTGTTCAAGTTTTTCTTCTTGTAATGTTCTTCTGGGACACCTATGATCATTAAGTGGTCTCTATGAATACTGTCCCTGAGATCAGTATGTTTTGCTTACATGGTAAGCATATTTTCTTTAATGTTATTGTTTTTCTTCTCTTTTTCTAGATTGTCCTTCCTTTCTTTGAATTCGCATTCCCAATCTATTATTCTCTTTTTTGTTCCTTTGGTGAGGCTTGCCATCACAGATTCCAGTTTTTCTATTCTGACCATTATTTTTTGCTGTACAGGCCATAAATTCTGTTCTCAAAATTCTCATTTCTTTTTTGAGCCACTCAGGGATAGTGTGGTTTGTTTCCATGTTCTCCTCAAATTCCAGAGTCCTCTGTCTCATCAAGTGTTGGATCGTTTTCCTTTATTTTGCAGTATTTATTCATAGATGCCTGAACTCATTTACTAGATCTGGAGGCCATATTTTCTTCTGTTGTGAATATTTTCCCTGTTGAATCATCTGCTTATGTTCAAGGTCTTTGAATTTTCTTCTTCCTGACAGCTTTGGTAAGTTCAGCCTCTTCCCCCTCTTCTTTTTTTTTTAACTATTGTTCACTTTCTATATCCCCCTCTGATGGTGGTTTTCTTGGTTTCTCACACTGGGCAGTTCTCAGTTCACCAGCCTAGGCCTCTGCCTCACTTGACTTTTGGTTTGATGTAACTGGCTCAGGCTTGATGCTGAATACTTTTTTCAAGCTTAGTAGAGAGCTGCATTATCTCTTTCTCTTCACCCTCATGGTGTTTTTTCCCACTGCCTCTGTTGTTCAGTTCTATGGGCCAGTACCAACAGTTCAGAAAGCTATTGCATTGTTGCTACGGGGTTGGCCACCCCAGTAGCAGCAATTCTTAGCTTTGCAGCACTGGTGCTATAGAGTTGTCTACCTGAGCACCAGCAATTTAGAGCTTTGCAGTGCTGATGCTATGTACTAAACTGCTGTTTGGCGTGGGCCCCAGCATACTTTTCTTTTGGGGTGCTGGCTCTCTTGGCACTAGCTATTATGAGGAAAGTTTCTGCTTCCTGGAGCTAGGGTGTCCCTGGAACTGAAAAGATGAAGGGAGGACCATACTATGGGGCTCAGTTTTGTTAAAAGCCCATGTGTATTGAATCTTTGGTTTTGCTAATGCAGCCTCACTGCCAGTAGCATGGGAGGTAGAGGAGAATTGCTGAGTCAGGTCAGGGTCAATGAGCATCAGTTTATGTTTTTGTTTTTAACTTTTCATTTCTAAGTGTCCTAGACCAAGAAATGACTGAAGTTGTTTTATATTTGGTGCAAAATTTATGTTTTGGAGAGATTTGAGAGGTCATGAGGATCAGAGAAAATGTCTAGTCCTCTATCTCGTTACTCATATGACCCTTCCACTTGAACCTATAGCTTTTTCATGTGTAGCTATGAGCCAACACACTCAGTCAGACAGCCAACAGCAACTAAACCCCAGATTAAGATTAAACTTATTCTTTTAAATGCCCATGTCTGATGCTGATTCAAGGTCCATTGTTCCATACAACTCTCTGATTAAGAGTTATTCATACTCTTTGACCCAGCAATACCACTTCTAGGGTTGTATCCCAAAGAAATCAGACAAGCAGGAAAAGGACCCATATGTACAAAAATATTTATAGCAGCTCTTTTTGTGGTAGCTAAGAATTGGAAATCAAAGAGATGCCCATCAATTGGGGAATGGCTGAACAAGCTGTGGTATATGAAGGTAATGGAATACTATTGTGCCATAAGAAATAGCGATGATACGGACTTCATAACAACCTGGAAAAACCTACACGACATAATGTTGAGTGAGCAGAGCAGAGCCAGGAGAACATTATACACAACCACAGATATATGGATTCTTTGAGGACCAACCCTGACAGACTTCGCTCTTCTCAGCAACACAAAGTACAAAGACAGCTCCAAAGGACTCACGATGGAGAATGCTATATACATCCAGAGAAAGAACTATGAAGTATGAAAGCAGATTGAGGCACACTTCATGCTAACCTTCCCCCCCTCCCCGTTTTTCCTTTTCTCTCTTTTGTTTTTGTTTTTGGGTTGGTTTTTTTTTTTGGTCCTGTTTCTTCTCTCACATGATTCATTTCACTGATCACAGTTCTTCTCCATAACTTGACTGGTATGTAAATTAATTCAATGCGAAGTTATACATGGAAGCTATATGGGATTCCATGCCGTCTTGGGGAGGGAGGGGGGAAGGAGGGAAGAAAATCTGGAACTCAAAATTATGTAGAACTGAATGTTGTAAACTAAAAATAAAAATTGACTAAAAAAAAAAGAAAAAAAGAGTTATGAAATTCCTTGCAAGTCATGATACATGCCTGATTGGAAACCCATGTCTCTAGAACCCATTTAGGCAACTCTGACCAACCCCCCACCCTCCCCCAAAAAAACCCTCTACTTCATAGGAACTGTGTGTAGGCTTCCTTACAAAAGGATATTTCTTTCATCAGAACCTCTTTAACTGAAAATGAAGGTGGGAGAGAATAAAAGACTAAGAGAAGAGTACAAGACCATTGTCCTCCACTCTTCTGGTCCTCGATCCTACCTTTATTACAAAGAGCTGCCTGCATAAACATCCCAGACTTTGGTGTTGTGTCCTGACCACTCTACATCCCCACACAAACCTAAAAAGGCTCCATATATCTTGTTTGTGTAAGTAGAAACTGAAATCAGAGAATATTAGCCTGGATAGGAATGTAGTGCTATACAATTTATGAAGTGCTCTCCCCAGTATAACCCTGTGATGTAGAAAAAGTATTATTATCCCTGTTTTACAGCTGAGGAAATTGAGGCCAAGGCTTAGGGTGTAAAAGAGAAGATAATGAGATTGTCAGAGACAACCTTGGCAGACTTTCTTTTGCTGGCTCCTCTCTCTCTCTCTCTCTCTCTCTCTCTCTCTCTCTCTCTCTCTGTCTCTCTCTCTCTCTCCCCCTCCCTCCTTTGCTTTATCTTTTTTCTTTTTCCTTCCTCCCTTTCCTTTTCATTCTCTCCTTTTGCTTATTTTTCTTCTTCCTCCTTTTTCTTTCCTCTTTTTTGTTATCTCCTACTCTCTCATGTAAACTAGGCCCTCCCTGGAGTTAGCCCCACCTTGGGCCCCACCTTAGTTGCCAATCCACACCCACTAAGGTTTTACACCTAATAGGGGTTTGGACCTGGGGCTTAGCACCTAGTAAGACTCATTCTCCTACTCTCTGCTCATTCTTCTCTCTCTCCTCCTTTTTTCTCCCTAATTCTTCCTTTCCTTTCTTCTCCTCCCTTTTTTTCTCTACATCCTTCCTAGAGACCTTCTGAGAATAGCATGTATTCTAAAGAATATATTTTCTAACATGCTCTAAATCACTATTGATTGGAGAAATGCAAGTCAAAACAACTCTGAGGTACCACATCACACCTATCAGATTGGGTCACATGACAAAACAGGAAAATGACAAACGCTGGAGAAGATGTGGGAAAGTTGGAGCACTAATTCATTGTTGGTAGAGCTGTGAACTGATCCAACCATTCTGGAGAGCAATTTGGAACTATGCCGAAAGGGCTATAAAAATGTGCATACCCTCTGACCCAGAAATACCACTTCTAGATCTATATCCCAAAGAGATCATACAAATAGAAAAAGGACCCACATGTACAAAAATATTTATAGCACCTTTTTTGTAGTAGCAAAGACCTGGAAATTGAGGGGGTGCCCATCAGTTGAGGAATGGCTGAACAAGTTGTGGTATATGAATGTAATGGAATACTATTGTGCTATAAGAAATGATGAGGCGGACTTCAGAAAAACCTGGAAAGACTTACATGAACTGATGCTGAGTGAAATGAGCAGAACCAGGAGAACATTATATATGGTAAAAGCCACATTATATGATGACTAACCTTGATAGACTTATCTCTTCTTAGCAATGCAAGGATCTAAGACAACTCCAAAAGACTCATGATGGAAAATGCTATCCACATCCAGAAAAAGAACTGTGGAGTCTGAATGCAGATTGAAGCGTATTATTTGCTCTCTCTCTCTCTCTCTCTCTCTCTCTCTCTCTCTCTCTCTCTGTCTGTCTTTATTTTTGTTTCTTCTTTCTCATGGTTCCTCCCATTGATTCTAATTCTTCTTTGCAACATGACTAATGTGAAAATATGTTTAATAAGAAAAGAATATATTTTCTACTCTCCCTTCTTCTCTCTCCTTTTTTCCCCCTTTTCCTCTACCTCCAACTTCCTTACTCTCCACCTTCCCCCATTCCTCTCTCCCCTACTTCATGTATTTTTTCTTTCTTTTCCTTCTCTCCATGATGCATTGTTCTTAATTTCATAAGACAATTTTGCTTTATGCCTTCTCATAAGGGAGGTCTTGAGTCTCAGGGCCTGGTTCCTCAAATCTTAGATCATTCTGGACATGGGATTCAGCTGTGAATAGTGCCAAAATTCTCTCCTGATGTCAAATGCTGGAGAAAACTGGAGTGAGGAAAGTAAGACTAAAGCAGAGGTGTAACCTTGTGCTCATCTCCCCCATGTGCCGCTATGACATTAAGAACTCTATAGTGATACCTGGTGCTCTTCCCATTTTATAGACAGGAAAACTGAGACCCAGAGGGTTAGATGACTTCACCAGAAGCAAAAGCTTGTAGTTTAGGTTGGGGGTGAGGAGCAGAATAGTAAAAGGCATGAGGATACAGGAGCCATTTACTCATCTGTCCTTTCATTTGGGAAATCCAATGTACTCTGGTGTCACCATCACAGAACTACTGCAGTCACCCCCAGACAAAAGGCAGCCTCTAAAAATAAGTTCATTTGATGGCACATGACTAAAAATACCACTGCAGCAAGGGTGCCTGAGGAAAAAGACAGTCCCTGCTAATCCCCAGGGGACTGCAGCAATAGTGGCCCGAGCAGGTGAGTAAGCCTGAGATCTGAGGCCTCCATCCACACATACATACATGTATATACCTGCACGCACTAATATGTACACATACACAGGCACACAAATGCATAGCCCATGGACACCATGGGGAGCACAAAAGAAGGAAGATACTCCGTCCCTGTGCTGGAGAAGATGACAGTTTGGTTGGCAGACACATTAAAAAAATAAGCAATACAATACAATTACAATACAAAGCAATGCAAAAATGTGGGGTGGCCTGGTTAATAAACAATTATTAAGTGCCTACAGTGGGCCAGGCACTGTGCAAAGCACTGAGGATACAAGGAAAGGGGAAAATAGTCTTTACCCTTAGGGAGTTCACAGACTAATAAGGAAGAGTGGAAAGGTAACTACGGAGTGCAGCAGATAGAGTCCTAGACTCAGAGTCAGGCAGACTTGAATTCAATTCCTGTCTCAGGCGCTTACTAGCCGTGTGACCCTGGCCAAGTCACATAACTTCTGTTTGACTCACTGTAAAGTAGGGACCATCATATCACCTACCTCAAAGTTGGGTGAGGATCAAATGAGATAACATTTATAAAGCACCTAGCTGAGTGCCTAGTCATAAGAGATGGCTAATAAATGCTTATTCCTTTTACTTCCCTCCCTTCTCCTCCCCTTTCCACTCCTCCTCTTTTCCTTCTCATTCCCCTTTCTCTTCCCTTTCCCATTCCCTTTCCCTTCATCTTCCCCTTTTCCTTTCCCTTTCCCTTCCCCTTCCCTTTTCCCTCCCCCACCCCCGCCCCAACCCCTTTGCTTCCTTTTTCTTCTTCCCTTTCTCCCTACCAAGCCTATAAACTCCTTGAAGGCAGGTATTATGTCATATCCAGCTCATATCTTCCATGGGGCCTGGCACAGGGCTGACTTTGTAGGAGAGGCTTAGTGAATACTTATGGACTTATCACTTCTTTTTTTTAACCTAGAGGGGCTAGCCAGGGACAGAGGCTATAGGGAGCCTGTCTCCTTAGTTCTTGATGATTGTTTTGCCAGAATTTGGATCTGAGGGTGGGGTGAGTTAGATTGTGGAAAGGACTCAAAATAATGGAATAATTGCTGGTGCCAAAAGTAACCCACAGGAATTCATTACAAACACAATTAAAGTCACCAAAAACTCTTACTTAATGTTTGTTTTGTCCTGCCCTATATTTAGGCCCAGCAGGAGACAATGGAATCAGACCAACCTGTTCTTCTCAGCTAGGCAGCCTCATCCCACCAAAAAAAAAGAAATAATCCAAAGATAAAGCAAATTGACAGCTATTTAGTGCTAATGGGCCCTATTATTTCCTAAGGTGACAGGCATGAAGATTGGAGCCATTTCTAGAGTCTAAAACAAATTCCTAAAAGCCCACATTCATTGCTTCACACATAATACAAGTCCTCCCGAATTCCATGGGGGAAACGAAAACTTCATTTGAGCTCTGAAGCTATTTGAAGAGAAAGAAAAAAAGAACTATTTAAGAGCCATTGCCTACACTTTGAGAAGGGATTGCAAGTATTTTGAAATGAACTTCTGGAGAGTTCATCAGACCACGAGGAGAGATTATCTACCGTTTGGGCAATAAAAAATATGTACTGTGTGCCACATAATTGGCTGGCACTTAATAAAATCTCGATTTTCACTGCAGTGCATTGAAAAGAATAGAGTGAACTGAATTGAAGTGCCAGGGCTTGAATAATATTAACTAGCATTTATATAGACCTTTAAGGTTTGCAAAGAATTTTACATATGTTATTTCATTTATCCTGACAACAACCCTGTGGTGCAACTATTATCACCCCCAATTTACAGATGAGGAAACTGAGGCTGAATGCAGTCAAGTGACTTGCCTAGGAGTATCTGAGGCAGGATATGAATTCAGGTCTTCCTGACTCTAAGTCAAGAACTTTACCCACCATACCTCCTCCCTACCTCTAGGCATTGATTTGAGATTAACACAATACTCTAATTAGAGTCATTTGTTGACTTTTTTTTTAAAAAGTCTTTTCATGTCTATAGGAAAAAGAAGAAAATAAATCATTGGTGGAGGTTTACCTGGGACCTCAGGAATATGACCCAACCTGCTGTTCTGGTCTAGCTACAGAAAAGCAACAGAGAAATCCAATGAGCTTGTTTCAAGCAATACTTCAAGGAACTCAACATCGTAATTAAAAATGGCCCCTCCATGGGAGATCCCATTGTCTGATAGTGCCCAAAGGAACCAACATTGTTGATAAAAGGATAAAGTCAGAAAACCCACTTTTTCCCTATCCTCATTCCCTCTCCCCCACTTCTCCCCATATATTGTCTGAATCCGTTATAGGTGAAGCAACAGTGGGAAAAGGTTTGGAGTCATTCAAGACTGCCCAGCAGAAACACTGCTGCAGATGGAGAAGTTTTAAGGTATACAATTTCAAAGGTATAAGGTTACCCCAATACATTTATATTTTTAACCACCAATTTAGCAATTTATATTCTGATCCGCAAAGTTAATATTCTCCAATATGTAGTTCACTCCCTTTAATCTTCATTCTTGAATATCTCTTTCTACTTTTGGGAGTGAATGAGACTTCTGGTCAGGAGGAAGAGGTATATCTGGGCCCAGGAAGGAATAACTTCTAATTTCTAAGGAAGAAGGATGTCCAATGATAAGGAGAAGGGACTTACTATCCTAAGAACAAGGGACTTCTAATACTAAGGGAAGGGATATCTAGTTCCAAAGAGAGGAAACTTCTGGTCCCAAGGGGAGATATATCTAGTCCTAAAGAGAAGGAACTTCTTGTTCTGAAGCTATGTTCCTTCTGGAGCAAAAACCTAATTTCAGTATATTTGCTAGCCCATCAAGGCAAAGTCCTTACCTTCTAAAAAAACTGACAGTCTTGTTGGAGAGATGGGATTTATTCAATGCTTGAATGGTTCTATGATCTCATCCCAAAAGATGCCAGTCCCACAAATCCCAGATGGCAATTTACCTATGCTTTCTTATCCTGCATAATTACTGTCCATATTTTACGATAGAGCCTCTACCTAGCATTCACTGAACTTCTGGAAGCCACTCTCTTTTTTCCATTTTGAGGGGATTGGTGGAATATGCAGACTTCTCATCTGTTATCTTATACCCTTGAAATGTAACAATCCTGCCACCCTTTCTGATCATACATTTTCTCAGTGAAATCCCTTGCTTCATCTCTTGAACCTACTTGTGCTCATCATACAGATCAAAGAATAAGAGAATCTCAGAGTCGTGACTCCAGAGGTCATCTAGCACATCTAGGCTGTTCTTGATAAGTGATCATCAAGCCTTTGCTGGAGGACTTCCAGTGATGGAGAACTCACTACCTCCAGAAGCAACCCATTCTACTCTCGAATGACTGTCAATATTGCATTTTGAGTCACCCGCAACTTTGGTTCCTCAGTAATTGTGGTGTTCTATGATTTGTTGCCATATAACATCGTCAAAAGAATAGCCCAATATTCTAATGGCCCTCTGATCTCATCAACATGGGCATTACCTCTAATAAGGCAGATTATACCCTGTTGATGTCTGTCCATTTTGGGTAACTCTTGTCCACTTCCTCCCATAAGGGTGTCAGAAAGGGTGTCCACTCAGTGTTCTGGGGGCCCTCCTGGTATTCTCTTGAAATTGCATTCAAGCCAATGGCACACAAGAACTGTTTATCTCTTATTCTTACTACACACCCACGTCATCTTTTTTAGTCACACACTTATCTGATGACATCTTTTATACTATTGATCTTGTGTAATCGCCTGTTTGTAAAGTGTTGCAGCCTGCTCATGTCCACCATGCTCTACTATGTCTCTTGGGTAATCTTGAACTTCAGTTCTTCAGAGACTGTTGTGCTCCATGACCGACAGCCATGCAACATCACCAGGAAAACTTGGATGTTAAAAGGATGGACCATTGTTTCAAGCAGAAGCTTGGGGTTAATTAGAGAACCTCTGCAATTTTTCAAGGGCAATTCAACCTACTTTCTTCCTCCTGCCCAAACCTGAGTCCAGTCCATTATCCATTTGCGTGATCTATCCAAGATTCATACATACATATACAAACACGTGTATATGTGTATATATGTATGTATATATGTGTATATAGACAGACAGACAGACGGGTGGATGGAAGGACAGATGGACAGTCAGATAGATAGATAGATAGATAGATAGATAGATAGATAAATAGATGAGCCTCTACACTATCCATCCATGTGAATATTATAGTTTGGATAATAGGCATTACTCATCCACTTGCTTTTTCCTATGTTAAGTTAAACTCTTTTGAGTGTATATGTATTTTATTTAGTAGTCCCAGCTGCCTGGGACTTGTTACATAATAGCTCCAATAAACAAGAGAATCAGGAAGGCCTCATCATCTACAGGGGATTCTTCTTCCATTTGGACTAAGCCCTGGAATCCTTCATGAGAGTAGTAAACACCCTTGGTGAAATTATATTGTCCCGATCTATGCCTGGCTCAACATCAATATTCAGAGGGCTATTGAATAGAATTATCTCTGTGGATACATTTGTCAAGGATTCTTGCATGATATTAACATATGCATGAGAGACGCTCTGTTGGAGAAAAATTTTAAGGCAGCATTTTGCCTTGCCAAATTAAATGCTTTTTAATAACCAATAAGCAACAGACATAGTAATATTTTGTATTGTATACATTTTAATGTAATTTATGTTTTAAAAATGTTGCCTTCTATGTAATGTCTTGCAAAAAAACTACTTGTTCTTTTATCAAGGAAAACCTTGATGGGGAGGTTGGTTACTCTCATAAAATTTTTTATATAGATGGGAAGGATATGGGTCAATATTTATGGATACACTCAGTTGCCTTTTTTTGCAATAATGAAGTCAGAGATATTCTTCCTTGTTTTTGGTACCTTTCCCTACCTCAGGACATGAGAATCCATTTTTCAGTGCCCTTAAAACTAGGTCACCTCCAGCATGGATATTTTCCATGTATCCCTGGTCTAATCCAGATGCTTTTCTCATTTATGTTTTCTTGAGTGCCATTTCAACTTCTTTAGGAAGCACCTCCAGGACTATGATGTTAGAGCCCAAGTGTGGTGGTTCTAGTGTTATTAATGCTGAAAATAAATCACTGTGGAAACTTGGCAGATTCATTTAATTTCTGGACTATTTGTTGTCCTTCCAGTTGTATCTATAAATGCTCTTGAGATGATCTGGATTAGTTGAGAAATTAAGTTAATCAAAAATAATATATTTTCCTTTACCCAGTTCCCATTTCTCAGCATCAAACATTGGTTTGACGTCTAGTTCAGAAATGACAATCATGTCATTAACCAACTATTTCTTGGTCATTAAGATATTGTCAATTTCTTTTTGGAGAGATGCCAGTCATGCCCAACTCTTTCTTTAATAATAGTAATAATAACAAGAAAACATAATATACCAACTATAACACTGTCTTCTTTTTCATGATATATAGATTGGGGACTTTTGAGTCATCTATTAAATGTTGGCCTCTTTCATTTAATAATCAAATCAAATAAAAAAAAATCAAATAATCCCCCTGCTCTATATTTTTCTCTGTTCAGCCCTGTGACTTCACACTGAAGTCATTGAATATTAATGTACATGTTGGTTTGGTTTGGAGGATATTGTCAAGTTGTTCATAGAATTTCTTTACCTGTTTGTGGCCTACAACTGCCATTACTTTTGTAGTGGTCTTTTAAAAGAATGCTTACATTGAGAACTGGAAGGTATTTTGTCCAAATAGTTCATGAAATGATTTTTTGTTGCTTTGGATATATAATGGAACCAATACTATCAATTCTTAAATTTGCCTTCCAAAGAAGAACCATTTAGCTGCAACTATTTAGCTCCTTATGTCTTCATTGATGAATTCAAGTCCCCTGGCTCAGATGAACTACATCCTTAAGTCTCTCTGTGAAGCCTGGGTATGACACTGAGCCATTCACACTGGTAACATTGGACACAGGAATGGCTTCTATTTGTGACATCTCCACCTGCCTCTCCTTCTCTCTGGGAGGTCTGGTTCACTCATATCCAATGTGTACCCGCAAATGTAAGTCTGAAGTGTTTTCTCAAGGCAGAAGCTGGCCATAGTTGCCATGCAGTTACAACTCATTCCAAAGGCCCTGAGGATTGCTGTTGTAGCTCCTAAATTACTCCCACTTGTGTGCTTCCCATTTATACATATTTTTCATAATGATTCTTAACATGTAACATTTACTAATTGAGAAAGCAAAAACCAGAGTAATCTTGAAATTTACTCAGTAGAAGGCAAGACAGTAATAATCAAAATATAAACAGTATACACATACACCAAAACACATAGTATGTTGTCAGAGCTCAGAGCATGTGGCTACAAGAGCAGCTAGCTGGAGGCCTCCAACCCACAGTCTAAAGGTTTGAAACTTGCCTTCTTGAACTTCTGGGAGCCATGATGTCCAGGTAAAATGACTCTCATCCCTCCCTTGAATAAACCCAGAGAATACTACCTCAGGAAAAACAGAGGAGCAAGAAGGGGGGCTTCGGTAGCAAGAGAAGTTGGGGAGAGGGCCCTTCCTGTGGTGGCAGAAAGAGACTAGGAAAAGAGGTGTCCCAGCAGCCCTATATATATTTTAGATAGATAGATAGACAGATAGATAGATAGTTAGATATGTCAATCTTAAGAATAGTATAGTGATTATGGCAATTGAAAGGGATATTCACAGCCTGCAGGTGTCAGCAAAAATAACCAATATAATGATAAAAATATAATTAAGAGATATAAAGGGATGGTTCTGGAAGAAGAGGTAAGAAGATAGTAGAAAAGGGTAAATTTCATCACATGAAGAAGCATGAAAACATATCATAGTAGAGGGAAGGAAGCGAGGGAGAAGAGCAATATTTGAGATTTACTCTTGTTGGATTTGGTTCAAGAAAGGAATAACATACCCTGATAAGTATAGAAATCAAACTTGTCCTACAGGCAGTAGGAGAGGAAAGGGGAAAGAAAATGGAGGGGTGTGGTCAGAAGGGAGGGAAGAAGTATCAAGGGGGGAAAGGTAAGATAAGAGAGGGGAATCAAGAGGGAGGATAAACTGAGGAAGGTGGTGGTCGAAAGCAAAACTCTGTTGAGGAGTGGAAGGGAAGAGGGAGAAATAAAAGCATAAATGGGGGGATGTAGGATGGAGAAAAAGACACAGATAGTAATCATAACTGTGAATGTGAATGGGACGAACTCTCCCATAAAACAGAAGTGGATAGGAGAATGGCTCAAAAACCATAATCTCACAATATGCTGTTTACAAGAAACACATTTGAAACAGGAGGATACACACAGGGTAAAGGTAGAAGGATGGAGCAGAATATTTTGTGCTTCAGCTAAAGTGAAAAAAGCAGGGGTAGCAATCCTAATTTCAGACAAAGCAAAAGCAAAGATAGATCTAATTAAAAGAGGTAAGGAAAGACACTATATCCTGTTAAAAGGCACCATAAACAATGAAGCAATATCATTATTTAACATATATGCACCAAGTGGTACAGCATGCAGATTCTTAGAGGAGAGGTTAAGGGAGTTACAGGAAGAAATAGACAGCAAAACTATAATAATGGGGGACCTTAACCTCCCCCTTTCTGAACTTGATAAAGCTAACCTCAAAATAAACAAGAAAGAAATTAAGGAGGTGACTAGAATTTTAGAAAAGGCAGATATGATAGACTTCTGGAGAAAACTGAATGGGAATAAAAAGGAATACACTTTTTCTCAGTGGTACATGGCACATACTTGAAAATTGACCATGTACGAGGGTATAGAAGCCTCACAATCCAGTGCAGAAAGGCAGAAGTAGTCAAAGCATCCTTTTCACATCATGATGCAATAAAAATTATTTGTAATAAAGAGCCATGAAAAAATAAGCTAAAAATTAATTGGAAACTAAATAATCTAATTCTACAGAATGAGTGGGCCAAAGAACAAATATAGAAACAATTAATAACTTCATTCAAGAGAATGACAATAATGAGACAACATACCAAAACTTATGGGATGCAGCAAAAACAGTTCCTAGGGGAAGTTTTATATCTCTAAATGCTTATATGAATAAAATAGAGAAAAAGGAGGTCAATGAATTGGTCATGCAACTGAAAAAGCTAGAAAAAGAACAAATTGAAAATCCCCAATTGAATACCAAATTAGAAATACTGAAAATCAAAGGAGAGATTAATAAAATTGAAATCAAGAAAACGATTAAATTAACAAATAAAACCAAGAGCTGGTTTTATGAAAAAAAAACAATAAAATTGATAAACCTTTGGTCAATTTGATTAAAGAAAAGAAAAAAGAAAATCAAATTACCGATATCAAAAATGAAAAGGGTGAATTCAACGCCAAGGAAGAGGAAATTAAAAAAAATTAGGAATTATTTTGCCCAATTGTATGCCCATAATTTTGACAACCTTAGGGATATGGATGAATGTTTACAAAAATATAAATTGCCCAAGTTAACAGAAGGGGAAATAAAATACCTAAGTAATCCCATCTCAGAAAAAGAAATTGAGTAAACCATCAATGAACTTCCTAGGAAAAAATCTCCAGGGCCAGATGGTTTTACATGTGAATTCTATCAAACATTTAAAGAACAATTAATTTCCATACTTTATAGACTATTTGGGAAAATAGGTGAAGAAGGAGTCCTACCAAATTCTTTTTATGATACAAATACGGTACTAATACCCAAACCAGGAAGAGTCAAAACAGAGGAAGAAAATTATAGACCAATTTCCCTAATGAATATTGATGCAAAAATTTTAAATAAAATATTAGCAAAAAGATTGCAGCAACTTATCACAAGAATAATACACTATGAACAGGTAGGATTTATTCCAGGAATGCAAGGCTGGTTCAATATTAGGAAAACTATCAGCATAATTGATCATATCAACAACAAAACTAGCAGAAACCATATGATCATCTCAATAGATGCAGAAAAAGCCTTTGACAATAACAACACTCATTCCTATTAAAAACACTAGAAAGCACAGGAATAAACAGAGCCTTCCTTAAAATTATAAATAGCATCTACCTAAAACCATCAACAAGCATTATTTGTAATGGGGATAAGTTAAATGCATTCCCAATAAGATCAGGAGTGAAACAAGGATGTCCATTATCACCCTTACTATTCAATTTGGCACTAGAAATGTTAGCTGTAGCAATGAGAGAAGAAATAGAAATTGAAGGAATTAGAATAGGCAAAGAAGAAACTAAATTATCACTTTTTGCAGATGATATGATGATTTATTTAGAGAATCCTAGAGAATCAAGTAAAAAACTACTTGAAATAATAAACAACTTTAGCAAAGTTGCAGGATATAAAATAAACCCACATAAATCCTCGGCTTTCCTATACATTACTAACAAAGCCCAACAGCAAGAGATAGAAAAAGAAGTTCCATTTAAAGTTACTTTAGACACTATAAAATATTTGGAAGTCTACCTGCCAAGACAAACCCAGGGCCTATATGAACATAATTATGAAACCCTCTTCACACAAATAAAGTCAGATCTAAATAAATAGAAAAATATCAGTTGCTCATGGTTAGGCCGAGCTAATATAATAAAAATGACAATTTTACCTAAATTAATTTATTCATTCAGTGCCATATCAATCCAACTACCAAAAAATTATTTTACAGAGCTGGATAAAATAATAACAAAATTCATCTGGAAGAGCAAGAGGTCTAGAATATCTAGGGAATTAGTGAAAAGAAATGCTAGGGAAGGTAACCTAGCCATACCAGATATTAAACTGTACTATAAAGCAGCAGTCATCAAAACTACTTGGTACTGGCTAAGAAACAGAGGTGTGGATCAGTGGAATAGGATAGGTACACAAGATGCATTAGTCAATGAATATAGCAATCTACTCTTTGACAAACCCAAAGAACCCAGCTTCTGGTCTAAGAATTCACTATTTCACAAAAACTGCTGGGAAAATTGGAAAATCATAGGGCAGAAACTGGGCATAGACCAATATCTTACGCCGTATACCAAAATGAAGTCAAAATGGGTTCATGATTTAGGAATAAAGGCTGATACTATAGCAATTTGGGAGAGCAAGGAATAGTTTACCTATCAGATTTAGGGAAAAGCAAAGAATTCATGATACAACAAGAGATAGAGAGCATTACAAAATGCAAAATGGATAATTTTGATTATGTTAAATTGAAATATTTTTGTATAAAAAAAGCTAATGCAACAAAGATTAGGAGGGAAGCAGAAAATTGGGAGAAAATCTTTACGACTAGTGTCTCTGATAAAGGCCTCATCTCTAAAATATACAGGCAGCTGAGCCAAATTTATAGGAATACAAATCATTCCCCAACTGAGAAATGGTCAAAGGATATGAACAGGCAGTTTTCAGAGGAGGAAATCAAAGATATCTATAGGCATATGAAAAAATGCTCTAAATCACTACTGATTAGAGAAATGCAAATCAAAACCACATCTCTCCTGTCAGATTGGATAAAATGACAAAACAGGAAAATGATAAATGCTGGAGAGGATGTGGGAAAACTGGAACACTGTTACATTGCTGACGGAGTTGTGAACTGATCTAGCCATTCTTGAGAGCAATTTGGAACTATGCCAAAAGGGCTATAAAAATGTTTATACCCTTTGACCCAGCAATACCCCTTTTAGGGCTGTATCCCAAAGAGATCACACAAGTGGGAAAAGGACCCGTATGTACAAAAATATTTATAGTGGCTCTTTTTGTAGTAGCAAAGAATTGGAAATCAAGGGGATGCACTTCAATTGGGGAATAGGGCTGAACAAGCTGTGGTATATGAATGCAATGGAATACTGTTGTGCTATAAGAAATGGGGAAGATACAGACTTCATAATAACCTGGAAAAACCTACACGATATAATGCTGAGCGAGCGGAGCAGAACCAGGAGAACATTGTACACAACCACAGATATATGGATTATGTGATGACTAACCTTGACAGACTTGGCTCTTCTCAGCAATACAAGGTTCAAAGACACCTCCAAAAGGCTCATGATGGAGAGAGCTATCTACATCCAGAGAAAGAACTATGGAGTCTGAATGCAAATTGAGGCAAACTATTTGCTCTCCTTTTTTTTCTTTTTTTTTTTGTTGTTGTTTTGTTTTGTTTCTTCTTTCTCATGGTTTATTCCATTGGTCATAGTTCTTTACAACTTGACTATTGTGCAAATAAGTTTAATATGAAGTTATGTGTAGAAGATATATCAGGTTCCATGCTGTCTTGGGGAGGGAGGGGGGGAAGAAAACCTGGAACTCAAAATCATGGAGAACTGAGTGTTGTAAACTAAAAATAAAAAAATCTTAACTTAAAAAAAAACACACAGTACGTATGGGGGAGATTGGGCACACATTTACAAGAACCATATAGTAAGGATCATGAATAGGGAAAGCCAGGTGCCCTGGACCTATGTGTTGGCAGTCTCTTTTAGGAAAGTCTTCATCATGGCATCTGTTTGTCTTCTGAGGATGCAACCCATTGGTCATTAGACAAGGATCTCATGGTTAGCATACCAAATAATTACTGTGTGTAGAGAGCCTAAAATTGGGATTCTTATCATACTCTTTTTTACTTATTTGCTGCTGTCAGTGAAGAAGTAGAAGGGCAGGGAATAATTCTGTATTTTCCTTTGTTTCTTGTGTTACCATTGCCAAAGAATAAATCACCTTATTGCCTCTTGGCAATAAGTTTTTTCCACATTTAGTTAGGCTAATCTGTGGCTAGCAAGCTCTGTCTGTTGCTAGGACCATAACTAAAGTCTTTTGAGATTAATAGAAACTGCTAGAGCTTGTGTTCCATTGGCACAGTCTTCAAGAGCCCAGAGACACCCCCATGCCAGGATGAGGTGTTGTAGTAAGCCAGTCGGGGGCCAATCTGTTATAGACAACATGTTCTTTTTCTCCTCCCTATGCCCTCACAGTATACACTTCTGGTGACAGTAATGGAAGCACAATGAAGCTCAGTTCTTGACTGTTCAATGCCTTCCCCTTCTACAGCACTGTCTTAGCCCACTACTCTTGGCTTTGCCGGCACCCTGTGGCCAGGGTGCTGACAGGTGGTAGTCAAGTAGTTCCAGCTCCCATGTTGACTAGCTCTGCAGATGTTCCTTCTCTCTAGCTCTCCAACATCAAAAATGGTCTCAGAACCCAGGATAAACAAACCACTAAACCTGCAAAGGCCTGAGAACAATGCTGACAATGATGGTGAAGGAGACTGAGACTCCAGTTTAAGAAGTGGTGGAACATGAGAATCAGTTCAATTACCATTTTGATTGTCTTAGAGGTCATAAAGTTCTGGTCAGTAGGGCTAGTGATGGGTATATATGCTGCTAATGCTAAGCATATCATACCTTTTCCTATAGGAAACCTTACTAGATTAATCCTGATCAACATGGACTAATCCTCTCATCTATGTACCTTCAGCACTCATAGATTTGGTTTGTAATATAGTAGAGGGCTTTATTCAGAGGTATCAGGGCATGGGGAATTCTAGGTTATCAAGCATGGTTAACTAAGATATTTTAAAAGTTACCTTATAAGCTTTTTTAATATCCAGCTATTTGAAAAAATATATGCAGGACACACTTTTAAAGTTTAATCTGCATTACTAATATTTTCTCCATCACTTTCTTATTTCATCAACAAAAAATAAATCAAGCCCTGATTTGTAAAATTTGCAAATTTCCAAGGTATAAATGCTCACACTAAAAATTAAACAGTTGGCTCTTCTGGTAGGAGCTGCCTCTAGCTTATGGGTCATAAAGATGATCATAAAATTTGAAAGGGATCTTCTCATTTATTTTATGGGTGAGTAAACCGAGGCCTAGGAATCATCAGTTTTCAGAGATTGAGACATGAGGGCAATGGACTAAGTAAGCTGGGTTTTCGTTTTTTACCGATATTGATTCATAAAATATTTTGCTATATATCCTCATTATTGGGTCTGTTTATGCGACCCCCAAACCTCCTAAATTATAAAGTCAACAACATTGTTGTCTGTTTCTAAAATAAAAAAAATTTTGAAAATATACGTAAAGTCACCTTTGTAGTGAACTCCCCTTGGAGGACAATAAAATATTGAATAATGATAATAGCTAGCATTTATGTGGTTGGCCCAGCTCTTTACATGTTGTCTCATTTGATCCTCATAATAACTCTATGAGGTAGGTGCTATTGTTATCCCCATTTCACATATGAGGAAACTGAGGCTCAGAGAGGTTAAGTGACTTGGCCAGGGTGACATGGCTAGTAAGTGTCTGATGTAGCATTTGAACTCAGGTCTTCCTAACTCCGAGTCTAGCACTCTATCCCCTCTGCTGCCAAATGAAACATAATGAATCTTTATTTACTGGTTCAGAAGACACTTATAGGATCATCATTGTGAGCATGAATTAGTTCTTACTCTATGTTTTCAGGTCTGTGTGCATGTAGTGTGCTAATTAATAAAAGAGCATAGTTTATAGAATTCTAGATAACAGGATTCATCATGTGTTGCTTGGCCTCCAAATGAGGCCTTTTAGAAGTATTCCTAAAGTCTTCTTTCTGTCTCTCTGATTGGATTGGATAGATAAATCCTCCCTATCTGTAACATGGGGTTATCAGGAGCCATAGGATCTACCCCACAGAGTCATTTCAAGGCTCCAATAAGATAATGTGCCAACTGGACCAGGTACCATGACCTGAAGGACTTAGACCTTTCATCTCCAAACTCCCTCCCTGGGCCCCCTTATTAATTGTTCTGCTTAATGAATACCTTATGTGACCCATTATATCAGGCCAGGCTGGCTCTAGCCATGTTCTGCCTTATTCCTGAGCCACCTCTTCCCTAGACACCTTGATACCTTGTGAGTGCCCTCTGCACCCAGCCCTCCCCCTCATGCCCATCTCTCTTCCAATTCTGGGACCATAATCCAATAAATACCATCATTATTACTAGAAAGGGAGCATCAAACCACTCCCCTCCTTGGGATGGCCTCTACTCACCATCCTTGCAACTTTCCAAGCCAAAATATTCCTTTCTGGCCACCACTTCCTTTGTGTTGTTTCCCTCCTTAGAATGTCAGTTCTTTGAAGGAAGATACTGTCTTCAATTTTATTTTTATATCCCCAGCTTAGTGTAGTGCTTGACATATAGTAAGGGCTTGAAATTAATTCATTTGTTCATTTATTCACCATATACTCAGTTTCATGGAATTTTATTGTTTGTTTTGGGTCCAGTTTTTTTTTTATTATTTCACCAGTAGAGGGAATTTTGGATGAAAACATTGCTTCTTCCACAGCAGATTTGCAACTACTCTGAAATTTATAGTTTTAGAGTTGTCTGAGGAACTGACAGATTAAGAGACTTGCCCAGGGACAACAATCAGTGCGTGTCCAAAACAATACTTGAACCCAAGCCTTTCTGACTTCGAGACCGGCTGTCTCTCCATGCCGTGCTTGTTATTGTTAAGTAATTATTAGAAGCTGCTTGAGAGTAAGGCATCTCCCCTCTGACTGCCAACCCTCTGGGATTGTAGATCTCTGGGTCCTCCTCCCAGTTCCCAGCATAGGACTGCCCAACAGTAGCCTTAGTACAGATTTATTGCTGAATGAATGAATGAATTGAATGAGTGAATGCCTCCCTCATCAGACTGGTAGTTTACTGAGGTTAGATAACTCAGAATCTTCCCCAACATTCTTCTATTCCAGCCAGTGCTTTCAATTCAATTCTGTGCAATTCAGTTCGACTTTGTGCAAGACCCAATGCATGCCTAAGCAGTGGGAGTACAAAGATTAAAAAATGACATTGCTTCTGCCCTCAAAGAGAATACAATCTAATAGGGAGGGTGTTTTAGCTTGTTTTCTCCTTATCCCAACTCAAAGATTGTTATTTCCTCTCCCCATTCCCGGTCCCCAAATTCTAGGCCAGGAATCTGCACAGAATAGGCCTTAGTAAATGTTGTTGAATGAATGAATCCAAGTCTCTCTTGTGAGACTAGAAGTACCTTGAAAATGGAATCTTCTGGCTCCTCTGTATAGCTCCTGGCCTAGGACTCTGCGGGAAGGAGGCACTTAATCTACGTTGTGGACAGACTGATTGCCAGAATCATGGTTTCAGAAGCCACAGAGGCCTGCTCCTTTCTCAGCAGAACCCCATCCCTCACACTCCCCACCCCATGCCCAAGGAAACATTCCTTTCTTAGGGAGGAAAAATACTACTACCCAATTCAGCAGGGGTAAAGAAGGCATTTTTTCTGAGTGGGAACTCATGAATGGGGTACATGAGGGGAGGGCTGCCTGTTAGGAAGGGGAAGGGGTAATATCTATTTTGTGGATGAAATAGCAGTCTTCTCTGGGTGTCCCAGCACTGTCTTTGTCTCCCAACAATCCCAAGTCTGAGGTTGTGGTCTCCTTTCTCATGCAGACAGCCTCTCCAACATGCCCATTAATGCTGTCACTGCTATTAACTGCCAGGAGACTTGGCATTTCCTTTAAAAAGAGCCTCAAAGATCAGCAAGCGCCATAGCCTTCCCCAACCCCACAGCCCACCTCCTACCAACCACCTACTAACCAACCCCTCTCCATTCCCCCCTCCCTTATTCACCCATCAATTCTTTCCATTCAGTGTTTTTGGCCAAAGTGCCAAAGAAAAGTTCTGCTCTCTGCCCTAACTCATTCTAGGGGGGAAGGGTAAAGGATAGATTTGCTTCTTTTCTTAAGAGAGAAAAATTGCCTCCTTTCCCTTCCAACCAGATCCTTGTTCTCTCATTGTATGTGGACAGCAGGACCTTGCTTTATGCAGTAGTAATAACACCTTATGGAACATTTTATACTTTCAAAGCTATTTTGTGCTCATTGTCTCATCTGATCCGAACGACATCCCCTCCAGATAGGGAGAGAACTAATTATTACCCACATGGTACGTAGGAATAAACTGAGAGGTCCAGTGACTTGTCAAAGTCACTAACTACTAACCAGTCAGTTTCGGAACAAGGACTAGAGAGCAGGTCTGCTCCTTCTCAATACAGCTCTCTTTTCACCAAGGTGGACTATATATTCAAATGAATGTTTGTAAATCAAGTCCTATTTTAAATACTGGGGTGTGGGGCAGGGAGGAATGGAGGCAGGGTGCTTACTGTTGAAAGGAGCCTTGCAATATATTTTTTTGAAATACAATCCCTACTTATAAACCCAATTTCTATTTATAAATTCATTTTCTTCATTTGTGTTGTCATTTTCACATGGGGTCTCCTTATACCAAACAAAATATTAGGCTGACCAGGACTAGGACCTGCTGCTGATCTTCTCCCCTCAGCTACCCTGCCCATAACAGATGCGGTCAATTGCCAAGCTTACATCAGTTCTTCTGGGATTGGCTCCTGTCCTATAGGAACCAGAGACAAGCCCAGAAGAAGTAGGGTTTTTTTTTTCAAGTGATCACTTTCTGGTTGACATCCTGTTGCTTCTGCTTAAAATAACATCAATTTTGTTTTAGGAACAACTTTGAGCAACTGAGTCTTCTTGACTGTTATAAATACCCAAATTAACTGCAAAGGACCTACAAAAGAAGACACTCTCGTCATCCAGAGAAAGAACTGACAAACAGAGGTATGTATAGAATGGTTTAATACACACACACACACACACACACACACACACACACACACACACACACATTTGTGTCTAATGGTAGCCATCTCGGGGGGGAGAAAAGAAAAAAAAGTTACATGATAATTGTATTATATATTTAAAAGGAATAGCAAGTCGTACATAATATATTTGCAGTTTCATGGCAATCATCTCCTTTTCTATTCTACTATGTGACAGAAATGCTTCTTTTATTTCTTAAGTTCAGAATAAAAATTTTAAAAAATCATTCCTGGTTTTTGGACCTTGGGCTTCCTTTGGGTCTAACCCCACCTGTACCCAATAGTCTACTTGGCCTTTGTCTTCCATTACTATCTCCTCGATTGATTTCTTTGTATCCTGAGTGCTTAGGACAGTATCTAGAACATGGTAGATGCTTAAATAACTGTTGGAGACAACTAGGTGGCTCGGTGGATAGAGTCCCAGGCCTGGAGTCAGGAATATCTGAGTTCAAATCCAGCCTCAGACACTTACTAGCTGTGTGACCCTGGGCAAGTAACTTAACCCTGTTTGCCTCAGTTTCCTCATTTATAAAATGAGCTGGAGAAGAAAATGGCAAACCACTCTAGTATCTTTGCTAAGAAAGCCCCATGGATGGTATGGTTTATGGGATCACAAAGAGTCAGACACAACTGAAAAACAACAAATCAATGTCATATTTGTCATGGCTACCTATGACCTGCCTGATGTCTCACTGTCATTGACTTTCGGTCTCTCTCAGTCTTCCCTCATGGTGACCAGAGGCCTGAGTGCTGACACAAAGCAAGAATAGCCCAGAGGAGAGGGAAGCGGATTAAGGACCCTGGCCCAACTCAAGGGCAGTGGTTGTTCTTAAAAGCAGAATAAACCTTGGACCCAGGGAAACACGAAGAGCCAGTCCTGAGCTTTGTGGTTGAGTGGGAAGAGAGCTGAATTCTTGTCAGAGAACCTGGGTCCAAATCCTGAATCCTTGATTTACTATGTTTATGCATGAGCAAATCATTCAACCTTTTTGCCATGCCCCTTCCAGCTCTGAATGGAAGATTCCGTGGCTTTAGCTATAGAGCATGGACTGTGTCTCAATCCAGGCTGGCTCTAGCCGTGTTTCCCCTTATTATTGAACCATCTCTTCCCTCGTCCAAGCTGACACCTGGCAGGTACCTTCAGTATTACCCTCCTCCTCCCTTTCAATTCTAGACCCATAATCCAAACAATAGCACCGTTGGTACTGGAAAGGGGGTGTCGATCCACTTCCATATGGCTCTATTCACCAGCCCTGTAACTTTCTAAACCCAAATATCCCTCCCTAGCCACTGCTCCCTTGCTGTTATTTCCTCCATTAGAATATAACCTCCTTGAGGGCTGGTACCATCTTCGGTTTTGTTTTTGTATCCCAAGCTTAGTATAGTGCCAACCTTGTGGGTAGGTAAAGTACGTAGCTGACAGATGGTGTAATTTTGAGGGGCACTGGATAGGCTCCAGAAGTCCATAATTATCTCTCCCACAGGATTACAACCCAGCCTGATAGTTCAATTCCCTTAGATTAAAATTAAAATCCCTCAGGAGGATAACATATTAAGTCTTCCTCAGACCTCCAGGACCTCCATTTCCTCTGTATAATGAGAATGATGTCTAAGTTTCTTTCCAGAGCTGATATTCCCTGATCTTATGATTTAACTTCCCCCAGAAGCAAATTAATTTATCAGATCCTTTCCATATGGCAGCTAGCTGGGAATAGATATTGATAGAAGGGAAAGAGAAATTGAGAGTCAGGGGCACTGTTTGCTTGGGGACAACAGGCCTAAGTGAGGACCCTGGTCATCCAGAGGTCAGCACCAGGTGCAGAGGATGAGGAGGGGAGGAGAAAGGGATGCAGATGAGCTGTCAGGGAACTAAATACAGATTTCACTGGCTTCTTAATCTTGCTGCCTAACCCAAATGTCTTATCCTCCATGGTGTCTTTTCTGATCCATACAGTTGGTAATGAGCTTCCCCTGGGATGTGGCATAGCACTTGGCTTTTCAATTCTCTAATGCTCCTTTAATAAGAACAGCTTACATTTGTATAGTGCTTTACGGGTCATAAGACCATAGAGATAGAGCTGGAAAGGACCCCAGGAGTCTAGTCCCTTCAATTTACACATGAGGAAAACTAATCCCCAGAGACAGGCAGTGACTAACTTCAGGTCTTAGAGAGAGTAAATGGAAGAAACAGGATTGGGCTCCAGGTCCTCTGACTTCAAAGTCTTTCTATACATTTCTATAAATTCTATACATTTGTTATCCCATCTGATCCTTAGAACAACTTTGAGAGGGAGGTCCTGCTAGTATTAACATCTTCATATTATAGTTATGGGGTATATGGGGCATTCAGGAGGGTTAGCACCTGGGGTGCGAGGGTTGCTGAGCCCTTTTCAGGGCTGCTCGCCCACCTTCGGTGTCCACCTGTCATCCAGCTCTCATCTGTGGCTCCAAGAAGCTGTAGCATATGCAGCGGTCACATCCCAAGCTAACTATCTTGGCAGACAGGCTAAACCAGGTTGAGGGTAACTGACAAATCTCAAACCCATAGGTGAGATAAGGGGAGGGATGTTTATCCCAAGCATGTGAAGACGTCCCCCGGTGGAATGGGTAGATGAGAACAATTTGTTCCAATGGCCACGAAGTCGGTTGAAGCAGATTCTATGGAGCACTTAGAGCTTGGTCAGATATTGGAGATACCAAAGTCATCCACTGCATCCCAGGTCATCATCAGTTCTGACTTTTGCTTTACCACTGGACTTCAATGGCTCTGGAGGAAATAGTGAGGCCGATGACTTTGCACAATTCCGCCACACTTAAATCCAATTCACCCCAAATCAAGACATCACCCCATGATGTCACTGGTCCTGTTTGAAATGAAGGATGAACAACATTATAGCTACCTGTGTTTGCAGCTTGCAGATTGAGTTGTGAGCTCCATGAGGTCAGAGACCAAGCCTTATCTAAATTTTGTGTCTCTTCGAGCACCTAAGCACTGTGCCCTGCACATAGTAGGCCAGATTTTTTAAAAAAAAGTACTGGGCATCCCTATGTTACCCAGCCTAGAAGTTCAGTATCTCAGGGTCTACTCATGGGTTGGGTGGCTGCACAGTAGCTTTGATCTGCTTCATTTCTAAACTTGGGCCATTTTATTTCTCCTTAGACAACCCCTCTCCCACTTTAAGGGCATCAATACTGTCCTTAGCGTGGGTATATTATTGTTAATAGCCCACTGCAACTCAGGATATTGGCGCTCAAAAGATCTGCCCACCTCAGCCTCTCTAGGAGTTAGACCAGGGTTTTCGAAAGTCTAGAGAGAGGGGTGAAGCAATAGCCAAACTTATTAGATATGTTCAAGTATAATTTCTACATAAATAAATCCATTGCTTTGATGAAAACCAAGTTCAAATCAAAGCCATCAAAATGATATGACTGGGCTAATTAGCTCCAAGTGATAATGAAAGCAGTACAGAGATTAGTGTGCACAAGGAGGTAAAATTGGGGTCCAGTGTATTCTCAGCCCTGATCTGTTGCTGTCACTATCAACTGTTGTAGGCTTGTGACACAGAGGGGTTGTGTCATTATGCTGCTTGCTATGGGTGGGGGGGGGAGGAGTAAAGGAAAAAAGCCATGTATCTACACAAAGTTAGAGATAGAGATAGGAACTGGATCTGTGATTTAATTGCTGCAGCTAGGTGGCACAATGGATAAAAAGCTGAGACAAGTCTGGAAGACTGATCTTCGTGAGTTCAAATCTGGCCTCAGACACTTACTAGCCATGTGACCCTGGGCAAGTCCCGCAACTCTGTTTGCCTCAGTTTCCTCATCTGTAAAAGGAGCTGGAGAAGTAAACAGCAAAGGATTCCAGTATCTTTGCCAAGAAAACCCCAAATGGGGTAGTGAATTATCAGACATAACTGAAACGACTGAACGACAACAAGAAGAGAATTTCTGGTGAGGAAAATCTCTGTGTCTCTTTAGATATGAACCCACTCTATAGTTTATAATCTTAAAGAGGTGCCAGGGTCAGAGGGAAGACTTAATTTCAGGTTTTCTTGACTTTGAGGCAAATTTGCTCTCCTCTACGAATTCAAATGGAAATGGGGGCTGTATGTAATCTGTATGTAAGTATCCCCAAGGGCTGTATATTGACTTAGTTTTCAAATATAATGGAATCTATGTTTTATTGTATTTTTAAATTTTTGTTAAATATTTCTCAATTACATTTTAATCTGGTTGGGCTTCACTTTGCTGACACTACATGTTTGGCACCTCTGCACAACATGATACTTGCCTTACTGGAAAACCACCTCAGTAGACCCTTATTAAATGTGTTTGCTGAATTTCATTACATTGCTCCAAATTGTTGCAGACTGACATGGTGTCTGGATTAACGAGAACCTGGGAAGAGTCTGCAAAGGGGTCATTTGTTTCTAGTTTCAGAGACAGGTCCTAGGGAAGAAAAATCCAAGGAAATCCCTTTCCTTCCCCAATTCCACTCTGATATCTGTATAAAAGGCTGTGTCAGGTAATGCCACAAGACACCAGCAGGTGGCATAGTCTCAGAACAAATCCATCTTCCCCCTCGCCAAAGGTCTGACTGTTTCAGCTCAGCTTTTGGGAAGAAAGGGATATTCCTAGAATTTTTTTTAACCCCAGGGCCACCTATTCGACATCAGTTTGGGGCGTGTATCCTAAGTTAACTTGCTGTTTTTCAGGGTGGGTGGAGCGCCCTTCTTCCCTTCTTTCATTTCTCCCTAATTCCGCCATCATGGGGACATGAGGTTGTGTGGGTCACCCGCTCTGATGATGTCCTCAATTCCTGGGCACTGCTCAGTGGCTCCTTGGGGGGGGGGTATCTCAACTCCATCCAACGCATATTGCCCTAACAGCCACTGACTGTGTCTCTCCTCCTCTTCTCTCTCTCCCCCCTCAACCTTTCCTGAGTCTCACAGTTCGATGCTCTTATCTAAAACAGGGAAGGAAGACCTTGATTCAAGCCATTTGCTGTGTGATCTCACATTTGCTATGTGACCTTGAGCAATCTCACTTCAACTTCAATGATACTTAGCATTCATAGAGTACTCTAAGGTTTGCAAAGCATCTCACAAATATTACCTTACTTTTAAACTCAAAATGACCTTGGTAGGTAAGCACTAGTATTATCCCCTCTTTTTTACACATGGGGAAACTGAGGCAGGCCGAGGTTGCATCTTTCCCAGATTCTTACAGCTAGTAAGTGTCTGAGGCCACATTTGAACTCAGGTCTTCCCAGCCCCAAGTCTAGTGTTCTATCCATTGTGCCACCTTCTGTACCAATGTTTTCTTATCTATACAAGGAAGAGAAGCTCCTTGAGGGCAGGGACTCCTTCATTTTTATATTTGTACATACAAAGCCTAGCACAATACTTAATACATAGGATCATACATTTAGAGGTGAAAGGATCCTCAGGAGTCGTGGAGTCTAAGTCCCTCACTTTATGGGTAAGAAAATGAGTTCTAGAGAGTTTAAGTGACTTCCCCAAGGTCGAAGAGCTAGTAAGTATCAAAGATAGGAACTGAACCCAAGTCGTCTGATGCTTAAGAAAGGCTTGTTAAAATGAACCAGGACAGTTAGACTAGATGGTCTCTATTTATTTATTCATTCATTTTATTTATTTTTTTGAAGGGGGGAAGGCAAGGCAATTGGGGTTAAGTGACTTGCCCAAGGTCACACAGCTATTTTCTAACTTATTTATTCATTCATTTATCCATCTATCCATTCATTCCTTAGTTTGTTAGTTCATTTTATTTGTTTGTTTGTAGTCTGGGTCTCCTTATCCCACCCAGGCTGGAAGTACAGTGGCAATTCATTACTAATCAGTGGATGAGCTTTAACCTGCTCCATTTTTCTGCCTAGGCCTATTCACCCCTCCTCAAGCAGCCTGGTGGTGTCCCCTCCTGGGGGTTCACCCTATTGGTATTGGACTCAGTAAGAATACCCTGTAAGACTAGACTAGAAGTAGGCTTAGTCTATTAGAGCCCAGAACTCCTGACCTGAAGTGATCCACCATCCTCAACCTTCTCAGCAGCAGGGAGTATAGGTGTGAGCCCCCATTCCCAGTCAACCACATGATCTTTAAAGTTATTTCCAGCTTTAACATTACATATGACTCCCCTGATGAAGAGCCTACAATAATAACTCCCTATTTCCTGCTCCATCACATCCAAACATTGGCCTGGCTCTGCTATTTTTAACCTTATTTTCCAGCAGGTACAGAATTACTTTAGTCTTACTCCTTGCAAGAGCTGATTCGTCTTGTTCCCTGTGATTCCTTCCTCCTCCACTTCTTTCTGAATCCCATCTATCTGGGTAATTGAGTTAGATGACCTCAAAGGTCTAGTACAATTGCTAAACTTCCAAGAAGCCTTTACTGACTGGGATCATGGAATTGATAAAGACTCTGACATTCAGTAGCTGCCTAGAGTTGGGGAGCGGAAGAGAGGCTGAGAGGAGGAAAGAGGCTTCCTCTGAGTCTTGGGATGGGGATAAAACAAGCTCCTTATTGAATCTGAAGCTCCTTGATGGCAGAAATGACATCATCTCTGTACCCAGAATATCGAAGCTAGCACGACAACTTGAAATAGAATGGAAAATGCTGGCTGTCATGGGGAGTAGCCATCCAGGGGTTACCAAAATGTTGGAAAACTTGATCCGTATGAAAATTTTCCTAACTTCTCTTTCTCCCCCATGTACTCCAATTCACATCCCTCACCTAGGTCCAAGGACCTGGGCTCATGTAAGTTTTCGCACTTCATCTCTTTCTCCAAATTGGATTCCTTTCTTCCACTAGAGGGAAGCCAAGGCCCTCAGTTTCTTTCCATCTCTGTCTGCTGATGTTCTGCCATTTCAGAGAGTTCTGGGAAAGGAGTCTTCCTATCTGTATAATGAGACTGCGTAAGGATCAAATGAGATATTTGGAGAGATCAACACGTTGGTTTTTAATCATTTCTACTCTTTATGAGCTCATTTTGGGGGGTTTTCTTGGCAAATATACTGGAGTGCTTTGCCATTTCCTTCTCGAGCTCATTTGACAGAGGAGGAAACTGAGGCAAACAGGGTTAAGTGACTTTCCCAGAGTCACAGTCTGATCTTAGCAGAGTCAGGACTATATAGTGTATGTTTATATAGTGCTTTATAAAGTTTATAAAGTATTTATTTATAAGTTTGTAAAGTATTTTCCTTATAACAACCCTATAAAGTAGGTAGTGTAAATATTTTAGTCGGGACTTGTGACCTCAACCTTATGGAAGAACTCTCCATGTGGAACCTCTCTCCGCTGGTGCAGACTGGAAACCCCTCTAGAGTTTTAGAGAATTGTCTGAGGCACTGAGAGGCTGTGATTTGCCCATGGGAATAAAGTTGGCATAAACCAAAGGCAGGACTGGAATCCAGGTCTAACTAATATCAAAGACCTCTCCATCCACAATATAATGCTGCCTCTCAATGAAAATATTACTATTCCCATTCAGCAAAGAAACAGCCTCAGGTCACATATATAGCTAGGCCTCAAACCCATATCTGGGCAGTTATGAGGTGCAACAGATAGACTGCTGGGCCTGGAGTCAGGAGGGCCTGAGAGCAAATCCAGCTTCAGATAGTCACCAGCTGTGCGACCTTGGGCAAGTCATTTAACCTTGTTTGCCTCAGTTACCTCATCTATAAAATGAGCTGGAGAAGGAAATGGCAAACTATTCTAGTATCTTTGCCAAGAAAACCCCAAACTGGGTCACAGAGAGTCAGATACCATTGAAATGACTCAACAACAACAAACCCATGTCTCATAATCCAGTGTTGTTTCTACTACACTGTTTCCCTAGAGATGACTATTGATGGAGTTAATTGATGGAAGCCCAACTTGGAACATGGAACTTTTGTTCACTAAGATGGAAGCTAATATTGGGAAGATCATAGGATCTTCAGAAGAGCATTGACATAGAAGGGGACCTTAGAGTCCATGTAGCCCAACATCCTTATTTTACCGATGAAGAAACTGGGGCCCAGAAAGATTAAATTACTTACCCAGGGCCACACAACTGATAAATATCTGAGGTGAGATTTGAAGCTGGGTCTTCCTGTCTCCACGTCCAGTGCCCTAAGTCATGCTGCCTCTCAAGAACGGATGGGATGGGAATCAGACTCAGGTTTCCATGAGGCAGGAGGGAATTCTGCCATTGAGCCACCCATGCAAACCCGTGGGAGTGTGTGACAAGTGCCTTTCTAGCAGTGGGGATGAGATGCATTGAACTAATCTTTCACTCTCTCTGTCTTCCTTACCAACACAAAACCCTACTGGATGCCATGTTGTGTAGTCACGGCAGCTTGCCTGAATTGCTGATGTTCTATCAAGGTGGAAAGAAATGGTGCATAAGGGTTAACTTTTATAACCCCAGTGCCAAAGCCCATTGGTATGAGAGTCTCTCCTCATTGGTAGAGATCAATGCCCTGTGCCTGTGTGAGGAGTGGGATGGTGCTGTTAAACTCTTCAGTTCTCTCCAAACTTCAAGTCAATTCAGGGCTATAAGCCTGGAATAAATTCATTTATTTAGAATGAAACTAAATGTCCCCCCTGCCAAAAGATTGAACCCTTACTGGCACTGTGCACTAACCACTGAGCTAACAGAACCCTGATTACTGGGCTGTTTAAAGGGGAGGAACAAACGGAAATTGAAATGATGAACTACTACATTACCCTTCCCACACTCCACCTCCCGTCCCCAGACTTTAATTGTTAACACTAGAAGGCTTCTCAAAGGAAAATTTTGTTGGGTCTTTTGAGATATTCTTAACAAATTCTAGCCCCGTAACATAGCCTAGAGCCATCTGAAGGGCAACTCATGGCAATGTACCTGCTCCACCTCTCCAGTAATATCTGGATAAAGGTGGAAGGAGTTGGGTTAAAATGAACATCAAGGACAGCCTTGAAAGAGGAAAGAAATCACCAGTGGTTAACAAACAGAATCAGGAGGAACGAAACTTGGATCAAAGGCAACCAGACTGATATATTGCCTTAATGATGACCATCTGAAGCATATGGGATTGGGTCCCTTAGACATCACTTAGTCCAACCTCCTTGTTTACAGGGGAAGAAATGGAAGGTCCAAGAAGAATCAGTGACTTGCCCAAAATTGTACAGAAAGTTAATAGCAGAGCTAGGCTTTGAACATAGGTCTCCTGATTCCAAATCCCATAATCTTTCATACTGATTATACATACGTGGACCTTGAGTCTTTTTTTTCTTTTCTTTTTTCTCCTTCCTTCCTTCACTCCCTCCTTCCTTCCTTCCTTCACTCCCTCCTTCCTTCCTTTCTTCCTTCCTTCCTTCCTTTCTTTTTTAGCAGTCTTGGCTAACAGGATCTCCTTCCTCCTCATAGGAGTTCACTGCCCTCCACCCCAATCAACAGTCCCAATTTGCTATATCTAATGCTGGTTCTGCTAGAGCAGAGGGAAAGGGGAGGCAAGTGCTCTTATCTCTTCCTAGGGGGGTTTTCTATCTTGGCAGTAACAGAACCTACCTTGAGACACATTTCTTCCTGTGAATCCTTCCCCTTTAAGGGTCTTTGGGAGACAGAAATAGAAGCAGGGATGGAAATGGGTAGGAGTGGGGGGTGGGGGTGGGAAATCAGATGCAGGAAATGCCAAGGAGATCTTGAGATAACAGTCTTCCAACCCTCAGGATTCTGGGTAGGCAGGTGCTTGAGAATCCAGGCAGAAATCTATTCTGGGCAGGCAGTCAGTCTATGAACATTTATGAAGTACCTACTATGTGCCAGGCATCATGCTAAGTGCTGGACATACAAATAAAGGCAAAATAAAATAAAACAAAACTCCCTTAGGGAGTTTACAATGTAAAGGGAATAAGTCCCAATGTCCTCTATTCAAAGGCAAAAACACAGTCTTGGCTGTCTTTGTTCTATACATGGAAACCTGACCCAAAGAGCCCATATCACAGCCAGATCTCAAACAGAGGTTTGATGGATGTTCCTCTCTTCCAGGAAGCCCATCAGGCTAGGCACCTTGCTCTCCTAGCTCTTCATAGCTGCTGGCAGAGAAAATTCCATTCATTTGAACAAACATTTATTAAGTGCTTACAAGCCGGGTACTGTGCTATGCTGGAGATATGGAGACCAAAACAAAAGATGCTTACATTCAGTTGGGGCAGGGGGAAAGTGGGAGGATCAATGTTTTCTATGTGAAAGGCTGTGCAATGGGCTTTCTCTTCTCCCACTTCCTCCTTCCTTTTAATTTCTTCTTTTTCTCCCCTTCTCGTCACCTCCTCCTCTCCCTTTCCCCATTTCTCTCATCCTCCCCTTTTCCTTCTGCTTTCTGCCTTCTCCCTTTCTGTCTTTCTCCTTGCCCTTCCCTCTTAGTTCTCCCCTCCCTGCACCCTCCCTCCCTCCCTTTCTTTCTCTTTCTCCTCTATTCTTCCTTCCCCCACCCAACCCTTCATGGCCTCCTCCACAGACACAATTCAATCATGGCCACCATCCAACAAGCACTCGTTCCCCTCGATCCCTTTGGATGAGGTTGTATAACCCCGCTGTCTGGTCCATGCACTGAGGTTCAAGCCACAAATTCAAATTCTCTCTATGCAGTTGGGTCACAGAATCATAGTATGTTAGAGCTGGAAGGGGCTGGAGAGACCACCTACTTTAATCTTTCGTTTTTCATACTAGGAAACTGAGGCTGGGGGCGGGGGGGGGGGGTGCGTTGTAGTTGCTCAAGGTTGCAGAGGTTGTTACTGGCAGAGCTGAGATTCCTGACCAATGGTTTGATACCACTAGGCAGCATAGCTCTGTGGTGCGATGAGAAATGGCCATTTATATATATTTATCTATGTCTGTAAGAGAGGCCTTCAGAAAAGAATTGCAGCTCCTTCCTCTTCTTTCTCCTTGCCTGGCCTCTCTGTTGGGCTTGGCCCCTCTCCCAGTACCAGTGAGGCCAGCCTTTTGTCTTCCCATTCTCAATGGAGCCAACCCCCCTTATGCCCTGGCTCCCAGCCCTGTTCTGTCCTTCCTCTCTTCCCTCTCTTCCCTTCCCCACCCCCAGGCCTGGCCTACTTCCTGGGCCCCCCTTGTTGGCCAGGAACTCCCACGACCCACCCCCCCAACCCTGCTCTGTGGCTGGTGGGTTTGGGTAGGAGGTCCTTTTCCCACACTCATGCCCTGAGATCCTGGCTGCTGTTCTCCCATAGTGGCCCTTAACCATAGGAAAACCTATTGCCCCATCCCCAAAACAGGGGAGGCCTTATATGTAGGCAGAATAGGTGGCCACCAGCTTGGTATGATTCAAGTCCCAAGTCCCAACATGCTCCCAGATCTCTCTCTCTCTCTCTCTCTCTCTCTCTCTCTCTCTCTCTCTCTCTCTCCCCACCCCCCTCATTCATGTGTTAGAACTGTTCCCACTATGAGAATCACAATAAACAATATAGGCAGGGATACAATCCATAGACCATAATGGAGGGGTTTCCACATTTTTTTTCCTGTTGCTCACAGCACAGTAATCTTTGCTGTCAGGAATCGTAGGGCCGCTGGCAGTTTATCCCCCTCCTTGTTATCCTGGCTTTGAGATCCTTCTTGGCTCACCTCCTCCACTACTCCCTCACCCTCTTCTTTCTTTGCTTCCCTAGGACTTGCAATGAGGAGGTGGTTTTGCTACTGGTACCTTCCCAAGCTGGGAAAGAATAGGAGTACACTATAGGTGTTGGGGCTGGAGGATGTCAAAATCTAGAGTGCTATGGAAAAAAAGGAAGGAAGCAAGCATTTATTAAGTACCTAGTATGTGCCAAGTACTGTGTCAAGTTCTTCATCTTATTTGATCATCACAACAACTCTGGGAGGTGGGTGTTCTTATTGTCCCTCTTTTACAGTTGAGGAAACTGAGGTAGACAAAAGTTAAATGACTCACCTAGATTGATGCAGCTAGTAATTGAGGTCGAATTTGAATTTGGGTCTTCCTGACTTCAGGCCACCTAGCCCCAAAAGATGCTGGCCAGCGGGTAGCAACAACCAGCACCTTTCCCCACAATTAATCATAATACTTGTACACACACACACACACACACACACACACACACACACACACACCATGGCATTGAAGCTTCTCACAATTCAATGCTTTCCAATGTCAAATCAGAAATGAGTTTTTGATCATTATAGAAGGAAGAGCCCTGATTTGGAGTCAAAAGACCTGGGCACAAAGCTTGAATGGGATGGTTACTATCTGTGTTACCTTGGGTAAATGCCTTCACCTCTCTGGGCTTCCTTTTATATAAAATGAAGGGGGTGTGTTGGGGTGGGGTGGGGCTAGGTGATTCCTTCAGGTGAGGACTTTATCTTAATCCTGTGATTTTATGACCCATTGTTTATAATTATTCTGTTTGTAGATTTTCGTCAATCAAGTGAGGGGAATTGGGAGAGAACAGCATATGACAATAACATTTTCTTATCCTCTAGAGAGGCAGTGGTCCCTAGAGAATGGCCATTCAGGACAGTTTATCCTCAGACTCTTGAAGCAGCATGGCCAAACACAGCCTTCAATGCTGCTATTACCCTCCATATTCTCTCCTTTGCAGTGGCCAAGAGGAATTAATCATTAGGAGGTGATAGTAAGTAGGAGGGAGAGAAAGCCAAGCAGCTTAGGAAAAAAAGGGCTGGAGACCAGAGGCAGACATGAGGTGGAAATTTAGAAGTCCACAAAGGTAGGTTCTAGGAAGCTAGAATTAGGAAACCTAGGTCCTAGGCAGGAAGTCATGGTCTATATCCTGGGGGAAGTTGTCTTTATATAGGTGACAGAAGAGAGCATCTACGACAAACCATATTTGGAAAATACCACCACGGAGGAAAATATTGGCCTTGGGTTTCTCCAGATTTGTTGGGTTTCTTCAGACCTGTTCTACTGGAAAGTTGTGGCCTTCCAGTAGAAGCCAAGCCCCTCCCACCCATATAAGGCAATAGAGTTTGAGGATGTTAGGGAAACTATAGTGGGAAGTCACCTACATGATATGGTAGCATCTTTGTCCCCCAGATCTTCCTTCTACCTACTTGCTGATGCCTGAAAGCAGGGTCTATTCCCAATGACTAGAATGGTGTGATCAGGATTGTATTCTTGAGTGCTAACATCTGGGGTGGGGAGAGGGAAAAAACACATACACGATACCTCCCTGTGGTAGTCCAGAGACTACTACCTCTTGCCTCATAGGCTTCTGAGAGCTTACCAGGTGAAGCAATTCTACTCCTTAACCCAGCCTGATACTCCCAAGGTCTCTTCTGGTTGCTATGATGGGCCCTCTTCATGATCCATCTCTAACCACCATAGGAGAAGCTCAAAAGTTCTGGGAGTTATGACTCCTTCTGCACTATATGTTGGCCCAGACAGCGGGGGTTACCCAGCTTCATCCAAAAGGATGGAGGGGAAAGGGTACTTGTTAGATTATTGATGTGACCTAATTGTGTTTATGTTGGGGGTGGGTAGGAATAGAGGTGGGGGAAAGGAAACTGGAGTGGGCGTAAAGTGAGGTGGGGAAGGAGAGAGAAAGAAAAGAGATACTGGAGGAGAAACAGAAACAGAGACTCCCTTCCCCACATACATGGAAAGGAAACTGTAAGGAGACAGATCAGGTGAGACACTGATAGAAGGGAGAAACGGGGAACAGACCTGGGCCAGGGAATACACACACACACATATGCATATGCATATGTATATATATATATATATACATACATATACACATATATAAATACATATATGTATGTATATGAATTAAATATGGGGCGTAGGTCAGGGCAGGGTATATTGCTGGGAACGGGGGTGGGATATGAGGAACAGACCTGGAATGGGGAATATTCATGTTGATGACAACTAGCATTTATGTAGTACTTTAAGGTTTGCAAAACGCTGTATAAATGTTATCTCATGAGATTCTCACAACAACCCTATTTGAATATTTTATATTGCTATTATCATTCCCTTTTAAAAAAATTATCTCATTCTCAATTTATGGAATAAAACAAGCTTTTCCATAACACAGTATAATAAAAAGATTATTCCACATGAAACTGCAAATCTACTATGTACAACTTGCTATTCCTTTTAAATAAACAAAGTTATGTAAATTTCTTTTTTTCTCTTTTTTCTTCCCTCTCCCCCGGCCCCCCCCATGGCCACCATTAGACACAAATAGGGGTGTGTGTGCGTAGGTATGTGTGCGTAGGTATGTGTGTGTGTGTGTGTGTGTAAAATCATTTTATACGTACTTCTGTTTTTCAGTTTTTGTTCTGGATGCAGATAGCATCTTTCTTCATATGTCCTTTATAGATAATTTGGGTTTTTTAATGGTCAAAATAATTTATTCACTCAAAGTCACTGTTAAAACAATATCGCTGTTACTGTATACAGTGTTTTCTCGGTTCTGCTCATTTTGCTCTTCATTATTTCATGCAAGTCAATTCACGTTTTTCTAATTTCATCAAGTTCATCATTTCTTATAGTACAATAGTAAGTATTTCATCACAATCATATACCATAACTTGTTCAGCCATTCCCCAATTGATGGGCCTCCCTGCAATTTCCAGTTCTTTGCCACCACAAAGAGAGCAGCTATAAACATTTTAGTCCTTTTCCTTTTTCCCTAATTGTTTTTGGAAATAGACCTGGTATTGCTGGCTCAAAGGGTATAGACAGTTTAATAATCCTTTGGGCATAATTCCAGATTGCTCTCCAAAGTGGTTAGATCAGTTCACAATTCCACCAACAAGGAGTTAGTGTGTCAATTTTACAGAAGAAGAAACTAAGACCGAGAGAGGCTAAGTAACCTACCCAGGGTCACATAGCTACTAAGTGTCTGATACAGGATTTGAACTCATAACTACTAGGCCACATAGCTTATAAAGCAGAGAAGTATGGAGAACAGACCTGGAACAAGGAATATCACATGATTCAAGGAATAATTAGGGCAAGGATACTAGGGGCTCTTACTTCCCGCTCAGTGACCTCCTTCCTTCATGTTGAGTATATACGCCCCAACTAGGACTCTTGTGTGATGGGATAGGCAGGTGGAAGAGGCCTCCCTGCCACTCCCCACGAGGACACAGAGGCAAGAGAATGTCTCATAGGCCCTTGAGAGTGGATGGAGAGCCATTGCATTTACTCATGAGTGCATGTTGTACATTAGAAGGTAAGCTTCTTGACGGCAGGGACTGTTTTCTTTCTGTCTGTGTCCAGTACTTAGTATAGTGTCTTATACATAGTAACATAGTAATGGCTTAACAAATGACTGTTGGTTGATTGATTGATTTTGGCAAAGAATTAGAACCAGAAGAGACCTCTATCATTTTATCTTCATTTGACAGATGAATAAACTGAGGCCCACAGAGACAAACTAACACTCCCTTGATAAAACTATTAAGTGAGCAAAATTTATCTCTGGTATCTTCTCCTTCTGTCTTCCCTGGACAGTGTACTACTGTTCTTCAGACCCATTCCTGCTGGTAGAGCCCTGTGCTAGGGCTTGGGAGAGATACAGAGAAGTATCAGATACTGTCTCTGCCCTCAAAGGAGGAGATGATCACAATGGGCACTATAAAAGGAATGGACAGTGTGGTACAGTGGAAAGCATGATAGATTTGGAGGACCTGGGTTCAAATATTGATCCTCTCACTTACTATCAATGAGACCTTGGGTAAGTCAATTAACTCTTCTTGGCCTCCCTTCCCTTATCTGTAAACTGAGGAAGTTGGACTCAATGACCTCTAACTTAGCTTCTGGCTCTATATTTATACCCTTCTCTTTTGTCCTTATCAAAATCGACCTGTTTTGGGGGCTCCATCTGCTGAGGACTCAACTCTCTGCTGTGTATAGCTTTAGAACTGGAAGGGATCTCAGGGGTCTTCAGCTCTGACCCCCCTCATTTACAGATAGACAGAGGCCTGGAGATGCTAAGTGATTTGGCCAAGACCATGCAGGTAGCAAGTGGTAGATTTGGGATTTAGACCGAGTTTGCCACTCTCAGATACCTTGGCCTCACCAGGCCTCCCTCCTACTTCTCTCTGCTCCCCTCCCCCACCCTTCACTATGCTCTCAGGTCCTTATCCAACTGTTCTCAGTGCCTGGAGAAGCCTTCCTCCCTTGACCTCTTCATTGCTTAGAGCCCAGTTCAAATGCTTCCTCCTCCATGCTGTCTTCCATGCCCCCCTCCCCCAACTCCAGGTCATTTCTTTTCAAACCTCTCTTTACTTAATGATTATACAATATGTAATATTATGTAATATTGCAGATATCTGGGTCCTCTACTAATCTGCAAGCTTCATAAAAACAGGCCCTGTACCTTACCTGCGGTTCGCATCTCCCCAGCACTCACCACATAGCAAGGGCTCAGTAGATATTTGTTGTACTCTATGGCAGCTAGACATACTTGGCCTGAAGTTGGGAAGACTCATCTTCCTGAGTTCAAATCTGGCCTCAGACACTTACTAGCCGTGTGACCCTGGACAATCACTCTGCCTTGTTTGCCTCAGTTTCCTCATCTGTAAAATGAGCTGGAGAAGGAAATGGCAAACCACTCCAGTATCTTTACCAAGAAAACCCCAAATAAGGTCCCAAGGAGCTGAACATGACTGAAAAATGACTTAACCAACAACTGGTACATAGTAGGGTCTTAGTAAATGCTTATTGGCTAGTTGATATATATACATATATATATATTAGACCAAAACTTTACAGTTACACAATTATCCCCTCTCCCACAAAAAAGTGTAGAGAATGCAAGGTCTCACTGTGTTTATTGTGAGTTTATTATTTTTTAAAAAAAGCACTAGATTCCATAACGTTAAATGCTGCCTTAAAGGCTCTGATTCCTCCATCAATGGTCCTTCGTGTATCATCATCATAATAGCTAACATTTATAGAACACTTTAAGGTTTACAAAACATTTTACAAGGGTTTGCGAAGTGTTTTACATCTTTTATCTGATTTAATATCAGAGACAAATCCTTAGAAGGAATAACAAGGCAACACAAGGCAGGCCAACAAGAACTGATTAAGTATTTACTATGTGTCACATTTGGACTAAGTGCTGGGAATACAAAGATGAGCAGGAAAAAAAAAACTACAGTCCCTGCCCTCAAAAAGCCTACATTCTAATGGGGGAAGGCAACACATTAAAGAAAGCTGAAAGTTTGTGGGGGAGGAGGAGACTAGTGAAGGAACCAGTGTGGGGATAACAGAGAAAGTCTGGGAGAGTCAGCAGCGCAGCCTGGAGAGGAACGAGGACAGGGCGGGCCTGGGCTGCCTTCTTAAAATGAAGACCCCAGGGAGGAACTCACCAATGGGAGAAGGTGTCCAGCATGGGGAGTGATGTCCTAGGTTGAGATGGCCTCAGGGGAAATTGGATGTTCCATCAAGTGCTGAGGGGAATTCCAGGGTAAAATGGTGGTAGAGACCTAGTTTCCAAGTCTGAAAAGTCAGAAGCTGAGCTAGATGGGGACAACAGAGAGAATTTTGTTTGATGGTCCTATGATTAATAATAAGTAATCAGGCGTAAAACCCAACATGTGGATTTGCTGAAGGCATTTGCCAGTATCTTCAAGGATGTCCAGCACAGAAACCAAATGAGAAAAAGAGAGATAGAGATAGTAAGGTCCTGCAGGTGCTCCTGTTTGCAGATGGCATGGTACTAATTACATAAAACCCTGGAACACTGCAGAGCCTCCTAAAAGAGATCTGTTACCACTTAAGAAGGTTCTCTCTATCCATACACGACAAACCAAATGGATGAAAAGTGACTTTTGTCTGGACTATGATAGTTGTGTGATCCTTGCCTATTTCTGACACTGTCTAGCTGTGTGACTTTGGTTAAGTCATTTCAGTTTTCTGTATTTCAGAGGTCTCTCATATGTAAAATAGGAATAAACAGGAGAAGAGAGCAGGCAGGCTTTTGACTATAAAGTACTATAGCAGATCGCAGTTTGAGTCATACTATTGTAAAAAACAAAAAAAAAGGAAAGGAAAGAAAAAGCAGTTGTAGATCACATTATGCTTATATTGTTTGTCTACTATAAAATAAATATTTGGTTCTGCAAAGCAGAACATTACCTTACGGAATCTCTTTCTCATGTATACGTTACCATCATCATCATCAATAACGTTGTACATAGCACCTTGTGCAATTTAATGGACAACCCATAAAACTGATGTATCAGTACATATCTCTTGGATGCTACACGAGACAATGAGCTGGGCCTAGAGTGGAACAGGAGAGGGATAGAAGAAGGCTGGATGGCCTTTGGGAGGTTGTACAGTGCTGTTAATGACTCCAAAACTCCTGCCTGAAACAAAGGGCCATCTTCTTAACACTAAGACTCCACCAGCAATGCTATACATAGTTTCAAGTCATGGAATATGACAGTTTACCAAGAAGTAGAGTTGAGAGCCTCCCAAAGGGACATGGAGAGGTGTGAAGTGGGTGTGAGTAGGCGGCAACATGTCATCTCCCAAGAGTTGCACAAGAGAAGAGGCAAAAAAGGATGTCAGAAAGGCACCTGACTATGAGGTGATAGAAAGAGCCCTGAATTTTCAGTCATATGATTGTAGAACTAGAGTCTCAAGATAGCCTAGCCACGCTGTCCTGGGCTAGCCACCCAAGGTCAAGAGTGTTAGAGGAAGGTTCCCATCATGTTGGGTGAATCCCTGGTGGAAGGCTTATGGGAGGACCTGGAGGTATTAGCATAGGATAAGAGAGGGCTGATAGGTTACAATCTGCACCACTGGAAGGAGGAGCCACATGGATGAGAATATTCAAGTACCCAGCCACAGAGTCGAAGAAACAATCGAATGGAATTAATCATCTGAAAGGGTACATGAAGGTCAGCCATTATTAACATTATTCTGAACCCATTTGTTTTTTCAGTAAGTTAACACAGTTTGTTGTTCAGTCGAATATGACTCTTCATGACCCCATTTGGGGTTTTCTTGACAGATCATTTGACAGATAAGGAACCTGAGGCAAACAGGGTTAAGCGACTTGGTCAGTCACATAGCTAAGAAGTGTCTGAGGCCAGATTTGAATTTGGGAAGTTGAGTCTTTCTGACTCCGGGCCCAGAGCTCTATCTACCACCTAGCTTCTCCACTATGGATCAGACATTGTACAAAACTCTGAGGATTCAATGAAAGGCAGAAAACAGGCCATGACCTCAAGGAACTCACAGTCTAATGAGGGAGACAACATGCAACAACTGTGTACAATCTATAGACAGGAAAAATTGGAGATAATTAACAGGTAAATATATTTGAAAGTCTGGCTGTTTCCTTCTCCTAGTGTTACTATTCTCCACAGTGCAGATATTACTATTAAATTAAATTACTATTAAATGACATCTAAAGTGATATAGCTTTGCCAGGGAGTGGCAGAGCTTGACCTAAATCATACTGTCAGGAAGTGGCAAAACTAGGCCTGAAAACCAGCCCTCCTATAGTCTGATGGAAGGATCATTGGTTCTAGAGCCAGAGAACCTGGGTTCAAGTCCTACCCCTGATGGTTAATTACCTATAAGTCATGTCACCCACATTTCTGGGCTCAGATTCATCATCTGTAAACAATCATTGGGGCTAGAGCTAGGTGGCACCAGTGCTGGAGTCAGGAAGACCTGAGTTAAAATCTGGCCTCAGATACTTACTAGCTGTGTTACCCTGGGTAAGCCATTTACCTGTCTGCCTCAGTTTCCTCATTTGTCAAATGAGCTAGAGAAGGAAATGGCAAACCACCCCAGGATCTTTGCCAAGAAAACCCCAAACAAATAACCACAAACATCACCATCATTAGTATCCTATATAACATTAAATAGCTTTTTGTGCAGTTTGATGGACAATCCATAGAACTTCCCCTTGGTTGGGCACTGTACAGGACAATGAGCTGGGCCTAGAATGGAAGAGGAGAAGGCTAAGTTGGATGATCCTTGGGAAATTGACTCCAAAAAATGACTCCAAAATGTCTCCCTGAAACAAAGGACCATCTTCTTAATAATAAACCAATAAAAATGAAGGAATTAGACATGATAGCTTTTAGGGACCAAATCCTTTCTAGTTCTAATTCAGTGACCCTATGGTCATTGAGTGTATGTCATAGGTGTGAGTGTGAGTTCAAGACTTTTCTACCACACCCTAGTAGTCAGTTCTCATACGGGAATAGCATGGTATAGTGGGTATAATTGGGAAAAGCCTGTATTCCAATTTTGTCTCAGACATTTACTAGCTGTGTGGCCTTGGGTAAAGTCACTTAATGGCTGTTTGCCTCAGTTTCCTCAACTGTAAAAAGAAAGGACTAGATTCAATGATCTCCAAGACCTCTTCATGCTCTAAATCTATGACCTTATGACTCTAAGGGTGAGGAAATTCAAGCATTATGAGAGGCTACTGAGGAGTTCTCTTTTTGGGAGGGGAGGGGGCTGGCTTTAGTTGATCCTCAAAATAATGCCAAGTAGGTAAACATACACGATAACATATTTCAGGCTGGCTCTGCTAGACTCAGAGTGAGTGTTTTTTTTTTTTTAATATGTCACTCACTGAATGGAACGGCTGACTGAGGCCGGGCAGATCGATAGAATGGAGCCAGCCCACATGCCTGTGAGTTGGGAAAGGGGGTAGGAAAGACCGGGAAGTTGGCCTCCCCCCACGCCAAGCTAGAAGCATTTGTGCTTACTCAGGCCCCTGGTTGGGAGCCCCTATGCATAATGCATCTCTCCAGGCCCTAGCTCCAGGCAACGCAACTGAAACAGGCCCCTCCGGAAAGAAGCCTCCTGCTGCTGCCTAAGCCAGACAGTCTCCTTACTCGTGATGACTTCTAATTGCTCAGGGAAGGATCCGGAATACTCCTTCCATCTCTTCCTTTCCTCTCAATCTTTCCCCCATCTCCATACCCTTTGTGTGTGTGTGTGTATACCATATACACTGTATGTGTATATACATACATACACACAATACATATATACATAAACATACATGTATACACATATGTATATACAGACCAATAAAGCATAAATACATATATATGTAGTATCTTCCTTCCTGATGAATTCCAGATGTTAGATATTCTTACAAGACATAAAGATGGGAGGGAGAGGGAGGAAGCAGAGGATGAAGAACAGAACTCTCTTCTTAGTCCATTATTTTCAGAAGCAGCCCAATATAGTGCCCTGGACTGGTTGGGAGCAAGGGCTATCTCTCTCTGCCAGTCCAGACTAGCTGTGACCTTGAACGAGTCATTTATTCTCTCTCAGCCTCAGTTTCTCAATCTGTAAAATAAGGAGGTTGGACTAGATCAGAGGTTCTTAACCTTTTTTGGTGTCCTGGACCCCTTTGACAATCTAGTCAAGCTTATGGACTGCCTTCTTGGAGTAATGTTTTTTAAATACATCAAATGATAGAAATAAGATTTCAAAGGAAATCAATTAGGTTGAAATAGTTATCAAAATGTTAAAGAAACAAATTTATGGGCCTCAATACGGACCTTTGGATTAGATGATCTTTAGCTCTGCCAGTCTCATCTCCTACGGATGAGAGCTGCAGTTTCTGCCGCAGGGCAAATGAGCCCATCCCACCTTGGGAGACAATTCCATGGAATGACCACTGGAGGGCACTACAGCCAATACCATCATTTCTGGCTTCCAAGTGCACAGACCAGCCACCGTCACAAGCCAATCGTTGATGAGCCACAAAGATAGTGCATATTTATAGAATGCTTTAAGGTTCACAGAATATTTTCCTCTCAACGACCCTGTGAAGCTGGTAGTGTAAATATGATTATCCTCATTTTAGAGATGAGGAAACTGAAATGCAGAGCCCTTAAAAACTTGATGAGTGTCCACATAAGTAAAGTTGTATAAGTATTTAAGTCACCCAGCCTCTGTGGGCCTCAGTTTCCTTATCTGTAAAATGCAGGGTTTGGACTAGACGGCTTCTAAGATCCCTTCCTGCTCTAAACCTGTGATCCTATGATATCAAAGGAGATCATATTTGTAAAGCACTTATTACAATGCCTGGCACATAGTAGGTACTAGAGAGATGCTAGCAATAATAATCATATTCCTTTAACAGGTGAAGAAACTAAAGATCAAAGAAGTTAAATGACTTTCCAGGGTCATACAGCTAGTATATTTTGGAGACAAGATTTGAACCCAGTTCTCCTGACAACCAAGCTCTTTTCACTGAACCAAAATTCTTTATACACTGGAAATGGCAAAGCATGATTCAAGGGAAGGGAATTATCAGTAAGGGGTTAAGCCAGTATAGGAAAGCCTTTTTTCCTAAAGAAAACATATTGAGAACATATTCCTAAAGAGAAATATTGGACATAAGACTGTAGAATTTTTGAGACGGAAGGGATTTCAGAGGTCAGAATTATAATGGTAAGTGATATTTATAAAGTATTTGAAGTTTTCCGGGCATTTTACACGCATTACCTCATTTGAGATCATCTCATCTAATCCGTCACCCAAAGCTAGAATAGCTCCCTTTGCGGGTTCTCTGTCTTTTTTGTGTCCTGGACTCCTTTGGTAGTCTGATGAAACCTATGGATCCCTTCTCAGAATAATATTTTTAAATGTACCAAATAAAATACATAAGATTATAAAGGAAACCAATTACATTGAAATAGTTAATAAAAACAAGTCAGTAGACTCTTGTTTAAGAATACCTGTATAATATCCCTGAGAGATGGTTACTCAGCCATCTCTCTCAGTGACAGGAAGCCTGATACCTCACAAATATTCTGCCTGACAATGTTGTCTGAGTTCCAGAGCAATACAGGCTAGTCTGTGCATGATCAAGTGTAGCCTCCACTCAGAGCCCAAACAAGGACTTTCCAGGCCCACAGAGTATTATGGGGGATGGAGAGTGATGCTGAAGAGGAAGAGGATGGCAGAGTTGGAGTACGTTCAATATTTGCCCATACCAAATGCCATCCCTGCTCTTTTACACATTTGGTTACAACGGTGCCCATCTGCTTTTTTTGGAGCCTGCTTGGTAGCCAGCCTGTAGATCTGTTTTCCAGACCCAGATGGCCAGACTTCTTCACCACCTCTCTACCCTCCAATGCTTTCTTCAAGGGCTTTATTTGGCTCCCTGTGCTTCTGCCGGCCAGTACCATGGCCTTCTAGCAGGACTATCCCATTACTTCCAAAGAAAGGGCACTGGGCAATCACCAAGACCAGGCCCTTCTTCCCAATCTTTTTTTTTTTTTGCTTTTTTTTTTGGCAGGGCAATTGGAGTTAAGTGACTTGCCCAAGGTCACACAGCTAGTACATGTGTCAAGTGTCTGAGGCCGGATTTGAACTCAGGTCCTCCTGACTCCAGGGCTGGTGCTCTACTCACTGAGCCACCTAGCTGCCCGCCCCTTCTTCCCAATCTTGCCTTGCAAGGGAAGGGCACCAGAAGCAATGCTTCAAATGCTCTTGTGAGGATTGCAAATGTAAAGGAGAGGCAGATACATAGACAGAAAGATGTAGAGAGAAACAGACACAGAAAGAGAATGAATAATAACAGACACATAGAGAGAAACAGCTCAATGAGAAAAAGACAGAGAAACAGACACAAAGATAGAGAGAGACAGAAAGCAAGAGAAATGAGAAGAAAGGGAAGAAGCAGTTGTTAAGAGCCTGGGCTAAGCGCTTTACAAATGCCATCTCATTTGAGACAAGAATATAGAAATAAGCACACAGAGAGAAGGAAACACAGACATGGAAAACACACAGAGGGATAAACAGAAACAGAAATGCAGAGAAACACAGAGAAAGAGAAAGGAGGCAGAGTAAGTGTATGAATAGGCTAGTGTGAGTGTGTTTGTGTATGCACAGATATGTGTCCCAAACCCTTAAGGTCCCTATAGTTCCCATGGCTAGCTCTGGCTCTGACTTCCTTTTCCCACACAGCCCCCTTGGTCACAGTCATCATGGTCCTTTTTAGACCTTGCCCTCCCCCTACTTCCTCTTCAGCCTGGACATCTCACCACACACAAGGCGACAGAGCTGAGAAGCCCCAAGAGAAAAGCTGAAGGTCTTTTCTTCTCTAATGTATCCACTATGCCCATTCTCACACAAACACACACACACACACACACACACACACATCCAATACCACCCCCCAACCACATACACAACAACTCCCATTCCCTGGTGTCTATTAGGAAAAGCAAAGGGAGCCAATTGGCTGTTCCCCAGGCCTGGACAAAGGTGAGTATTGTGTAGACATTTCAGGGAGGGTTTGGGTGGCTTTGGGGCTCCAGAGAGGGAATGGAGTTTGAGAACAAGGGCCTTGGGCTGTCAGCAAGGGAGGTCTGCCGTGGTTGGCCCTTCCTGCCATCCTTCCCATCCTCCCTCCTGTAGACCTCCCTCCCCCTCTCATTGAATCATAGCACATCCTAGAATCCCAGAAGGGGAAATGATCCCTTCAGAGGTCATTTACTTCAACCTTTTCCAGTCTTTACTTGAAGGCATCCAGTGATGGAGAACTCATTACCTCCTGAGGCATCCCACTTCAGTTCTGGACAATCCTAAATGTTGGTAAGGTTTTCCTTAGATGTAGTCAAAATTTGTCTCCCCTTCACTGCTGTATCCATTGGTTCTGTTTTAGCACTCTGGGTCTAGAAGGGTGAGTGGTATCCCCCTTTCACATGAGCAACCTCCAGATCTTTACAGACAGTTATCATATATACTTCCTGTTTTCTCTTCTTCAGGCTAAACATTCCCAGATTTCTCAATCTATCCTTTCATCATTCTGGTCCTGTGCCAGTGTGTCAATGTCCCTTCATAAACATGATATCTAAAACTGGACAAGATGCTTCAGATATGGTGTGACCAGGGCAGAGGGGATTATCATCCCACTTGCTTTGGACATTTGTTTGTGTTAATTTACTCTAAAGACAGGTGGCACAGTGGATAGAGTGCCAAGCTTGGAGTCAGGAGGATTTGAGTTCAAATTCAGCCTCAGATATTTACTAGTTGTGTGACTCTATGCAAGTGACTGAGCCCTGTTTGCCTCAGTTTCCTCATCTGTCAAAAGAGCTGGACAAGGAAATGGCAAACCACTCCAGTATCTTTTCCAAGAAAGCCCAAAATGGGGTCATGAAGAGTCAGACACAACGGAACAATAGCAAAGTCTAAAGTCTCATTAAGTTTTTGTTGGATTTTTGGGGGGAGGTAGATGGGGGGGTGAGGGGGTTGCCACATCACATTTCCAAAGCTCATGGAGCTTACAAAACCCTTGGACCTTTTTTCAAAAGAACTGCTTTCTCCCCATCTCTGTATTGTAAATGTATCTTTGATTTTGTAAATCCAAGTACAGGAGTTTACCTTTCTTCCTATGGATGTTTATCTTAATAGCTTCAGGCTCTGTCCCAGGCTACTAAGGTCTTTAGAAATGGATCCCAATTCTGTCATCTCCAAGATGTATATGCATGCCATTAATTCCTTCTTCCAAGTCATCAGCAGAAACTCCGATCAAAACTGAGCTAAGGACTGGGACCCGCGGTACTTTGGGAAAGTAGCTGCCCTTCTATGAATCTTGGTTTCCTCATCTGTTAAGCAGGGGGAAAAGGAAGGGGACAAACGTTTGTGAAGTACCTATATGTGCCAGGCACTTGTGCTAAGCACTTTACAAATGTTCTCTCACCTGATCTTCCTAACAATGGTGTGAGCTATTATGGCCTCCACTTTACAATTGAAGAAACTGAGACATATGGGCTAAGTGACTTATTCAGAGTCATACAACTAGGGAGTGTCTCAGACCAGATCTGAATGCAGGTCTTCCTGATTCTAGGCCCAGTACTCCTTCCCAGTTCTGACATTCTATGGTTTTGTGACTTCATTAGAGCTGTTCCTTCAGGATGAAGTGGACCCACTAACTAATGAGCCTCTTTGGGGTCTGGTCAGTCAAAGACCTTCATACCCACCCGACTACACTATTACCAAGTTCATTCGAACATTGTTCAGTTGACAAGCATTATTAAGCACCTACTATGTGCCAGGCACCATGTTAAGGGCTGGGCATACAAAAAAAAAGTAAGAAACAGTCCCTGCTTTCAAAGAACTCCTAATCTAATGGAGGAAGAGACTGTATTAAATGTCTTTCTTTAATGTAGATATACTATGTCTGTGTGTCATTTCTAGTAACATTGTACAAAGATGAAATGAAGTTAGTCTGTAAATGACTTTTTCTCGGTGAACCTATGCTGGATCACAGTAATCACCACTTCCCTTTCTAACTATCCCTTTAACAATCTAATCTGGAATTTTTTCAGGAATCAGCTTTCTTCCCCCTTATAAAAGAGACCATGTTTGCCTCTTTCCAATATCATGCCTATTACCATTTCCTGTTTTCCACAATTCCTCAACGATCATTTTACAGCAGGTCCTCCTTTGTCCTTGCCTTAGGCCGTTCATTTGTAGTTATTTCTAAGTATTTTTTCCCCCTTCAGGATGTCCTGTCTCATTGAAATGACAATTCCCTGAGCATGAAAGCTGTATCTTCTCCATCAGACCAGGAGTTTCCCAGAGGTCTCCTCTGTCTTCTGTATCTCCATCAATGTGCCCAAGAAAGGACCACAGAGATTGACAGCTGGAGTCAACAGTTAGAGGAGTGGGGACTCTCTTAGAACAATGACTCTGGATCACAAATTAAGATACCATGACAACATAACCTATAATGACAGGCTTTGCAGGTGGTGGCTGATGGGAGAAACCAAGAAATAATCTTCACACTCGTTTCCATCAAGACCCAGATCAAGCATTACCTCTGAAAAGAGGTTTTTCCTAATTCCCCCCATTGGTGCTTGGTGCTTTCTGTTATGGTCATCATTCTTTCCTGCCCCCATGAAACCATGTTGCATTTATTTTTAATGTATTTGGTATTTATCTATCTTTGTACATGTTGTCTCCCCCCTCCCAAACTTCCCCACCCCCATCAGAAAGTAAGCCCCTTGAGGACAAGGACATTCATATCCCTCAATGCCTAACAAAATTCTTGGAGCACTTAATAATTAATTGAATTGAATGTGGGTGGGATTGTGGGAGTGTTTTTAGCCATTACTACATATGGAGATAAATGGAATACAAAAGACTTGAGTCAATCTGCAACCCCTGTAATTAAGAGCTTGGAGCTAACTTCGGTTTAAGCCAAGAGTAGTCTTTGGAAACCTATTATGTACCCAATCACCTTCTAGGGGGTGTGGGAGATGTCAAAGATGCAAATGAGAATTGTCCTTAAAGCAGAAAGGACCTAGAGGTTATTTAACCCAATCCCTTCCCTTTACAGATGAGGAAACTGAAGCTCAGGGAGAAGTGACTTGTTCAAGGTCATATTGGTATCAGGGTGGGGATTTGAACCCAAGTCTGATTCCAGTTCCAGACACAATTCCTTCAGGACCTAGGATCTTTTGGGAGCAGATAAGATAAATACACCTTTTAGGATAAAAAGCACAGATTTTTGGATTGAGAGGGGTTTTGGAGATCATCTAGCCTGACCCCCTTCATTTACAAACTGGGCAGCTGAGGCCTAGGGATTGGAGATTCCTAAGGTCACCCTAAGGTCATTCCTAAGGAACAAATCCAGGAGTAGAACTCAACCTTGTGGCTCCCAGTCTAGCGAGCTTATACATTTACTGCCCCTCCCCCACTATCTATCTATCATCTATCAATAAAAATGGATATATTCAAGTCTATGTGTGTGTGGTTGTGTGGTTGTTGTTCAGTTGTGTCTGACTCTTCATGACCTTGCTTGAGGTTTTCTTGGCAAAGATGCTGGAGGGGTTTGCCATTTCCTTCTTCAGCTCATTTTACTGATGAGGAAACTGAGGTAAACAGGGTAAAGCGACTTTTCCAGGGTCACACAACTAGGAAGTATCTGAGGCCAAATTTGAACTCAGCAAGCTGGGTCTTCCTGACTTCAGGACTGACACTCTACCCACTGGGCCACTAAGCTGCCTGATATATGTGTATGCATACATATATATGTTTCTGTGTATACACACACACACAACATCCTTTAGGCCCCTGTCTCTTGATGGGGTTACAGCTGGGTGTCCTGAATGTTGAATACCAGAGAGTCATTCTGGTCAGAGAGGGCTAGATTTCCTATAGCCATTGTCCCAAGTCCCTGAGCCACCAGAAGGAAGGGGAAGGGGGGGAAGGGGGGAGGGGTTAGAGGCAACATAAGGGAGCTTCCTGGTGTTAATTGGTGCTAATGAATTCCAGCATCCCTGTCTGGAATACACCAGAGAAGCAGCTGAGAACATTGTGATCATTGCAATTTGCATGTTTGATTAAATCAGGCAAACTTCTCCCTCCCTCCTTGCTCCCTTGTCACCTCATAAGAATGAAGAGGGAAGAGATAGAGGCGTCATATGAAATCAAGATTTAGATTTAAATGGGACAAAAGGCACAGGTTACTTCAAATGGGAGGGGTCTGGTCCCCCTGTCCTTCTCCCCCGGCCCCATCTTCCCAGTTTGGCCATCCCTGGACTGGAACCTTTGGCTACTAATTCACTATGTGAGTGGCTGTGATCAGGTCATTCCACCTCTAGCAACCTGAGTTTGAATTCAAAGAAATTCATTTTAAGAACTCAGCAATTCAAAATGTGCCTACTGTGTGCCAGGCACTATGCTATTATTGGCTTCTATTATGTGCTGTTTCTCTATCTTATAATTGAGAATGGAAATAACTGTCCTGTGGGTGTCACAGAGGAGGATCAAATGAAATAGTGGCCTTTGGACACCTAGTTCACGGCTTTTAACTTTTGAATACATTCTTTGGATATGAGAATTCTGGGTTGCTCAGGAAAATCTGCTCAATTTGATGAATCCTCCAATCAACTACATAGAACTGAGGGGCATGAACCTTTGTTAGAGGGACCTCCTACCCCAGAGCTAGGCAAACGCATTAGTCACTTGCTGAGGTGATTGATTTCCAATGACTGGGCCTGTGCCAAAGATGATTGGAACTGGAGAGGCAGAGGGGACAGACTCTTAGTAGAGAGACCCTGCGTCTCTGTGGTCTAGAAGAGCAGCTAAGAAATGACTCTGCCTTTTATGGACCCTTCTCCCTTTCCATGTTTTCTCTCCCTCGAACTTCCAGCAAGGGGAGGGCAGGAAAGTATTTCTGTCTTCTCTTCATGCCTTGCCCTCCTCAGCAGTGGTGATTTAGAAAGGGAGACAAGAACCTGCCCAATATGAGGCCGGATTCCTGGGTCTCCCAGTTCCTGGCTGCTGCTTCTGCCTTCCTTTTCCCTTATCTGAGCATGGGTCCGTGAGTAGTGATCTTAAGAAATGGATAATTCCAGCTTTGGAAATTTTTTGTTGTTTTTATTCAGTGGTTTCAGTCATGTCTGACTCTCTGTGACTCCATTTGGAGTTTTCTTGGCAAAGATACTGGATAGTTTGCTGTTTCCTTCTCCAGCTCATTTGACAAATGAGGAAGCTGAGGGAAATAGGCTTAAGTGACTTGCCTACCTATGGTCATATAACTAGTAAGGCCTGACACTCTGTTCACTGTGCCACCTAGCTTTGAGAATTATCTCAGGAATAAAGTTCCATTGTGCGAATGAAGAGCATGGATTTTTATCATGTACACATACTCCTTTATAAGGGATTTCTTTAACAGCCCACTTCTCAGAGATGAAGGTGATCAATAGATCCCCCAGCAGATATTGACTAATGCCATGCATTGAGGGGCCAAGAGCTCTGGATCTTGCTGACCCTTTGTGATCCTAGGATGAAGGATATCCCACAAGAATGGGGTCCATTGTAATGGAATGTAGTGACTGCTAGCAGTCCATTAACTCTGGGTCAGGCTAGGTAACCAGCCACTGTCATGCCAAAGTACAAACATGCCCAGTCAATCTATCCATGGCAAAGCCCCCAGCACCAACAGCCATAGTTATAGCTCTTGGGCAAAAACAAATCTAAGACCCCACACTATGAAACTTTTCAGCTTTCCCCTTACTAGCTTTTCTCATGATGCTTTCAAAAAAAAAAGAAGTCTAGGGTATTAATAATTTTTGCATATTATTAAAATATTACAGGAACTCACAAACTGAATCACTCAACTGGCATGTACTGGGGAAAAATAAACAAAATCTCCTCTCCCTATTGGATTTTGGTTTTTTTTTCCCTCTCAATCCTACTTCATGAATTCAGAGACAAGCAAGCTTATACCAGAAGTGTGTTGGAGCCAGCTAAAACTGGCTCCCTAGAGTTGATTGTTTAATTTTCTTTCTTTTTTTAATAATTAAGATTTTTTTAATTTTTAGTTTACAACACTCACTTCCACATAATTTTGAGTTCCAGATTTTCTTCCAACCCTCCCCACCTCCCTCCCCAAGACGGCATGGAATATGATATATCTTTTACATATAACTTCGCATTGAACTTATTTACACAATAGTCAAGTTGTAAAGAAGAATTATGACCAATGGAATGAATTATGAGAAAGAAGAAACAAAACAAAAAAAAAAAGAAAAAGCAAAAACAAAGGAGAAAAAAATGGCAAAAAAAAAAGGGAGAGCATACAGTGTGCCTCAATCTGCATTCAGACTCCATAGTTCTTTCTCTGGATGTAGATAGCTCTCTCCATCATGAGTCCTTTGGAGTTGTCTTTGCACCTTGTATTGCTTGATTGTTGAATTTTCAATATGAACGTTTATACCTTGGATATAGGCAAATGCTACAAACCAAGACCTGATTTATTATTCTGTGGATTGCCTAGACTTAATATTCACCACCTTCAACATGTATGCCAGCGCTTCCCCATCCTCAGTCTGATGACCTGTACACTGCTTCTCTTTTAAGGTCAAAAGCCACAAAACTTGGGCAATGATGGATAATGATGAGTGTTTGCTCTTTGAGAACCACTTCCAACCATTTAAACCTCTCTCAGTCTCAGTTTCCTCATCTGTAAAATGGTAATGATAATAGCACCCAGTTCACAGGATTGTTGAAAATGAGAAAATACATGCAAATGCACTTAATAAATTTTAAAACAGAATATAATTAACTATTATTATTATTTGTTATTATCTGTCACTTGATATTTTCTTCATATCACAAGGCTTTTTATTCAACCAACTGCTTTTGTTCTCACTATGGGGATGATGTCATGAGCTAAATTCCAAGTGGCACGATAAAGGAGGGATTCAGTGGAGAAAACTTCTGGATCATTATTGTGAATATTTTCTTTTTAAACTGAAAGCTGAATGAATATTCAGCATAGATGTTTGGGATGTGATTATACTAAGTAGTAGATAAGTGTAAGTACTTGGACTTGTTTTTATTAACTGTGTTTCAATATAATTGGTTTCCCTTGTATTCCTATGTATTTTATTTGGTGCGTTTAAAAACATTATTCTGAGAAGGGATCCATAGTAAGTACTTTTGGAGTAAAGATATCCAAAAAAAGGGGAAAAGGACCTATTTGTACAAAAATATTTATAGCAAGTCTTTTTGTGGTGGCTAAGAATTGGAAGTCAAAGGGATGCCCATCAACTGGGGAATGGCTAAATAAGCTGTGCTATATAATTATAATGGGATATTATTGTGCTATAAGAAATGACAAGCAGGATGATTTCAGAAAAACCTGGAAAGACTCACATGAATTGAGGCATAGTGAAGTGAACAGAACCAGGAGAACGTTGTACACGGTAACAGCAATATTGTTCGATGAAGAACTGTGAATGACTTAGCAATTCTCAGCAATGCAATGATCCAAGATAATCCCAAAGGACAATGATGAAGTATACTCTCCATCTCCAGAGAAAGAACTGATATTAATTGAATACAGATTGAAGTATGCTATTTTTCACTTTCTTTCTTTCATTTTTTCTTTTTATTCAAGTCTTCTTGTACAAAATGACTAATGTGGAAATGTTTTACTTAATTGGATGTGCATAACCTATATCTGATTGCTTACTATCTCAGAGAGGGGGGAAGGGAAACAGGGAGGAAGGGAAGGATAGAATTTGAAACTCAAACTTTAAATAAAAGGTTTTTTTAAATGGAAAAAAGTACTTTTGGAGTTCAGAAAAGGTGGAGGGCAGTGTGGGCTGGAGTGACATGGGAAAGCTCCATGAGGAGGAAAAAATCAGCTTTAAAGAGGTGAAGAGAAGAGAACAACAGGAACTAGGTCTAATTACATGTCAGAATATGTACTGTGTGCCCTAATAAGTGGTCCTTCCTTCATTTCTTCCTTCCTTTTTTCCTACTTTCCTTTCTTCCTTCCTTCCTTCCCTCCTTCCTTCCTTTCTTCCTTCTTTCCTTCTTTTCTTCTTCCCTTTCTTCCTTCCCTCCCTCCCTCCCACCCCACCTCTTTCTCCCCCTTCCCCCCTTCTGCAGCAGTGCACACACGTGCACATACATTCACCCAAAGATAACTAACAATAAAGGGCAATGTATAAGTGTCAAATTAATGTTAGAGTCAAAAAGTGTTATAGAAAGTGTCAAAGGAAAGAAAGATCATCATGGGCTGTAGCAACAATCTTGCTAGCAGTTACTACGGCTGTGTAAGACCAACAACCACCAGCACACAGAAGGCCTGCCAACACAGGTTCTTTGATCTGCTTTACTAAGAAAAGCAACATTCACACATACAAATATCATTCACTTAGTTCAGGAGGAAAAGCTAGCACCCTGAAATTCAGAGCAAATACAAAATACACAATATTAACAGACCAAATCACAGTTCATAGTTACCAGGAAAGCATCAACATCTGGGTTTACAAACTGGGGGGCTCTTAAAATGGCTGCCCAGAGTCCCACGTCACTCTTCCAATGACTGAGAGCCCCAAGGGAAGATGCCAACCTCTTGAGTTCATATGTTCTGTTCAGGATCAAAGGGTGTCACAACATGTGACCCATGCAAACCAGGCTTCCCCTTGAGGCAAGGAGATCATCAACGACTCCTAATTTAATCAAAGAAACAAAGGTCGGACTCATCAATGGCACTTGATTAAGGGCTCCAAAAGAGAAAACAGTAAAAAAAAGTCCCATCTTAATTAATATTACACGGACTGAGGAGGTTTCATGGAAGAGAGAGGGGGCTTGAAATGGTCTTTGCAGAATGGGTAAGATTTGGATTCTCTCCCTAGAAAGTATTCTTCTGGCATTTTATTGCTTAATTTTAGAATCATAGACCATTAGAGCTGGAAGGAGCCTTTCAGATGATCTGGTTTCATCCCCTGATTTTATGGTTGAGCTAACTGATGCTTCGAGAGGTCAACAAGTCAAGTCAACAAGCATTTATTAAGTATTCACTATATGCTAGGCACTGCATCTGTGCCAAGCTCTGGGCATACAAATTGAGGCATAAAGAAATATGGCCCCTGAAGTGACTTGGTCAAGATCACAAGGCTAGGAGGGATTCAAGTTTAGTGCTCCAGGGTCCAATGATCTTTCTACTTCAGTTCTTATAATCTCACAGATGTGTTACACTTTCCAATGGCACAGAATAAAAGGACTTCTACATGTGCTGATCAATGTTTTATAATTGGCTCTCTTTTAAAAAATGTACTCATGATACACTTTTAAGTTTAATCTGCATCATTCACTTTTTATCCAACACTTTAAGTCTAGACAAATTGTTGAAAACAAATTGTTGAAAACAAATCAAGCCCTTATTTGTAACATTTGCTAATTTCCAAGGTGCAATTGCTCCTAGTGAGAATTTAACAATCAGCTCTTGTGATTGAAACTAGCTCCAGCCTACCTGCATTCATGTCTTCTCATCCTGTATGAATCTTGTCCAAGTCCTTCCCTAAATTCCCCAGAAGGTATTTACCTAAAGTGCTGAAGCCCTTTTTCTAGGTCTCTTGATATTACAGGTACCGATGAAATTCATGGGCTATCCGTAGGGCATGACTGCATGACTGACTCACCTCAATTTCCAGCCATTCATTCATCCCTTTCCTGATGTATCTTGCCTTACTTCGTGCATACAGTTATTCACAAATAATGTACTTGAACCTATCTACGAGAACTGTACATCTTCTCATTACTCTTGGGTGACACATAATTTTAATTGTTTGGAGAGTGATATTCCATGAATCACAGTCATATAGAGAAGAATATTGGTTGATACGATAATTCTTATCTTAGGGAGAAACATGGTCAATAAAAGCACTACACAGTATCTCAAATGCAATCTATCCTGCTTTCTAGTCAATTTTGGTACTAGTTCATTGATTCTTTGATAGCAGTGGCTATCCAAGATGTATCTATTCATGGGTTAACTTTATGGGATCTCCATATGATTGCAAGTAAGATTCTTGGAGGGAAAAAGGCATTTCTCCTACACTTGGGTTTATTTGATAAATAGTTTAGTCAAAATATCTCATTCAGGAAACTTTGCTATTTTCTGGGAGTCAGTGAAATCATGCCATTGTCATCCATGAGAAGGATGTCATCATTACTCAGGAGTCCCTCTACCATTTGGATTCTGCATAGGGCATCCTCTATGATGATGGCAACTGCCTTTAACAAGCAGCTTCCTAGTTTTATGCCTTGGTTGGTATTAATGATCAGAGGGCCATAGAACAAAGTGGCATCTGATTTTGCAGCTTTTAATAAATGTTCTCTTATTCTAAGAAACTCATGTGAAAACCTTGTTAGAGAAACAACTTTAACGAAAGTTTTTATTTTGTAGGATAAAATTATTTTTAATTAGTCAACAAACAATAAGCACTATGGATCTTGTGTTCTCTGCACCTTTCACTCAATTGTATGACTATAGAGATGTAGTCTCCCATAAAATATGGTTTCTTCCTGTTCCCTTCTCATATATTCATCAAGAATGTCCTTGATTTACTTGTAAATTATTCTCATAAATATTTTGTAGAGATGAGAAAATACCTTTATATGTTACTAGTTACTGATATGTTCTCCATCACCATCAGTAACATCTGTGATTTTTCCTAAGCTTTTGACATCAGCTCTTCCTTCAAATACCTTGTGGATGGATCTTTAATTGTCCACCTTTCTGCATGTACTTGTTCAATGCTGCTGCTTTTCCCAGTTTTGTTTTCTTTTATGCCATTTATGCATCCTCATGAAAGGAGTATGGTGTTAGAAATTGAATATGGTGGCCCTATGGTCATTGATAGAGAAAATCCTTTGCTATTGAAATCTTGACATATCTTCTCCATTTTTTGTCTGCTCATTCTTCCGATTTCATCTTTAAATGCCGTCAGGATGATCTGGCTATATCTAGTCACCAAGACACTTTTATGAACAAATGTCATTTCTTATCTTCCATCATCTTCCTTTGTGAGATGTGATAAACACATTTATATTCTAAATGAGCGTTACCCTTGGCCACCCTATTTCCCTATTTGGTGTTTACTGGCTGAGGTGGTTTCTAGGCTAGATTTCTAGGCTATGAGGTGGTTTCTAGGGCTTCTCCTTGTGGTGGATGATTTAAAAATTGATTAAACTTCCTTAGGAAATGGTGATAGTCTGTGTTGATATTTTTACTATTTCCTATTTTTCAGTGCCAATTCCTTTTTTAAAAATAGGTCATTGGGGCTATCTTAATTGTCACCACATCTTCCTCATGTTTATTTTTCTAATTTGGCATCAATTTTGCTGTTTGCTCTAACAAGTCCGACTACAATATTAGTAATTATTTGTTTCTGGTCTGTTAAAACAAAGTCAGTTTCATTTTGTGTGATTCTGTTCTCTATTTTCCATGTCCAGATCTTCCATTTTCTGTTCTTAAAGAAAGTAGTCATGATACATGGGCATGAGGCTTTTGTGTAGTCTATCAACCTTTGGCATCTTTTGTCTTCAGTGCCTGAGGCTTACACACATATGCATGTATGTATATATTGATGTATATATTGTTTATATACACATATTACATATGCATTACATATATAATATATAACATTCATATATAATACATACACACACATTATATATATGTATGTATATATATAAATGACTTAGGAAGAGAGAGTGAGGCTGATGACTTTGAGCAACTCTGCTTCACTTAGGTTCAATAAACATATGAGCCAAAATATTACCTGTGATATCATTGGTCCTCTTCAAAAATGAAGGACCAACGAAAACAACAACACACATATGCCCTCTCCTCTATGCTCACCTTTGAGTGTATGTGTGTATACATACATACTATATATACATACACTCACATATATGTTTATATACATATATATATATATATTTGCCATTCTCTCCTATGCTCATGCTTAATTTTGCCTCAGAGTTAGGAATAAGGATAGGAACAAGACTATTGATTTCACTGGTATACAGAACAATCAGATGAGAACATGCCCTCCACCAATGCGGGTCAGCAACTTCTCTGGAACTTAAGAGTATTGTACAGAGTATTATTGTCTAGAGCACTGAGAAGTGATCTGCTCAGGGTCACACAGACATAGGGTTGCACTTGTAAATGTTTAACAATCAACTCTCCAATAAAAGTACATATGACAAACCTTTAAAGCTTAATCTGCATTATTAACATTTTTCTATCACTTTCTTTCGTTGTTCAATCATTTCAGTCACGTCCAACCCATTTAGAGTTTTCTTAGCAAAGATATTGGGGTGGTTTGCCATTTCCTTCTCCAGTTCATTTAACAGATGAGGAAACTGAGGCAAACAGGGTTGAGCTAGTAAGTGTCTGAGGCTGGATTTGAATTCAGGTCTTCCTGACTCTCGGCTTGGCACTCTATCCACTGAGCCACCTACCTGTGTCATCCCTTTCTTAAGTCTAGAGAATCAACCAAATGGTCAATCAAATGCTGATTTGTAGTGATTGATTATTTTTGAGGTGTAAATGCTCATGAAAATTTAACAATCAGCTCTTGAGAGCAAGTTGAATATGAGTTAGGTCCAGCACACCCCTGCACAGATAATATGTGCCAGAGGCAGGATCTGAACCCAATTCTTCGTGGTTTCCAGATCAACTGTCTATCTGCCAAATCACTGGTTCCCACTTAGTGATTTGAGAACCCTTTGGGGGTTTGTGATAAGGGTCCAAAGTGTTTGGGCTAAAAGTTCTTTAATAGCCCTGTAGACAGTAAATAATTTCCGTATCTTAATAAAGATATTTTTCCTCTGTGACAACAGGTAAATTCATATTTGAAATATTATAAGCTTGTTTTTCAGAAATTCAAAACTGCGATGAATTTTTTGGTGGGGACAAAAGTTATCATTGTAGTTATTGTAAGCACTTAATGAAAAAATCTAAAAGAATATTATGAGAAGTATATTAAATTCCTCTGGGGATTCACAAAGCTTTTGTCGATGTTATTGTTGACAAGGGTTTGAGGAGCAAAAAATTTGGGGGAACAACTACACTCTGTTTGGTACATGTTGCTGTTCAGTTGTTTCTGATTCTTCATGACCCCATTTGGGGTTTACTTGGCAAAAATATTGAAGTGGTTTGCCATTTCCTCTCCAGCTCATCTTACAGATGAGGAAACTGAGGCAAATAGGGTTAAGAGGCTTGCCCAGGGTCACACAGCTCAGGAGTGTCTAAGGTTGGATTTGAACTCAAGAAGATGAGTCTTTCTGATTCCAGGCCCAGCATTTCACTATTTTATTTTTTTCTTTCAGCTGGCCTTTCCTTTTGAAATGCTTACAAGATGACCAATTGTCCCATGAAACAAAGTTCCTCGTTGCCTTTGGATGCACAACAAAACCAACTCCCCCACGTCTTTTCTTTACCTCTCCAGGCAGAATCTGTCAGCTATCCTATTTAGCTGCGACTTCCTTTTGTTTTCAGGTTACTTTTAGAGCAAGAATGTCAAGATTGAGATGATTCGGCTCCTGGAATTGTATGTCTTGTTAGTTATTAGACAAAGATCTCACACCTAGAGTATCAACAGTTAAGTGTCTGTTTGCAGATGACCTAAAAGTTGTGTGTTTTGATATCGTCTGCCCCCTCTTTTGCCACTCAGACACTATCACTGGAGGGGCAGTAAGGGGCCACACAAGAATGAAAGCCTTTTTAAATTTTAATTTGTTTCAGGGGTTGCCATGGCCAAGGAATTCATCACCTCATGACTCGAGATGCGTCTCTGAACTTCACTAGGCTGCTGCTTGGAAAGTAGATACAGGCTGTTGCCAAGACCATCCTCAAAGCCTTTCTAACATGTTAGGACCTGCCAAAACTTGTGCCCCACTGGCATCACTTTTAGGAACTCAGGGTCACCTCCATGCCAGGATGAGGTATTGGAATGGGACATTTTAAAATTTTTCCACTGCATGCCCTCAAGTTGTTTCAGAGCCAGGGATGCAGGAACAACTGTGGCTTAGTATTGCATTGGAGAGGTCAATGGCGTCTTTGTATGATGAGGAAAAGGTCATTTGTTGACAGGCTAGGACCAAAAGGCTCTTTGCTACATTGGTTAATGTGATTTAAATGATTCTTACTGACCTTTTTCTCCATCTCAGATACATTTCTCAGCTCTGCTTACTCATTGTGGGGGCTGGCCCTTCATACAGGCAGAGCTGATAGCCATCTTTATGCTGTGCTGTGAGAGGCACAGGTAGGCTTTGCTAACTAATAATCTCTTTTCACCTGCCTGAAATGCCCACCATTAGATTCATTCCTATGGGTTTTATTAGACTGCAATTTTGTTATCTGAGAAAGGTAAAATATTAATTTATGAGAATCCCTAAGCTATTAGCACAGATCAGTTTATGAGATGAGCTGGAGATGAAACAAAAATGGGAAAATTTTAATTGGAAATGAGGGGAAGCACTTTGTCCATTAGACTATGCACTCTCAAGGATGGGGGCTGTCTTTTGCCTCCTTTTGTATCTCTAGTGATTAGCACGGTGCCTGGCGCGTAGTAGGTACTTTAAAAAAAATTATTGGCTGTTACAGTGGGTTTCACCCTGGATTTGGAATCAGGAAAATCTGGGTTCAAACTCTGGTTCTGATTCTTATTAACAGTATACTTTGGACAAATCACTTTACCTATTTGAGCTATAAGTTCCTTACCTGCCAAGTGGAGATGATAAGGTAGAGATGGTTGAAGAAAGAGAACAGGTTGTAGTGTGTTGCTGGGGAAGTAGGAGAAGGCCTAATAGCATTTCTGAAGGCTCTATCCAGCACACTGTTTTTGTATAGAATAGAGGGTCTGCCAGGGTGAAGTTCGACCAGGTTTCATTTTCTGTTTGAGGAAGCAGAGCCTTGAGGAGATTTAAGGGTATATGTCTAGACCTAAGAATTAAGTGGCTAAGAAAGTTGACTGGGAAAGTCTCAGAGTTTCACACCTATTGATTAAGGAGAGGGAGGGAAAAGAGAGGGGGATGGGGAGAGGAAGAGTAAAGGAAGAGAGGGGGAGCAAGAGAGGGAGGGGGAGGGGAATAGGGAGACAAAGACAGTGGAGAGAGAGAGGGGGAGAGAGAGAGAGAGAGAAAGGGAGAGAGAGAGAGAGAGAGAGAGAGAGAGAGAGAGAGAGAGAGAGAGAGAGAGAGAGATATTCATAGTTATATAGTTATTGACTGAGAATGTTGATTGATGATAGCTAGGTAGCCTTTGCTCAGTAGGGGAGAGGCTTATTCAACATATCACTTACTTCCCAATAGATGAAAACACTATAATCACAACATAGCTAGCAATGTTGTTTCAGGGTATTAGAGTTAGAATTGGTTAGAAATCATCAGTGTACTCGAGTTGTGTTCCACAGAACCTTGGTCAAATCAAGTCAGCAAGCCTTTATTAAGTGCTTACTACGTGCCAGACATTGGAGATACGGGTACAAGCCCCCAAGGAGCTTATGTTTCTGATCAGGGCATAAAAGGGTGCTATCTATCTAGGGGCCACAGTGATGAAGTATGAAGAATAAAGGATGACTGGTCTGGGCCGGCTAACCATCTAGGGGAGAGAACAATGCCTATAGGGAAATAATGGGAAATGATGCCTGGTGGGGAGCTGGTTTGGCAGAAAACATTTCAATGACAGGAACAGACAACGCTGAGAGCTTTGCTGTTTTGGAAGTGGGAGTTGTCTTGCCACACATGTACCCTGGTCATGTGTGGTTTCTGTGTGTACATTTCCTCACAAGGATACTCAAATATTCCAATGTGTGGCTGCCCTGCACATAAATCTAATAAGAATCTACTCTTCCCACTGAGTAACTATATGTTTAGGAAGAGTAAGGTTTATAGGGGAGGGGGGAAGATGGTATAGTTTTATTTAGATTACTATTTAACTAAAATGCTTTTGTTAGAAAATCAGTGTTTTCTATAACTAACTGGTAAAAGTAAAATACATCATTGGGAGCTTATATTGTTTGGAGAAGATTCCAACCCATAAAATATCTAGAATCTGGGATCAGAGTAAGACCCCACATATATGTTACAATAATAATTGTACCCTGCAACCTATCAGCTCTGATAGAAATGCCTCATAATTACTATCTTTAAGGTCCCTTCCATCTTTAAAAGTCAATGAGCCTGGGAAGATAATCTTGGAAGACATTGATACTGCCATGAAAAATGCTGAGGAGGGCAGGTTTCCTTTTGTAGGGGCCAGGGGACAGCATTTGGGAGTGGGAAGTGGGCTCTGGAAGGGGAATTTGGGATTGCCAAAGATGAACTTTGTCGATTTCATAATGTGACTGTGACTGGACTCAGTGGGGCAGGAAAAGTAGCTTCGAGGAAAGCCCCCTAAACGAGTAGTCAGTGATTCATGAGATAACAGTCTGCAGTTATCAGATGGGACAGCTTCCTGCCTTCTGCTCAGAAAAGATAACTGGGTATTGGACATATCTGTGTTTTACAAATCTAAGCACAAAACCACCCTTCTTCCAAAACTGAGTTCTCTTCAGGGTGGAGTACAATTGTGGGAATGTCAATCCAGCATGGATTTCTAGTCCAAGTTAGTTACACCCACCTGATTGAAGGCAGCTTAATGCAATGGGAAGAGTATTTACTGACCACGGAATTAAGAAACCTGGATTCTAGTATGGAGAATGCTACTAATTAACTGCGTGACCTTAAGCAAACAACCATAACCTCTCTGGGCTTCAGCATCTTCATCTGGAAAATGAGGAGGTTGGCTTAGACTGGTTATTTTGTACACACTAATTTGGGCACAAGACAATTCTGGGTTTGTAATGTATTGATGCTGCCCATCAGTTCTGGCCAGGGAAAGGATGGGGAGCCTTGGTGCATGGATCTTTTGGGGGATAAAGGAACACAGGGAAATTCTGAAACAAAATAGATGGCATTAAGCCAATTTTATAGTCAGACAAAAACATCACATGATAAATACCGTCTTTAAAAAAAAAAAAAACCTTTATATAATCATACTGCGATGCTTCATCTCCAAGAGATTTAGCCTCATTATTCCCCTGGCCATATAGGTATGCACATAGTGACTGAGGGTAGACCATACTAAGGGGGGCTATGATGGTCTCTTGGGCTAGGAGAAAGGTTTAATACTACATAGTTTTCTCTTTCCTGTGATGCGTGGAGGCTGCTACAAGATACTGTGGAAAAAGCAGTAGATTTGAAGCTAGAGGACCTGGGTTTGTATTCCCAGCTCTTGCACTTGCAACCTGCTTGGCCTTAGACAAGTTACTAATCTGTTAGACCTAATCCCTCATCTAAAATGAGAGGGCTGGACTCAGGAATGTGCTACCAGCTTTAGAGAACTGTTGCTAAGTTTTCAGTGTGAGCATCAACATTGTGGAAATGATTAACTGCTACAAATTGGGGCTTGATTTATTGTTTTATTATCTAGACTTAAAATGATGGAAGAAATGTTAATGGTCAGATTAAACTAAAAAGTGTGTTATATGCATTCCTCCACCCCCCCCCCCCACCCCGCCCATACACACACACACACTTAGAGCCAGTTGTTAAACATTTACCAGCGCACTCCTGTTTGGACAAGACTCAGGGTGGGTTTTAACTCAGGGTTCATGAATTTGTTTTTTTAAAATATGTTTATGTATTTCAATAGAATTGGTTTCCTTTATCAACCTATGTATTTTATTTTATGCATTTAAAACTTTCTCCTGAGAAGAGGTCCATAGGTTTCACCAGGTTGTCAAAGGAGTCTATGACCCAAGAAAAGTTAAGAATTCCTGGACCAAGCCCAGGACTAAAGGCCCTTCCAGATCTAAATCTATGGTCTTAGGTTTGGTCCTGTTTCTGTTGTTTGGGTGTCTGATTCCCTATCCTGTCCTGTCTTTTAGCAGTACCCTTCCCATCCTCTGCCCCAAGTTCAGCCTGACCTCGGTCTTTGCCTTGCACAGACATCTTTGCCTACCTAAGAAGCATTATCTCACTCTCCTGCTTTAGTTCTACTTGCCTGGCTGCCCAGCCCCTCTTGCTCCTGTTGCTACAGCCAGAAACAAAAGACCATGCTTAACCTTTGCCTTTAGTACATCCTTCTTTTCCAGTTCCCATCCAGCCTCTTTCCTCCTTTCCTTAGCTTCAAACACATTTTGTCTCCTCAAACATTTTTTGACAACATTGGCAATTTCTCATTCAACCCCTCTTCACATCAGGGGAGTACTAGAGGAGCACCATTCTTCATTCTCTGGACTTCCCCACCATGACTCAGCTGCCTTTTACCTGACTACAGCCCCCTTCTCCTATTGGGGAGTTTCTCCTATAATCTCTATTTTGTGTCATGGCCTAGACCAGCCAATCTTCGTTTTTTATATTTCACTATGATGCCCCTTTGTAGGTCCCTTCCTCCCTGTTCCCTGTTCAGCACCCTTTCCTGCATTATAATGGAAGCTTTTTCAGGTTAAGGACTGTCTTTCTTTTTTGCCTGTATTTGTATTGTTGGTGCCTGGTGCATTAATAAAGAAATGCTTACTAAATGTTTGTTGACTGGACTTGACCAGGGTTCTGTGGAGCACAGCTCCAATACACTGATGATTTCAAACTAATGCTAACATCATAAGAATCTACGATTTTACATAAGAAGTCGTAATAGCCCCTGGGACTATATCAAGTAATCTGATGTAAGTGTTCTCCTTTGAATTGGATTCGCTATCTTTACCTTTGAGGGCTGAGGCTCTCTGCTTGCTGTCATTCCTCAATCCCTCATTCCCCCTTCCCAGGAATAAAATCACTGAGGTGAGAAGAGCTCATGGAAGTTCCCTGGATGAATGCCCATATTCATTTCATCTGTCTTCCCCTCGGTGGTTTTTGTTTATAAGCCCAGGGTCAAATAGCCAGGAACAATGAGCTGGCTCTTGGACAGCCTTTACCTTGAGTTCTCACAATTTCCAGCAAAAAAAAAAAATGATCACCCACATGGAGACGTGTTTGACACCCAAACCAGCAGGCATTGGTTTTCGGCCTCACATCCTGGAATCACACAAATTTTATTTAAGCTCTTAGTGATTCTGGCAGTTCAACCCACAAATGGCTGGCAAATGGCCAGAGGCAAAGTGATATAGGGAAGAAATGAGTGGAAGAGTGAAAAAGATGAAGAGACAGAGGAAAGAGAGAGACAGTGAGAAAGGCACGATGAGATAGACATATGAGAAAGGACAAGGAGAGCTACAGAGACACACAAGGTAAGAGAGAGATGGAGAATAAGGATTGCGGTGAAGCATAGATATTCACGAAGGAAACGAATGGGAGTAAGAGATGCATTTTGGACCCAGAGCTCCTATGATTATCACAGTAATTAGAACAAAGTAAAAGGTCATAAATTTAGTCTCTGTGTTGGTCAAGTAATTTCAGATTCTTTAACAGTCACAGATTATTTGTTAGCCCTACAAGGAGGGAAAGGAGGAAGATGAGAGTGTGCAGTTCACCACCACTAGTGGAAAAAGAACTACAACATTGCCCTCTAGGCTTGAGTCCCTGGCCCACTTGTCCAAACACCACCAATCAATTTCCCAACTCCAACCCAAGGGTACTCTCATCATCTATCTTTGCCATTCCTACTTGAGTGCTATTGAATGCTGCTAGAAGAAATCACACAACCATCCCCACTGGGTCCACTACAAATATGTTATATAATCTCAACTGGGACCTCATTGTTGCATGACATTCCTTTCATTCTTCTCTGATTAACTTCCTATCACATTTGCCACATCTGATCCAAACCTCTCCCCAAACCACCCTCTCCCTCCCTCTCAGAACAGTCTTTCAATTCATACTTCCTTGAGATAATATAGACCATCCCTTGGGAGCACCCTCTTCTCCCCAGTTCTATACCTGAAATCTCTTTGTAATCATGTCTTAGTCTCTCCTCCTTTGCTTCGGTCTCAAAGGAAAAAGTGACCCCTTTCCTTGCCAATACCAACCCTTCAATTGTGTTCTTTATCACATCCCCTCCTGCTTCCATCTCTCCTTCCATAATCTCCTCCCTCTAATCTAACCTTCTTTCTCTTTACGCCATTGACAACTCCCTTGCTGTCAACAAACATGCCCAGACAATCTCCATTCTTAAAAAGCCTTCATTTGTCCTTGCAATTCCCTTAATCTATTATTTTATACTCAGCTCCCTTGCTACATTCTGTACCATGTTCTACCAGAACAGCTCTCTCAGAAGTCATGAATTCCCTTCCCATCATTAAATCCAATGACTTTTTTTTAGTCCTCATCCACCTTGAAATGCCTATAATATTTTTATTTGATTTTTAATTTATGGAATAAAACAAGCATTTGCATAACATTGTATAATAAAAAGGATGATTGCACAAAACTGTAAATCTATTATGTACAACTTGCTATTCCTTTTAATAATATAATAGTTATCATTCAAGTTTCTTTTTTTCTTCCCTCCCTACCCCCCAGATGGCTACCATTAGTCACGAATATATCTATATGTATATATAAATTTATATAATATAATGTGGTATGATATGGTATGGTATAATATGATATGACATGACATAATATAATATGACATAATATTATATGATATGACATGACGTAACATAACATAATATATAAAATATATATATATATAAAATCATTCTATACGTACTTCTATTTATCAGTTCTTTCTCTGAATGCAGATAGTGTCTTCATATATCCTTTGTAGTTAATTTGGATATTTATAATAGTCTTAAAACAACATTTATTATTAAGTTATTAATTAATTAAACAATTATTAATAAATAAGACTATAATAGTCTTATAACAGTATTAAAATGGAACATTGTTACTGTATAAAATGTTCTCTTGATTCTGCTCATTTATATATAACTTTTAACACTATTGACCAGCCTCGCCTACAAGATCCTCTCCTCACAGGCCCTCAAAGACACTACGCTCTTCTGGTTTTCCTCCTACCCTGATTACAATCATTTTTTTTCCCTTCCTTTACCATCTTCCTTTATTTTTCCTAACCCCCTAATGTAGATTTTCCTCGAAGTTCTATCCTTAGCTCTCCTCTCCATCTCCACTCTCTCCTTTAGCAATTTCATTCACTCCCACAGCTTCAACTACCATATTCCTGCAAACGATCCCCAAATCTATGTCTCCATCCCTGATCTTTCTTTTGAACTCCAGACTCACATCTCCAACTCTAAAAGCCACCTATACGTGGATGAATACTGGCACCTTAGATACCGCCTGTCCACAACCAAGGTTATTATCTTTCTCTCTCAATCTGATCCTCTCTGCGATCCCATTGCTTTGTCTCCAACATGACTATTCGCTCATTGTCACATGTTCAAGACCACGGTATCATCTTTGACTCCTCCCTCCCTCTTTCACCTCTCATACCCCGTCAGCTATGAGGTCTTGTCCATTCTGTCTCTGGACCACTTTTCAAATCCACCCCCTTCTTTCTATTTTCATAGCCACTACCCTTGGTCCAGCCACGCACTACTACCTGTCTAGACTATTCAAACAGCTTTTTAATAACTTTCACACCAACACTCTCTGATTTCTAATCCATCCTTTACATTTGTTGCTCAGTTATTTTTCAGTTGTGTCCAACTCTTTGTGACCACATTTGGGTTTTCTTGGCAAGGATACTGGAGTGGTTTGCCATTTCCTTCTCCAGATCGTTTTACAGATGGAAAAACTGAGACAAACAGGTTTAAGTGACTTGCCCAAGGTCACACAGTAAGTATCTGAGATCAGATTTGAACTCAGGTCTTCTTGACTCCAGGCCCAGCATTCTATCCACTGTGTCACCTAGTTACTTATCCATCCTTTATACTACTGTTAAAATAATCTTCCTTGTATGTGGATATGGTCACATCATTTCCTTGCTTAAAAAACTAGTGGCTCCTTACAGCCTCCTGAATAAAATTCAAACTCATTAATTTTTTTTCACTTAACTTCTGCCACATCCCTAGTGGGGCGGACAGGGATGGACATTGTAATAAATATATATAGTTTAAGCAAAACAAATTCCCATATTGGCCATATTCAAAAATATATCTCATTCTGCATTGAGTCCATCATGTCTCTGTCAGGAGTGAGGAGTATACTTCATCAGTACTCTGGAATCCTTCTGATATGGTTGGTCATTGCACTGATCTCTTTGTAAGTCTTTTAAAGATGTCAGACTCCTTTTCTTAGCAGTCAAAGTCCTTCCCATCCTAGTTTTCCAGCCTTATTTTGTGTTACTCTCCTTATTTTGTATTACTTGTATATATACTACAGCCAAACCAATCTCTCTGTCCCCACAAAATACACTGAGATTTCCCACCTCCATGCCCTTATTCATGTTATTCCCAGACCTTGAAAACCTCTCTCTGTCTCTCTCTCTCTGTCTCTCTCTGTCTCTCTCTCTCTCCCTCTGTCTCTCTCTGCCTCTCTCTCTCCCTCTCTCTCTCTCTCTCCCTCCTCTCTCTCTCTCTCTCTCCCACCCCTCTCTCCTCTCCTCTCTTCTCTTCTCTTCTCTTCTCTTCTCTTCTCTTCTCTTCTCTTCTCTTCTCTTCTCTCTCCCCACTCTCTCTCTCTCTCTCTCTCTCTCTCTCTCTCTCTCTCTCTCTCTCTCTCTCCATTTTTCTCCCCCTTTCTCCACTCCCCCTCCTCAATGGATTTCTGCCTGTCCTTTAAAGTCTGGCTTTCTACATGAAGTCTCCATGAATCCTCCTGGTTGATAATTAATTTGCCTCTCAGACTTCACACAACACTTTGTTTTGTAAATCTCCAATGCATTATTGTATAATATAGTGAATGCATCACTGTTATCTGTCTTTAAGCTAATTTATCATCTTATCGGACCATAGTTTGGTGAGGGCAGGTACTATGGGCAGTACCTGGCACAGTGCTCTACCCAGAGCAGGTGCTTAATAAATGTTGAATGAATGAGTCAAATAACAGCTTGTTGCCTCACTGCAAAAGTACCGTGGTTTGGTCTCATTTTGTCCTAGGCACTCATCATGGCAAACCTGAGAATAATATGTAGATGCCAGAGCCTCAGGAGCCTTTGGTCAATCAAGTAATCAACCAAGAAGTTTTTGCTGACGCTGCAATTGGCACAGTATTATCTCTCAATACTTGGAAGAGATAATTCAACATTTATTAAGCACCTATTATGTCCAAAGTATTGTTTACAAGAGAATTCTGTATTCTTGGGGAGATTACAGTCTAGTTTAAAAGAGAAGACACACATGGAATACCTAGAAAATCTTTAAAGTTTGAAAGTGTGGTACTTAATATTAGGACCCTAAGTGCCCAGAGAAGGGAGAGATCCCTGAAGCCTGGCAGAGTCAGGCAAGGCTTCATGCAGTAGAATGTAAGCCTCTTGAGGGCAGGACCTGTTTTGATCATTTCTGTCTAGGTCTCCCTAGTATCTTCCATAATGCCATGAAAAAGATATCTTACCTACCTTGAATTGTTGAGGAAATGAGCACAGGTAACAAGGAAGGGCATTCCAAATAGAGGGAAAAGGGTCTACATGTCAGGAGAGAGTGACGAATATGGTATATTGGGGAAGGAATTGAGATTTGTTGACTATGATATATGTTAGCATTAGAAAATAAGTTTGATGATGTAGGGTAGGACCTGAATGGGGAAATGTTGACAGACAGAGCTCTAGATAGTCAGGAGACCTGGGTTCAAATGTTGGCCCATACCTTGAATAAACTTGTCACTACATGGAGGTCACTCAACATCTCTGAGACTCAGTTTCCTTATCTGTAAAGTAGACATAATAATACTTCATGCCCTATCTCACAAAGTGAGTGTAGAAAAACTTTGTGATTACTTTTTATTACTATTGAATTCCAGGGTAAGGAATATGTATTTGAGGTGGAGGTAATTGAAAAAAAAAACAGGTTTAGAAGAAGGGGAATAACGTGATAAAAGATGTCAATGTAAACTTGGTGCCTCAGTTTCCCTTCCCCTGAAATGAAGGTAACTTCCACTTGTAACCAAGGTTTACAAGGGCAGAACCGACAAACGACTCGCTAAGTCTCTGCAAACAGCTCCAAAGCTTCATAGCAAATTTAGAGTTAGTAAGAACCACACAGATCATCTAGACCAGGAAAACTGAATTCTCTGAGAAGTTGAGTAATTTACTTAAGGTTACACGGGTAGTTAAGTAGCAAAGCCAGCATTTGAGCTTGGTTCTTCTGGTTTCAAGATCTGTGCATCATGCAATAATAAATCGAATGCAGCAAGTACTTAGTGCCCACTGTGTAAAAGAAATGATGCTGGTGCTGGGGATACAAAGATAAAATACACATTATGCATTCTCTTTCCTAGTAGATTGCATTCTACTAGACCTCATGGTTTCTCCTATCACTGTGGCAGAAAGTTATCTTTAGAAGCCGGGTGATAATTGGGTTTGTTTGTTTTGGGGGAGAAGTGAAATAAATAGATACATTGTGGTTATTTCTATCTGTGTAAACTAATTGGCTGGATAGGGTGCAGATGAGGGAGCTTGTGGTACAGGTAATATAGGGCATTAAATAAACAAAAAATTCTTCTTTCTTTTCGCCTTTAAAGTACATCATATGATTCCAGGACAGCAGACTGATGTGCCTAATTGTGTTTGGCTCAGGCTGATACAAACATGAATTTGCATTCCCTAAGCACGTACACTGACTGATGGTGGGAAAGGTGGCCAAGTATCACACTGGGTAGTGGGGGTAGGGGAGAAACAATCTGGGATTTTAGATATTTTTATTAGCTAAAAGAGTAATCCACAAATAGATACCTGAGAATCAACTGACCTTTTCAAGTTACTGAGCAAGGGGTCCATATAGGATCCCTAAGGCTCAAGTACAACTCAAGGTCATATAGTCCATCCCCAAGTGCTTGGGCTGAAACGCAACTAAACCTAAACAGTCTGGAATCTGATTCATAAGAGAAACAGCCTCTACCAACTCCCGCCTTCTAATGCTTGCCATCCTCATTGTCTGGAAAATTGTCTTTGCATTAGATGCCAAGTGCTTATTGGTCTGTCACAGAATCACATAATGTTAGCCTCTGGGGTTTTGGAGATCATCTAGTCCAAATAGTTCTATTTTTCAAATAAGGAAACTGAGGCCTAAAGAGAAGGTTCTTGCCTGAGATCACACGGCTTAGTAGGGTTCAGAGATGTAGAATATTGCATCTAGTTTCAGGACTAAAAGGAGGAAAGCATAGATAGCTATATACTCATGCAAGATTCATAACTTTTAAAAGCATTTTCTCCTTTATCTCATTTGACTCTCCTAAGACCCTTATGAAGTAGGTTAAACAGAAGGAAACACTCCTCCCCTCCCCCCACCTCTACCACTTCCATCCTATTCTGTAGTTCAGGAAACAAAGATTATTTACCTAAGTACCTGTTAGATTTTTATAAGAGCTTTTACTGATTCAAAAGGGCAGTCAATTCTGGGTATGGAAGCAAATAAGAACTACCCATTTTTCTAGTTCTAAGAGATTCTTGTAACGCACCAGAGAGAAGTCCCAGGGAAAATGGGAGTCAAACTAGTTCAAAATAATTTCTTTAAAAATATCTTGGAGAAAGGCCAGATACACCTGAAAGTGTAGTAGGTGGACCACTACGTGGCAGAATTTCAGGGATCAGAGGAGGAAGGCATCACCCTCTCTCCTTTCTCCTCCCCCTCCTCTCTTCCTGACAATTCTCCACCCGTCGGCTGATTCTGAGACTCTGCCATTATAACTTAATTTCTTTGGCTGACTCTATCCCAGAGAAACATACATCCCCTGGGAGGGGTATTGCATTAAGCATCTGTAAATTAGCCCCATTTGAATGAATTTATTACTAAGTTTCCTGAGAGTGGCTTTAGAAGAACCAGGGGGAAGAGAGCCTGAGGGCCATGGGCAGCTGGGGAAGGGGGAGACCAGGGAAGCATGAAAAGAACAAAGACCAGGGAGCCCGGGGGCGCTGAAAACAAACTTTACCAATTTTGTAATTCCTAGCACGTCTTCAAAATTTGGAATCAAAGTTTGAAACTCCATATGGGTGTGGAGGAGGGGGACATTTGCTTCCCAGTAAGACTCTTTTGATGCTGAAGATGAGCCTAAAAGCTCTTGAGAGCAGGGACTGTTTCCTCCTTTCTCCGCTCCCACACTGCCTTGCCCAATTTAGGGGCACACAGTCCAATTTAGGAACACGGTGCATGCTTAATCTATGTTAAGAAATGACTGAGAGGTGCCAGGGTATGCTTCGTGAGAAGGCAAGAGAGCTTAATGAGATAGGAGGCTATTTGGAAAATTCTTGAGGATCACAGATCTAGTACTGGACGAGATCTCAAAGGTAATTTAGCCTGCATCTTTAATTTTACTGAGGGTCATAGAAGTTCAGTGACATACCTGAGGTTACACAGTAAATGTCAGAGGCAAGATTCAAACCCTCTTTGCCTGGAGCTTGGGGGGTGGGGCAGTGTGGTATATGGAACAAACACTGGGTTTGGAGTCAGAGGACCTGAGTTTAAATACTTAGCCCTCCTGCTTCTTACCTGTGTGATCTCTGGCAAATCATTTGCCTTCTATGCCTCGGTTTATTCCATGAAAAATAAAAGAGTTGGGCTAAACATTCTCCGAGGTGCCTTCCATTGATAAAGCTGATGTTCCTGAAAGAATGTTGTAGCTGAACTTTCACCAGAATTCAGCAGAGGAGCCAAACCTGAGGGACTCTGTATTTCATAAACTGGCTTTCTAAACAAACATTGCTGATTATTTTACCTGTGAACTCTGGAAGGAGAGGGGTAGAGGGTTTATGCTGGAGGACTCTGCTTTTTGGAGAAAGTGTCTTTCATAAACATTACCTGTATGTGCAAGAAATACTCAAAGAAGCTTGCCCATGTTGTGAGCTGGTCATGAGCAAATAATGAAATTTCAACAGATTGACTACCCTTCCAATAGAATGTAAATTCCTTGAGGGGGCAGACCTTTTTTTTTTTTTTTTTTTTTTTTTTGTATTTTGTCCTTCTAGCTCCTGTGCCTGGGGTAGCTAGGTGGCCTAGTAGATAGAGCGCTTGGGCCTGGAGTCCAGATCTGGCCTCAGACACTTACTGGAGTCACTTAACCCTGTTTGCCTTAGTTTCCTCATTTGTAAAGTGACCTGGAGAAGGAAATGGCAAATCGCTCCAGTATCTTTGCTGAAAAGCCTGAACAGCAACAAAAACAATCAGTTGGTCGATGAGCATTGATTAAGCCCCTAGAATGGGCCAAAAGACTTGCCCTGCCCCTGAGGAACTCACAATTTAATTTAATTGGGAGGAACTATGGAGACAATGGGTATAATAGCAGCTCTCATTCCTCATAGGTCACCTACCTAGGAAAGTGAACACATGTATTAAGTGCCTACTGTGTGCTATACATTGTGCTATGAGTTAAGTGTCTGAGGTCGAATTTGAACTCAGATCTTCCTAACTTCAAGTTAGAAGGGGCTTTTTGGTTGATTGATTTTTAATTTTAGTATATGCTTTTGGAGCCAGATGCTAGTGCCTTTGAGCCTGAGAAACAGGCTGAACCCTTCAGGTAAATTTCCTCCTTGCCTTCTTCTTCCCCAGCCCAGAGACTGGGTCTTGCTAGAGGAGAAATGATGTTCCCTGCCCTGCTCACACAATTCAATTAAACATGAGAGGCATCATGGAGTAGTGGATAGGGTTGGCTTTAGAGTCAAGAAGACTTCAGTATGAATCTCCCTCTGACATATATTAGCTCTCTGACCCTGTGGAGCTTCATTGTATAGATGAGTGCTGAACCTTGAGCCTGAAAAACCTGGGTTCCAACAGCCACCTTGGACACTTGCAAGCTGTGTGACTCCAGGCAAATCACCCTTTCTGGACTCCAGTTTTCTGAAATGAGGGGATGAATTGGATTTGATGACCTTTGGAGATCTCTGGAAGCTCCAACTATGATCCTAGGACCCCAGGCAAGTCACTTAACCTCTTAGTGCTCCAGGCAATTCTCTAAACTTCAGGTTCTTAACCTTTTGTGTATTATGGTAGCCTTTGGCAATCTGATGAAGCCTAATTGAAGGAAATGCTAAACTTAAGGTAGAGGTTGGTGAAAATAAAGATGTATTCCCCCCCCCATGCACATTTGTGGCCTCCCTGAAATTTATCCATAGTTAAGAACTTTTGTTTTAAACCTAGAAATTGCTTAGTGGGTGCTGATCTGTACTGACAGGAGTTTCCTTATTGGGAGTTCCCTAAACCTGCAAAATCCCAGGTGTCTGTTCCCCACCCCCACCCCCACCCCACCTCGCCAGCCAACTGTGTAATTAGTTTACTGCGGATATAAAAACCAAAAAAGGAAAGTCTTTGGCCTCAGGTAGATTGCATTCCACTGAAGAACAGCAGTCACACCACCCTTGTGTATTCTATTCTCCAGCCTAAATATACACCAAGTTCCTTCAGCCAGTGCTGAGATGGCATGGTCTTCAGGTCCCTTACCTTACTGACCATCTTCCTATGGATACTTTTGTTGTTGTCGTTCAGTTGTTTTCAGTTGTGTCTGACTCTTCCTGACCCCATTTGGGGTTTTCTTGGCAAAGATATGGAGTGGTTTGCCATTTCCTTCTCTAGTTCATTTTACAGATGAGGAAACTGAGGCAAACAGGGTTAAAGGATTTGCCCAGGACCAGACAGCCAGGAAGTGTCTGATACCTGATCTGAACTCAAATCTTCCTGATTCCAGGCCTGGCACTCTAGCGACTGCATCACCTAGTTGTTCCTTATGGGTACTAAGGACCCTCTTATTTGAAAGGTTTTTAAAACAATCATCTCATAGTATTATTTATTGTTCTTTGGAAGAGGAAGGCAATTTTAATGTCAATATTTGGTAAAACGTCTTTGGGTGGGGTACCTTTTCAGTATCTTTTTTTGTGTATTATAACTATTTATCAACTCAGACATCATGTGCTTTGTAGGGGCTGGCTCCTCCTGTTTTATGGATATAGGGATACTAAGCAGCCTCTTTATCTCCCGCCCTGATTATATACAGATTTTTGTTATTTTTGGGGGGTTTGGGGGGAGGAAGTGGTTTGGACCCATGGTTTCATCGGTGTATGGAACTTTCAGTGGGAAAACTGCCAGCATCAATGCAGATCTGCCGCTGTTGGGTGATTTGAAGTCTCAGAGAGTTGTCAGGGGGCACTGAGGGGATAAGTGACTTGCCTCTGGGTCACCCAGTCAATACAAATCAGAGGCTTGACTTGAACTCATTTCTTACTGACTCAGAGGCCAACTTTCTATCCATTACGCCAAGTCAAATATGACTGTAAAGACTTCATAATCTAGATTGAGATATATACAGGCATCTTATGTCTCAGAGGAAAATCATCCTCCTGGAGATTAAATCCATGTGCAATAAAGAATGTAAGGACATCCCTTTGCATTTGCACCACCAGGAGTGTAGAGGCTGAGGCAAAGCCTCCCTTGGCTCCCAACTGCCGGATGGAGCCCGGCGGATCGCCGCAGCCTCTCCAGCCTCTTCACCTAGGCTGCGGGCTCGTCTGCTGTCATTTAGTGCGCGCGGCTCCCGGAACCGCTGGTCTAGTGACTAGACCGACTAGTAGAGGAGATGCTAAGACAAACAGGACCCCCAGTTTCCACCTATCAGGGGCCAGCAGGTGTCCCGGGCTCCGAGGGCTCATCCCGGCCCCGAAAGAGTTAAGTCATCCGGCCTTCTCTCCCCTGGTCGAGAGCGGATTAGGATTTCCTGGGACTGGCCAGCTATCAGTACGGTTCATTCGCTGTGTGTGTGCATGTACGCGCTTTCCCCTGTCCTCCCCCTTTGTAGTTTCCTAGGTTATCCTTCTTTCTTCCTCTCTCCTGCCTCCACCCCCCACACCCTCCAGCCTGGGCCCTCTTTCTTTCTTCCTGTCTCGCCTTCCTGTGGCGAAGGAGGCTCATCCATTATAAATGCACATACTGTACTGACATCACCGCCGCTGCCTGAGCGAGCCGCGAGGACAGCTTAATCAGATTCCGAGGGGTGGTCCCTTCCCCCTCCCCCTCTCCTCCTCCTCCCCCGCGCTCCCTCCTCCCCCTCCCCCATCTTTCTCCCTCCCTCCCTCGCTCCGCTCCCCTCCACTCCGCTCTGCGCTCTGCGCTCTGCCCGTAGCCACTGACGCGGCCGCGGAGCCCTCTGCGGGGCAGGCACCGCCGCAGCTCAGCGCTCCCCCTCGCTCCGCTCGCTTCCTCACTCGGGCCAACCTCCCGCATCCGCAAGAGCGGAGGAGACAGGAGGGGGCGGAAATCCAGAGCGAGCAGGAGCGCGCGAGGAGAAGTGGGCTGCCCGCCCCCCATCCCGCCACCCCCTCCCTCTCCGCCACCCTTGGGCTTCGGGAAACCTTGGCGACTTCCCCCAGACTTTCTGCATGACTGTCACAAAGGTAAGAGTCTTCCACCAGCCTGGCCCTATGGGAGCCGGGAGGCAGCGGCCGTGGGGCAGCTCACAGGCTGAAGGGGCAACCGGACTGCGGGCGCAGGGTGCAGGCTGGAGGAGAGGGCAGGGCAGTGGAGGGGAGGGGAGGGGGAGGAAGTCCTTTGCTGCTGGCTTGCTTTTGCGTTGACATGGGTGTCTTCTGTCTTAAAGGTGCAGGGTGCACTCCGCCCCCCACCCCAGCCCCCTCTCTGCTAGCCGTCTTCTCTCACCCACTACCATGTCCCTCTCCCCAAAGCCAAGCACTTCCACTCCTTCGCCCCGGATGAGTGGAGAGTGGGTGCAAGGAAACAGCTTTGTCGTGGCCCGGCGAGGGGAGTGGGATGGGCGTGAGGACAACCCCCTGGCTGGGCACCCGGGGAAGTGGCTCCTCGCCTCGGATACTGCATTTTTAACCCCTTGAGGACTGGACGGCCAGCTCCGTGGTCCTCGCTAAGGCCGGCCGGTGTGTGTCAGTGGATGGGTGACTGCATGCTTCCCGTACACCTCCCGGCAGGTCCCCGGGAGGGGCTGGCTGTCATTTCTTGAGAACTGCCCTCTTTGCTCCAGGGTAACCTACAGAAGGAGGGAGAGCCCCCAGACTTTCGAGAGCCGGCCCCCCGCTGCTTCACGGGGAGCTCTGGTTACGCTGGGGAGCAGCGTCTTCCGAGGGTGCACAGGTGGCCGGGTGTGGGGTGGGGAGGGGAAAAGGGGAGCCCTTCGAGGGGTTTGGTGAGACAGGACAGGGGTCAGAGCCTTGGGTGATGGAAGAGAATGTTAATGGTATGCAAGATGAGTAGCAAGGTTTATTTCTAAAAGGTGTCGCTTTTTGCTGTTCCATCTTGATACAGGAAGGGGTTAAGGGGGAAAGAAGAGGATTATTATGGTGCCTTGCAAAGGAGAACTCAACTGGAAGTAGGGAAATCTAAGCTTTAGTCTGAAGGCCACATTGTTTGTGTGAAATTGGCCAGTCATGCAAACTCTTTCAGGCCTCAGTTTCCTCACCTGTAGCACAGAGGTAATAATGTATCATTGGATACTACCAATGGAAGATCCAATGAGATAATGTTTGCAAGAAGTGCCTGGGAAAGTATGTGCCAAAGATGGCTTCATGGATGATGTCAATTCTTTTGATGGCCAAAGGGACTTTGTGTTACTTTCCATTGGGATTTGGTATGAAATCCTCCATTGCTTCCCCAAATACTACTCACTACCCTTTCCTCACACTAGCCTGGCTGCTGGAGTTGGGTAGGTGATGCCAAGAATAGGGATGCAGTCTGTGTGTGCTGGCAGGGCTGTAGGGCATGATGGAATGCCAGTTCTTAGGCCTACAGAAAGGGGTGGAGAAGGTCAGAGAGCTAAAGTCTTTACTGATTAACTAGCTATGGAACTGTATGCCACTTTTGATAGGATTAAGGTGGAATAAACCCAAGAGAGGATCTGTTAAGGGCATTTGAGCTAAACTTTTTAAATGGCTACTTGCCTTTTTTTTGGATAGCTTAGTCTAGGTACTCCTGCAATGTGTTAGAAAAGAAACTTGGGAACAAACTTTCTGTCTGTAGCCTTATAGACAAAAAGTTTGTTTCCAAACACACTGCGTGTGTGTATGTGTGTGTGTGTGTGTGTGTGTGTGTGTGTGTGTGTGTATCTAGGATGATGATGATGGTCTTTCCTTTTCTTTTTGTCACGGTCAAGTGAAAAGAGTCAAAAGCTGTAAAGTCACTTCATTCCCTTCTCTAGGTCTCAGTTTTCTCATTGGTAAAATGAGGGGATTGAACGATATGATTTCTGAGGACCTTTGGACCTCTCAAATTGGAGGTGTTAATAATGACCCTGAAGATGGAAGAAAGCACATTGTTTGGATAGGACGGACTAGATGGAGAAGATTTGAAGTTGCTTAAGCTGTTTTTCTCTTAGATCCTTTGCAGACTCAGAAGAGATGACCAGCCCAGAAATGACTGGATCCTTTGGCATGGCAAGACAGAAGGGCATTGTGCTGCAGGTTGATGGTCTGGATATGCTGAAAATCCTTTTTTTAAATACAGGTTTCATGTTTTCCACCTTTCCTTCCTTCTGCATCAATATCAGAGTTTCTTAGTCATTTTTGTGTCATGGATCCCTTTGTCAATCTGGTGAAGCCTTCTCAGAATAATGTTTTTAAATGAATAAAAGAAAATACATAGGATTACAAAGAAAAGTAATTTTATTGAAATACAGCATTTAACCCCCCCCCCCCCAACAAGCTCACCAGCCCTAGGTTAAACACAAATTAAGTCAGCTCAGAGAATGTCACCATTCCAAAGCCTGTCCCATTCTCTGCTTTCTCTAGGGCAGAGGCTAGTGAGTATGGTGAGAAGCAACTAGGTGGCACAACAGATTGAATGACTGACCTGGAGTTTGGAAGACCTGAGTTCAAATCCAACTTCAGACATTTATTAGCTGTGGGACTCTGGGCAAGTCACTTAACCTTTCTTTGCCTCAGTTTTCTCTTCTGTAAAGTGGAGATAACAGCAGCTTCCAGGGTTGTTGTAAAGATCAAAAGAGATAATATTTGTAAAGTGCTCTACCAACCTTAAAACGCTATATAAATGCTAGCTATTATTATCAGGGGTGGGCAACAAGTGGGTTTTTGGATTGGGGACCAGGAAAGGTAAGCATGAAAAGTAGGAATGGGAGACCCATAATTAAATCTAAGGCATCCTTATTTGGCCATTTTCAGAATAAATGTGGACAGAAGATGCTACTCCAAAGGCATGCAATGAACTGCACTATTTTAAGAGATCTGAGTTTTAGTCCTATCTTGTCCTATGAATTAGGCTATTTTCCTGTCCTAATCTTGCCAGTAACTTACTGTGTGACCTTGGGTTCACTGGGATGCAGTTCCTTTCCAGGAATTTGATTTCCTCACTTGAAAGGGGTTAACCTACATAGATGTTGTTGTTTTATTTCAGTGGTGTCTGACTCTTCATGACTCCTTTGGGGGGGTTTCTTGACAAAGACACTGGAGTGGTTTGCCATTTTCTTCTCCAGTTCATTTGACAGATGAGGAAACTGAGGCAAACAGGGTCAAGGGACTTGCCCAGGGTCACACAGCTAGGAAGTGTCAGAGGCAGGATTTGAACTTATGAGGATGCATCTTCCTGACCCCAGGCCCAGTGCTCAACCTACTGTGCCACCTCACTACCTTAACCTAGGTTACTTCCTGCTTTAACAGAAATGGCTCTAATTATCCACTTTGGAACAGTCAGAGGCTCAAAGGGTTGAGCAAATCATTGGGCCCAGAGTCTTGCATTTCTCTCAACAGAGCTTTGTACCACCCTGCTGGTCTCCCTCACTTTCTAAACTGTTAAGTTTAGGGGGAGGCATCAGCCTCCTTTCCTATCTCCTTCAATTTCTGACCAAGACAGGATGGCTTCCCTGGAGCTGACTGGGTCAGGCTATTACAATGCTCTCCTCCCAGGAAAGGTTCCCTCTTGAAACATGTGTTCTGTGGCTCTCTGAAAGGATCCAGGCCTGCTGCTGAGAGGGGCTTCTGAGTACCTCAGGACCACAGTTCCTGCTCAAGAAGATTAGAAGCCTTCATAACTTTATGACCAGTGGCCCTTTCTGGGACTCAGCTTCCTCATGTCTCTAATAATGTTGATGGGGTCAGACGACCTCTAAGCCCTAAAAGTATGGCTTGAGACTGCAGCTTTGGAAATCAAGACTCAGCCTAAAGCACAAGGGGGCAAATAACTTCTACTGAGATCCCTCTCTTTGGAAGGGGCCTTGTGTCCCTCTGACTCTTTGTCCTCTCAGCTGGAAAAACCTAAAGGGATTCTGGGCTGGATACTCTGACAAACTAGCCAGCTCTATCTCCAGGCTAGGATGTGAGATGCTGCTTCCTCTCACCCTTAGGGTCCTCAGGTCAATTTCCTTTCAGATTCCCACTCTTTGGCTACCTGTTTCATTGATCTTAGAGGCAAAATTCCATTTCAGGGCAGGATTTAGAAGACTTACCCAGAGAAGCCAACCTCACCCAGCTCTCTGGGCTAAGCTGTTTGGCTGGAGAATATCTCAGGTACCCCACTTTTCTGAGGAATTGTAATTAAGAATGACGCCTAAGTTTTTGGAGGCTAGAGTGTTTGCCATTGTGGTATATGCAAGGGTAAGGTGCTCTGTGGAATGCAGAAACGCGTGAGACCTGATCAATCTATGACCTTGAAGGGTATACATTATCTTTAGGGAGACACACACAAGATATACACACATGAAAGGTTAAATAATAACACAGAGCAATAATATAGATGACATTATGGGACCATATCTGATTAACTGTAAAATTGATAGGTACTAGTGGCATAATATACAAATATAATCTATTTTGCCCGTACATTAAATGGCCCAAGATTATTGAGCCTTCTGAAGTCATGCTGCAATTTTTTATAGTTTTTTATCTCCTCCACATTAGCTACTGTCAATATGCCTCTTCTTGCAGTCCTCCATTCTCCTCCTCATCTTCAACTTATTGCTTTTATTTCTTGTGGGCAAAGAAATTGGTGACCAAATGTGTCAGAACTATATGGAAAATAGGAGTAAATAGGCTCAGAATGAAGCACTGATGGATCTTTCTATTAGCAAATTGCCTGAGGTATATTGTACAGCCTTTAACGGTATCTATTTCTGCCATTCAGATGTCTTTTTTTTTTTTGGCTTCCTTCATTTTTAACTGTGCATTGCTAGTCAGTCAATAGCCATTTACGAAGCCTTTATTATGTTGCAGGCATTGTGAGACAGGTAGTTTTTGAATATGGAGTGTTCTAGAATGCAAATGACTTTCAGATTATCTGTGCCATAAGGTACCTCCACAAAGTTAGATGTTTGGGAGTTGACTGTGGTTCAAGTTTATACAGCATTAATTGAGAGGTAAGGTTCATGAGTAAGAAGATATAGGATAGCAAAAGCCCTAGGCATCCAACAGGCCTTTAAGATAGAAACTTAGTTTCCTAGAATCATACATTTAGAGTGAGGAGGGACCTCAGAGGCCATCTGTCCAGCCCCTCCATTGTACAGATGACAATAAGACCTACAGAGTTTGAGTGACTCAACCAGATGGTACAAGTGCTAAGGATCAGAGACAGGATTTGAACCCAGACCTTCTACCTTCAGAACCCATTCTCTTTCCCCTGTATGATGTTATCTCCTTTTGCCAAATGGACTTGATCCTGGGGGTAGTAATTTATAGAATGCTAGAGCAGGGAGGTGGCTTTGGAAGAAGTAGATTGTAAATGTTCTTTATATCCAACCCCCCACCAGCCTCCATCTTATTTTGGAGGATCATAAAACTAGAATTGGAGGGACTTAAGAGGCCATTTAGTTCAACCCCTCCCTGCCCCCCAGCCCCACTTTACAGATGATGAAACTTTGGGACCCTTCCACTCTACTTCCAATATCTCCCTAGATTATTCCTTGCTTTTCTTGGACTCAATCTCCTCCACATTCTGGTATTACAATAATAGATTTATTAGTATTTTCTAATTCATCCCCCTGAGGTGTTATCCATTCTATGTAAAATATCTTAACCCATATAAATCATCATCTCCAGATGGCCCTCGAAGTTAGGTTCCAGTAGTGAGACTTTTAGGCCCAATCCCAGGAACAAGAAGAAATGCCTTTGGGTAGTGTTACAGTGTCTGTTCTGCCGATACACAGGGCTGGTTTGGCCAGTGAGGGTTCCCCAAGGATGCCCCACAGCACTAAAGAAACCTCAAGCTTTTATGGTCAGCCATCCTTGGGTCCAAATCCAGGGAGATAATGGAGAAGAGATTCACATCCTCCTCCAGAACTCCACTGAAACAAAGACCTCCTTGAAAATTCTGAGTATTACAATTTCCCACGCCTTTCCTGCTTGGTTCCTGCTGGGAGAGGAAGTGAAATAGCCAGGGGCCCACAGGAACCTTGGTCTCTGAATGGGTCCAGGGATCAAATTTCCTTGGAATACTCCTCTCCTACTCCTAACTCCTGTGGGACTATAAAGAACTTGTCACAGAGGTGGGTGGGGTCCTTGGCAAACTTGGAAGGTTTGTCTCCTTGTGTCTTCAGTGGACAATCCATACTTCCCCCTCCCTTGCCCCCAACAATATTCCTACTCTCTTTCCTGCTATCCAAATATGTTCCCAGGAAAGGTTCTCTATCAGTCATCAACATATCTGTGAAAATTAGCTTTAGTACCTAATATTTTCTCTCTCTGGATAATTTGCTCTTCAAGTCTAATGTCCCCCTAGGAAAGGAAGGATTCTGTTTCCTGGTAAAGGAAGGCCAGTGGGCAGATGGGGAGAAATAGTTTGGGGGAATGGGAAGGCCCTGAAATCACAGTCCTCAAGCCCCTGAAATCTCACTGCTGAAGTAGCAGCCTATTCTCCCTTGACTATTATATTGGCTCTAAACTATACCCAAAACAACCAGCCCCTTTAGGCAATTCAGGAAAATGAAAATTAGCCAAATGGACTGTTTGGCCTTCCTTGGGCCAGGCAGCCAGTTGATGGAATAAATTTTTCCACTTTCCAGACGGTTATGTTGGCCTCAGCCCTGAGCTCTTGGCGGAAAAAGACTAGGTTCTGATTTGTGTATTGCTGAGCACAGAATTTGTATATTCTTCATGGGACATCCCAATGCACAAATCTCCCTAAAGCCTTCCCAACAGAGTATTTCTTAGTCTTTCATCTTCCAGTGTCTCCTTCCCCATCTCTCGCCTCTCTCCTCAATCCCTTCTTCCTGGTGTCTCTCTGATCTTTCTCCCTTAGTGTGTCTCTTGAAACCAGGAGTTCTTCACCAGGAATTTGTCAGTCTGGTGAAGCTTTTCAGAAAGAAACTAAGGATATTGAAATATTGTTATCCAAATATCGATAAAAATAAGTCCACAAAGCCCAGGTGAAGAATCCCTGTCCTGTCCTCAGTCCCTCTAACTCCATTGTCACTCAAGGCTCTGCACCCTTCCCCTGATGTCCCCTCGACCCCTCTGCCTAGTGTCCCTACCCACACCCTATTTTGTTTCAGTTCATTCTTCCCCCAGACCTGCTCCTTTCCCACTAGTTCTTTCCATCCTTAAGTGAGGTAATGTGGAACAGCGGAAGGAGAACTAAGTCAGAGGACTTGAGTTTGAATCCAGATTTGTTGTCTGCATTATCTTAGGCACAGTACTTCTATGGGCCTGGGTTTCCTTATCTACAAAATAAAGATGGCAGGGTTGGGGCTAGATGACCTCTAAAGTCCATTCCAACTCTAAGTCTATCACCCTATTAATGATCCTTTTCCTTCTTCCATGATCACCTCTTTGCTGGTAGGTATCATACTGATACTTGGACAGCTAGGTGGTGCAGCAGATAGAGCACCAGGCCTGGAGTCAGGAAGACTAATCTTCCTGAGTTCAAATATGGCCTCAGACCCTCACTAGTTGTGTGACCCTAGGCAAGTCTCTTAACTCAGTTTGCCTCAGTTTCCTCATCTGTCAAACAAGCTGGAAAGGGAAATGGCAAACCCCTACAGTATCTCTGCCAAGAAAACCCCAAATGGGGTCACAAAGTGTCGGTCGTGACGAACCAATAACAACATTATCAGCATCATGTTGATGCCTTTGTGACTAGTGGTGGTGGTCCAGCTGAGCCATGGAAGTCTAGAAAAAAATAACTGGTTGGGCTTTGTCTCTAGTTTCCCAGCCTTATTGGAAGCAGGAGTTATAAGGAAAGGACAGATGCAAATTGAGCTGCTTCTGGATGAAAATAAGCTGTTTTGAATGACTGTGCCCTTTATGGGGAAAGAGCGAATGGACTCTGAGGAAGGAGGGGTCCCCTTGGGAAGCTGCCTCTCTCTTTTCACTAGGCAGATAGTATGATGATGCCTTGGTCGCCCCCATCCTGTGAATGTGATCACTGTAGTCATCTTTTCTTAGACTCATCCATTGCTTTTGCCTGGACTGCCTAAATAATAAGATGATGGGGTGTCTCCTGGGCTATTTAGGAGAGGCTGTGTTGCACATTAGGAGAACTGTTAGACTTGGTGTCATGAATCCTGGGTTCAAATCCTTACTCCATCATTTCTTACAAGTTTGATGACCCAGAGCAAGTCACTTAGCCTTTCACACAGAGGTACATGTAAAGTGCAGGTATTTTCTCTAACTACCCCAAGAGGGTGGTAGGTAGCATAGGGAGATCACCTTGTGATTTCACTAATAACGGAATCAGGAAACTTCTCCTATCAGTGAACATTAGCACCTTCTTGGTAACTTAGTTTGAGAAAATCCTCTATTATGCTGGGAGGTTGTCACTTTCCCAGGGTCACATAGCTAGTGTGTTTCACAGGCAAGACTTGAACCCAGGCCTTCCTGGTTCTGTGACCATCTAGATTGTACTGCCTCTTAAAACCTTAAGACACTTAGAAATACAGAAACACAGGTGTTGAGGTAAAAAGGAAGCCAAACCAATGTGGGGCTTTAATCTGCATATTGACTACCTTCGTACAGAAAAATAAACAAACCACAAAAGCTGTTTGCCACACCACAAAGTACACACCTAATCTTACCTAATCATCTAAAAAATATGTCCTATTGGTCACAGGGGTAACTAAATGAGAGGAGCATAGATAGTTCATTTCAGCCTATCTCTGCTACAGGAAACACTGTGCAAATCACATGCTTTATGGATGGTGGGTCAGGAGCATTATCTCTGAGAGAGAGAGAGAGAGAGAGAGAGAGAGAGAGAGAGAATAAAGAAGAGTCAGTAGTGGGCCTGGGTTTAAATATTTCACTCTGCCATCCATGTGACTTTAGATAATTTGCTTTACTTTTCTGGACCTCAGTTTCCTCATCTGAAAAGTGAGGGAGATGGACAGGATAATCTCAAAAGTCTCTTTCATCTCTAAATCTCTAGTTCTAAATGTAACCGTTAGTCCCTGCCTCGTGTGTGTGTGTGTGTGTGTGTGTGTGTGTGTGTGTGTGTGTGTGTGTGTTTTAATCAAACTATGTGCCCTACCTTTGAAGGCCCACCTTTTCCGGGACCCTTACCTGACCATCATAGCCCATAGTGCTCGCTCTTTCTGAACTCTTATGGTCCCCTCAGACAGTGCCCAGGTCTCCAGCATTTGATTGTTTTTGAGAGACTGGAATACCTTTAGGGCAAAGAGACTTGTTTGTGAATTTCTTTACATACCTCCCACTGGCACCCAACCCAGAGTGTAGTACTTTGTAGGTGCTGACTTTCCACTTGTTGATTGATGTGTGTGTTTGTTGCCTTGGGTTCTTAATTAATGTGGGACGGGGAGGGGGAGCAGCATGTTCATTATGCATCTGTCCTTTCCTGAGAGTCCCTGCTTCCCAGGGGCAGCTGCTTTTCTAGGCTTTGATAACTTAGTCAGACACTATAGGACTGGCACTAAGTCAGCAGCCACACACACACACACACACACACACACACACACACACACACACACACACACGGTAGGAAGAATTGGGTAGGAGAGTGTGGTGTAACATAAGGAGTCAAGTATTTGGAGTCTGAAAGCCTGGATTTGAATCCTAGCCCTAAGGTCACTAAGGTTATGTTATTTTATCCCTCTAGGCTTCCATGTCTTCATCTATGAAAATGAAGGGTTTGGACGACTGGCAGAGGTCCTTAACCTGGAGTCCACAGACCTTAAAGGGTTCTGTAGGTAGAGTTCATGGAGTCTATAAACTAGGTTGGGGAAAAAATGACATCTTTACTTTCACTTACCTCTTATTAGGGGAATTAGGTGGCTCAGTGGATAGAGTGCTGGGCCTGGAGTCGGGAAGATGTTCTTCTGAGTTCAAATCTGACTCAGACTTACTAGCTGTGTGACCCTGGGCAAGTCACTTAACCCTTTTTGTCTTGGTTTCCTCATCTGTAAAATGAGAAAGAAATGGTAAATGGCAAACTCCAGTGTCTTTGCCAAGAAAACTCCAAGTGGGGTCTTGGAGAGTTGGGCAGGACTGCAAATGATTGAATAAATCTCTAACTGGAATTTAGCATTTCCTTCAATTATGAATTTTTTTTTTAAAAAAAGGTATTATTCTAAGAAGGAATTCATAGGCTTCACCAGACTGTCAAAGCTGCACAAGACACAAAAAAGGCGAAGAACCCCTGGACTAAATGATCTCTAGGGTCCAACCAACTCTAAATCTTATCAGCAAAGGCCCAGCAGGACCATTTCATAGTCCAACCTGGGAAATGTGAATCAGGAAGAGTTGATTCTCGGTGGTTTAGCCATTTCGAGATTGAATATATAAAGCTGCTCCGTACAATAAGTGAATGAATGGGGCCTCCCTTCCCTCTTTAAGCAGCTCCAGGGAGGCGCTATTTATTTTTCTAAAAGGACCTCTTTTGGTGTCTTTCCTTTTGTGCTTCTGTAGGTCTGACAAGGCATCGTTACAACCCTAGCCACTATCTTCTTGCTTCTCTACAAAGGACATTTGTCTTCTGTGTACTTCCAAAAAAAAAAGTTAGCTTTCAAAACCTCTTAGGGGTTTGCAGTTTGGTTTGGTCACAGGGCCATAAGATTTCCATGTGCTGTCATTCTAGTACAAAGTGTGTTCACTCCACAGGCTTAAACTGACTCTGCTCCTGATGCTGGGTCAGATGTTAGTATCAGTGGAGCCTGCTGCTGCTCAGCAGGGCTGTGGTGGATGGGGGTAGGTGTGCTTCCTGGCTGTGTCAGGGAGCTGCATTGGAATTAGAGTATTTTAAACTTTGAAGACTTTGGGGGGTCTTCTAGTGTAGTGCTCCCTCTCCCCTCCCCCTAGCATCACTGTGTTTGACAGAATTTAGAAGTATAGGAGGCAAGTCTATTCTTTATTTGGTTCCATTTAAGAAGAATAAAGAGATGTTCAGAATGTTATGTTCCATTTGGCAGATGTATGGGGACAGAATAGATGAGCTTTGTATAGATGAGCTCACAGGTCCATAAGAGTGTTGGAGTGTGGTAGAATGGAAGCTCCTTGAGGGCAGGTGAGAGTGTTGGAGTGTGGTAGAGTGGAAGCTCCTTGAGGGCAGGTGAGAATGTTGGAGTGTGGTAGAGTGGGAGCTCCTTGAGGGCAGGTGCTATTTCATTACTGTCTTTTATATTCCCAGGACTCATTACTTTGCTTGGCACACAGTAGGAGTTTAATATGGGTTATTGAGCCCCTGTAATGTACACAGGGCTGTGCAATGTGTTGTCAAGGATATGAACAAATCTATCATGTCGCTATGCTCTAGGAGTTACAGTCTTGCTGGGAAGTTGAGTCTGTTATATGTGAAACATTTGAAGAAAACTATACAATGATTTCGTGCTCACCTATTCAAAAGACATTCAAAAGATTATGGAGTGGATAGGGCTCAGGACCTTCAGTCAGGAAGACATAAATTCAAAGCCAGACATTTATTAGCCATGTAATCCTGGGCAAGTCACTTAACCTCTATTTGCCTCAGTTTCCTCATTTGTAAAATGGAGATAGAGAATCTTCTCCTGTGGTAAAGTGGATAGAATGCTGGGCCTGGAGTCAGGAAGACTCATCCTCCTGAGTTCAAATCCGGCCTCAGAGATTTACTACTGGTTGTGGGACCCTAGGCAAGTCACTTAACCCTGTTTGCCTCAGTTTCCTCATCTATAAAATGATCTGGAGAGGGAAATGGCAAACTACTCCAGTATCTTTACCAAGAAAACCCCAGATGGGGTCAGGAAGAGTCAGACATGACTGAAATGGCTGTACACAACAAAATGGGGGGTGTAGTAATAGCACCTACCTCCCAGAATTGTTGTGAAGATCTAATGAAATAACATCTGTAAAGCACGTAGCACAGTGCCTGGCATATAGTAGGCATTTAATAACTGCTTGTTTTCTTCCTGGTTCCTTATTTATATAGTACAGCTTGGCAGCCAGCATTCTTTCCTAGATTGTTCTCTGGGTGACAACCATTTTTCAATTTTTTTCATAGACTCAGCTGTGCAGGAGTGTATGGCACAAATAATAAATCCCATGAGTGGCCAGGAAAGAGAGAGATTGATATGGGCCAGATAGATGGAGAAGGCCTCCCTCTGAGCCTTAAACTGAGTCTTGGAGGAGAAGAGCTTAGAACAGGTGTTCTTAATCTTTTTTTGGGTGTCCCTGACCACTTTGGTGTTGGACCGCCTACTGTGTGCCTATAGATTTTTTCTCAGAATGATGTTTTTAAAAAATTAAAAATAATATTAAATTTCAGTTAGAGCTTAGTGAAAATAAAGATGTAATTTTTGTCTATCCAAGTTTGAAAACTCTCTGAATCTCTCCACAGATGTCATTGGTGGGGGCGGGGTCCATGGACCCCTATCTTAAGAACCTTTGATTTAGAGGTACCAAGACACAATGCAAAGAGCACTTAATGAGGCATTGGGAGATCTGGATTTAAATCTTCCCTATGACCTGTATGACTCATGGGATCTTGGATAAATCGCTTGATTTCTCCAGGCCTCAGTTTTCTCATCTGTGAAAAGTGGGCGTATGTCTCCCAGTTCCTGGAGGACTTTCCAAGCAGGAGGAACGACATAAAATGGGAAGAACATTCCCATCTCAGAGATGAGGATGACCCTGGCACACGTGGGGAATGACAAGGAGTCAGCTTATTCTACGATTTAGAGTGTCCCACCAGTCTCACAGTTAGGAAGTCTTTTTCATTGCTGAGTCAACACACTGTAGTTTTGACCTCAGAAAGTATCTGCTCCATTTGCCAGGAAAGAAAAATTTCTCTCTCCCAATTGGCCCAGTTTTCTTTTTAACTCTGTTTGAATAGTTCAGGACAGTTGAAAAGCCACTTTTCCTTCTCCTTCACCCCCTCCACCCACCCCATCCTGCGCTGTCTGTTTTGGCAGGAGGAATGTAATTGTGACAGATAAATCTGGCCACTAAATTTTGGTTTCCTGCCTTTATTAAAAAAGCAAGCCAAAGAAAGCGTTCAAATGCCGGCAAGCAAACATTTGGGTTTTGCAGAGCTATATTTTTGTATTTATCTCTGTGCAAAGTTGAGATGGTCAAAACCTCCCTGAGGCCTGGACCTTAGTTCAGGGGGTCCCAGGCATCGGATGGAATTGCCAGGTTTTTTCCTCCCTGATGAATGAATTTGACCTTGTTTTAAGCAGTCTTTTCCTTGGCTTGGAACAGTTCCTCAGAGTCACTCCATGGTCCCTGGGTCTCGTGCCTGTTTCCCTCAGTGGATTTATAGGAGGAAATATACTGCCTCATTATGATTTGCACCAGCAAATTTCAAAAGCAGGGATTGAATTAACAGGCAGTTTTATGATCTTTGATCCGGTGAGATTCAGTTGTGGAGGAGGGAGGGGGGTGGGTAAGGGAAGAGACATAGTTTGTGACAGAACCCTGGCTGTACTGGGCATTTGGGGGTCACTACTCTATTTAGGGCACACCTTGGAAGTCTAATCGATCCCTACCCAAGTTATTTACATTTATATGTGCTACATAAGTACTTCTGGGAAAATTCCTGCATCAATACATAGTGGATACAATGCTAGACTTGGAAGAGCTGGGTTCAAATCCTGCTTCTGACACAAAATACCAGTTTGATCCTGGGCAAAACACTTAACCCGTCTCAGCCTCAGTTTCCTCATTTTTATAATGAAGAGGTTAGACTAGAAGGCCTCTAAGATCCTTTCTGCTCTCAAATCTGTGCTCAAAGTGGCCTTGCTTTGTGGATTTAACTTTAATGAAGGGGTGCTTTTGTGAATGCTACGGTGAAACCTCATTTATAATAATAGTTATTTCTTTAAGATTTGCAAAGCATTTTACAAATATCATCTCATTTGATCTGTACACTAACTCTGGAAGGCAGATGCATCCTCATTTACAGTTGAAGAAACTGAAGCAGACAAGTTAAGTGACTTGCCCAGGGTCACACGGCTAGCAAGTGTCTGAGGTTGGATTTGAACTCAGGTCCTCTTGACCCCAGGTCCAGAATTCTATTCAAATGCTTGGGGGATTCGGGGAAAGCTGGAGGGAAAGCAGCTCACAGTTTTTATGATGTTGTAAAGTTTATGATGTGCTCTCACCACCCGCTTATTTTTTTTTTAAACAGCATCCCTGTGACTTCAGTAATCAAAGTGCTATTTCCATTTTCAACATGAGGGAATCGAATCTTAGAAAAGTGAAGAGATTTGCCCAGAGTCACACAGCTAGTAGTGTTAGAAATGAGTTTTGAACCCAAACCTTTGGATTTCCAAGTGTGACAGTCTTTCCATTACACATTGAGAGTGGAATTTTCTGTTTTTGAGGGTCCATCAGGAGACTTTTTTGGTTCCAACTCTTATTGCAGATCTCTCCAAAACACCTTCATTAGTGTATCGTGAACATGAAGGAATTCTTTCTGAATGGGAATCTTTGTGTCTCAGCTGCGATTCTGAATAGGAATTTCCAGCGGTGAGGACTGCCATTGTACTCTTCCGAACTCCTCTGGCTGGCGATGATAAGACTTACTACATCTCTTGTTAGTTTTCATTGCCACCGTGTCTTTATCTACAAGTCCTTTCTTACCATTTAGGTTGTAAGTGCCCTGAGGGAAAGGACTGTCTTTTATACTTTTGTGTTTCCCTGGTGCGTTTTAGATGAATCCAGGCAGCTAGCTGGAGTCCCGGATGGAGCTGCAGTTGTAGTCAAGGAAGTCAAGGAAGATCCGGGGTCCAAATCCTGCCTCAAATGTTTATTGGCTGTGTGACTCTGGGCAAGTCACTTAAACCTCTTTAGTTTCCTTATCTGTAAAACAAGGTGTAATATTAGTGTCTCCCTGACAGGGCTATTATGAGGCTCAGAGGACATAATATATATGTTAAAAAGTACTTTGTAATCCTTCCTCAGACATTTATTAGCTGTGTGACTCTGGTCAAGTCATTTGACCTCTGTTTTCCTCAGTTTCCTGTTAAAATGAGGATGATAATAGCATGCCCCCCAAAGTTGTACCAGATGAGGTAATAATTGTAAAGTGCTTAGCCGAGTGCCTGGCACATAGTAGATATGTAAATGTTAGCGGTTATTATTAGCTATTATACCATATGGGCAGCTAGTGGATAAGAGTGCCAGGCCTGGAGTCAGGAATACTCACCTTCCTAAATTCAAATGTGGCTTCAGACACTTGCTACATTGTGATCCTAGGCAAGTCACTTAATCCTGTTTGCCTCAATTTCCTCATTGTAAAATGAGCTGGAGAAGGAAATGGCAAACGATTCCAGTATTTTATTTCATTTGTTAATTTCTTTATTTTCAGTTTTCAACATTCACTTCCATAAGTTTTAAATTTCATTCCAGTATCTTTGCCAAGAAAACCCACAGGGGGTGAGGAAGAGTTGGACATGACCAGCAACAACAATTACCTTGTATAGTGATATGTGACTGTATGGAGCTTGGACAGGGCTGTACTGAGCCCATGGAATTCCCTGGAGTTGTTTGTGTTTTTGTTTTTTTTTTTAAACTGAATGTCTTTTATCATGGTCATAAAGTGTTAGAGCTACAAGGCACTTTGGGAATTATCTCATTATCTACTGATGAAGAAACTGAGGTCTGGAGAGGGGAAGGGACTTGCCCAAAGTTACATGGAATGTTATCTAGCGAGCAGGAGTTTCAGCCCAGGTTTGCCTCCTTTTCTTTGAAGTAGAAGGCAGCAGGACAATGGAAGGACCTGATTCATTGGTCCTGGTTTAAAGGGTTTCCTGGGCATTTCAATAAAGGGGAATTTGCCTGACTCACTCCCAATGGACTAGTGATTTCCAGGGTCCCTGCAGTGGAGAGAGCTCTGGTTTGTAGAGTCGGGTGACCTGACTCCAGAGCTGTTGCTTACCCCTGTATGACTTAGGGCAAGTCATTTAACCTTTCCATGACTCAGTATCTTCATCTGTAAAACAAGAGGTTAGGACTAGATGACCTCTAAGGACCCTTCCAGCTCTAGTGGTCTTGTAACTACCAACTAAGAAGTGATGAAGTTCTGCAAAGGCGCTTCCATGTTCTCACCCAAATAACCTAACTTGCTGTTCACCTCACAGGACTTTCCTTCTCCTATCTCTGCGATTTGTCATAGTCAGTGCTCTGTACCTAGAATGCTCTCCTACTTCTCCTCCTAGAATGTCCAGCTTCCTCAAGGTTGAGCTTATGCATTGCCTCCTACAAGAAAACCCTACTCATTTCCTTAGTGGTTAGTGCTTCCCACCCCCCCCCCAAAGTTCTTTCAAATTAATTTCTGCATTTTATATTTACTTCTAGTGCGCTATTATTAAACACCTACTGTATACTAAGCACTGTGCCAGGATCAAGGAGAAGGGACCCTGTGGCCTCAAGGTCACATATGGCCCTCTAGGGCCTCAAGTGCGGCCCTTTGACTGAATCCAAACTTCACAGAACAGATCCCCTTAATAAAAGGATTTGTTCTGTAAAACTTGGACTCAGTCAAAAGGCTGCACCTGAAGATCTAGAAGGCCACATGTGGCCTCAAGGCTGCAGGTTCCCCATCCCTGTGCTAGGTGTTGGGGTTACAAAAAAAAATGAAACCTCCCCTTCCCTCAAGGAACTTAAAGGCTCTCAAGAAAGAAAACATTAACGAGTTTTCAGTAGAATGTAATTTCGTTGAGGACAGACAGGGACTCTTTGATTTTGGCTTCTGTACCTCCCAGTGCCTAGAACAGTACCTGACAGGTGGTCAGTGTTTGCTGAGTTGAGTGGTGTCTCCGTGAGTTGCTCCTCAGCTGGCAAACACCAAAGGATGCTGTTTTTAAATCTACCTGGCCGTCCCCAGCCCAGAGAAAGAAATGGCTTCATGACAGCAACTAACAGAGAAGTTCCCCAAACCCCAACTGAGGAAGCCCCTTCGCTGGGAAGGGAGCAGCAAACTCCTGTGAATTCCTATCTTTCCAGGTTTGAGGGATGTAATTACTGAGATCCGGCAGACCGGGAGCCCTACGTGACCCAGCCAGCTGCTCCAGCCTCGGCAGATCTGTGAACTGGATCTTTCCCTGGCTGGAAACTTACCGGGAGAACGCTTGGCTCCAAGAAATCTTTTAGTCTTTTGTTCCCCATGAAACCATTAGAATGCTTCTCTACAGCAATTCACTGCCAATAGCCAGGGAATGTACCCGTTGCTAAGAGTTTAGTCTGCCCAGGCCTTATCACCAATTCTACAAGGTCTCTGTGTAAAGCTTTCTCTGAAACTCCAGCTTGGAAAGGAGTTGGGGGGAAGTTGGAGCGGGGAGCTTGGGGGAGTTCTGGAAGCCTCATATATCATAACAGCAGGCAAGAACAAAGACGCTTCTCTCCTGTGCCTTGGGACAAAGAGGGAAAGAAAGCTGTAGAAAACTGAAATGTTTTCAGGTTTTGGCTTATGTGTAGACAGAGCAGGAAATTGTCCATGTGGTGTGACTTTTAATAGGCAAGGGAGAGACTATCCCCAAACATCTCTTCTCTGTTACTGCGCCTGGAATGAATCATTAGATTTTCATTCCTTAAGGATTTAAGGCCTTTTGGTCCTTGCTGATAATCAGGAATATGTCCAGACCAGGGGTGTGAGGCCACATGTGGCCTTGATGATGTAGGTTCCCCACCCATGGTCTAGAGGAAGGTGGCTAGGAAGGTGAAGAAGCTAGATGCCACACCTTATAGAGGCAGCTGCCTCCCTGGTTTTGTATGGACTGTCCCCTATCCTGGAAGGTTCTCTCTCCTCACCTCTTCTTTGTAAAATCCCTTACTTCCTTCAGTACTCAACTTAAGCACTATTATCTACAATGAAGTCTTTACTGACCCCTTCAATGGCTAGTATCCTCCTTTCATAAACCACCCTGTATTTTTAAAAAGTTCTGTTTGTACTTACAGATGCACATGTTTTCATTCTTGAGAGAATGGAAGTTCTTTGAGGGGAGGGAAGGTTTCATCTTTGTTTTTGTACACAATAGGTGTTTAATAAATGCTTGCTGGTCAATTGATTTACAAGGATCATTTGAAGGAATTGGGACATGATAGATGTTATTAAGAATTTGAGGGCCTGTCATATGGGAAGAGTAGAGAGTTGACTTATTTTTCTTGGTCCAGAGGGTGTAATAGGAACAATATGCTCTTCTTGAAGTCAAGAAGACCTGAGTTCAAATGTGATCTCAGAGACTTACCAGCTATGTGACCCTGAGAAAGTCACAACCTGTCTGTGGTTTTCCTTACACTGAAGTAAATGGTGAAGTAGATAAGAATGCTGGGCCTGGAGTTAGAAAGACCCAAGCTCAAATCCAGCCTCAGACACTTACTAACCGTGAAACCCTGGGCAAGTCACTTAACCATTGTCTGACTCAGTTTCCTAGTCTGAAAAATGAGGATAATAATAGCAAGTACTTTCCAGGGTTATTGAAAGGGATCAAATGAAGTATTTTAAAGGGCTTTGTTAACCCCAAAGTGCTATATATGTTGCCGTTGTTATTATTATTATAATATTAAAGCATCGCTTCCTTGTTAGGAAAGGCTTCCTAATAGAGTTGTCCAAAATTGGAATGGACTCCCTCAGGAGGTTGTGGGTTTCCCTTCCACAGAGGTCTTCAAACAGAGGCTAGATGACCAGTTGTCAGGCATGGACTAAAGGAGATCCCAGTTCAGGGATGAATTGGAGTAGAAGTACTCAAGAAGAGTCTATGATTAAAATGCAAATACCTTTGGGAGGGGAAACCCTTATCAGCAAGCCCCTTAGTGGAGTAAAGCTGGAGTTCTTAATCTTTTTCTGTATCACGAATCCTTTGTATGGATTCTACAGAATAATACTTTTAAATGCATAAAATAAAATACACATAATTACAAATGAACCAGTTACATTTAAATACATTTTATTGAAGGGGCAGCAAGGTGGTGCAGTGGATAGAACACTGGGCCTTGGGTCAGAAAGACCAAACGGAGTTCAAATTCAGCCTCAGTTACTAACTCTGTGATCCTGGACAAGTCACTTAACCCTTTTCGCCTCAGTTTCCTCATCTGTAAAATGAGCTGGAGAAGGAAATGGCAAACCACTCCAGGATTTTTCCCCAAGAAAAGCCCAAAAGGGGTCACAAAGAATCAGACATGATTGAAACAACTCAGCAATAACCACAAATTTACTGAAATGTGAAGTTCACAGACCCCAGGTCGAGAGCCTCTAGCCTAAAGTAAGATTCTCTTGAGACACAGAAAAGCTACCTCTCAGGATAAAGGAAAGAAGAAGGAGGGGAAGGGGGTAGCAGAAAAGAATGGAAGGGAGAAAACCAGCCTGATAGAGGAGGTAGGAGATGACCTAGGACAAACTTTCCCGACAATCTCAAAAAGTTGGCCTCAGGGAAAACAAATATAAAAGGCAAGACTGGGAAAGATAGAGAGCCAACCATTGCAGTCCAGAGCACTATTAGCTGTGGCATATAAGGCAGTATTCAGAAGACCTTGGTTCTAATTTCTATGCTGTGTGACTTTGTGTGAAATACCTAATGTCTCTGGGTTTTATTTTCTTCTTCTGTAAAACGAGAAAGTTCAACAAGATGATTTCTAAGGTTCTTTTTGGCTCTAGATTATATGATCCTATGATAGATACTTCTGTCATTCTCAGCACCAAGAACTGATTTAGGATTCTTTGGGATCAATGGAAATTCTGGATTCACCAAACAAAACTTTAATGTCAGAGGATTTCGGTTCAAATCCTGGCTTTGCAACTCACTGCTTGTGGAAACTTGAGCAAATCATTTAAGTTCTTTAGGACTGTGTTTCCTCTGTTGGAAAATGAGGAGGTGGGACTAGTTGGCCACTGAGGTCCCTTATATTACTATAAGGACAGGGAAGCCCTTCTAGCCCACCAACCCAGAACTGCCATCCTTTAGGCACTCTCTTTTTCTGTCCCCAAACCTGCAGGATGTGTTTACCATGCTCTGTGTCCTTTACATATAAAGAAGTGGGTGATGCAGATCACCCTTCTGGGATTTTGTTTCTCCTCCTCTCCCACCCCCAAGCACCGAACCAATGGATTGTTCTGGAGCACTGGTTTGTTTGGCTACGGGTTTTCTCTTCTGCCAAGAGCTAGCTACAAGATTTAGATCATTGGTAGTCAGGAGATAGAATGCAGGTGATAAGCTAGGGCCCAGCTCCTATGATGGCTCTGTTTATGTCATAGCAGAAGAAAACCAGGCGCCAAGAGGTCTGTGTTCTGGTCCCAGCCCTGACACTAACTTATGCAACTTTAGATTCTTCAGTTATCAAGGAGGGGAAAATGATAATACTTCTGAACTCATGGGGCAGTTGTAATGATCAAATGAACCAGTGCATAGGTATAAATAAAGCCCAGGGTGTGCTGGAAGCAGCTCTAGCCAGGCTGATGGTTAAGTTTTAATCGTGAGAATTCGCACTCCAGAAATCGACAATTGCTAAAAATCAGGGTTTGATTTATCTTTTTAAAAATATTGTCTAGACTTAAGAATGTGTTAATAATGCAGATTAAATTTAAGAGTGTGTGCGCACACATTCCCTCCCCTTTAGAACTTTTCTTCCTCTCTTGCTCCTCATCTTGCAGTTTTCTCTAGGGGAAGTAGAGCCTGGGCCTGGAAGTGATTCTCCCTCACATTTTCAATTTCTTCTGAATTTTGAACGTCTTCTCACCACTCATACCTCAGTTTTCTCTTCTGTAAAACGAGCCTCTAAGATTCCCATCTCTAAGTTCCTTTCCAGCTCTGAACCCGGTGGTCCTCCCAGGGAGGATCAGGTAGGGAGGAAGGTGTTTGGCTATGTCAGGAATCATTTTCTCTAAGTATTCCTGGCTATAGATTTTGTGCTAGCCCCACCCAGACTTCCCAAGGCCTCCCAGATCCTCCTTCTCTCTCTCTCTCTCTCTCTCTCTCTCTCTCTCTCTCTCTCTCTCTCGTTCTCTCTCGCTCTCTCTGTCTCTGTCTCTCTTTGTCTCTGTCTGTCTCTCTGTCTCTCTGTCTCTCTCTGTCTCTCTCTCTCTTCCCCCCCACCCCCCTTCTTCCTACCTTTACTCCCAGAATCCCAAGATCTTTGTGCCTTCACCATACTCAGAGATCCAAGAAATAGAGCCTGAGGAAACCCAGGGGAGGAGAAAGCCAGGGGAGATTCCATTTTACTTAGTCTCCCCCCACTCCCCATTTTCTTGGTCCTCTGCAGAGCTATGGGCTTACCTAGCTGTTCAGAGGCAGGAAGCTTCTGAATCCTGATTTCCATTTTTCTTTTGATTTTTTTTTGTTTGATTGGCTCAAAGGAGGTTCCGTGTGGTTGGGTAGTTGTTGGGCAGAGGTTGCTGAGGATGAGAGGAGACCAGCAAAGGAGTTTGAGTGCCTGGAGAGGTCTAATTCTTACATATCCTACTGTACTGGCCCACTGAGGACCTGGTTTCTCCCTAATCATAGATATTTGGTAATCCATACAATGAAGCATGAAATTCAGAGAGGAGGTGAGCCTAGGGTCAGCCCTTACGAGAAGTGTGAGTGGCAAAGTTTGTTTTGGGGGCCCCAGGGTGTCTTGTATAGCAAAATCTCCTCTCAGGAAAGGCTCTTGCTATCCCTCAGTTATACCTGAGTGTGATTGTCCATCACCAGCTCCCTTCTCCCCAGTTAGAACCTTTCATCCCTCAAGCCTGAAGTCTCATTGAGGAATTTAAAAAACGATAACCAAAACCAAACAAAAAACAATCCTATCTCATGAACAAGTAGTTCTCTAAAGCAGAATTTCAGACTATTAACAAACCTATGAAAGAGTGTTTTAAATCACTAAAAATAAGAAAAACCAAGGCAATCCTCAAGTTTCACTTCACGCTTAGTAAACTAGAAAAGATGACAAAAGAGAGTAGTCAGTGTTGGAGGGCATGTGGAGAACTGGTGGACTGATGCACTGTGAATTGTTCCAACCCTTCTGGAAAGTAATTTTGAATAATGCAAAAGAGAGTGACTAAAAATGTCCATACCCTTTGACCCAGAGATTCCACTGGTAGGCAAATGCCCCAAGGAAGTCAATGCCAAACAGATTATTCATAGCTGCACTTTTTGTCTTAGCAAAGAACTGGAAATGAAGTAGATACCCATTGCCTGGGGATTGGTTAAATATGAATGCAATGAAATATTACTGTCCTATAAGAAGCAGTGGATATTATGAATATAGAGAAGCATAGGAATATTTATATGAAGTGATGCAAAACTGAGTGAGTGGAGCCAGGAAAAAAGATCAAAATGACTGTAATAATGCAAATTGTTGAAGAAGAACAAAGCAATTAAAACCGAATGCTGTGAAATTAGAATGGCCAAGCTTGGCCTGAAAAAAAGAGATAAAATTTTGACAGTATCAAGCTCCCTTTTTTGCAGAGGTGGGGGGACTATGTGTGTGGATGACATCAGACTTTTTTGATGTGTTGACTAATTTTGGTGACCTTTTATTCCCCTTCTTTTAAAAATTTCTTTATTATAAGGGATGGCTTTCTCAGAAGGGGAGAGAAGAAGCATACATTGGGAAATGTAGGAGATATAAAAGCAAAATATATCAGTAAAAATTTATAAAAAGAAAGTCTCCATCTCCAGATAAGGAAATATAAGGCATGAGCTAGCAGGTCCCTGGAGTTGTACTGAGGCCAAGAAGCCTCCCCATGATTCACAAAGGTGTATCACCTAGCCCACTTAAAGCCAAGGTCAGCCTGGCTGGAGATTATGAAATATATAGCTTCAGTATTGAATGCTCTGTACTATCGGGCTCTTCCTCCCCTCTGCTCTCAGCTGCCCAGGGTTTCCTCCTGTAGACTCTTATCTGTACCTGCCCTTTCCCAGAAATCCTCCATGGTGCAAAGCTTCTCCCCTACCCCCTACTCAAAACTTATTCATCCAGGGTCCTACTCCCTTCTTTCCCCTCCTAACCCCCAATCTTGCTCTCCTGCCTGTGGATGCTAATCACAATGGCTAATGTGTTACTCTCTTAATCCAGTCCAAGTGCGCCAGTCACCAGAAGGTTCTCAAAGCAGCGATCAATGACATGACTATCAGACTCTGTGCTAGGTCAGTGGGAGAGTGATTTTGGGTCCAGGTGGGTTTTTTGGCATGCTTCAAGTCACACCAAGGAGCTGACTGCCTCTTCCATCTTCACTGAAGGCCAACCCTAAATGAAGATGATGACCTAGTTCCGTCAATGTCAGCCTCATAAAGAATCTAGAGAGAATTCTTGACGCACAACCAGGTAGTTAGCCTGAGTTCAGGCTATTTACCACCTATGGGGGTATCAATGAAATCCTCCAAGCCTCAGTTTCCTCATGTGCCGAGTGAGAATAAGATACCCTGTCTACCCCCTCTGAGTTATTGAAAAAAATCAAACAAGATAATGTGTGGAAAATCACATGTAAATGTGAATTACTATCATTACCAACAAGAAGACTACTGGGGCGGGAAAGCTTTGGATCAGAAAATATAGAGATCGGTTAATCAAGAAACATTTCTTAAGCCCTAACGGTGTGCTAGGCACTGTGCTAAGTGCTGGTGATACAAACAAAGAGAAAAATAGCCCCTGCCTTCAAGGCCTTTGCATTCTAGTGGAAGGAGACCGTAATTAATGGGGTCCCTACAGAGCAGATGAAAGGTAATCTGAGGGGAGGAGGGTGAGGCATTCAGGGCTCAGCTCCTTAGACTCTTTCACTACTCAGTTGAAGGAACTGAGGCCCAGAGAAGTGGGTTATCTCCCCTCAGAAACTGGAAGAGTGGAAAGCTTGTTCTGGGATCTCCAGCGTCCTCTGACTGTGTCCTTTTTCCCTACTCTGAGGTGCCTTTTTCTCATCCCTCCATAACTCAGGTCTACAGACTCCGAGTCTCATACCACTGCCAGATTGCTCACCCTAGAACTGGTCTTTTCTCATAGGAGCTAACAATCTAAGACAGACATATTTATAGACAGCCACCAGAATGGAAAGTTCTGTCCTGTTTGGAGATGATGCAGCATAACGGTTCTGACTTTGGTGTTAAACGGACCATGGTTCAACTTCTACAAGTCATTTAACCTCTCAACTTCAGTTTCCTCATGTTTAAAATGGGGATGGTAATAGCACCTACCTCAGGGGTTGTAGTGAGAATCAAATTGGAAAACACACAAACACATATAGACATATGTGTAAAAGTGATTGTGTACATGTTATACATATATCATACATATATATTGTACATATATAGAAATATAGATATATACATGTGCATACATATAAAGTGATTTAATGCTTTAAAGTCACATATTACACATGCAGGCATATAAACACACACACGTAAACACGTGTGTATACACATGCATACACATCCACATATATGTATATACATGTGTATTTATATACATATGCATGCACATACATACATGTATGGCCCACTGGCTCCTGGGCCATCTACAGTTGTCCTGACTAATATCTGGCCCTGATGGCTCTGGAGGAGAAAGGGAGGCCGGTGACTTTGCACAGCGCTCCCTCACTTAAATCCAGTTTACTTGCAAGTCATGGCATCATCTTCTTGATGTCATGGTCCTCTTTGAGAATGAAGAACAAACTATGTTATACATACATACACACATATTGCTATTATTATTAATGAGTCCTTTGTACTAACTAGGTGGTCCAGCCTTCTCATTGTCCCAATAACATGCCATGTTCCTTCTCATTTGTACTATTTCTTTAGCTAGAATCCTTCAAATCTTGTCCGTCCTTCAAGGCTTAGCATGTAGTAGTACCTCTTCTGTGAAGTGTTTCTTACTATTGCAGCCTGTATTTATCTCCCCCATCTGACATTATACTGAAAGTCAATACCACTCAGCTAGCAAGGCTTCTAATGGTTTTGTTTAAATGTATTTTGGCTTCCTAGTTAGAGTGTTAGCTCTGTGAGGGCAAGAACTCTGTCTGTAGAATTACATGCCCCAATAGCCAAGCACCAGACTTGTCACAATCTGGAAATTCACTACAACTTGTTCATTGACCACAAGATGATGCCAAAAGTGCCCTTCCTTCTAAGGGAGCTGCCACCCATCCCATGAATGAAAACAATTGAAGGGTGGGCTCCCGGCTCTGCGCTTGCTTGTTCCTGAGGTGATGCTTGGTGACGCCAGCTGGTCCCCCTCCCCTCTTTCTTTCTGTGTCAGTCTCCCCATCTGTTCAGTGGTGATTAGGCCTGCTGGGTGTAGTGACTGGCTGGGCCCCTCCTGGAGCACTCGACACATGCAGATTGGCTGGGCTTTGGGAGCTTCCCAATCCTCCAGGTTGAGCAGTGGGGCCAGCCAGATGGTAAAGGGGAAAGGTCACACTGACCCGGAGGCCTGCTTGCAGGTAGCTGCACTGAAGGGTGACTTGACCATCTCTAAACTGACTCCATCTGGGGCATGGTGATCTTTCACCACAGGAGAGATCTGGGTCAGGCTAAGACCAGAGGAGTAGAAAAAGAAACCAAGGAAACTTCTGAAAATGATAATCATTCTATTCTGGTAGCACTTTGAGAAGGACTTTCACATTTATTGTCCTCATAATAATCCTGTGAGATGGATTTGTATCTACTCTCCTTCTAGCCCCTAGATACAAAGGACCTGAGTTCAAATTCTACTTTGAGGCAGAATTGGGCCTGTATTTCCTAATTTTTAAAAGGAGGGGATTGGGTTACATAACTCACCTCTAAGGTCCCTATGCTTGTGATCCTCCATCTTACAGATGAGAAAACCAAGGTCCAGGAGGTTCAGTCACTCACTTGCCTCAGTGGGTGGAAGATCCAAGCCTAAACCCCAGGTCTCCTGAACCTCAACCCTAGGCTTTTTCTATTAGATGGTGCTCCTCTTTCTCTCTCTGGTCTTGGAGTTTCTGTTCTTGAGGAAAGGGTCCATTAACTTTGAGTTTTATAATAATAGTCATAATAATAGTAATAAGGTTAAGGTTTAAGGTTTATGAAACGCTTTACAGATATCACAATCCTGGGAGGTAGGTGTCAGTACGATCCCCCTTTTACAGATGAGAAAATTGAAGCTGACAGAGGTTGACTTGCCCAGAGTCTCACAGATAGTAAGCATCTGAGGCTGTTTTTGAACTTGGTTCTATCGGCTGTGCCACATAGCTGGCTCAGCGTAACATAAACCACAGCCGTGTCCTGTGGCATAAATTCCCTCTTCCCTCTCTGTTCAGATGCCGGAAGACATATCCTGGGGCCAAGCCAATGGCACGAGGCAGCAGCAGCTGCCTGGGCTTGAAAGTTTGCCTTGGAAGTTTTGGTCTCTATAGTAACTACCCATGTCCCTCCGTTAAGGGGTTTTTGGAGACCCTGTAAGGAAATCCTGATAGACAACTCAGGCCCAGCCCTCCCAGCCCCTCCCCACCCTAGGGCCGAGGAGACCTGACTACCACATTTGCTCCTCCATCTGCTGTGGGCAGAGGGTGCCAGCATGGGAGGGCATTTCACGCAGGCCCTTTCTTCTCCATCCCTTAGCTGCTCGAATGGCCCCATGTGTAACTGACTCCCTTTTGGATACTTGGCTTATTCCTCTTTAGAGGGAGTTTTCATTCCTCTTTGATTTTTCCAAGTTAAGTTTATGTTTTTATCATTTCTGATGATTAAATATGATACTTTTGGTTGGCATCACTACTTGGCTGTATGTAGTGTATATTAGAGTGTATATATGCGGAGGGAAGAAGTGTAGTGTTGGTACAGACTGGAGCAATCAGTATTTTGTATCAGTTTGTCTTCAGCCTCCCTTTACAGAATTCTGAGTTATTTATGGTAGAAAGAGTCCATTGAATTTGGAATCAAAAGACTTTGGGTTCAAATTTTCACTCTATTACTTACCGCTTATGTATGTGATCTAAAATAGTAATTAAGAAGTTGGACTTGGACACAGGAATACTTGGGTTCATATGCCACTTTAGATGCTTACTAGCTGTGTGACCCTGGACAAGTCATTTAATCTCTAAGTGCCTTGGTTCTCTGATCTATAAAATGAAGAAACTGGCTTCAGCTGTCTGTAAGCCCATTTCCAGCTCTGTATCTATGAAGCTGTGCAATCCTTTGGGCCTCCGTTTCTTTAACTGTAAAATGAATGTGTTGGATTGATGATTTGGAAAATGGGTTCCTTCCCATTGGGAATTCCTATGCAATCCTCTAAGTCCCTGGAATTTGGGTTCAGGGTTTCTAGATTTGTACCTTTCCCCTTGAGGCGTTGTGGTGTATTAAAAATTATGCTGGATATGGAATCGGAGACCTGGGCTAAAATACCAGCTCTACCATCTTGCTTGTCCTCGATTTCCTTGTGTGAGGGAGCAGAATGAGATGACCTCTGAGCTTTCTTCCAGCCCTAAATCTAGGATCTGATGGTCCCTCATCTGTGAGGCTTGTAGCCTCTCCTCCAGTGCCTAGTGCCATCGTGTCCCTCCTTACACCCGGTAACAAAGCCTTTTCTCAGACTCACTGGTACCAAATGCTATTCTAGAAATGAGTGGGGGTAATCTGTAGATGTTTGTACTGTAAAAATAAAATACATCAATAGAACACAATGGTTTCTTTTTTTTTTTTAAAGAGATACTCTTCCAGTTGCTTCTCCTCTTCCCACATTTGCCTGAGTCCATTCATTCTCTTAGGTTCTGAAGCCAGCCATTTAAAACCAACTCACACTTGCCCCCCCTCCCCCCGCTTTAACCCCCTCCCAAAGATGGTGCTGCATTTAGGAAATCAGTGAACTGACAAAGAAAGAGTGGCAGAACAGATAATATTAACTAAGTTGGCTTTTCTTTTTAAATTAATTTTTCCCCCAATTAATGAGGATTTTTTTTTCTTCCTTCCACTTCTTCCCCACTGAGAAAGAAAAAAAGAGAAATAAAATCTTTGTAACAAATATGCACAGTCAAGCAAAATAAATTCTCATATCCAAAAAATATATGTTTCGTTCTGCATCTAGTCCATCACTTATGTGTCCAGCAATAGATGGATAGCGTGCTTTATCATTGCTCCTCTGGAATCATGGGTGGTCATTGCAATGATCAGAGTTCTTAACTCCTTCAAAGTTTTTCATTTTTCCAATATTACTTTTATTCTAGAAACTGTTCTTCTGGTTGTGCTTACTTTACTCTGCATCAGGAGATATGTTTTCCCAGGTTTCTCCCTTTTGTCATTCCTTGCCTTAATGTATAGATAACTCAGAGCTTTGGGTTAAAACAAGGCATCCCTCTCCTCCAATCCTCCCCACTCCCCTTCCACTCCTCCCCATACCAAGGTCCCCAAACTAGAGCCTCCTTTCCAGAGAAGATTGCTATCTCTTCTGCTGTTTCTTCCACCCACCCCCTATTGCCAGAGGAATTCTGCAGTACCTTGGGGACAGAGAAGGTCTCTGAGCCCTGTAGCTCAGGATGCACACCAGATCAGAGGCAATCTGTTTGTTTTCTATTTTCTAAAATATTTATGGAGGAAGATGAGATTCTGATTCTGTTTACAGAGCACATCCTTGAGGGAAAGAAAGGCTCTGAGAAAGCTTTGGCTTCCTGTGCCTGGGATGCAGGCAGAGGGAGAAGTCACTTCTTTAGTTTCAGGACAGGATGGAGCCTTTGCTTGCATTGGACGAGAGAGGTTTGCTAGGCATGAGTTGTGCTATCATTGTCATTCTCAACTATTCCATTGAAAAAGTGGTGCCTGGGGAAGGCTTTGAGAATACATTACCCATCTTATTTGCCCTCATTTAATAAACATTGTAATTTGTACTATTCTACTGAGAAATATTATGGTGAAAAGAACTCTAGATGCAGGAATAAGGAGATATGGCTGAGTGACTTTGGACCTAACCTTCTTTTTGTTTTTTTTTTTGAAGGGGGGAAGGCAGGGCGATTGGGGCTAAGTGACTTGCCCAAGGTCACACAGCTAGTAAGTGTGCCAAGTGTCTGAGACTGGATTTGAATTTAGGTCCTCCTGACTCCAGGGCCGGTGCTCTAGTCACTGCACCACCTAGCTGCCCCAGGGCCTCTGTAAAATGAGGATGACAATCTCTGTCCTGGCAATCTCATGAGGTTCTTGTAAAAATACTCTGGAAAAGAGAAAGAACTATGGAGTCTGAATGCAGGTTGAAGCATAGTATTTTTCCTTTTTTTTTTCTTTCTCATAGTCTTTCCCTTTGGTTCTAATTTTCTTCACAATATGACTAATATGGAAATACGTTTGATATGATCGTACATGTATGGCCTATATCAGATTGCACACTGTCTTGGGGAGGAGAGAAGGGAAGGAAGGGGAGAAAATTGAAAACTCAAAAACTTACAAAAAATGAATATTGAAAATGAAAAACAAACAAATAAATATATATATTTAAAACAAACAAAATACTCTGGACAGTATAAAGTCATATATATGCTTAAAGTGTTAGCATTACTACTACTTCTAACATTTTACACTCGAAGGTCTCACCTCAATCCTTGTCCAGTGCTGTCATTGGCTGAGATGTATGGGTGAGATGGTTGTGTAATTTAATTAGCAGGTAATTTAATTCGATTGAACAAATATTTACTATTTAATATAATAACAATAATATAAAGCCCCCAGGTTTACAAAGCACGGAGCATAATCTCGTTTGATTCTTGCTACAACCCTGTGAAGCAGGTGCTATGATTATCCGCCTTTCATGGAGGAGTAAACTGAGCCTCAGAAGGGTTGATCTTCGCCCAAGGATCCCACAGCTGGTAAATGGCGGAGGCCAGCTCTGCCTGACTCCAAGTCTAGTGCTCCGTCCCCTATGCCACACTAAGAAGTCCCTGCTTTTGCTAATAATAATCACAAAATCATAGAATTTTAGATCTGGAAAGAACCTCAGCCTTATCTAGTACAATCCCCTCATTTTACAAATAAACAATTAAAACCTAGACAGGCGAAGGGATTTGTCTTAAGTCGTACAAGCAGGAAGCAGAGGAACCCTTACAGACACACTTTTATTAACTTTTCTTTTAGGTTTCAATTTTTTGTATATCTTTGGCTTTTGTATCGCCCTTACTTACCAATATATTCTTCTACCTCTTCTATCTATTTCTTGAAACAAAGATTTTTTTTTAAGTTAAAAAAAAGCAAGACCAACCAACATCAACCCAGTTTAATAGTATATGAAATGTTCTATGTGTAACATGGGAGACATTGGCACAGGACTGCTCAGCATGGCGTGCCCACATCAGAGAAGGTGCTGTGCTCTATGAGCAAAGCAGAATTGAAACAGCTCAAAGGAAACACAGGACGTGCAAGTTTGGAGCATCCACCTCAAATGTTCATAGGGACTATTTGTGCCTGACCTGTGGTAGAGCATTCCGAGCTTGTATTGATCTGATCAGCCATATTTGGACACATTGAATCTTGTCTCAAGCGTAGGGATGTCATTTTGGTCTTCTTCGAGAATGAAGGACAACAACCAACCGAGACTCATAACCTGCCTCCCTCCTTCTCCTCAAACACACATACTTTCCACAGAGAAAGGCGGAGGGAGCATTTTCTCCTTTTTTTAGGTTCCTGTGGGAGGCAGTTGGAGTTAAATGACTTCCCCTGGATCACAGAACTATTAAGTGTCTGAGGCTGGATTTGAACTCAGGTCTTGACTCCAGGGCTGGTGCTCTATCCACTGCACCACCTAGTTGCCCCTCAGAGCATTTTCTTATCACTCCTTTGGGGGTGAGAGGAGGGACCCAAACCCAGATCTTCTGATTTCAAATCCAGATCTTTTACCATCACCACATCCACCAATAGCTATGATGCCAAATAGAATATGGTCAGATTCATAGGAGAGGGGAGACAAAAATACATAAACGATGCAAGGATGGAGAAAGTATATTTCCAGCTCTGGGGATCAGGGACAGGGGTGGTGTGGGATGGGTGGGAGGGGTGGCATTCTGAAGGATTTGGCACGAAAGTGAAAGCATTTTGAGCAACCGGGGAAATTGGAAAGTGAAGAGAGACAATCTTAAGAGTCTTGACTTCTCCACTTAAAGCCCTCTGCTAGCTGAAGTCCTGCATTTCCTGGAGGTTAGAGGCCAAAGTTCCCTCTCTGCTGCCCCATCTGGAAAATACCCCTTAGCCGAAGCCCACTATTCCATTTTCCTGGGAACGTCGGTCATACTTCCTAACAGGAAGATGACACGATTGTCCAGTTTACATCTGAAGCAGTCACAATAGCTCTCGAGGAAGGGCAGCATTTCCCTTACTGATGCCAGGACAGGAACGTCATCCTCAGATCTGCTGGTCCGGCACCCGGGTATCAGCAATGCTTCTGCGGACATACTCCCTTTTTTGTTTGTGAACTTCAGTGCTTCTTGGAGTTCAGGCACCCAGAGGGAAGGGCCTAAGTCAGTTTGCAGCAGAGCATAGTGGACAAAGGGCTGGGGTTGGAGGTAGGAAGACTTGAATTTAATTACTAGCCGTGTGACCCTGGCCACATCACTTAACCTCTGTCTCAGTTTCCTTATCTGTCAAATAAGTGGAGTGAGTGAACTAGGTGTCCTTCTTTAAGTTCTATGATCTTTCTGCATCCTTTGAAGAGGTGTCTTTAATATAGAGATGTTTTAAATTGAGCTACGGAGCTCCCACTTCTGTTCCTGCCTCTGTGGCTGATTTACCCTGGTCACTAAATTCCTCTTTGTTGGTTTCCTTTGTTATGACCTCAGAATTAGGGGAAACATGGGGTAGTGGCTTTAGAGCAGCCTTGGGGTGTAGAAGAGCTGGGTTCAAATCCTGCCTTTGACTCATAAGTTGCTCTGTGACCATGGGCAAAGCACTTGACTTCTTGGTGCACTAGATAGGTACCTCTCTGCCTTACAGACAGGTTGCTGATCTGTGTCAGTGTAAGGAGTTTCCCCTCTAGAAATGATAGAATGATGATAGATCCATTTCTTCTCCTGTATTCTTCCTCCTTGCCCTTGCTCCCCCAAATACACAGTGTCCTGAAAGTCTTAGGGCAGTTTTAAGCTTTAACGGCAGTGAAAGGACATTGTTAACATAATGACAGAAAATTGTTAATACCAAGTGTTACTTGCCCCTCTCTTAAATGATCCTTGTGGTGTCAGAATTTCAGTAATGTCCTTACATTCCTACTCTTAAAATATTTACTCTTGACTAAGTTGAACTGAGCCACACACTAGGTCCCCCCTTGTAAAGGAGCCTAGCTTAAGTTGGATCTCAGCTTCTAATGTCCTTGCCCCCTTCTGCTGGGATTCATGGTATGAAGGGCAAAACAGCCAGAATGAAGTGGTTTTCCTTGCCCAGGTTGCCAGGGGTCACTGGGGTCTCATGACCAAGCCTTGCTACCTCATACTGCCTCCACCCCCCTCTCCTCCTAAAGGTATAAGAAGTTTTTGCATGGGTCTTGGAGCTGGGAAATCCATTGTGCTCTGCACTCATGGGACATCCCCCAGGGTGGTAGGTTTGCTACCCTGTTATCTCAGTTAAAGATGCTTTATTCCTCAACTCATGGCTTTGATTTATTTCAGGACTTGACAGCAGCACTAAGGTTTTTGAGACAGATACCCTGTAAGTTCAGGCTGTTGGTACTGGACTGGTCAATATTTTCTACTTCTCTTCCAGGGCTGTTATGAGGAAAGTGCTTTTTAAATCTGACGACACTAAAGAAATATGAGATGTTTTTTAAAAAAATCATTATTATTATTATTTCAAAGTACCCTCCTCTGAGAAGTGTCGTTCAGGTCTCCACAGGATGCTTATTGTCTTATAATATGCTTTTTCCTCAACAGAAAGTTTCCCAACTGCCACATTTTCACGTAGAGGCCTTGAGCCAACTAGGACTTTGGGAGGATTGAGATCACGAGATTTCCTCCTGCTTTTTTTTTTCCTAGATACCTCTAAATGGGGCCATGTTCTTTTGGAAGTAGAGCCAGGTTTGGAATCCTCTGCTTCCTCCACTCTCGCCCTCCCCAGGGATTGCTCCTCCTAACCCACCCCTTAGACCTAACTTTGTGTCTAACCTCATTAGTATTTTGAGCAAAAGCATATTTATCTGTTCCCTGCAGGGAATTGATGCTCTATTCATTTCAAACTGAGCAGAACCAGAGAGATGTTACAGAAGAGCAGCCTGCTTGGGTCAAGGAGAAATGGCAAAAAGAAACCCAAGCCTTGCCATGGGGATGGCTGGTCGGCAGCCCTTTGCCAGCAGGGCAGAGTGGAGGATGAGGTGGGCCCCGCATCATTGCTTTTCACAGTTAATCCAGTTGGTTCCGGTTCCACAGCTGCGGATCTGGAACAAGGGAATAATCTCTTCCTTAAAGGCAGTGAGGTGTTATGGGAAGGGAGCTAGCTTTGAAGTCAGGGATCCTGAGGTTGAATCCCAACTCTAAGACTTAATAGCTGTGTGAGCCCCACTTCCTTCATTCTTAAAATGGGAATAATGATATTTGTACTACGTATGTCATAAGATTGTTAGGAGGAAATAATTTTGTAAACCTAAAGTATTAAGTACATATGAGTTGTTTTTACCATTTTTTAAAATATTTTCCCTCTGGGCCCAGGCAAAGTGAATGATCAGGAAAATGTCCCTAAAACATAAAAATGAGAGAGGGATGTTGGAGAGAATAGAGAAAAAATGGAGGGAATAGAGAAATAGAGAATAGAGAAAACAACGGAGTTAATTTACAAATCTGTGTGAATTATCTTAGCTAGCATGGTCCAGGCACTAAAGGGAACAAGGTAGCTAACAAATTTACACAGATGTTCTACTGTGTTCTTTTATTCATGTTGAGACCTTTCTAATACAGAAGGAGAAATGTATATAAATATCTACATCTTGGCAGTCACTCAGTACTTTTCACTCATGTTTGAGCTTCCTGCTCCCATTTGCTGAGGGAAAAAGTGACTTATCCAATGGTACATAGCAATCCGTGGCAGTGAGCTGGACTCAAAAATCCTATAATACCTTGTTTTGTTTTTTTTTCCCCTGGAAAAGACCTTAAGTCATCTGGTCCAACCTCCTAATTTTACTGATGACGAAAAGGAGTCCCTGAGTGGGATGAACTGGGACTCCCACCCAGCTTTCCTGCTTCCTAGTTCTCTTTACACTATAAATTTATTTGCATATTTATATAACAAGGGTAATGAGACTGAGTAGATACTGATGTCTCATGTGCTCTGGCCTCTTGATAAAAGGCACGAACGACCAGAGGCTCTTGGTTGGCCCCTCAGAGTCTGTGTCAGGGGGTGTGGATTGTGCCAAAGATGATTGATCGGTGATTGCGTCAGGAAGAGCTACTCCCATGGCAGGCTTAAAAGGAGAGGCCCAGATCTCTCTGTCTCTCTCTTCTCTTCTTTTAGACACGTAGCCTGGGTCTTTGATAGCTCTCCCTCTTCTTTTAAGGCATGATGAGGGGATCGGGAAGGGGGACCTTTCTGCTTTCTTTTTTTCCCTAGAATTCTTGATTCTTGGTTCAAATGTCACTGTTTCCAGGACCTCTGGGTAAAAGTCGGTTCAGTTGCCATAGATACTTCAGGCATCTTTAATCCATCAGGCAAAGCTCATTGACTGGCAAGCCTGGGGGCAAAGGGTCACATTCACAAAAGGAACTGGGGTTGGGTAAAGAGGCAGCCTCTTTGCCCTCTCTGTCATGAAGCATGTCTGGCCCCACAGCAAAGGCCTCAGCCTGGAGCAGTGGACAGAGAACTGGACTTGGTTTTGAGACACCGACATTTGAGTTATTATCATCCAAACACTCTTCCTTCCAGCTTCATAATTCTAAAGCCCTGCTTGAATTCAGTTTCATAGGAGCTACTGGGGAGTGAATAAGGAAAGGAAGAGGATGAATTCTAGTTTTGCTTTTAATGGTTTTCATACCTTCCTCTATTTCTGAACAAGTGTTAATCACTTAGGCGACCTTGCTTTCTTCTCCTTGCTCTTTTGTCTTCCCTAAGGAAAGATGAGAACTGAGTCCAAGACCTGGCCCTGACATCAACTGGGCAACCTGGAGCAACTCATTTCATTTCTCTGAGCTCCAGTTTCCTAATCTATAAATTGGAGATAATGATAACAGTTTGGGGTGGGGGGAAGGATGGAGGCAGGGGGAGGGAGGACAGCTTGGTACAGTGAAAGGAACATTACAGATCCTGTCTGGTGGTTATGACCTCTGCAGCCTCTCAAAAGTCACAGAACCTTTTCTGTGCTATGGTTTCCTCATTTCTTTATAGGAGGGGTTCCAGTTCTAGCTGGAATCAGCCTTTGAGGTCATCTAACCCAACTCCTTTATGGACCGCTGAGAAAGCTGAGGTCCAGAGTAATTTAGTGACTTGCCCCAGGTCAGCCAAGTGGTGAGAGGAAGAGATCAGAATTTGTACCTGGGTTATCTGTTTCCAAATTTAGTTTCACTTTATTTTGAGTAGTTGTGAAGAACAGAAATGACAACGTCAACTAAAAGTATAAGATATCATTATTCTTCACCTCCTCCCACCCCCAACTTACCTCCAGAGTGGCAGATATATTGATTTTGAAGGCAGGGGGAAGAGGTTTGTGTCGTCAAGTTTTGGGGGATGAACTATTAACATCCTTCCTCCTCTCCCCCCAAACTTCCACCACCTTTCCCCCGATTCTCAAGGAGAATAGAGCAGCTAGGGATCAAATGCTTTCAGGATTGTTTTTCGAATGGATGAATTGCCTTCTCAGCTAATTCCTGAGCTCTACACCTCCTTTCAGAGCACAGCAGCATTACCTAGCCTCAAAAGGACCCTGGATTTGGAGTCAAAAGCCCTGAGTTTAATCTGCCATTGGTGACCTTGAGCAATTCACAAACTCTCTGGGACTCAGTTTGCTCAGCTGTAAAGTAAGGAAGTTGGGGGTGATGACCTTTAACTTCCTTTACAACTCTAGTTTATGATCCTTATTCATCAGACTTCACTCATTTCAACTTCTGGCTGTTTCCGGAAATCAAATCCACTTTCATAAGAGGAAGATGGCGTGTAACCCTTGAAGAACTACAAAAGCCAGTGCTGGGGACCAATTCCCAAAGACATTTTAGAGCAGTCTAAACAATGACAATGTCATTGGAATTTGTGCAAAATGAAGCCTAGAAAAGATAGTCTCTTTGGAGGGTCTAGATAGGCAATTCCTGCTGTATTTGTTAAACAGTCCCCTGGCTTTGCAGTCACAACTGGTACAGAAAATGCCAGGCTGTGATCTCTGTCTCTGAAGTTTGTTTTGTCTTGTTTTATGTTTGTTGTTAACCCAGCCTGAAGCTAATGGAAGGGGAGGAAGTGAGAAGGGAGGAAAGGAAGATAAGAAGTGGGGAGAAGAGCGGGAAAGAGAGAGAAGGAGAAAGAAAAAGATGTGGCAGGGGGGGAAAACATCTATAAATATAGAGAATGTACAGGTAATGAGGCCGTAGGGTCTATTCATGCATGGTCTGTGATTCAGGAGATCAAAATCTCTAACGATGAATTCCAAACCAGTGGAGCAGTAATTCAATTTTCTTTGGTGAGTTGGTCTGCCTTCTGTGACAAGATATGGAATTTGGGGCCCTCTAGGGCAGTGGTATCAAACACATAGAAATGGGGGCCACTAATCCATGCATATTGACTTAATTTTAAAATGTAATGTTATCTATATTTTATTGTATTTTTTTATTTTGTTAACTATTTACCAATTACATTCTAATTTGGTTCTACAACCCTTATTTGGCACCTCTGCTCTTGAGAACACAGCTGGAGTGCTGTAGGCAAATATGGGAAATCAATAAAGTCATCCTCTTTATCTCCTCACATTTACCCAAGCATTGCTCTTGGTCTGGGGCCTACTTCCCTTTCCAAGGAAACACCCATTATTCTTCCCCCTCAACCTCAGGATCAATCGTTTTCTCCCCTCATCTCTGCATCCAAATTTACCCATCCCATAGCCCATGTCCTCATGACCTTTCCCTCTGATAGGTGACAACTAGCTAATTGAATCAACCAATCAATTAGGAATGAAAAGAATCTGTGTTTTATAGATGCTTATGGGTTTTTGTTTTTAAAATTGCCAGGTAAAATATTTCTGGTTTGACAAGGATCTCCTGCCTAAATTCATTGGTGGGATTCTCAAACACTATAGCAAGATAGTGGGCAGCATCAAATTATAGAACTATAGAATGTTAGACCTTCAAGTTTATCTAGTCCAATGTCCTCATTTTACAGATGAGAAAAATGAGACCCAGAGGATTGGAGTGACATACTCAACTAGTCATACATCTAATTCATGACAGAGCCAGGGCTCCAACCCAGGTCTCCTACCTATGTATGTTCGGTGTATGACAAGGTATAGACAGATGAGCTCTATGACCATTCTTGGATCATATCAATAAGACCATGCCTGACCCAGATAAATGTAATGACGGCAATGGATAGAGTTATTTGTTCATTCCGAGTCTCTCTACAGATTCTTCCTGTTTAGGAGTTTATAATAAATCATTCCCCAGCTCAGGAAACCTCCATGGCACTCCATTGCCTATGGAACAATGTTTTGACGCCTTCATTAGATCAGAGGCTCCTTGAGGGCATGGATTGTCTGTTTACTTCTAGATATCCCCATGTAAAAGCTGACATGGCCTGAGGCTGCATTGGTAGGTACATAGGCCCCAGAAGAGGGATGGTCATCTCATTTGTGCTCTGCTTTGGCCATATCTTCCAATCCGGGCACTGGATGACCACTTGACCTTATAGAGGAGATTCCTGTTCATGGCTAGATCATTCAGAGTGGACTGGATGGCCTCTGAGGTCCCTTCTGACTGACATTCTGTGATTCTTTTACATACTGTACTAGATTGTAAATCCCTTGAGGATAGACTGTTTTTTTCTTTATGCATCTCTGTATGGCACCTTGCAGAAAGACTACACGATCAATGGATATTATTCTGAATAGACACTACTAGGACAAGCTGTTTCCCAGCTTAGTCTTAACCTACTTCTCCTATCAATCTTTACCTCCTATCAATCCCCTATAGGGTCCCTATAATGCAGTGTAGTGAGCAGCTGTTAGGTGCCAGTTGTATAAGGCACTACGGTTCAATTAAACCACTCTATTCACTGTCTTCAGAACATACTTCCTGTTTTCCCTGCCTTTTCTCACACCCATCCTTTCTATCTGGAATGCTTATCCCCATTCTTCTAGGACTGGCTCAGATGTTTCCTTGGCTCTGAAAGCTTCCCTAATCGCCCACTCCCAGATGTGATCCCCTTCTCCTTGGAAGGAGATCTTGTTGTCTACATTGCTTGTTTGGTACTTAAAACATACTGCCTTGTATCATAATCAATGGTGTTTACCAGAGCCAGAAAAACCGACGCAATGGTAGGCTCATTAATGGCAGCCTGGCGGCCAGAAGAAGGATCATTTTACCCTACCCTTTGATGGGCAGACCATATCTGGAGTATCCTATTCCATGCTGGGCACCACATTTTAGGAAGGGCCCTAACAGATTGGAGCATGTCCAGAGGAGGGCAAATAGGTTTGTAAGAGAACTGTAAACCATGCCACAGGAAGATTAATCCAAGGAATTGGGGGTGTTGGGAAGGGAGACAAGACATGGGGGAACACGATGGTTTTCAAATACTTCCAGAACTCTCATATCAAAGAGAGATTTAGCTCATTCTTTTTGGCTTTACGAGGTAGAATTAGCCGCCTTGAGTGAAAACCTCACAGAGGCAGATTTCAGCGGGATAGATTGAAAAGAGAGAGGTGGGGTAATAGAGTGCTGGAAGTGTGCTGGACCTGGACTCAGAAGAGACATGTATTCAAATCTCAACTCGGACACTTGTAGTTGTGTTACCTTAGACAAATCACTTAATCTCCCTGAGACTCAGCTTCTTTGTTTGCAAAACAGGGATAATAATACCTGGGGTACTTGTTTTTTAGGGTTTCCTTGCAGATTCAAATAATGTATGCAAAGGGATTTTCCAAACCATAAAGCACTATGGGTAAATGTCAGTCATTCTTATCAGAGCCATCCATTGGTAGAATGAGCTGCCTTACGAGGTGGTAGGGCCCATTACTGGACCCTCTTACCTGGAGACTAGATGGTCACTTTTCAGAGATCTCATAGAAGAGATTTCTATTTTTGTAGTTGTTGAGTCTTATCTGACTCTATGTGACCCTGTGGATGTCATCCATGGGATTCTCCTGGCAAAGATACTGGAGTGATTTGCCATTTCTTTCTTCAGTGTGTCCTCATTTTACAGATGAGGAACTGAAGCAAACAGTGTTAAGTGACTTGCCCAAGGTCACACAGCTAGTAAGTATCTGAGGCTGGATTTGAACTCAGGTCTTCCTGACTCAAGAGCTGGTGCTCTATCCACTGCACCATGTAGTCTTTCCTCTTGGACTCTGTGGCTTCTTAATTCCCTTCCAAGTCTTAGATCCTGTAGTTGCTCTACTAAATTGTAAGCTCTCAAAGGCAGAATTTGTGCCTGGTGCATCTTTGTGTGTCCATAGTACTTAGCATAGGCTTTGATAGAGATGGAGAAGGTGCAGGAGATTGAACTGGGTATGAATTAAGCTCAAGCGAGACCCTGGATGGAAGTGTTTGTTTTTTTTTAACCTAATTACTTACATGGATTTGTTTATTTTGTTTTTGTTTTTTGTCCGCACAGAGGCAGTATGGTGTAAGAACATCATGGTCTTGGAATCATAGGCTCAGGATTTGAGACCTGTTTCTGGCAATGACTTGCTGTTTGATCCTGGTCAAGTCACTTAACCCCTCTGGGCCTCGTGGGATCATAGATTTAGATCTGGAAGGGGCCCCCAAAGGCCATTTAGTCCAGCCTCTTATTTTAAATATATGAGGAAACCAAGGCACAGGTATATTGTGTGACTTGCCACCCACAGATAAATGCCTCAGTTCTCTCATATGTAAAATGAGAATAAGGGTAATACTTATAACCACCTGAAAAAAAGGGCATTGGAAGAAAGAGTTAGAAGAACTAGGTTCAAATCCAAGCTCTGCTACTTGGGCGAATCGATTCATATCCTTAGGTCATAAAATGAGTTAAGTTGGTTTTAAGGGTCCATTTCATCTTAAAGCCTTTGATTTTATTGTCTGTCCCACATCACAGAGTTGGTTTTTGTTTTGTTTTTAGAAGGAAAGCATTTCGCAAATTCTAAAGTACTATATGAATTCACAATCCTCTAAGAAATTACATTTAATTGAGTAGGGAGAAGTAAGTTAATTGAGGATTTTCTACTTTTCCGTTACACCACACCTTCTCGCTTTGTTTCCCAGTCTGGTGGTTTGGGATTTTGCTGTTGTTTTGTTCCCTTGAGATGAGGATGGCCAGGGCTTGTCTACATTTTCAATTTCTACCTCCCTCCTAATTATTACACAGAGTTTATTTTTTCTGAACAAGGAAGACCTCACTTAGGAAACCCAGGCTGAAGTAGCATCCAGATGACAGCATTGGACCCTTCCCCCACTCCTCCTCCCTAGGGAGGTCACCATATGCTTTCCGGATGTCCGGGTCTCATTATATAGCTGCTCACAAATTCATCTTGCTTAATTGTGCTCTGAGGCCTGCTGATGGGGCCAGAGTGAATTCGGTAACTATTAGTGGAGGATCTGTTTGCCTGGGAGGGTCACCATGGCAACTGAGGTATCAATGCATTGTAATGAACTTAGTCAGCACAGCCCAATATGGGAAACCGAGGAACCAAATGCTGCCAGTTCACTGGGTTCTCTCCTTGAAGGTGCTATAGCCGTCAAGCAGCTCAGCAGCTGGGCTGAGTTGGGGAGGGGCATGGGGGGGAGGCAAGATGAGAGATATTCTTCAGGCACCTTCAGATTGGTTTGACCCTTTCACTGCCAGGGCAAGGTCCATATACAGTCTATTTATGGATATCATAAGCTTGTAACTCCTTGGCCCCAAAACCTGGATAAATGAAATCCACAGATGATGCAAAATCCTCATATTGACCAAGAATTTCCCTTTTCTCCCAAACCGTTTTTTTCTTTGGGGGCGGGGGGGAAACATACCAGATCAGCCAAGTGTGACTTGTTCAAGGTCATGTAAGTAGTAAGTATTGGAGCCAAAATTCAAAGCTGGGTTTTTTGGCTCTAAAACCAGTGTACTTTCCACCATTGTATACTGCCTCCCGATGTCCTTCTTGTAAGTCACTCCCAAATGCTTGTTATCTTTGTCGGCAGAGCCCACGGACAGTGGCTGAATCTTCCTTTGTTGTAAGTGACAATCCTTTGGGACCTCAGGGAACATCATTGTGAAGAGATTCCTCTGTCCTGGACTGTGAGTGGAGATGGAGAAGGTACACGGGACTGGGCGAATGGAATCCACCACATCCTTTTGTTTAATCTTGATTTATTACATGGAAAATTCTTTCTTATATGGGAATTTCTTTCTAAAATGTTATTTTTATCTTTTGTTTTTATATAGGCCAGATTTCCTCTGTATGCATTCTCTCCATCCCCTCTAGAGAGCTATTTTCCTTATAACAAATATTTTTAAAAAATGGAAGGAAAAAATTCAGGGAGATCTATCAATACATTGACAAATCTTACATTTCACATACTATTCCATGCCTATGTGGTGCCCACCCCACCCGGCCAAGGAACTGGGAGAAGTGTCTTCTCATGTCATTTCTTTAGGGTCAAGTTTGTTATTTGCAATTTTGTAACACTCATGGTGATTCTTTCCATTTGCATCATTATAGTCCCTGTCTTTAGTGTTGTCTTGCCACTAGTCATCACGTTGTATCAGTTCATGTAAATCTTTCCACTATTTTCTGTATTGATAATTATTACTGTTTCTTACTGCACAGTAATATTCCATTGTATTCATGTACCTCTCCCCAATTGATGGGCATCTCCCATATTTCTAATTCTTCAAATGGGTGAGTGAATTAATGAGTGAATGAATGTTCATCCCAAACAAGCTCCTTCAGGGCTTGTTCTTAGGTTCTGACTGCTGGTGAATGAATGAATGAATGAATGAATGAATGAATGAATGAATGAATGAATGAGTGAAATTATTTACTACATACAAAGCACTGTGCTGAGCACTAGGATTGCAGGGAGAAAAGTAAGAGTCCCTGATCTCAAAGGCTCACATTCTAATGGGAGAGACAAAACATAGGGAAGGTTTCAGCCCAACTCAGATGAAAAGGTCCCATGATTCTTGGAGTGCAGCAGCAAAGCAGATAGTGAAGTCTTTTCTTTAATGTCATTTTCACTAATAAAATTACATCAGTTTCTTTTGCTGAACCATGTGACAGCGCCTAACAGAAAAGGGTAATAGAGGTAATACAAAAAGATACAGGTAGTCCATGTCCTTATTCCATCAGTCTCAATAGAGATCTGACTGAAGGCTGCAAAAGTTATGGCTCTCTAAGTGTGGCAAAATGAGAACTGGAGAAAGGACTGATGCAGAAGGAACATAATTCTCCTTCTTCTCGTCTGAGTTTGTGACAATAGCCTGGAGGGAGAGGTAAAAGTGGAAAGGAGGGGAGAGGAAACATGTCTGATTTTTAATTAAAAGTGAAAGGATGCCTCCCAGCCTGGCCTTGGCCTCCTTCCGGACAGTGATGCTTCCCCTATCTTCAGCAGCCTCTCAAGGACACTGATATACAGTATATGTAAAAGAGAGCTGGGAATCTGTTGACAAGTTTGGGAGGCGCTGGGGAAAAGGGGGAGATTTAAAAGGGTCCTGAATCATGCTTTCTGTTTTCCCTATTAACTCCCCTGGTCTCTGACCAGGTTCTGGTTCTCCAGTGACCAAGACCCTGACTTTTATACTACATCTCTAGGATTTGACTTCTTAGCCCTATATACAAATTCCTTAGTGACTGGGATTATTTGGTCATGGGATTCACAGCTGGAAGGGACCTTAGCAGCCAACTAGTCCAAGCCCCTAATTTTACAGGAGGGAAAATGGAGGTTCATTCAGAGACATGGAATAACTTACCTTAGATCACATAGATGGGAATAACAGAGTCAGGATTTAGATCTAATTTCCTGTCTTACCCCACAACCCACACATATTCCCTTCCCCCTGTCCTAGTCCTATCAGTGACTAGAATTCTTACCCAGTCTCCCCTTCTCCCCCCATCTCCCAGTGACTAGAGTTTTCTCCCTCAATCCTAGTGACCCTATGACTGTGTCATAAATACTTGGTGCCAAATCTTACCGCTTCTAGACAGCCCACCAATCTGGACTTATACCTGGGACTTTGCTAATTGTTTGCTCCCCCTGTGCTTAGAAAATTGCATCTCAGAGGGCAGGTACTATGTCTAATTCAGGTTGGAAAAGATATCTCCTTATGAGGTCCCTTCCAACTCCAAGATTCTATGATTCTGTGACCCTCTGAATGTTCAGTTCTGTTTGGATCACTTGCTAATGGTCCCCAGATATCATGTGTGCCCCCCTCCCCAGACTGATCCCAAGTATCATACCTCTCTCTTCAATCATTTTGTCAAAACCCTTCATCTTACAGAAGATAAAACTGAGGCACAGAGAGGGTTACCTCATAAGCCCCCATCGATGTGATTACCTGTGATAGTCAGCCAGATGACACATTTAGCACAAAGCAAAAAACACTTATTGGAACAGCATAGGAAGAAAAGCACCAACAAAATGACTCTTTCATAAACTTGGGGCACACTCTCCCACAAATATACCATCAATGGGGAAAGTGATCAAGTACAAAGATTGAACAGGATGGGGTCCACATGTGAAGAACACATGTGCATGGCCAGTTTATACCTCCATGATGATCTTTTGTAATTTTGATGCTCTGTTCCTTGGTGGAATGTGATGCTCTCCTGAGCTCACTGGGTCTATTTTCTCTTGGGCACGACATTCCACCAGTTGACTGCATTCTTTGATACTTCCAACTCAGAGCTCAGCTGAAGAACTTGTCTAGGGTACTGTTGTGCTTTTAAAAAAGTTTTCTTGTAAATTTTAATTTTTTTAGAAAGAACTGGAAACCTTACACTAGGACCAGCAGGAAACTTACCCGTTTCAGGTCCCTCACAACCTCAGCTCTGAGGCCTGCTATCTTCTAAGTAGCAGGATCCCAGCTCCAGGCACCATGTTCTCTCTTTATTATTGACCTTTTTAATGCAGAAGGTTAGAGTTCAGGAAGCAATTTATCCTTGATTTCCTCTCTCAGGTTGTATGCTACCACATGTTTCCTATCACTACATGCTTCTGTCATAGGAAACCATTGCTATTTGGACTGTGGAGCCCGAAGTCCCCTACCCCTTTTGCTACAGTCTGCAAGAGGTGAAGAATGAGTCCTCAAGAGCTCAGAGCTTCCTGAAGAACTCAGTCCTTCTTCTGGAGCTGATTCTTAAACTGACTGCCCACAGAGTTGGCACAAATTGCTTTATAAAGACCACCAAGGACATGGCTGATCTTCAGCAAGACAATCACTAGAAGTTCCGCTCATGAATTGTGTTCATACAGTGACCAACACTCTGTTATGTTATTAGGTTATTCAGGAAACACAATTTTGTTCTCTTATCAGGTTGTCAGTCAATCAATAAGCATTTATTAAGTGTCACTTTGTGACAGGTACTGCGCTAGCTTCTGAGGATACAAATACAGTAAAGGAAATGATCCTTATAAGGAGTTTACATTCTAATGAAGGAGGCAACACACATCAAAGTGTATATAGAGTAAAGATAAAGGGAAGAAATGCAAAGTAAATACATGGTAGTTTGGGAGGGAGGGCGCAAGCAATTGAGGGAATCAGCGAGAGAGAGAGAGAGAGAGAGAGAGAGAGAGAGAGAGAGAGAGAGAGAGAGAAAGAGACTGAAAAGGTTAGAAAAGATGAGAGAGGATACCATCAAGCACACATGTAGAAGGACTGGCTTTGCTTGGCAAGAGATGATCTATTTCATTCTTGGAGCCTAGGCAAAAGGAAGTAATGATAGGAAATAATGTCAAGTGGATTCGAGATGAAGAGAGTGGGAAAAGAGGAAGTTCTCTTTAACTGAGAGAGATGAGGGAAGAGGAGGTATGGATAACCTGTGGAGAGGAGAGAAGGTTTGGAATAGTTTCTATGTGGAATAAGATATGGAATCAATTAGGGAGGAATAAAAGGACTTGCACTGCTGCAATGAGAGACCCGATGAAGTGGATAAGATGGATAATATATTTAGCCTCTCCAACTAGTAGAAGGAAAGTAGGAGTGGAGGAGGAGGATGGTGGGAGTAATCCTGGAGTGAAGTTTGGCAAGAGATAAGTGGAATTAGGATGAAGGGGTAAGGGTTTTGAGAGCAGAAGATAATATAGAGTTGTAATGGCTTGGAAAGGGAGTAAAGTGAGGTCTGACCGTGGCTGGTACCCTTAGAAAGTACTGAGGGGTAGAGACACTGGAGGTGTCAGTGAGGATAAGGAATAGTTTTAAGAAAGATACTGACTAGAGAGAGATGGAATGATAGGAGATTAGGGTCAGATAGTGGAATGTCAGTTTTTAATTAAGGAACTGGAATACTTGCAGTAATGATGAGATCTGGTGTATGATCATCCACATATGTCGCTGAAGTGGAATAAAGGAGTAGGTCATGGAATTGAAGGAGTCTGAGGAATTGGGAGGTTAGAGAGTTTGAAAGAGAATCAATGGAATGTTGAAGTCCCTTTGGGGCAGGAGCTGGGAGAAGATGATGAGCCATGTGTTAATGAAAGGAGGGAGAATGACCTGGAGGCTGATGTACAACAGCCAGAAGGATGTGATTTGAGTGGAAAATGTTGATTGAGTGGATTTAAAAGGAACAGAGGTTGTTGAAAAATTTTGGTGAAGGAAGGGTCTGGAAATGGCAGTGAGTGTCAGAGTATTCTGACTCCATCTCCAGGACCAACGTGTTATTGAGGGGTGTGAGGAAGGTATAGTCAATGCTGGAGGTGATAGCCAGGGATGCAGCATAGTCACAAGGATGCCAGGTGTCAGTGAGGGCCATCAGATGGAAAAAAGTGGGAGAGAAGGAGGTACCCAAAATGAAGGGAAGGTTGTTCCCTATGGAATGAGGATTCCAGAAGGCACAGTGGGTTTGGAGTGGTATGTGGGTAGGATCTAGTTGAGGATAATTGGGATGGAAGAACAGGGGGTAAGGTAGGGGAGGGTTTGTTCCTACATTTTCAGTAATACACTAATAGGGAAAGAAAACAAGAGGTAGGAGATTGTTTATCAGCTACAGTCTCTTAAGTGGTGCTGCAGAGGGAACAGCTGGGTGGCGTCCTAGTGCACAGAGCACTAAGCCTGGACAGGAACACTCCTCTTCCTGAGTTCAAATCCAGCCTCAGACGCTAGCTGTATGACCCTGGGCAAGTCACTTCACTTTGTTTGCCTCAGTTTCCTCATCTGTAAAATAAGCTGGAGAAGGAAATGGCAAACCACTCCAGTATCTTTGCCAAGAAAACCCCAAATGGGGTCATGAAAAGTCGGACATGACTGAAAAATGACTAATAGAGGGAACTGGACTGGACCTGGGCCTGGGTCTGGGTCTGGGTCTGGGTTGCTCCTGGACAGCTGCTCCTTCTCTGGAAACCCCCTTATATGCTGTTATTAGGTTGTTTAGGAAAACTCTCCACTCTAGTCGAGGACTGTCTGAATCCACCTTTTTAACATTTAAGTAGATTCATGAACTCATTGGTGTGTGTTCTCCCTCCACACAGACTGGTTAGAGCCCATTCATGCCTTCTTATCTCACCTCAAAAGAGCTAGGAACCCCCTAAAGCAGTGTGTTTATGCCAGGCCTCTTCCCCAAAAGGCAAGAGAGGGGACAGGTAAAGAGAAATTACTAGAATGACTGATCAGTCTGTAAGTGCAGCCCTTGCAGACATAGAAATTCTATTAACCCCTATTTATTCTGTTGTGACCTGCTTGAAATTGGGTTATTCACAAGTGCCTGGGGTCTGCTCACTCTAGATTGGTACATTTGTAAAAAAGGCTTCAGTCTTCCTTTGTCTACCTCAGTATAAAACTAAACAGTCCTTAACAGCCTTGGGCCACCATGAACTGGTTTCTAGTTTGAATAGAACCAATTTCCTGATTTGCTAAAGTTACTGTGGCAACTTCATTTCCCAGAACTAGACCGAGGCTAGGACTGAAAGGTCATGATGAGGCATGAGTCTCCTGGTACCCATGATGCTGGCTTTTTTTTTTCTGTAAGAGAGTGTGTCAGAGGTTGTTTGTATGCTTTTAATAAAGCCTATAGTTAGATTAGAAGAGGCTGGAGCTGTGTTTCTTTTCCTTGAGGCCCAGAATTGACTAACACACAGCCTTCAACTATTTACTCATAATTCTGTGGCATTGGCCTTCCCTCCTCCATTAGAAAAACTGCCTATGCCAGGGAAGCCTTTTTTTTATTCCTATATTGCAAAAGTCATTGTGCCTAGTCAGTGGCAGAAGTTCTTCATAGTTGAGTCTTCACTGCTGGTTCACAACATTCAAGGAAGGTCATCGTTTGCCTCTGCTGCTCCATAAAGATGAGCAGCTACCATAACAGATTCAGAAAGGGGTAGGGCCACCAAGGCATAGCCTGTGGTTCCTTCCCAAACACATGAACACCTGAGCTCATTTCCAGCTCTAGAGCTCTGATTGGATGACGCTATGAGCTCACACCAAACCAGAGTGATGGGGAAAGGGGCAGAGGTTCCCATTTTATGGGTTAGAACCGTCATGTCTGGGGCTCTCAGAATGCCCCTAGAGAAATGGGGAGGAACCTCAACCCAACTGATTTTACAGAATGCAGCTTGGGGCTGTCATCTGAATGGCTGTTTTTATCTTAGATGATGAACCCTGGGATACCGAGCACAGCCACCGTTCACAAGAAGTCTGGTGGGAGAAAGAAATACAGACACAGAACGGTTGCAGACGATCAGTGCATTCAGTGGTGGAACACGGGGAGACATCCACATAAAAGATCTCCCAGCATATCGACTCAGTGTAGCTGTCCCCATTCACTGAATCATGGACTTCAAGATTTGGAAGGGGCCTCTGAGGCCAGATAGTCCAACCCGCAACCAAAAGGAATCCCTACTATCACCTTCTCCAAAGATTTACAGGGATCATAGGACTTAGAGTAGGAAGAAACCTTGGTGGATGTCTAGCTCAGCCCTCTACTTTTATAAATAGCCTCAGAGAAGTGAGGTGGCCTGTCCAAGATCGCCTGGCCAACATAGTAACAGAGCTGGGATGTGAACCCAGGGGCTCAGACCCCAGAGCCAGGGCCTTTCCCACTGTGCTGGGCAGTCAATCCACGGCAATGACAAGCCAGCTTCACTACAACCACAGGCAATAATCACCACCTGTTCTCCATAAACACCTCAACTAAACATTACCTCTGTCCAACATGGAAAGTGGCAAATTACTCATAATAAAGGTTGCCTGTTCCTAGAGTATTCCTCGTATTTCCATTAGTTGCTAATGCTTCCTTTTGGTAGTTTTTTTTTTTAAAAAGCATTTTAGTGTGACGTGACACTTGGTATGTCCATCTGGTATCTTCCATTCTCATTATGTGTGGGTTTTTTTTTTTATACCACTTTTCTCAGGCAAATAATAGTAAACATGCTGCAGCACACTTGATGACCTCTTAAGGTCTTCTGCAGCTTGGAATCTATGATCCTTTGATCCAGCCAACCTGGATAGGCCCATAGAGTCAAAATATTAAGAGCTGGAGAGGAACTTTGACATCGTCTAGTCCAGAGGTATCAAATTCAGATAGAAACAGGGTCGTAAAAACATACATAAGGATCCCTTCAGGCTACATATTGACTTAGAAAACTGCAGATTAACATTATCTATATTCTACTGTATTTTTATTCATTTTGTTAAATATTTCCCAACTACATTTTCATCTGGTTGGGACTGTACTTGGAAGAAGGACCATAACAGCATGTTTAACACCTCTGACCTAGTCTGACCACCTCATTTTATATGGGAAAACTAAGGTACACAGAAGTGAAATGAGTTCTGTAAGGAATATAGCTAAATTGTGACAGAATCAAAAATTAAAATCAAAACTAAACTAAATCAAAATGAACAGAATCAAAACTAAAATCTAGGCCTTCCAGTTTCCAGTACAATTCTCTTTCCTCCACACATACTATGCTGCCTTCTATTTACACATGGAAATAAGCATTGTACCCTTCCAGGTAGCCACCACAGTAGGTCTTAGGCTTATTCCTATTATGATAGCTTTGCTCAGACATATTTGGAGCTCCTCTTTTGAACAACCTTTAGATCCTTTCGAACATTTTCAGTGATGGAAAATCTTTATCATCTGAGGATAGATTTCAGCTTTTAAAATAGTCAGAAGTTACCTGGGGCTAAGTCTGGTGAAAAAGTGGGTGATAAATGTCATCTCTAATCAAAATGAAATGTCACTATAAAGTAAGGAAACTGATTTTTATAAACTGGTTTAGGGCTTATAAACTGTCTATGAAGGGAATTATATGAAAAGAATTCTACACAGGAAATTCCAGAATTATAGAATCATAACTTATTAGAGCTAAAAAGAGCTTCAGATAATAATAATTGTAATAGCTAGCATTTATATAACACCTACTGTGTGCCAGGCACTATGCTAAGCATTTTACAAATATCTCACTTGATGCTCATGACAACGATGGGAGGGAGCTGCTAGTCTTATCCCCATTTCATAGTTGATAAAACTGAGGCAGACAGACATTCGGTGATTTGACCTTGGATACACATGGAAAGCATCTAAGGCAGGATTTGATGTTGAGGCCTAGCGTTCTATCCATTGTACCACCTACTTGCTCTTTAAAGATCATTTAGTGCAATCCTTCATTTTGTAAGGGGGGACCCAGAGTGGGGAAATGCCTTCTAAAAGCCTTTGTATTCCTAATGCCTGGCATAATTCCATATACACGTGTGGTATATCTATGTCTTGATCCTATGATACAGAAATCCATGGTTAGAGACCCAACTAGGAGATACCAGGGAGTCAAAAGATTCAAGACTGCAGCAAGCAGCCTCCTCTAAACTTCCCAAAGTTGGGAGTGATTACATAAGTCTCTTTCAGCCTTCTTCCCAGTCCACAAAGGACAATGAAGATATTGTTTTTTAGAACGAGGGGCCTTGAAAGATGGGGGTAGGGAGAGAGGAAGCTATTCATATGTGAGATAAGATGGTCAGAGACACTGAGGTCATCTCTCCTCTTTAAGGAAGTTTCTTGTTAGCTACATTAAATATAGTAAATAGTCTAACAGACCCCACTGGGGGGGGGGTGGGAGGGTGGGCAGTGGCGGGGAAACAAAAGAGTTCATGGCGCTTTGGGGATTCGGAAATGTAAAGACAGTGACTGCATTGTCTCGTGCAAGGGGACAGAATCCTGAATGGACATAGGATGAAGGCCCGCAATCTTGTTTAATTGTTGGGGGTGGGGGACATCTAGGGACTCAATGGCAGTGGGTGCAAACTAATAAATGAAATTTATTTAGTTAGTGGGTTTCTCACAGAGGGCTCCATTTGAACTGCACTCCTTTGGGTTGTTGGATTTGGAAAGTGTCGGAGCCCTGTGATTAATATACAAATACATCCATCACCCATTACTTCCCCTTTCACACTATCCAATCCAGTTAGACTGGTTTCTTGGGTGTTCTGTATATGTGATGTTCTGTCTCCTGTTTCTGTCCAGAAGTTGGCACGTAAAACCTCCTCAGCCCCACCTCTAAAAAGATCTAGTTTCCTTTCTTCAAAGCACACCTCAGCACCACCTTGTATACGAATACATCGTAGATCCCTAACCACCCCTCTGCCAAAGTTCTTTGTTCGCTATATTGAAACTGCATTGTGCCGCTTGGTATATACTTTCTTGCTTACTTACCTGTGTACTTGCTGTATCCCCTCATCTGCATCTGGAGAAAGAACTGATAAATAGAAGTTTGTATAGAATGACTTACACATAGACACATGTATGTATATATGTGTGTATAAGAACTGATAAATAGAAGCATGTATAAAATAATTTACACATACCCACATATATATGTATATACCTGTGTATAAGAACTGATAAGTAGAAGTATATATAAAATAATTTTACACATACACACATGTATATATGTGTATGTGTGTGTGTGTGTATATATATGTGTATATATATATATATATGTATTTGCGTCTAATGGTAACCATCTCTAGGGCAGAAGATGGCAGAAAGGAGGAAAAATAAGGGAAAAAAAGAAATTGAGTGATAATTTTGTTGTATATTTGAAAGGAATAGCAAGTTGTGCGTAACAGATTTGCAGTTTCGTGTGCAATCATCTTTTTTTTATTGTACTATGTTATGGAAATGCTTGTTTTGTTCCATACATTAAAATAAAATTTAATAATAAAAAAAGAAAGTTTGGAGAGGGGGATGTTCCATTTTTGCCTTTGTATTCCTAGTGCCTAGCATAGTTTCTTTATATGTATGTAGTATGTCTGCTTATTAAATAATTGTTGACTTAATTCAAATATATACATATATGTATGTGTGCATGTGTGTATGTATACATACATACACACATATATGCCTTTGGTACTATTTACAAGGCATTTGGTAAGTGCTATAAGGGATAGAAAAGATATATGATAGGTGATTTTCATGGGAATCCTGTATTGGAGTATAATGAATAATATTTCCTGCCCTGAATAAGCTCAGTTCTAACTGGGGGGACAAGGAAAGGAGGAAGAGAACAAGTATTATATAGTACCTACTGTGTGCCAGGTACTATGCTTATACACTTTATAAATATTTTCTCATTTTATATATATATGTATGTATGTATATGTATATATGCTTAATAAATATTATCTCATAATAACCTGGTGAGGTAGATGATATCTTTTCTTCTTTTACATTGGAGGAAATTGAGGTAAACAGAGGTTAAGTAGTGAGTTGCCCAAGGTTGCACAGCTAGTAAGTGTCTGAGGCTGCATTTGAACTCAGGTCTTCCTGATATCAGGTCCAGCACTGCACCACCAGCAGCCTCTAACAAGACTAGGTGAGATTTTATTCCTTTACACAAGACAATTCACGCTCAGGTGTGGTTGTGCTTGATAGGTTGGGTCGTTCTGATTAATAAATGCCATAGGAATTCTGGAATTAGCCAGAATGCTAACTGATACAATCAGGAAGGACTCCTTGAAGGAGACAAAGCTTCTATTAGGGCTGAAGGTTTGGTTTGGTAGCAAGGCTTCCTCAGAGCCCCTGAGAAATACACAGAAGATGTGTTGAGAGACCAAAATGCCCTGGGAAGCAGGGCCCTGTACACAGCTCAGCCCCATCTGGAAGCTGGGCCTAGGGCCAAAGAGACATGGGGATGGTGGTGTGTGTGTGTGATGTTGGAACATGTACAGAATATGGACCAGACGCATAGTCTTTCCTTTGCTGGAGTGCGAAATTCTCCTGGGAGCAACTAAGGAGATGGCTATTCAGTTCCTACTCCAGATGGAGACATTTGAAAAGACACCAAACCCTCGAGATGTGCTATTTAGGGCCGTGTTATAAGTTTAAATTCTCCCAGCACTCCATTTCTCCCCATCTCCCAGGCAAATTCCAGACTTGGGGACTGACAAAATAACTCTTTCTTAGCTTTGAGAAAGCTCCTCCTCCTATGAGCCCTGTCACCCCAATATTCATGCCCTTGGACAGTGTTTCCCCCAATTCTCCTTCAAAGTCATCTACCTTGAACATGTTACTTTAAGGCCCTGCCAGTGAGGTGGATGTTTTAGGGCAGGATGGCAGGAATAAGTCAGTACGAGATCAGGCCAGACTGTGCCTTTTTCTCAGGCTCTTGTCATGGAGAGGTGAGTCTTTAGTTCACTAAATTGGCAGCATTTAGATACGCCCCTATGTAGAAAGTTGTGCAATTATGTGACCAATCTTAATGCCAGAGGACCTATGGTGAAATATATTTCCTTTCTCTTAGCAGAGATTTGGTGGGCCAGAGGTATGGATTAAGGCTTACATTGTCAGATATAGCCCACGTATTGATTGGGCCAAACAAATTTTTTGTTTCAAGGGAGGGGCTGGGGAGGCAGCTATTGATTATGATGTTTTAAAAGCATCAAAAAGACATTAATGTTTTTTAAAGAAGAAAAAGAAAACTGTAATTGAGGAAGGTTATTTAAATACTCTCCTCTTTCCGTCTCCCTTTCTGGTGCCACCTTCTACCCATAAGATACTCTTCCTGCCTCCTGTAACTAATAACTCGACTCTCAATTGTTTGGGCCAAACCTCACCAAGTAGTTGTACCATGACTGTAGTCCTATCTTGACCTGTAAAATGGGGATATTAATCTCTGTACTACCCACATTGCTGGGCTGTTCTAATAAAAGCACTTTATAAACCTTAAAGCACTATAAATTTGAGTTGTTATTACTGTCATCAATGCTTACCCATTAAATATTTCATTTCTGTTGGAAGCTACTCTCATTAGAATATTAGAAAGGATCTGGTAAACCTGGTTCTTCCATCCAATGGGTTTAGACACCTCTACATTGGATTACCAATTGGGGTTTGAGGTAGGGAACCTAGGATGATGATAATAGTAATGGCTTATATTTATGTAGCACTTTGAAAATTACAAAATGCTTTATACACCTTGTCTCATTTGATTCTCATAACTTTTGTTGAAATCATCTCAGCCAATTTTACAGATGAGAAAACTGAGACCTATAGAGCTTAAGGAGATTGCTTAAAATCTCATAGCTAATATATGTAAGATCCAGTATTTGAATCCAGCACTTTTGACTCGAGGGAAGGTAGGTGTCACAGGGGGTAGAGTGCTCAGTCTGGAGTCAGGAACTTGTCATTCTGAGTTCAAATCTGGCCTCAGACACTTACTAGCTGTGTGATCCCAGGCAAGTCACTTAACCCTGTTTTCCTCAGTTGCTGCATCTGTAGAATAAGCTGGAGGAGGAAGTGGCCAACCACTCCAGTTTGTTTGCCAAGAAAACCCCAAAAGGGGTGATGAAGAGTCAGACATAACTGAGTTGACTGAATGACGAAACAACAGTATCATATCTATATCTATATCTATATCTATATATCTATCTATATATATATGTATGTATATATGTATATATGTATATGTATATATATGTCTATCTATCGCCAGGTCAGAGAGGGATGAATTTGTGGTCACAACAATTCTGTCAGGGAAGGGAGCTTCCATACTAACAGTATCCCATATCTCTCTGAGCTTGGATTGTGACTCAGACACTTATTAGCTATAGGACCCTGGGGAAGTCACTTAATCTCTCTGTGACTCAGTTTCCTTATCTGGAAAATGAAGGAGTGGGACTTGATGGCCTGTAACGTCTCTTTCAGCTCTGAATCTATGATGCTGTGATTATATTAACCCCCTCTTCCATTTTACAAACCAGGAAACTGAGGCCTAATGAGTTTGGGAAAGCAACATGGCATGATGGGAGAAATATACCGGATTCAGAGTCAGAGGGTTTAGGCTCAAATCCTGGATCTGCTAATTACTGTCTGAAAGTTACATCACCTCTATGGGTTTCAGGTCCCTCATCTGTAAAAATGTCACTGGATGGGCCACACCAGGACTTCTTAAAACCTGGGATCCAGACTCTCAAGGAGTTCGTGGATAGATTGCAAGAAATCTGTGAATACAAATGGGAAGAAGATGACATCTTTATTTTCACTAGTCTCTAACTAAAATTTAGCATTGCCTTCAAATATAAATGTAGGCAACAATTGTTGTTCAGTCATTTCTGACTCTTTGTGACTCCATTTAGGGTTTTCTTGGCAAAGATACTGGAGTGGTTTGCCATTTTCTTCTCCAGCTCATTTTAGATGAGGAAACTGAGGCAAACAGGGTTAAGTGACTTGCATAGGGTCACACAGCCAGTCTGAGACTGGATTTGAACTCAAGAAGATGAGTCCAGCGATCTATGTACTACGGCATTACCTAGCTGTCTCTATATTATATATATGCATGCATATACATATATGTGCATATATCACATATACCCCATGTTGTATGCATACGTATATATGTAGAGATAGATATCTGCATATTTAGCTGTCTCTTTGTCGGCAATAAACCAATTTCTCAGGTCCCACCTAGGCCTAGATTCTATGATACTAGGACTGTATCAGAGCTTCTCGAAATGTTCAAAAGAATCCAGATATTCAGGAGAAAGTAGCAATGCTAACAATAGCTTTCCCTCTAAAATATTAAATATGAAATACTTCTGGTGTTAAATAGACAATTTCTTTTGCTTGCTCCCAAATTGTCTTTATTTCGTTTCTCTCTAACACACATTTTATCTTGGGATCTTCTATATCTCCAGCCTCTCCACATTAGTGTCTATGGCTTCCATCAGTACAATCAGGCTCAAGTGTGGCTACATTAATTTTAGGGAACTCTACACTAAATGATCCCTAAGATTCATGGTACAGTAGAAAGTATGTGGGATTTGCAGTGGATCAAATCCATGCCTAAGGCAGGGCTACCAGAAGCTTTGCTCCAGGTCAGAAAATTTAGAGGTGCTGACAGCAATGTCACAGGGTGTCCATCTTCTCCTTTACCTGGTGGCTATGGTGGCTTTGGGGTGCTGCTTCTCCTTTAGCATCTCAGAAAATGCATCTGAGGGTGCAATTTGTTTTCCTGGACACTGTACCTGAAATGTACCTCCTCCCCACTCTGAACCCTGACACTTCTTCCTATAACTTGCCCTTGCATACAAAAATGATGAGGCCTACCTTTGTTCTTATGACCCTTAGGCTTTCATGACCCTTACTATTTTGCCAAACCACTTAACCTCTGTGGGCCTCTTTTTTCATATGTAAATTGAAGGCAGTTAGACTAAACAACCTCTGTTCTCCCTTCCAGCTCCAATAATCTTGGATCCTTCTAAATCTGACATTCTGAGTTTTTTTTTTCTCTGTGATGTCCACATTAACCAAATGCATAAATTGCTAATAGGCAAATTTTGGCCAACAATGAAGGGAGACTTGTATGGGGCAAATGGAGGTGAATCTCTTTGGAACCTGCTAAAATCGCAGAGTAGGACTACTTGAGCAAAGGCAGCGTTTTCTTATGGCCACAATTATAGTCATCAGAAATCCATGGTGCTGAACTGGGGGCAATGGACTTTGTAGAACTGAGGTTGTATGGAAACAAAAATGAATTCAGGAAGAAATGATCCCTCTTTCCTCTGGACCCTCATAACACATTGTTTATCCTGCTGTTATGACTTTCCTCATATTCTGGCCTATAATAGAGTTGTTTGGTACATGCTCAACTGCCACCCCTACTTAGAAAGGCCCTCTTTCTAACATTGAGATCTCTTAGAGTTACTTGTATACTTTGATGCTTGATGAATTTATTACTAAAAATGATAGCTAACATTTATAGAGTGCTTTACATATGTTATCTCATTTGATCTTCGTAACAGCCCTGGGAGGCAGAGTCTATTATTATCCCCATTTTTAAGGATAAGTAAACCAAGGCTTGCCCAGAGTCTCACTGCTAGTAGGTGTCTTAGGATTTCAACCCAGATCTTCCTGAGGTCAGCACTCTGTCCACTTTGTCATCTAGCTGCCTCATTCAGGAGATATCATTGATGTGGGTAAGCTCTTCAGAGTGACAGATTTCAGGGTATCTACATCTACTTATCCTGTGTGAGTCTTATCTATGTCCTTCTCTAAATCATACATAGGGGTCCACCTAGAATGATGGCAACCTTTCTACACAGATCAGGAGTTCTTAACCCGGGGTCTCTGATTTGGGTGGGAAAAATTATTCATTGTGAGGATCCCTGAATTTGGATAGGGGAAAAATGTACATCTTTATTTCAGAATATTTGATTTCTTTTGGAATCCTATGTATTTTATTTTATGCATTTGAAAACACTGTTCTGAGTAGGGGTCCATAGACTTTCCCAGATGGCCAAAGGGATCCACGATGCAAAAGGTTATCAGTCCCTTCTCTAATCTTTACAGGGGCTGTTCATCAACAATGCCTTGCCCCTCCTATTGACTCACCCAGCATGTTTTATAGTCTGCATTTTTTTTTTATGGTGCAGCCTTCTTTGTTGGTAATATGCTGTAGGCTACTTGTAAGATCATGGCTTATATTGTCAAATATTTGGACCACAGGACCATAGAGCTGGAGCTGGAAGGGATCTCAGGAGCCCTCATTTTACAGATGAAGAAACTGAGGCCCATGGAGGCCAGGTAACTTGCCAGAGGTCACCCAGATGCCCATTATGTCTCTCTCAGTCCTTTGCCTTTTGCGTGACCCCCCTCAAACTTAAACTCTTCGGAGACTGTGATATGCCATGACTTAGATCCATACAAACATCACCAATATTGGTCTTTAAAACACAGGCCTTTGTTTCAAGAAAAAATTTGGGGTCATTGGAAGTCCTGCACAATTTCCCCCGATGAGATCCAGCCCACTGCCTTCTTACAATTTCATCCTGGGCCCAACTCACTGTGCATTCATTCTCTCTGTCCAAGATATCTATGTATGTATTGACTATCACTAGCCATCCAGCTACAATATATTGTACCTTGTACAATAGAATGCACTTAGTAAATGCTTGCTGAATGAATAGTCATTGCCCTTGTGAAGATTCTCATCTAAGACCATTATGATGGTCAATATATAGTTCTGTTTGGCTTGCAAAGGGCTTCCCAAGTTGGGCCCCATTTGATCCTCCTAACAACCCTATGAGGGAGATAATGCAAGTGTAATTCATGTTTTACAGATGGAAAAAACTGAGAGTCAGGTAGGTAGCATGGCTTGTCTGAAGTCATGAAGGGGAGCTTATTTCCTCTGACTCCAAATCCAGTGCCCTTTCAAAAAGACATTAAGGTAGGATATGGAAGGACAGATGCACGCACATCATATGTAGGGGGTGGCAGACTCCTAGCCTTCAACAGCATTGTTCTGGATTATTCAGCACAATTCCTGGAAAATGCCAACTGTGTTCTCTCTTCTCTCAGAAGCCTTTTCCTTCCCTATGAGGCAAGGCCAGTTGGTCACTAAAGGCATTCCAATAAGCTGTTTCCTTCAGTGGAGCAGCCTTGTGTCTCCTCTCCGAACCTGGGGACAATGGCATTCCTGAAAAAGGGGAAAGAGGAAGGGAAAGAAGAGGAAGAGGGATAAGAATGGAGAGGGTGAGGGAGGAAGGTAGGAGTAGGGCATGAAGGATAAAGAAAAAGGTAGAAAGAGGAAGGTGGGAAGAAGAGATAAATGTAGAGGAAAGAGGAGGGAAGGAATGAGGCAGAGGGGGAAAAAGATGGAGAGAAGGAAGGGAGAGCAAAGGGAAAAGAGAAAGGAAGAAAGGAGGGGAAAATAAAGGAGGCTGGTCATCTTCTCAATGCATTAAAATATGTCTCTGCCTCAGAGTTCTTGAATGGTTCCAGCTGCTTCCCAGGACCCAGCCACACACAAGCAGGCAGAAGTCACCAGCTGATTTCAAAAGTTGGGCTGCCTTCAGGCTTGTGGCCAAGGGCTCTTTGTTTCCACTTGATTGCCCTCAGAATGAGGGATAGCAGAGCCAGCCTAGGGTTGCTCAGCTAGTCAGCAGTCTTGGATTTTAGGCCTGAAAGTCTGGACTATGGGGTTCCCTTCTGATCCCCCCAAGTCTCAGTCCTTTGGGAAAACCTTTTGTCCTTTTGTGGACTCTGTTGCTTTGCCTCACCGTTTACTACTCCCCACCCCCCAGTGACTTCCAGGAGGTTCAGAAGAAGCAGGTGATGTGACTAGTTCCCTTTCACTTTCTGGTGGGGAAACCAAGGAACAGAGATGGCAAGTGTACCAACAAAGAGCAAGTGATTCAGGAGACATAGCACAGAGGAAGGACCAGGTGGCACTGGATGCCGCCCATCACTCCCAGCCCAATGGGTTAGCTTTTTGATGACTGTTTTTCAGAACAAGTCAGGATGCCTTGGAAGGTCTCTGAGGCAGGTTCTGGACCCTAAAGTCCTCGAGCCTCACTAATAGCTAGAGTAGCACGGTGTGGACTTAGCCAGTCTCTTACCTCCTGAACTAACTCCCTGAATGCCCTTCATTTTTCTGTTCCAAGAGGAGGAGAACAGGGAGCAGCATACTCCTTGACAATTGTTTTTGTTTGATGATGGTGGCATCTAGAGGTGTGTGTGTGTGTGTGTGTGTGTGTGTGTGTGTGTTCATGTGGAAGGGGAGCTTTGAGACAAAAGGGAGAAGAGCACATGGGAGAGGAAAAGGGGAAGGAAAGTGTAGAGTGCCAAGAGCTGAGTATAGTGTGAAAGGAAGAGCACTGAATCTTTAATCAGAGTACCTGGGTTCAAATCCTAGCTCTCTCCTTTACTCTGTGTTTAACCTTTGAGAAGTTATTTTATCTCTCTGGGCCTCAGTTTAAGTCTTATCCAAGAAATGAGGGAGTTTGATTAAATGATCTCTCAGGTCCCTTTCAAATTTAAATCTATGATCCCAAATTCAAAACCCAAAGAGAAAACTGTGTCAAAGGGTTTATTTCAGGATTTTCTGATTCCTTTGTCTTTTTGCACGGAGCCTTGGGAGGAGGAGGAGTCCTTCTCAGTAACAGATATTTGTAAAAGAAATGGAATCCATTCTTCATACCATATACAGATATACTCCCCTAGAACAGCAGGGTGGGGGAAGGGAAGCCTGGTCCCTTGGCCCTAACGGACCCTTTATCCCTTCTGGACTGGGCTCATACTGTAGTCCCATTGTGTCCAAAACTGTGTCTCTCACAACTTCTTACTGATGGGCCTGTTTTCTAAGATGGGCCTGAGGCTGGAGGTTCCGGCTCCAATGTATTATGCATCAGCCTCTTGGACAAAGCTTCTGTGTGTGGTGGGGATAGGGGGGCCCTGCTCTTCACAGTGTCCATGTTCATAAGGCGGGAGGGGAGCCTGTAGAGGATGGGGTGGGAGGGAGCTGTGCACCAGACATTAGGGCCTTTACAACTGGGCCCAGCAATAGGGAAGGAGGCTAATTAGCAAGGCTCCTGGTGCAAAGGGGAGCGGGGTATATTGAGAGGCAATGTGGTGTTGTGTAAAGAGAGTTGCATTGAGAGTCTCACTGTGTGACCTTAGGCGGGGTGCTCAACTCCTCTAGGTTTATTTTCTCATCTTCCAAATGATGGGCTTGGACTAGATGACCTCTCACAAAGGTGTGCTAGAAATAAATGTTTAATAACAAGATCTCTCCCAGAAAAATGTATTCAGGACACCCTTTTACGTCTAATGTGCATAATTAACATTTTTTCCATTGCTTTCTTAAGTCTAGACAATCAGCAAAAACAACAAATAAATCTTTGATTTGTAGCTTTTGCTGATTTCTGAGGTGTAAATGCTCACACCGAAAATTTAAGCACCAGCTCTCCTCTCTCTGGTTTCGCCAATCTTCTCCCCTCCCCACCACAACTCAATAAGGTACCTTTCAATTCCAAATCTATAATGGTCAGGGCTTCAGAGGAAACCATTTTCTTCATTTCTTGGCACTTTGTGGCTGTCGGAATCTACTGAGATTTGCTAGATAATTAAAGTCTACCTCCCTTTCCCAGCTCTACGTGCTCAGCTATTCCATCTTTGACCATTCAATCAGAAGTGACTTTGAATAAGTCACTTCTCTAGCTCTTAGTTTCCTTATTTGTAAAATGAGAGGGTTGCATTAGATAATCTATAAAGTTCCTTCCAGTGCTGAAATTCTACAGTTTTATGGATTATGCTTCTCCTGTCCCACCTCTTCCATCTGGCCTTCGCCGACCACTCTAATCTACAGTGACCTCCCCAAGAGGTCTCTTAATGCCAGCGACACTTTGTACCATTCATTTCAGCACTTAATCACACACTGCTTTGTATTGTTGGTGAAATTTCCATGTGTCCTGTCTCCCCAGCTAGGCTGCAAGCTCCTTAAAAGCATAGTCTGTATCTTTTTCCCTTTTTTGTACACCCTACTGCACTTATCAAGGGGCTGAGCACATTAAATAATTAAGTAAATAATTGTTGAATCAATGAACAAATGACCAGTTTGCCTTGTTGGAAAACAAAGAAATTAATCCCAGCTTACTTGGGCCTTGAGTCTTCCTGCTCTTACAAGCTTCTGAGATTTTAATGAATTTCAACAAATCAAGCATCAAACATTTATTAAACTCCTACTATGTTCCAGGGACTGGAGATGTGGAGAAAAAAAAAGGAACCATTCTTCTCCTTAAGGAGTTTATTTTCTCCTGTTGGATATAGCATGTACATTTCCCATTGCAACATCTCAAAGAACTGCAGTTTCACTGTAGGTGAACTCAACAAGATTTGGTAACTGACTGAATATAGAGGGTGAGGGAGAGAGAAGAGTCTAGGGATCTAGGTTGACTCTTCAAGTTAGGCACCTGAGGAGTGACTGGAAGGATAGTAGTGCCATCAATAGAGACAAAGAAGTTTGGAGGAAGGGTGAGTTTAGGGGGAGAAAAGTTGTATTTTGGACATCTCGAAATGCCTATAGGATACCCAACTGGAGATGTCCAACAGGTAGCTAGTGACCTAGAAATAGATCAGGAGAAAGATGATGGCCGGATATATAGATTTGGGAATCTCCTGTGTAGAGAGAATAATTTGATCATTGGAATCCAAAGAGCTCACCAAGGAGGAACATGTAGGAAGGTAAAGAAGAGGACCTAGGACAGAGTCTTGAGGAGACAACCATGCTTTAGTACAAGTGTTAAATAAATGCGTGTTGAGGTCCACTCCTTTAATTAGTGATTCCTTATCCTGGAGTACCATTTTTTGAGACCCTCTCCTCTTTCCCTTTCTAACGCTCCTTTATGTATTGTCTTTCTCTCCTTTGAATATAATCTCCTGGATGATAGGGACTGTCTTGTTTGTTTGTGTTTTTCTCTATCCCCCATGCTTAGCACAAACTAAGCCCTTTCATAAATGTTCTCTCTCTCTGTCTCTCTCTCTTCCCCCTCTCTCCCTCTCCTTCTCTCCATCCCTCTCTCTCTCCTTCCTTCCTTTCCTCTTTCTCTTTTCTCTTCCTCCTTCTCTCCTCCTCTCTCTTTCTCCTTTTCTCTTTCTCCTTTCTCTTTTACTCTCTCACCTCCTTTTTCTTTTCCTCTCTCTGTCTTCCCCTCCTTCTCCCTCTATATTTCTCTTCTTCCATCTCTCTCTCCTCCTCCCCCTTTCTCTTTCTTTCTTTGTCTGTGTCTGTATCTCTTTGTGTCTGTCTTTCTGTCTCTGTCTCATTTGTCCATCTGAATGAGTGACTAAATGAATGATTAATCAGCCTGCTTTGTTGGAAAGCATCTGGAAATTTCTCCTGGCTCCCTTGGATTTGGAGTGTCCCTAATTCCGTTGACATTAATATTTTGGCTTAGACCCTTTACATTCTGTAACTCTTTAAGAAGGTGGTACAATGTATGAACAGTAGGAAGGACAATTAGAAAAACAGTAAGGTAACTCTGTCCTCTGGAACGGGGGCAAAGATCAGTATTAATAGCATGATGTGATGGAGGGAGGCTAAACCTTAGTTGGGAGGTAAAGCATTATACATGCAGAATCCTGACCATTTTTAACCATCCCTGACCCAGATTCAGAGGAACAGTTACAGTCATTTGAACTTGTCTGAATTATTAGTGCCATTTGGAAGAATGGTAGCAGCAGTACTAAGATTAAGCTATTTCTGGCCTGTCTGAGCAGAATAAACAAAGCAATAAATAACAAATAAGCGTAATTGGCTTACAATGTGCACAGCCCTATAGTAGGCCTTGGTGGGGGGCATGGTGGAATTAATGATGATGATAATGTGATCCAGCCCCAAAGTGGCAGCTCCCACGAGGGGACTCCATTTAGAACTCACACAGCCTGGGTATATCATGAAGGGGTGGGGCATGCCACCTAACCCCAAAGCAGGGTAGAATCAGACTTCTCTCACATTCTGATTCATTGCTGACCCTCCCACTCCCCATGAGAAACTTCAGGGAAATCTCTAAACAAAGCTTGGATAGGTCTCGTGTCTAAGGTTTATCCAAAAAGTGAGTAGCAGGGTGCTATATATAAAAGATACTCATTGTATAAGATGGGAATCAAGTATAGGACAGCAGTTTATTTCCTCAGCTACTGAAAATGCTTTTAACACTAAAGACTCATAAGCCCATATAACATACAGAAACATGAAACTGTGACCCATGATGCACTTCATCCTTTCTAACACGGTAAAGACAACTTTGTGGGACTGTGGCAGTAGCTATTTCAGTTTTAGTACACCGTTTGAAAAGCTCATGAGGACCAAGTTTCCTGGCTGGCCAAGGCACAGCCTTCACTTTCTTGGTCCTTCCAGCTGTAGCATCCTCTAGAGATGGACCCTCTTAAGAAGAGATCGTTTCCTCTGAGATGCAGGGCAGTTGTGGGAAGCACCTTCCACTGGGCAGTAATGCCCTTGACTTGGAAACTCTACCTGTCAAACTCAAGAAGTTACCATCAGGCTTGTATGACCCTTTCTTATGACCCCTGGTTGCTGGCCCATGCTCAGGGTGAAAAAATAAAAAGCAGAAGAAGGTGGCCAAGGCCTTGGATTTGCCTAGAATGTATGTGTTACAGTGTGTGTTCTCATTGCCGTGTACATGTAGGGAAGAGAAATACCCTCTGTTATCCCACTCTCCCCTTTGCTGACGGTTCGAGGCAGAGAAAGTATAGATTGGAAGGGTACTCAAAGTAAAAAAGTCCCCCCAAAGAAAGAATATCTTTTCTGCAATTTCTCTTGTGTATCATTGAGTGGATGGTTCCTCCAGACTCTAGCCAGCCATCTTTGATGCAGTCCCAATCCCAATGAGGAGTTGTTACATCATCTGGCTAAGGTTCGCTTCCTTCAGCAAGGGACCAAAGCACATACCCCATAGAAAGAGACCAGAAATGAATGGGAGGTACCAGGAGCTACCAGATCCAGGAGACTGTCTTGCTCACCCCAGTTACACTAATAATAATAGCTATTAATATTATAGCTTTTTTTTGCCAGACTTGTGATTTCATTGGTAGTGGGAATGGCCCATGAGGAACTTCTTCCTCCAATGCAGATCACTACCTTCTCTTTAACTGGGGCACCTAGAGGGTACAGTGGTTAGAATACTGGCTCTGGAGTCAGGAAGATCTAAGTTCAAATCTGGTTTCAGAGACTTACTAGCTATGTGACCCTGGGTAAGTCCCTTAACTTTTGTTTGCCTCAGTTTCCTCAACTATAAAATGTCCCTTCTGGCCTTCCCTCAAGATGTTTACTATCCAAAAAGATAAGACTAATAACTCATATGAAATAGAGAGAAATAAAAGGGAAAATGGAGTCCAGTGCTAAGGTGTAAGGTACAGACTTTAAGTACCGTAGGACACTAGTGCCTCAGGAGAAGACTGTGGAGTGTTCAGTCCTGAAGATGCTTCTGACAGATTCATGCTTAGAGCACTTGGCTTTGAGAGGCAACAGATCCAATTCTGCCTTGTGCTTCAACTTAGTTTAAGTAAGATTTAATAGTCCTTACAATTTTATTGGGCCATGCACATAGAGATTTCTTCACTGAGGTCATAGCAGATATAAGGACTCCAATAAGTGTAAAGAAAAGAACTGAGAGGTGAAAATGAACCCCTAGGTGTAATGTTCTTGGATCCAAATGAATCTTGACCTTCCTCTTCTCGAACCTTATTTTACATCTTCTCTTCCTTCCCTTTCTTATTCCTTATATTCCTGCCTCTCTTTCCTCTACTTCTCTTTTTCCTCTTCCTGCTGATTCTCTGCATTTCCTCTCCTCTTCCTCCTAGCCACCTGCCTGTCTCCCTCTTCCTCATTTCCCCACTTTTATTCCTCCCTCTTTTTTCTTTCCCCTCTATTTAATTTTCCCACATCTCCTTTTTAATTTTTCTCTTTCTGCTTCTCATCTCTTTTTCTTGTCCTTTATCCCCGCCTTGCCCCATTTTAAGCACAGCCATTGTGGAGGAGAACTTGATATTGTGTTCTTGGGTTCTGGGAGGAGAGGGGAGGGAGTCACCATCGAAGGCCCGGACCCTAGTTCTGTTTACTGATTGAGACTAAACTGGTCTGAGCTACTGTTTGAACCAGAATTCCCTGGGAAATTGGCAGCAGCCACAGGGGTAAGGTGAAACCCAAGGGCAAGTTCAGTAGCCTGGTGCCTGCATTAGAAGATGGGGGGGTGGGGAGGGGGAAATGCTGCATCAGCTGCATCATTACTGCCTCACCTCCTCTGCTTTCTTGCTAATTGATTGATTAGTAGATAGCTCTTAATTGTTGTTACTGGGTGCCATTTCAAGGTTAAAGATTCTGACTGAATTTCCTCTGAATTATTGGTCACTACATCACCAGTTTGAAATGGATGGCCTTTTCTGTTTGTTTAAACAAGTGATTGAAAGTCTACATCTTCTTCCCCTGCATTCCCAGGGGAACTGACTTCTTTCATAATGTCTGGGTTGTCATTCTCTTTATGGGCTTTCCAGGGACCGTAGCGATGCTGCAGGGGGTTCTAAATTCTTAGACATGGTGCATTCTTGGAGGTATCATCTTATCCACCTTTTTCCCTTTCTGGAGGCTCCATTTTAGAATTCCTCTCCCCACTTCTCCCCACCCCATCCCTATACTTCCACAAATCACTGTGAAGCAAAATCCAGACTGCGATTTGCTTCTGCCTGCTATATTCTTTCAAGCATTGGTGCAGATGCTCAAACAAGCAGACACAGGCAGCAGGAAATGAAGTAAGGACTTTATTAGAGAGCATCAAATGAGCAAAATGGGGGGAAGTCCCAGAACAGCTTGTGTAGGATTTAAAAGGATAGTAATTCCTCTTCCTGAGTCCCCATTTAGGGATTTCCTAGGGTGGGGTTAATCGGGGCTTTGGGCTTTGGCTCTGGCTTTGGGCCTTTGATCCATCTGTCAAAGGAAGATAGACCAGAGAAGAGTGGGAAGGGTGTGTGTGTGTGTGCGCGCACGTGTGTGTGTGTGTGCGTGTGCATGTGTGAGTGTGTGTGCGTGTGTGTATGTGTGTGTGTGTGTGTGTGTAGGGAAGAAACAGACATAGTAAATGGTGGGACATGGTCTCAATCAGGGTACTGGGCTGAGTACTGAGGATATTGATATCAAAAAATGAGATAATCCCTATTCTCAAGGAACAGTCACATTTATCTGGAACGTTGGCATGTAGAGATATAAGCATGTACAAAAGAACTCTATATAGGATAATACAAAATCATTAAATACAAGGGAGTTTGGGGCATATGGGATATTCAGGAGGACAAGCACTGTGAAGGCTTGCCAAGCCCTCTTCAGGGCTGCTCATCCATCTTTGGTGTCCACCTGTCACCCAACTCTCACCTGTGGCTCCAAAAAGTGGTAGCACATGCAATGGCCACACTCTGGTAAAACCGTCTTGGCAGACAGGCTAAACTGGGTTGAGGGTAACTGATAGGCCTCAAACCTGTTGGGGAATGTCTACCCCAAGTATGTGAAGATTTCTCCCAGTGGAATGGATGGATGAGAATAATTTGTTCCAATGGCCAGTAATGTGACTGAAGCCTACGCTGTGGAGCACTTAGAGCTTAGTCAGACATTGAAGATCCAAGGTCATCCGCTGCATCCCACATCATTATCAGTAATCTTGACTTTTGTCTTGTCACTGGACTTTGATGACTCTAGAGAGAGAATAAGGCTGATGACTTTTTGTAACTTTGCCTCATTTAAATCCAATTCTTTTGCAAGTCAAGACATCATCTGTGATGTCGTTGGTCCTCTTTGAAAATGAAGGATGAACAACAATTTGGGAGGGAGGATGCTGGCAGTTGTGGGGTGGTCTGAAAAGGCTTTGTGTAGAACAGGGCTTCTTCAACTTTTTCCACTCATGATTCCTTCAGCACTTATTAAATTGTGGGTCTCGATCTGTTGTGACCCACAGTTTAAGAAGCACTGGTATAGAAGATGGTGCATCATGAAGGATGGAAGGAATCCTATGAAGTAGAAGTGAGGAGGGAATGCGTTTAAGATCTGTGCAATAGCCAATGCAAAGGCACCAATATGTGAGATGGAATGTCTTATGGGAGAAGCAGGGAGATGGCTGGTTGGCTAGTCTATGGAATGTGGGAAGGGGAATAATATATGATGAGACAAGAAAGATAGCTTGAGGCCAGGTTGTGAAGCACTTTAAAAGCCAAACATAAGATTGTATTTTACCCTAAAAGCAAGACTGGAGTTTATTGAGTCAGGGAATGACATGGTCAGAGCTATGCTTAAGGACATTCACTTTGACAGCTATATGGAGAATGGATTGAAGTGGAGAGATTTGAGGCAAGGACACTAATGAGTTTACTAAAGCCATCGCCATAGTTTAGGCAAACGGTGATGAGGGCTCAAGCTAAAGTGATGGCTGTGTGCATAGAAAGAAGGGTTTAAATGTAAGAGATATTGGCGGGGAGCAATGAAAAGTTTGGCAACTTACTGGATATGTAGGATCGTGATGGATAACACAAGGTTATGAATGGGGGAGGACTGGAAGAATGATAGCATTTTTAAAAATAATATAATTTTAAAAAACAATATAATCTTTTTAAAGTAATATATTCATTTTAAAATTTTCAGTTCCAAGTTCTCTTCCTCCCTCCAACCCTTCCTCATTGAGAAGGCAAAAAATATGATGCCCATTATACATATAATGTCATGTAAGACATTTCCACATTAGCTATGATTAAAAAAAAACAAGGAAAATAAAGAAGGGAAATAAAAATATGCTTCAATCTGTACTCTGAGACCATCAATTCTCTATCTGGAGGTGGATAGCATTTTACATTATGGGTCCTTTGTAGTTGTAGTAGATTACTGGATTGATTAGAGTTACCAAGTCTTTCACAGTTAATTATTTTTACAATGTTGCTGTTAATGTGTAGATTGTTCTCCTGGTTCTGCTCACTTCACCTTGTATTCAATTCATATAAGTCTTCCCAGGTATTTCTGAAACTATTCCTGTCATTGTTTCCTGTAGCACAATAGTATTCTATCATATTCCTATATCATAACTGGTTCAGCCAAGAATTAAAGTACCGTCAACAGAAAGAGGAAAGTTTGAAAGGGCTGGGATTTTTTTTTTGAGGGGAGGAGGGAATGGAAGTTAATGTTCTGCCTCGGTCATGTTGAGTATGAGGTCTCTAGGTCAGACATCCAGTTTTAAATGTCCAATAGGCATTCAGTAGTGTACCACAGCAACTCAGAGGAATGATTGGGGCTAGATATATGAGTCATATGCATAGAGATAATAATTAAAACCATAGGGGCTGATAAGGTCCCCAAGAGAGAGGAAAGAGAGACAGAAGAGTGTTCATGACAAAGGCTTGTGAATAACCCACATTTATGGAACATGATGATATGGATAATGAGCCAGCGAAAAAGACTGAGAAACAGTGGTTTTTCTGGTAGGAGGAGAGCAAAGAGAGAGCAGTGTGACTAAGACTCAGAGAAGAGAGAGTATCCTAGGAAGAGAGTATGGTCAACAGTGTCAAATGATGAGTGAAAAAAAAAAAGACCATCAGATTTGGCAATTAAGAGATCATTGGTAACTGTAAAGAGCATTGTCAGTTGAGTGATTAAGTTGGAATCTAGACTGCAGAAGGATGAGGAGCAAATGAGAGGGGAGGAAGTAGAGACAATGAATATAGACAACTTTTTCAAGGTGTTTGGCTGAGAAAAGGGTAAGAGATTAAGGATGTTAGCTAGAGGGGATAGTAGGTTCCATTAAAGGCATTTTAAGGATGGAGTAGATCTGGGCATATGGAGAGGCAGTAAGTAGGGAAGGAACTAGAAGACAAGAAGAGAGTGAAAATTAAGGTAGGGGATGATTGAGGGGGCAGAGCTGACTATCCTTCAAGAAAAACCTCCTTCTTTTGCTCCTCAAAGAAGAGGCCAGGGCAGTTGAAGTTGCTGTCTCCTGGAGAGAGCTTAACAAGGCAACTCATTTAAGATTCCTACCAACTTCAGATCCCACGGGCCTACTTGTTCTGATAATCTAGTACAGAAATCTTTCAGCCCTGATTCCTTTTCAGCTATAATACTCACTTACCCCCTTTAAAAATTTAAGATGGGACTGAATTGAACTCCAGAAACTGAGACTTCAGCTAGCCTCCAGGTTGTCTTTACCAGGGAACCTATAGTTATCTCTCTCTCTCTCTCTCTCTCTCTCTCTCTCTCTCAATCTTCCCACCCGTCTCTTCCCCCCTTTCCTCCTTCTCTCTCCTTCTGTCTCTCTCCTCTTCCCTCGCTCCCATCCTCCTTTCTGTCTCTCTCTTTCTATATGCAAACTTATATGTTAATACGTTGCTAATATAATACAGGGATGAAAGATACCCTCCATTTTGACCCCAAATCTGAATTTAAGGATTCTCAGCTCTTAGAAAATCAAGGTTCATGTAATAACAACAGTATTAGTGATAATAATATATTCTTGTATTTTTCATATTGCTTTATAATTTCCAAAGTATTTTCTTCTATATTATGTCATTTGATATTCCCAGCAACTCTATGAAGTAGATGTTAGGGTTTATGGTCTCCATTCAGCAATTTACAGGATATAGAGCTGGAAGGAAACATAATCTAATCCAATTCCCTCATTTTATAAATAAGGTTCACTCAGAGTGTCGAAAGTGAATTGCTTGAAGTCACACAGGTAGTAAACAGTAGAGCCAGGATTCAAATCCAGGTGCTCTGACTGCAAAGTCAGTATTTTTCCCACTATGCTATAAGAAAATAACGGTATCTTTCTATCTCTCTCTGTCTCTGTCTTCCTCTGTCTCTCTGTATGTATATATGTCTGTCTGTCTATCTATCTATCTATCTATATCTATCTTCATCTCTCTTTCCATCCATCCACCCATCTATCTATCTATCATCTATCTATATCTCTATCTCTCTCTATCTCTCTCTCTCCATCTATCATCTATTTATCTATCTTTATCTCCATCTCTCTATCTCTCTATCTCTCAATCTATCATCTATCTATCTATCTTTATCTCCATCTCTTTCTATCCATCCATCCATCTATCATCTATCTGTCTATCCAGACCTATGATTGACATCTCATGTCTATTATATCATCTTAGAGAACTGTTGGGTGCAGCAAGATGTTAAAGAGCTTGCGTATGGTTACACAGTATAGAAGCAGGGCTTGAACCCCAGGTTCTTCCAGGCCTTGAGGCCCACTTTCATTCCACTATACCACCCTACCTTCAGCTGACATATATATCATTTTAAAAACTTGCAAAGGACTTTCAATATCTTACCTCACTTGAACCTCATGATAACTCCTTGGGGTAGCTACTATAGGTATTTTATCACCTTCTCACAGGTGAGGACACCAGGCCCAGGGAGGTAATACAATACAATTAGTCTAAAGTATACAGACTATTAGAGTCAAGGCCAGGACTTCGAACCCAGGGTTGTTGACTCCTAGATCCAGCTTAGCTCCATTTGGTTTTCATTAACATAGGAAATATGATATGCATATAATATAATGGTAGCTAATTTTATAAGACTCAATCTACAAAATATATCAGAGTCAAGTCAGCCACAGTGAAGAAAAATTTGTTGGTGTGGTTTAACTTGGGAGCCATTTTTAATATTATATTGCTTATTACAGCTTGTACAAGTTTCTGGGAAGTTATTACTTCCTGACAGGAGACCAGATGTTTTCCTTGGTTCTTTAATGTTCTGTGTTACTGCTCTGTTTGGGCTCATGAGATCATTGCTCAAAATTTAAAATTATTTTACTACTATAAACATTGCCAGTACACCTGGAGACCTCATTGCCTTGGGCATGAAGGTGGGGAGCAGGGAGGCCTTATATAAGAAGTTGCTTAAAAATAAATGAAATGAGGAGATCAAAATGGTAGGCCCATGTGAAAAGTGGGGAAAGTGGGTCTTTGGATCAGAGCTTGCAGAGAGATGTCATTTCTCAGAGTTCCCACTCTCACTGGCTGAAGTTAAGAACACGATGTAGTAAGGGCTACAGTGGAATGAGACCCAGCTTCTGGATTGGATAGACCATTGGCTCACATATTTTATAGGAGTGTGTGTGGGGGTGTGGGAAGGTTGGCTATGATGTGTGGGTATATTTGTGAATGTAAGTCGTACACGACCGTCCCTTTTGTGAGTGTATAATAAGATTCTTATGTTTATTGAGTGACCCTATGTAGTCATGGGAAAGACTAGTCATGAGTTCTGGGTCCTAGTCCCAATTTTGGTGCTCACTATCTGTGTGACTTTGAGAAAGTCACTTTTTTTTTCTGGAACTGAGTTTCAGGAGTTGGAGGAAGGGGGGCTCTCTGATTAATTTCTGAACTCTCTGTTTCCAGTAGACGTTGGCCTTCACTCTCAGTGCTCGCTCTATTTTAGGTGCTGTGGGGATACAGAAGTAAGAGAGAAGTAAAAGGCAGTGCCAGCCTTCACAGGTGGGGACAGTAGAATAACAGTAGTCAGTCCCTCAAGACAACATGGGATTAAATGCTGAATCGTGTGGGAAAGCCACCTGGTGCAGTGTAAAGCAAAGGTCTCAAATGTACTGCCTAGGAGCCAGATGCTGCCCACAAACCTCCCGAGTGCGGCCCGAACCAGATTAAAATAGAGTTCCTGTTTGATTTTAATGTGTTGATGCATTAATTATATACAATATGTCATATTCTATTATGTATATATTATATATGCATATGTATGTATACATAATAAGCAATATATTATGTAATAAGTTATTTCACATCTCTGAATCTCAATTTTCTCATCTGCAATATGAGGAAGTTATAATAAATATTAACATTTTCTGTGTCATGGCCCCCTTTGGGAGTCCTCTGAAACCTATGAACTCCTTCTCAGTATAACATTTTTAAGATCATAAAATAAAATATACAAGATTACAAGAGAAACCAATTATATTGAAATGCAATTGCCAAGATAATAGAAAAAATATTTTAAATGTTCACAAACCCCTGGACTCGATGGTTTCTAAGGTCCCTTCCAATGCCAAGCACAGGCATCACCTTTCAAACGAAGGAGTCGTTTGTTTAGATGAGAGATTGTCTGGGGCTTTTAATGTTCTACAGTACTTACAGGACAATAGCTGGGAGGTCTCTGTTGCTGTAATAATTCTGTGATGTAGCTTCTGTTGTTTTCTCAAAGGTATTTAGTCACTGAGGCAGGACCAAAACTCAGGTTTTCCCAAGTCCCAAGTGTAAACTCTGTATCTATACAGCCTCAGTTTAGATACAATACTCAGTAGCTAAGTCCCTTTGGTAGTCTCATTTGTCTTTGTATACCCTAAAATGGGCAGTTCTGGGTCTCACACATAGTAAGTGCTAAATAAATGTGGAATGAAGAAATCTTAAAAAGCAAATAAACAACCATTCTCCATTCGCTAACTTTAGCATAAGTTACAGCTTATGTCTAATAGGTTATCATCTAATAGGATTATGGCTGAGCAAATAGCTAACATTCCATGCTTGATATGAAGCAAACAAAAAACCAAGAAAGTATCCTTTGAAGGTTGCAATACACTTTGGATTCCATGATCTCTCCTGTTTGATCTGATAAGTTAAAAAGTTCTCACTCCATGGAAGGGCTTTTTATGGGCCACTAGGCATATTTGGATCAATGTTGGATATTAGCTTATCGTCTAATGATAATAATAATTCACATTTCTATGTAACTTTAAAATTTACAAAGGAATTTCCTTATAACATCCCAATGACTGTTAGTCCCATTTTCTGTATAAGGACACCGAGTATCAGCAATAGGGAGTGACTTGGTGTATATAAGGAAGATTTTGTTATCCTTTTAGAGTTCAGTTTCTCAGGATCTGTGGCCATGGGAATGTCTAGTTTCCAGGTGTTAGATAATAACTCCCGGAATAGTCTCAAGGATCCTAGATAGTGATTCTTAGAATCATAGTGATAGGCAGTCCTACTGAGGCGGCACCATGAGATATAGGGGTGACATTACTGATATTTACTATGCTTGCACAGAGTGACGATATTGCTAAAATTAACCTGTGAGCTTAATGTTGGCAAGATGCCTTCTTTGTCTGTTGCCCTATAAAGCAAGTAGGCACTGGTCAGTGAGTAGGGAATCCATGGGGAATACACAGGGAAGCCACGGGGGAATACACAGGTAATGCATAGAGGAATGCATGTACCTCCCTCAACTGGCCCCCATTGAAGCTTGAGGGGACACAGGGGAGTGCACAAACTGTGCCTGTCTCGATTGAACCCGTTGAGACATAGAGATAGTTGCTTCCCCTTCTCACCAGGCCCTGTGAGAAGGTGATCAGGGAATGCTTGATTAAGTTGAACTTCTCAGCAACCCCTGTGAGAAGACTAGACTAGAATAAAGCTGATTATTAACCCCTCCGAGGCTGTCCTTCTTGTCTGACCAGATCAAGAGTGAACCTGTTAGACGCTGGAGTCTGAAGCCTCCAGTGCCTCCCATGTGTTATCTGTGAAACACTTGGCCAAGATTACTCACGGCTAGTAGGCATTGGAGCCGACCTCTGATTCAGGTTCTTTAGTTCCCTTTTCATGACAAAAGCCTACCTTAGCTACATGTTTTTGTATTGCAGGTAATATAAGGAAATTGATATTTGAGAGTCATCAGGTGATAGCTATAAAACAGGCTAGGCCAGTGAACTTGACTCTGATTACTGGAAAAATTCTAACATTTGTCATTAAAGGGAAGGTCAGTGAATGCTGAGAAAAGGAAGTGATAATTCACATTAAGTCATGCCAGACTAATGGCATTTACTCTCTCTTTCTCTCTCTCTTTCTTTCTCTCAAAAACATAGTTAATATACGCATAGATCAAAGGTATACCATGGCTATAGTTTACCCAGATTTTAGCAAAGTATTTGAAAGAATTTGTCACACTATGCTTATGGAAAAGACAGAGATATGTGGGGAGGCAAGAATATAGTTAGCTGATTGAATGGTCAGACCTAAAAAATAGTCATTAATACTTCAGTATCAGTTTGCACAGGGATCTCCAGTACACTGTCCCCAAACGCAGGAAACTGTGTGGAACCTATGTTGCTTAATATTTTTATCTACGGTTTGGATAAAGGTATTGATGACATATTTAATGGATCTGAAGATGATATAAAGATGAAAAGAACAGCTTATACATTGAAGCATAGAAATAAAAACTATCTGGGGAAGGAGGCACCTACTATGCTCCAGGCTCTGTGCTAAGCATTTTGCAGATATCATCTCGTTTGATTCAGTAACTTTAGGAAATAGGTGAGTTGAGGAAGCTGAGGTAGACAGACGTTAAGTGACTCATTCAGGGTCACACAGCTAGTAAGTGACTGAAACCAGATTTGAATTCAGGTCTTCTTTGACTCCTGGCCTATTGCAGTATCCATTGTGTTAATTAGCTGCTCCTTGACAAACCAGAACCCTGGAGGATGTGGTAAGATGAAATTAATAGGAACAAATCTAAAATCTTAGGTTAAAAAAATCAATACCACAAGTACAAGATGGAGAATCTGAGGCTCAACACCAGTTTACCTGAAAAAGATCTGGTAGTTTTAGTGGGCCACAAGTTCAACGGGTATCAGTGTGAAATGGCAATCCTAGGTTGTTTAACCAGTAGGAAGTACTGCTGGACAAGTGGTTGACCCTCTTCAGTAGAAAGGGTTCAAATGCATTTAGTCACTTTTCGTGTCAAGCAGTTATATTTTCTGCTGATAGGACAATAGTACCTTCCTCTCAGGGTTGTTGTGAGGATTAAATGAGATAATATTTGTAAAGGGCTTAGCACTGTGCCTGGCACATAGTAGGAGTGAATAAATGCTCATTACCTTTATTCCTGCCACCCAACCCCAAAGGGCATTTTAGGGTAACAGTAAATTCTCTGTAACTCTCAAAGAGCTGGCTCTCTCCATTTGCTTGTCCCCCTCCCCCCCCTTTTTTTTTTGCATGTGTGGCAATACCAATTTTGTTCATCTAAGGGTTGGTGCGAATGTATCTCATCAGACTGTCTCAGACTCTGGCCACTAGAAAGAACCACTCTCTCCTTAGCTAATGCTGCATTTCAACTGAGTTCAAAGACATCAGTATAATGTAACTCTACAATTCTCTACCCATAACAATAAGAAAAGAAATAAAACCAAATATATTAAGTAACCACTACAGGCATCTCCTTTCTACTCAGAGTTCCTTTTGAAGCCCAAAAAACCTGATTGCAAGTAAGCCAAAAATCTAGGAATCTAAAGAAACACTTTTGGAATGCTCTGATTCCAAACTTTCTTTTGTTTATAGCTGATCCAGAAACCTAGGGGCTCAAGGAAACACAGTTCAAGTGTTTAGATTCAAACCATGTCAAGGGCAGCTTGAGGCCCTCCCCTGGCGATTCACAGTAGACGCCAATTCCTCCTCTAGGTGATTCTGTCTTTTCCCACTGCTGGCTACTACTGGCTTCTCCACTCTGCTCCTGTCTTTCACTGCTACATACATGCCCATCTACCTCCCTCTGAACCTGCTCTCGACTAGGGGGCACAGATTCGCTGTTAGAGTCTCATCACAGAAATGCATCTACAGGGACAGAAGCGGGCTGTCCCTCTCTGCCAAGGACCATTTTGTTTCCTTGCCTTTTTTCTTCAAAAGTCCTTTTGCTGTGCCCCGTCTGATGTTTTCACGCCCCACCTTAGGCATATTCCTCTTTTGGACTTTGTCCCTATCTTCCTTCTTCTGTGTGCTTGGCCATAGGTTTACACCCAACTGCATCCCAGTGAGAAGAGAAAGATGGTAGAACAGAAGCATTAAGACAGACAGAGTGTCTAGGACTAGAAAGATGATAACTCTGCAGTGCTTTGCTTTGGTCAGGCCACATCTGCAGGATCATGTTCCGTTCTGGGCACTACATTTTGTAAAGGATCCTGATAAGCTGGCAATTATCAAGAGGAGGGCAGCCAAGAGGGTGAAAGGCCTCAAATTCAAGTCATAAGAAGATTCGATGAAGAAACTAGGAGTGATCAGCCTGAAGAAAGAACAAAAATGCTATGGCTGGTGGGATAGGATTGCTGTTCGCAAGCATTTTAAGGACTATCACATAGAGGAGAAATTAACTTTGTTCTGCTTGGCCCAAGGAGACAGAAAGCACTAGAGGTAACGGATGGAAATCATAGAAATCATGGAAAGGAACACTTAAGCTCGATGTAAGAAAAAACTTCCTAACCATGAAAGTTACCCCAAAGTGAAATGGATTATCTCAGGAGACAGCCAGTTCCCCCCTTACTGGAAGTCTTTAAGCAAAGACTGGGTGAACACTTGTCAGGCGTGTTGTGGAGGGGATTCTTGGTCAGCTTAGGGCAGGGATGGGGAGCCTGCAGCCTCCAGGCCACTTGTGACCTTCTAGGTCTTCAAGTGTGGCCATTTGACTGAAATACTCAAGGGCCACACTTGAGGACCTAGAGGATCAAAGAGGATGGGGGACTAAGGAAAGACTACTAGAAATAATGGTAAGAACATTGGACTAAGAGTCAAGAGGCCTGGGTTCTAATTCTACCCTTGGTTTTGACCATCAATTATGTGAATCGCTTCATCTCTCTAGGCTTCAGTTTTCTTGTTTGTCTAGTAATCTGTCCATTTGATTAGAAATGATCCACAATATTAATAACAGTTAGCATTTATGTAGTATTTTAAGGTTTGCAAAATACTTTACAAATAAATCCCATGAAATGGTTCTTTATCATTTGAGTACCCCATTAGAGGAAGCAGGACCAGTCTCATTCATAGGCAAAGTAGGTAGCCACCTGTGTATTGTTATTTCTGGGGCCCTAGGAATATCCTCAATCCTTTTTTTCAATCCCTTACTCATTTATGTGTGGATGCCTCTAATTTCTTTACCAGGAGTAAGTCTTTCATTCCTCAATTCGAATTAAAACTTTAAGCAACAAATTTGTGCTGGAGTATGAATCCTTGAAGGCAGGAACTTTCTTTGTATTCCTGATACCTGGCACGACACCTTGTACATGGCTAGTAATCGTTTGTGATTGCTTGTGAATTTGCTTTGTAGGGGGCAGCTAGATGGTACAGTGGATAAAGTGCCTGGCCCAGAGTCAGGAAGACTCTTCTTCCTGAGTTCAAATGTGAGCTCAGACACTTACTAGCTGTGTGACACTGAGCAAGTCACTTAATCCTGTTTGCCTCAGTTTCCTCTTCTGAAAAATGAGCTGGAGAAGGAAATGGCAACCCATTCTAGTATCTTAGTCAGATAAAACTGAAAATGGCTGAACAATAACAAATTGCTTTGTAAACCTGAAAGCAACAATAATATCTCCAATGGATCCCCATTACTTCCAAGATCAAATAGAAAATCCTGTTTGGTGTTCAAAACCCTTCATAGCCTCCCCCCCCCCCCCCCCCCCCCCCCCCCCCCCCCCCGCTCCATTTGAATCTTCATACATACACCTTATGCTCCTTCCTGCCCCCACTGTATACTCTGTTATCCCGTGACCCTGGTCTCCTTGCTGTTCCTTGAAAAAGACACTCTATCCTCTGACTCTAGGCGTTTTCACTTTCCCATACCTGGAAGGCTCTCCTTTCTTATCTCTGCCTTCCGGCTTCCCTTGCTTCCCTCAAGGCTAAGCTCAAGTCCGGCCTTTCACAAGAAGCCTTTCCCACTCTTCCTTAACCTTAGTGCATTTCCTCTGAGATTTCTCCCAGTCTATCCTGCTTATATCTTGTTTATCCATAGTTGTTTGCATGACATCGCCTCTAACAGACTGGCAGCTTCTTGAGAGCAGGCACACTTTTGCCCCTCTTTGTATCCCTAGTGCTTAGCACAGTGCCTGGCACATAGTCAAGTAAGTGCTAAATAAATAACTTGCTGACAGCTAGCATTTGAGTGGTGATTTAAGGTTGGCCAAACTTTTATAAATATTATTACATTTTATCCTTACTATAACCCTGGGAGGTAGGTGCTATTATTATATCCCCATTTAACACTAAAGAAATGTGAGTTGTTATAGTATAAAGGGACTAGCTAAAACTGCAGCCTCAGCCCCAAAATAGAATAAATTAATGTGGAGAAAATTGTTCCGCAGCACTTGGAGCATTCTTAACCCCACCCAGCCATCTCAAAAATAGATATTGTTAGTTACAGAGGGAACCCAGTGAGTTTGTGGATGGCTTGGTTTAGCTCATCCCTATACTGGGAAAACAACTCCATGCATGCCTTAGTGGTAATTAGAGGTGTTCTCTTTTTGTACAGAAGTTGAATAGTGTAGGGGAAATCTGAGAACCTGGGTTCAAATTTGTGTCCTTGCAACTTACTATATGTGCAACCTTGGGAAAGTAACTTTGCCTTTTTTGTAAATGAAGGGAATATGCTCCATGTCGCCAGAGGTCCCTTCTTAGCTCTACGTGCCTGACTCAATGATCTTTAAGGTTTCTTCCATCCTAAACCTTCTTGATGATAAACAGCAGGAAAAGGATAAATGTCATGATGGATTCCTGCCTGACAGCATGTTTGGAGAAGAGAAGAGGCAAGTGAGGGCACTGAGTCCTAGAAAGGTGGCTGGCACCAGGGAAAATTGCCTTCCTTTGTTACGGAAGTGGGGATGGGTTAGATGGCCCCTCAAGCTCCTTCTACTTCTAAATCTCCAACCTATCAACAGAGAGGTTGGGCACACCCAGAGCCAACTTTGCTGAATTCACATTTTATTTTCTTAAGGAATGAGACTACTAAAAAAAAAAGGTAGAAGAAGAAGGAAGGGTGGTATGGAGAAAATAGAATGGATTTTATCTACAAGAATGATAGCCTGGTATAGTGGAAAATACCAAGTGGAATTATGATTACATCAAATTTAGAATCAGACGACTTAGGGTTTGAATTCAGAGGTTTAGTTCATAGTTTACTAGCTATATGCTCCGGCACAAGTAATTTAACCTCTCTGGGCCTCAGTTTCCTCTTCTGTAAAATAAGGAGATAGAACTAGATGGCCTTTAAGATAAAATGGCATAGTGGGTTGGGTACCAGACTTGGAGTCAGGAGGACCTGGGTTTAGATCCTACCTCAGACATTTGTTAGCTGTGTGACCCTGGGCTCTCTCTACTCATTTTCCTCTATACTTCAGTTTCCTCATTTGTAACTTAAGGGGACTAGACACCATAGCCTCTAAAATCGTTTCTTACTCTGAATCCACGATCCTTTACAGCTTTAGGTCCTACTATAGTGGCCCTGAAAATGTGAATTCCAATCTCTCCACTTATACTATCATCTCTATCTTCCCCAACTGCAACACACCCCTTCCCAGTGAAGAACAAAAAATTGAAACTGCTCCTTTGGCTGTCTTGGCACTTAACCTGACTCACTATCTATCTCTAAGGCTGAAGGGAACAAATGAGAATGTTACCTTGATGGAGAAACTTGTCAAGACTTGGTTGCTTTCTTTATTAAACACCTCAGCTTCTCCCTCTTCTGGCTCCCAGAAAGTCTTTACCATTTATTAACTGTGTAACTTAGGGTAATTCACTCAGTCTTTCTGGGCTTCCATTTCCTCTGCTATAAAATTAGAAAGTTAGGTTAGAGCTATTCCTTAGTTCACAAGTTCACAAACTTTCTCAGTTCAGTGAGTGTCTCCCTAAGTGTCTCAATAATTTTTTCATGACTCCCCTAGGCTAAAAGAAATACTTAACAGTTTTGTTTATTAAGTAGTTAGGTCCAAGCAACTTATTAAGTATTTATGTCCTAACGACTTACTAGCTGTTTGAAAAAAAATACACCAAAATTGAAAGGAAAAAATTATATTTTTATTTCATTCTTAGATAACCAGAACTACCTTGTAATGGGATGTGTATGCCTCTTGGTACTACACAGCCCCCCACACCTTGGAATCAGAGGTGTGGTTTCTCCACTCTCATATCCTGTTCTGAGATGATAGAGACAGGTAGGTAGTACAGCGAATTTGGCATCAGGAAGACCTGAGTTCAAATCTAGCCTCAGGCACTAGCTGCGTGATCCTGGGCAAGCCACCTAACCTCCATCTGCCTCAATTTTCTCATCTGTTAAGAGGATATAATCATACTTGCTGCCCAGAGTTGTTATGAGGATAAAATGAGATAATATTTGTAAAGCACTTCACACGGTGCCTGGAGCATAGTAGGTGCTTTAAAATGCTTGTTAAAATCTAAAAATACAGTTTAAAAATTTTTTTATACAGCATTTGCATTTTATCACAGCAACCACCAAAAACCAAGCTTCTCAAACATAAGACATCACAAACAAGATAGTTCAAGTTACTGGTGTAGTCTAAAGTACAAGTAAACAAAAAATGTATCTTAAACATTGGAAAATGTCATGGACAGGAAGATAGCATGATCTAAAATAGAAACTGAATTCATTACTTTGAGCTAGTCATTTGGAAAAATGTAGAGTGTCATCACTATGTTTCCTTCAAAAGTGACCCCAGTGTGCAGTTTGGGAACCTTGGCCTTAGGGGGACTCCTTGTTCAAATCTTTGATCCTAATTATCCTAGGCCAGGGGTGGGGAGCCTGCAGCCTGGAGGCCACATGTGGTCCTCTAGGTCCTCAAGTGTGGCCCTTTGACTGAATCCAAACTTCACAGAACAAATGCCCTTAGTAAAAGGATTTGTTCTGTAAAACTTGGAGTCGGTCAAAGAGCTGCGCTTGAGGACCTGGAAGTCCACATGTGGTCTTGAGGCCGAAGATTCCCCAACCCTGTCCTAGGCTAACCCAATCATCCTAGCCAACCTGGACAGGTTAGACAGAAGGAGGTAGAAAGGCCCCCAACCAGCCAGGAACTCAGATTATGTGCTATGTAGTATTAATTCCAGCTAGAATTGGTGTTTTGTTTGCTTATGTACTTGCTGTTATCACAAATTTCAGCTTGGGATCTGGAGACTGGTAATTGAGCTCGTGGGAAGGACAAACAGATTTGGGGACACTGCTTGGAAAGGAAGCAGTTTTTAGTTTCTCTTCCTCTTCTACTTCTAGTCAATCACCCAGCTAAGAGTTTGATGATACCCTAAAAATCTGAATATTAGCAGTCTCAAAAACTGGATCGATAGCCTTTGTTGGCCTTCTCCTTTATTAAGCATACATTCCTCCAGGTAGCATAGCAAACAATCATAGGCTCAGAGAGCCATTGTGGCGCTTTGGAGTAGAGAAGGATTCCAGTTTGAATCCTGGGTCTGCCGTTTATTTATTACCTGTTTAACTTCGGGTATATTATTTTACTCCTCTGGTTCCCAGTTTGCTCCCCTATAAAATGACGGGATTTCCTTCTAACATAATAGTAGGTGATTTTATAGGATCATAGCTCTGAACCTGGAAGTGAATTGAGAAGGGGGGCAGAACTTCTTAGAGAGGATAAGGGACTTTGCCAAGATGATGCAGTAGTCTCAGTGATCTAACTCCCAGACCACTGCACTACACCAGGCCTCCCCGTAACTCCCATGTTTCAGATGTAGAAACTATCTCCAATTTTTCTTTTGTTTTGATGTTATGTAACCTATGGCTTATTATTAAAGCTCTGGACTCATGTGGACCCGGGTTCAATTTTGGAGTTTTATCAGTAATAATATCAGGCTTGGGCCCCCACTCAAATTCTTTCTTGGAGAAAATCGTAATCTCTTTATGAAAACTGTAGTATTTTAGTTCTCTTTGAGGCGTATGACATGCTAATGCAAATACCCTAAGCTTCTCATAATCATTTAAACATTAGAATATTTATCCAAAACTGTAATGAACATAGAGGGCAGCAAGAGGGCACAGTGGACAGAGTACCAGGCCTGGAGTCAGGAAGACTTGAGTTCAAATCTGGCCTCAGACACTTCCTAGCTATGTGACCCTGGGGAAGTCACTTAACATTTGCCTCAGTTTCTTCTTCTGTAGAATGAGCTGCAGAAAGAAATGGCAAACCACTCTGGTATCTTTGCCAAGAAACCCCCATGGATCATAACGGCGTGCTATAGCCACGGGTTGCAACTGAACAACAACAATGAGAAGGTTTAGAAGGTGTTTGAACATGAAAGTGGAGGGACCGCTACTATGTTTTAGAAAGATTAATAGAAATATTTAAAAATAGACTGGAGAGAGGGAAAACTGAAGACAGGGAGACCAATTAGGTGGGGAAATGGGCCCATACCAGGGTGTTAGCAGCTCTTATATCTACAGGCCCCGAGTACTAGGCCTTGCTAGGGAAGACAAACAATGGACAGGCTAGACCAGCTTCAAAGAGACAATGCTTAGCTTGACTCAGACTTCCTCTCATTAAGAAGTGAGAGGATGTGGCATACTGCCACTCTACTGAGGGGAAAGTAAAAAAGCCAAACTTCCGTAGCCAGTTGTCTCACACCTGCACTTTCCTTTTCATTCCAACTGCTGAGAAGTGACAGACAGACCCAAAGATGAGGACTTGGAGAGGTGGCTGAGGTGGGAGCCTTCATACAATATGGGAGCCAAGTGCTGTCTCCTCTATTAGAATGTGAGCTTTTTGAGAGCAGGAACTGTCTCTTCTTTTCTCTTCATGCTCCCAGCACCCAGCCCAAGGCTTTGCACATAGTAAGCACTCAATACAGTAAATTTTTTTCATTCATTCATTCATAACCTTGCTTTCAGCCTAGGAGTGATTCTGGGGGCCAGGATGGCAGGGGAAGTGAAAAAAAAGCATCTTGGGATTTCTCAAGAAGAGGAGAATAAGAGATTTCGGGGGAGAAAACAGGATGTGCAGGTTGAGGTGGTAAAAGTAAGGTAATCAGTCCACTAGCAAGGCATTTTAAATGAGAACAGATGAGGAGGGTTGGAGGGGTATAACCCTGAAAGGCTGGGAGCAGGCTCTATGCCCAGAACATAGAGGTAACACTGGTTAAGGGAATGTATATTGGCAGAGTTTAGGAGATGCTGCCAAATTAGGATTCAAGTGTTTTTAAGGGAGAGCAGTTCCAAGCTGAAGTCAGAGAGTAGATATGGGATCCAGAGAGAAAAGGGGCCCTTCCTTTTCCATTGTTAAAGGGAGCTAAAAGAAATGGCTCATCCTTGGACTTCAGGTGGGGGTGAGGATGCAGGGAATGGAAAGAAAGAGTGAACTAGCAAAGGAAAGACAGAGATCTAGAGAATCAGGTTTCAGAAGGAGCCAGTCTAACTGTGGGTAGGAAGGCCTGGGAGAGATTCAGCAGTGGTTAAAGCTGAGTCAAGCTAATTGAGTAACATGAAGCTGTATACCTGTGAGAAAAAGCAGGTGTGATGACTTAGGAAATCTTTGAAAGATATCGGGGAGCAGGAGAGTTGCTGAAGGACTCCAGAAGGACAAATATCCCAATTTTCAAAAAAGTCATGAAAATAGAAGCTCCAATTTGTAAGCCAATAAGCTTGACTTTGATTCCTAGGAAAATTCCTATTATTAAAAGGACAGCATGAAAGAAGAATGGTGATGACTTAGAGGTAACAAGGCTTCGTTAAGAATGGAACGTGCCAGACTCATTTCATTTTTTCACTGGGTTGCTGTATGGATAGATCTAGTGCCTAGATTTCAGCAAAGCATTTGACAGAGTTTTTCATGCTGTCCTTCTGGACAAGGTGAAGAATGATGCTCAATATGTAGTCTGGGGACTGGTTCTCTTTTAAGGGGTCCATGAGAGTAAAATAGTACTAGGAATACTACTAGTAATATTAATATTACTAAAAATTAAAAAATAGTATTAAATAGTACCAATAGTACTATTAATGCTAATATTATTAAATATTACAAATAGTATTAAATATTACTAATAGTAATACTAACATGTTTTTATTTCTAGTACGTTAAATAGAGATATAAATCACACACACAAAGATACTTTGGTGGGTCCTCAGTAATATTTTACAAGTGTAAAGGGGTTCTGAGACTGAAATGTTTGAGAGCTGCTGGGCTTGATAGTCTAATCAGAGAGAGGCCATGGGGCAGAGGGTACTTCCAATGTGTGGATTCCAGGATTGCATTAAGACTTCAGATTGATGAGCTGGGGCACTATACAGGAAATCCAAAGTTCAGCTTGAAGAGACACAAGAGTGTTGGCCTCTGTTGTACTGGCTGTGTGACCCTGGGTAGGCTACTTAATCCTTCAGTGTTCTTGGTAACTTTAAGACTATAGGTGGCCGTGAGTAGAGCAGCAGCCCTGGAGTCAGGAGGGCCTGAGTTCAAATGCAGCCTCAGACACGACACACTTACTAGCTGTGTGACCTTGGGCAAGGCACTTAACCCCAATTGCCCGACCATCCCCCCAGCAAAAAAAAAAAAAAGACCGTTAAGTGGCTGAAAAGATGACATTCTGCCATAGAAGATGGAGTTTCCTTACTGGGAAAAATGAAATCAATGGTTTAGTTCCTCTTCTGAATCCCTTCCTCCCTCCTTGCTAATTCCTTTTGAGGAGAAACACAGCAGTTGCTTAAAAAAATGTTACCACCTGAGGTGTTGGATAACACATTAGCCCACGGTGATCTTAGTGCAAATTAGTTTATCAGATAGTTGCTATCTAGCAGGGCTGTCCCAAGGAGTGGAAGGAAGGACAGATTCATTTCCCTGAGGGAGATTAGAGAAAGGAAGTGGTGGGCCTGGTTCTGGGGACATTGGCCCCAAATGAGAAGGTACAGCAGAGGCCCAGGGTATCTACGGCATAGTATAGTTAGTTAGCTAAGAGGGGTAAAATTAACGTAGATCTTTGCCAGGGGATAGAGCCCTTTGCAGGATGGGAGTATTTCTACAATATTTCTCTTAGACCTGTCCCTTATTAGGGATATATTCTATACATGGTCTCCTTGATTGCCTCTTTCCTGTCTTCAGTATTCTCAGTGTTTCCTTAATAATGCCGTTATTTGGTGATACACGTACTATGGAGTACCATGTTTGAGAATATTGAGAGTTCTGCATGAGCTGCAATGTAATGGTGCATATCATGTATATGATTATCTTCTAAAAAAATGTTTCATTATCTCCAAGGTTGGAGAAATATTTCGGGGACACACACAGAGTAGGCAGTAGCCACCCTGTGTCATATGAACAGTCTTTTTTTTTTGAGGGCTCACGATTGAGATATGCAGGAAAACATGGCAGCCCCAAAGGAAAACTGAAAGGTCTTGGATTTTCTCTTGACTCCTGCTGGATAGGGTAGGGGACAGAATCTGATTGGTCTGAATTACTTAGATTGTATTGGTTTATTACCCAGTCCTTTGAATATCCTTTATATTCTCTTTGGGATAGGGATGGAATCCTGAACATGCGACCCCAGCTATCTACCAAGTGAGCCTTGGTACCCAGCCCACTATACTCTCCTTCTGGAGAGGAGCTAAGGATGCTTCCATCCATAGGTCTTTTTCCCACAAAAAAGCCAGTCTGGTCCCCAGGGAGACCAGGCTCAGACCACTGCTACTACCTCTTCCCCTTCTCTCACTCTTACATGGGTCCACAGGGCATGACTCCCTAAATTCCCCTGGACTCCATGCTCTATTGTCTTCTGGGGATGGTTGGAGAAATCAGAGGCTACAGGGTGAATTCTCTTACTGTGATCTCAGGAAGTAGTAAGTAAGTAGTAGTAAGTCGTTAGTAACAACAGGTTAGTAAGTAGCAAGCAGTAACAACAGCGTTTATATATAGTACTTTTAGAATGTTTGCAAAGTGTTTTGTAAATATTATCTCATTTTCTCCTCCCAGCAACCCTGGGAGGTAGATTCTAGTATCATCCTTGTTTTAAAGATTAGGGAACTAAGGCAGACAGAGGTTAAGTGACCTATCCAGGGTCACGTGGCTAGTAAGTCTCTGAGGGTGGATTAGAACTCAGGTCTTCCTAACATCAAGTCCAGCTCTCTATCCATTGTACCACACAATTAACAAATACCTGCTACAAATCAAGGGACTATGCCAAGTCTGTGAAGGGTAACAAAGTGGTGCTTTTCATGTAGTAAGCCCTGAATAAATGCTTTTTTATTCATTCATTCATTGAAAGCCTTCAAGGAACTTACTTACGGTCTAGTAGTAATAGTAAATGACGTGTATGCATTGCTTTAGGATTTAGACACATACTTCCATCTGAGCCTCCCAATAAGCTTGGTACTACGGATATTATCATTCCATTTTTACAAATGGGGAAACCAAGATGCAGAGAGGGTTAAATGACTTGTCTGTGGTCACATAGTAAGTGTTGGAAACAGGATTCAAACCCAGATCTTTCCTGATTCCAAATCTTCTATGTCATGGTGGTGCCGCTTCTCTACTATATGGAAGTACGTGTGAATATACATACACATGTGTGTATGTGTGCATGCATACACAACAAACACATGTATGTGTACGTATAAATGCACAAATATACACACATTCTATCATGTTATATTGTATGTATTATATATCTACATATTATATACACATGTACATACACACATATTACATGTCATGCTATAGTGTATCTTATATGTCTACATATTACATCTACATATATACAATGCAAACTTACATATATTACAAGTCATGATATATTGTATGTATTGTGTCTATATGTTACATACATATATGCATACACACAACCATACACATATGCTATATATCATGATATAGTGTATCATATATCTACACATTACATGCATATACACACATACAAACTTACATATAGTGTAAATCATGATATATTCTATGTGCCATATATCTATATATTACATGCACACATATACATAAACACTCACATGTTATATATCATGATATAGTGTATCATATATCTACACATTACGTGCATATACACACATACAAACTTACATATAGTGTAAATCATGATATATTCTATGTGCCACATATCTATATATTACATACATACATATACATAAACACTCACATGTTATATATCATGATATAGTGTATCTTATGTCTATATATTACATACATACATACAACCTTATATATTTATATATTATGTATAATTATTATTATATACACACAAAAACTTACACATATTATAAATCTTGATATTGTATGTATTATATATCTATATTGCATACATATATATATATATACACACAAACATACACTTATGTTATATATTATGATATAGTGTATCTTATGTCTATATTATATACACACATGCAAACATATATATTATGAATCATGATATGTTCTCTATCTATATGTTACGTATACATATACATAAAAAACCACACACACATATATCATGATATAGTCTATCTTATGTCTAAATATTACATTCACACAAGCACACATACAAACTTACATATTTTAAATCGTGATACATTGTATTTATTATCTATATCTATGTATCACCCACCCGTATGTTGTTGTAACATCACTCCCTGATAAGCGCCAGATGGGTGGTCTGCACAGTAAGTCCTAGAGGATGTCAAAGGAAGGACTGATCGCTGAAGGCCAAGGAGGCCAGAAGAGGATGGCGGTGCGGGCCGCAGGAATGCGGTGGGTGCCCGGCGCCCGTTGCTCAGCGGCTCCAGTGTGACAGAGGGTGCCCGGATGTTGGTAACTGACGAGGCACAGAATCCCGGGCCAAGTGTTTCCATTCTTAATCCATCCGCTTCTCTTCGCCTCCTAGCCCCTTCCTGGCTGGCTCCAGGTCCCAGCCTTGGTCTCCTCTGAATCTGTAGGGAGTGAAGACAGTAGACGTAGGCAGGAGTAAAAGCTTTTCACTCTCTTGACTGATTCCTACCAAACTCTAAGCTCTGGATCCTCAGCTCCTTGAGGGCAGGGACCGTCTTCCTGATGCTTTGTTTCTTCTGTTGCACCCAGCACAGTATTCTTCTCATAATAGTTAACATTTAAGGTTTGCAAAGTGCTTTACATGTTATCCTGTCAACAACTCTGTGAGGTAGTTCCAGTTATTGGACCATTTTACAGACGAGGAAGCTGAGGCAGAGAGGGGTTATTTGCCCAGGATCTGAAATTGGATTTGAACTCAGGTCTTCCTGACTGCTGGTTTATCTGCTGTGCCATCTAGCTGCAGACATTGTTTGTCTGAGTAAATTTTGGCTTAGTGAATTGTAGTCAGAAGGAAAGGGAGGCACTTTCCTAGGGGACATCAAGGTACGTACCCTAAGGGGATCCTGTCCTCTTGAATCTAAGAACCCTATGGCCTAGATTCTGGGAGTGGGGGGTGGGGACTAGCCCAGCCAGACCCAAGGAGAGCCAGCCCCTTTCTCTGCCTCTAAGACTTTGTATAAATGGTTTGGTTGTTTCCCCTCTCCTCTTACCCTTAAATGTGTTTTGTTTCACAAGTGACCACAGCATCTTAACGGTCTGATTCACCTCATTGCCTAATCCAAACAACACCCCTCTGGGAACCCCATGTCACAGTGTGGAAACATTATTGCTGTTGCTTGAGAAGGATGTGGGCCAACATCAGGACTAGGTCACCCTAAAATGATTTATTTCTTGCTCCCCCACCCCAGTCTGGAGCAACCAGAAAAGATCTCTCTTTTAAAAAAATGAACAAACAAACAAACAAACAAAAACCCCAAAACCCTTATCAGACCGGTTTGGAGAATTCTGGGACTTCATCTGCTATTGTTTGAACCTGGGTGCAGCCCATGCTATTCCAGGCCTTTCCATCTCAAAACCTAAACATCTTTTATTCTATTGTAGAAAGAGTGCTTGTTGGACCTGAGTTCAAATTCTGTCACTTATTGCAACTGTGACCTTGGGTAAGTCACTTAACCTCCATAGACCTCAGTTTCCTGACCTGTGAAATGAAGGGCTTGGACTAAATATCCAAGTAGATGTTGGACTAGACTAAGGTCCCTTCCAGCTCTAGAACTATGATTCTGTGATCTGACATTAGGTGATCTTTGAGGTCACATGTCAGTCAATTGCCCTATAGCCTAATTTGCCATCTCAATGTCTTCCCAGACCAGATCACTTCCCCTGTGCCCCCCCCCCCATAAGTGTTGTCTTCCCTAAGCTTCTTGAGGGCAAAGATTATTTTTAATTTGTATTTGTATTCCCAGCACTTAGCACAGTGGTTGGCACATAGTGAGTGTTTAATAAATCCTTTTCCATTCATTCATGTTGGTTCTAGATCTCTGATCTTATGATTGGATTTTAATCCTGGCTTTTTTACTTACTGGGTATATGAACTTGGACAAGTCACCTGCCTTCTCTCAGCCACACCTGTAAAATGAAAGAATTTTTCCTAAATGATCTCTAAAATAACTTCCCTGCTCTAAATCTTTGACCCTAATACTTTGTTGGCACAGCGGATAGAGTTCTGGGCCTGGAGTCAGGAAGACTCACCTTCCTGAGTTCAAATCTGGTGTCAGACACGTAGAGCTGTTTGACCTTGGGCAAGTTACTTAACCCTGTTTACCTCAGTTTCCTCATCTGTAAAATGAGCTGGAGAAGGAAATGGAAAACCACTCTAGTTTCTTATAACAGCAACCACACTGGCATACCCAGGATGGCTGCTAGTGCAAGTTCTTTTATCTGCTTTACTAGGAAAGACAGCTGTTTTAGGGGTCAACAAACTTCTTTAATTAAACAGAAAAAAATAGAGAGAAGAGAAATAAAGACCAATAGACAGGGCTGTGCTGCCTGAATGAAAGCTTTATGTCCACCAGTGAATCGAGAGAGCCTGTGCCTCTGAGGAGCAGGGAGCTCTGAACATATGGCCACTCAAACAGGCGATCACATCTTTCTCATAAAGCAAATCCCCAAAGCAAAAGCTCACCTCTCAGAATATATACTCTCTCAACTAATAGGCTCAGTGCCTAATTAGAAATTAACAAAAGGTGTGTAAGCCTTCCTACAAGCAAGCAAGCTTCCCTTAATGGGCTCTACACGAGGCCTATTGATGGGCAGGGAATATCTTATTCCCCATTAACCTTACATATCTTTGCCAGCATCTTTGCCAAGAAAACCCCAAGTGGGGTCACAAAGAGTAAGACATGACTGAAATGACTGAACAACAACACTTTGTTATCATCAAACAAACATTTGTTGGGCATCTCTTTTGTTTGGGGCATGGTACTAGACATCGGACACAGAGAAATAAAAGACACAATCCTGGTCCTCAAGGGAGCTTACAGTCTAGGATCAGAACTTCCAAACATTGCAGTAACCTCTTCAGAGGGATCTGAAGTACCAGAGGAGTCTGGTGCTGCTCGAGTTTTAAGGTCACAAGGACTAAAGGAAGCTCAAGGAGTCTTCGCGTTTATCTCTGGTGCCTCTAGGTCAAGTGCTGAGAAAATGACTTAAAATTGTAGAAGTTCAAGCCTAGAAGGGTCCTGAGAGATTATTCAATTAAAAATTGACCTTCTTAGCCCTTGCTAAGGATGGTTGGATTAGGGAGAGGCAGGATGATGGAGTGGAAAAGAAGGGATTGAGCAACTGTCAAGAGGCTTTGGTTCCAGTCTCCCTTCTGTGAGACCAAAAAAAGATAAGTAATTTGTCCAGTGTCACATCTGATTAGTGTTAGAGTTCAACTGGAACCCAGATTTCTCCACTCTTTGTTCTTGGCCTCTGGAGTCTTTCCTCAGCTGGGGCAGCTAGTTAGCAAATCCCAACCTGATTGGGTTTGTTCAAATGGCCAAAAAAAAATGGGCTGCTTTCCTCAAGTCCATCAAATTAGAGTCCATCTTATCCGATCCTTTGATAAAATTATTGATCGAGCAAGCAATGAATTAATAAGTACCTTCTATTTGTCAAGCACTGTTTGCTAAGTGTTGGGGGTACAAAACCAAAAGGGAAACTGGCCCAGTCTTCATTTTAAGAAGAATCTGTTATGGACACCAAATCATGAATACATTGGAAACTGAGGCAGAGATTCCTTGACTCATTAGGAAGAACTGCCTTCTCTAGAGTGATAAGAAATAAGTCTTTCTTTTCCCCATGGCTAGGGTAGACAGAATCCTAGAGGGCAAAGATGGAGAACTGGTTAGTATCTCAGAGATATAGTTACTGATTTGGGCATGTACCAAGAGGACTTAGCAGGCTGTCATAACAGTGATTTTCATACACACATACATATATACATATAAACACATGTGTATATATATATACATATACATATGTCTACTTTTATATAGATAAATTCCTCTTTATCCTTTTCAAGGCATTTTCAACCCTCTTGAGAAGAGTAGCACAAAGATTACGATTCCATTTTACAGATGAAACCGAGATAGAGAAGAAGGAAATAAGCATTTATTAAGCACCTACTATATCCCAAGCATTGTGCTAAGTTCTTTACAAATATTATCTCATTTGAGCTTCACGACAACCTTGAGAAGTGAGTGGTAATATTATCCTCATTTTACAGTTCAGGAAACTGAGGCAGATGAGTTAAGTAACTTGCCCAGGGTCCTACTTTGAGAGAGTGTCTAAGGCAGGATTTGAACTCAGTTCTTCTGGACACCAGGCCGAGTGCTCTGTCTTAGCTGGTCACCACTTTGCTAGCTCAGACAAGTACATGGGCACATGGAAGGCGCAACTAGAACTGGAGCCAAAGCCTCTTGACAGTAGCTCCGTCCATCCTTTCTTACTCTGTCATCCTGCCTCTTCCTAACCCAACCGTCAGATCCATAGCAAGAGCTGCAAAGGGGGATAAACAGGAAAGAAAGATCCAAAGGCTGAGCAGTCACTAGCTTCCCCCAAATAGGTCAGCAGCATTGGGTTCTGGGGGTTGCAAATCGAAACCATCTGTTCTGCAGTTGTTCCCGGGCCCAGCCCCTTCCTGTGTCTAGGCAGAAGGAGACTCTGTAGACAAGGTGGGCGTGTCCTCTTGGGCTGGCACCAAGCAAAATGGAGGCAACACCCCTCAGCCCAGGATAAAGAGCATTGATCCCTACCCCCATGTTGCAGACCTCTCCACATGGAACGACTGGAAGACAATCAGGTTAATTTTATACTAGTTACTCTAGGGGTTCCCTGGAGCTAAAGATCAGTGTGACACAGAGGGAGATGGAGTAAGCCCAGAAGGGTTCCTGGAAGAGGTTGGATTTGAAAGATGTTATAATAGGTCTTAAGAGCAAAAGACCTTGGTTCAAATCCAGATCCTGCTGTTTACCTCATGTGACCTTGGACAAGTCACTTCCCTCTGTAGGCTTTGGTTCCCTTTGTATAAAGGAGGTGAGACAAAATGGACTCTAAGATCCCTTTCTAGATCTCAATCACCATGGACAGGATGAAAGCCTTCTAGGAGAGGAAAACAGTATGAATAGAGATGCAAAGGTAGGGGTGATCATGATGCAATCATGGGACTGTCAGGGGCTGACCTGATTGAAGAGGAGGATGTATCCTGGAGGTTTTGAGAAATAAATCTGGTTGGACTAGGAAAGAGAGGGCTTTGTACATGTTAAAATATTATATATTATGAGCTATTGTAAGCCTTTCATTTCAGTTGTTCAGTAGTGTCTGACTCTTTGGGAACCCTGTGGGGTTTTTTTCTTGTTTGTTTTTTTGTTTTTGGCAAAGATACTAGAGAGGTTTGCCATTTCCTTCTTCAGGTCATATTACAGATGAGGAAACTGAGGCAAACAGGGTTAAGTGACTTGCCTAACGTCACACAGCTCTAAGTGTCTGAGGCTGGATGACTCCAGGCTTGGTGTGCTATTCACTCTACTGCCCCGAGGCTTTCTCTAGTTCATAGGATTTAAATTTATAAGGTACCTCACAGTGGTTCTTACTAGCACAGTGTTATGCTGGAGTGCTAGATTGGTGTGCTTTAAATTGTATGGAATTTACACTTGCCCTCAAGTGATACTGGTATCTCCCACCTCTCCTGTAGTGTTCCAGGATTCCTCAAAGCAAGTGAGCAAAAAACAAAACAAAACAAAAAACCAAAAACCCCACAACAACAACAACAAAAAACCCAATGCTACATCCCTCTTCTTATAGATAAAGAAACTGAGGCTCTGAGTGGTTAGAGAATTTGCCTGAGGTAATAGAGATGGGATAATAGAGGTGGGATAATAGAGATGAGATTTGAACCTAGATCCTTCAACTCTATATCTAGTCCTCTTTCCACATTGTAGCCACATTGTGGACCTTTGAAAGCCTTGCAAGAGAAGTTTGGATTCAGTCATTTGGGCAATAGGGAGCCCTGGCAAGTTTTTGAATAGGAATTCAAAATGATGATGACAAAAATCTACTAGAGTAGCAGGTCTGCAATTTTGTGAACCAAGCAGTGTGTGTGTGTGTGTGTGTGTGTGTGTGTGTGTGTGTGTCTGTGTATTTATATGTGTATGTATATGTATGTGTATGCGTGTGTATGTGTGTGCGTATGTTTTCTAATAGGAAGACAGCAAATGTTCAGCGCCTGGCTGACGGGGCAGGGAGCCCAGACATAAAGCATCCTCAGCAGTTTTAGTTCCCTGCATTGTGACTAAGCAAGATGAGAAAATGAGATCCTCATCTCCAGGCACACATGGCATTCTTTCGGATGAAGCCCATGCTCATTTTCAGAAGGGGCTCTAGCCTGAAAGCCATGCTGTATGGCGGAGGACAGCAAAATAACCTATTCAGTTCTCCACCCTTCCCCCTCGAGACTTTGAAGCAAAAGAAAAACCATCATCTGGGACTAAATCTTAGAATGACAGAGCCAGAAAGGATCTCAGAGATCCCTTCATCTGACTGTCTCATTTTATATATGAGGAAAATGTGACCTAGAGAGGCAAAGTAACATCACTAAAGTTAGTGGTAAAACTGGTGCCGGAATTCAAATCTCTGGACTTTGAATACCATGCTGATTCTATTCAATATGGAGTGTTGATCGAGGACCTCCAATGTGCCCAGGTCATGAAAATGCAGTTCACCCCAAGGGCAAGAGTAGTCTTCCTTGTCTCCCTCATTCTTTGCCATGCCATGGTGCTATGGGTGAATGACACACACAATTGATAAGGAGTAATTTTTTAAAGGGGCAGCTAGATGGTACAGTGGATAGCATGCTGGGCCTGGAGTCAGGAAGACTCATTTTCATGAGATCAAATTTGGCCTCAGACACTGGGCAAGTCACTTAACCCTTTTTGCCTCAGTTTCCTCATCTGTCAAATGAGCTGGAGAAGGAAATGGCAAACACTCCAGTATCTTTGCCAAGAAAACCCCAAATGGGATCACGAAGAGTCAGACATGACTGAAAATGACTCAACAACATTTTTTAAAAACTAGATTGATACCCAAATGATGAAATGAAGAGTGCTGACACAGAGTCAAGAAGACCCAAGTTTGAATCCTGTCCCTGACACTTATGAGCTGTATGACCATGGACAGGTCTCTGGGCCTCAGTTTCCTCATCTGTAAAATTGAGACTTTGAAATCAAAGGACCGTAAGCATCTTTTGGCTCTCTGTCTATGATGCTATGAAATGGATGCTCTAGCAGAGGAAGGGCTAAAACAGAGATGTCTCCATTGGTCCTTGCGCAGTTCTGCACGCACCTTACACACACACCCATCCCTCCAACAACTTGTCAACACTAATGCCGTCCTTTTCTCCTCACTCGAGCTGGCAAAATTCTAAAAACAACTGTGTACATGTATTTTTGTGTTAGGAAAAAAAATACTGTGGTTTAGTCATCTAAAAAACATACCTAGCAACTCTAATAAATCATTTTCAGGACCTGAAGACAGGATAGAATTAGCTTCCATATGGCTTGTGTACAAAGGAGAGAAGAGCTCCCCCCCCCAACCCCCAACCCTTCCTACCTTGTTAAAGGGCTATTGATTCAGCAATAACATGAATGGTTCTTCCTTCCTGACTTGGAGGCACACCCTCTGCAGGTGGTTGCTGGGCTAAGTGTTTGCCAATGTGGCTGCTCTAGCTCTAGGGGCCTTCCCCACTATGACAGTGTACATCTAGAGTTCATTTCTACCAATAACTATTAAGCTATTGTGTCCAAGGCACCGCACTAGGTGGTGAAGAAAGAAAGAAAGAAGAAAGAAAGGAAGAAAGAAAGAAAGAAAGAAGAAGGAAGGGAGGAAGGAAGGAAAGAAAGAAAGAAAGGAGGGAAGGAGGGAGGAAGGAAGGAAGAAAAAGAAAAAGAAAGAAAGAAAGAGTAAGGAAAGAAACGAAGGAAGAAGGAAAGAAAGAAGGAAGGAAAGGAAGGGAAGGGAAGGAAGGAAGTTTTTTGAAAGGAAGGAAGGAAGAAAGCTAGAAAGAAAGAAAGCTAGAAAGAAAGAGAAAGAAAGAGTTTTATTCTCAAGGAGTTTACATTCCTCTTCCCCCTCCTTTCTGCCTTTTCAAATCTTGTCCCTTCTATAAAATCTTGCCTGGCTACCCCATGCTACAAGTGTCTCCCTTCTGAACTCCGGTAGCCCTTAGTGTCTGGACAACTCATGTATACTTAAACCAGGGCTGTCCAACCTTAGGTTTTTATTGAAATAATAGACAATATATTTTGATTTGCCATTTTAGTGAGAGCTCTGAGGTAGCTTGGCTTCGTTTACTAAAGCATTTATGTAAATTTCTATGCTTGTAGGCGGCCACATTTTGGATAGCCCTGATTTAAACAATTAGATTGCCTTCTATTGTTATTCTTTTGTTGGGAGTGTTAATTTTATCTCCAATTAGATTTTAAGTTCCTCGAGGATAAGGCCCATGTACACATTCCTCAGTTTGACATTCAAGGCCCTTTACAATCTGGTTTTATCTTACATTTCTATTGCTGATCACTCTTCATGTACTCTAGGCCTCAGCCATCCTAGATTGATCATTTTTCACTAACTGAAAACATGGTTGCTTTTCATCTACTGGGGAATGTAAGACCTTAGCCTGAAAGGGCCAGGGTCTCCCAGTGCATCCTGGGCCATCTCTAGTTTTCCTGGTGAATGTCTGGCCACTGGACCTAGATGGCTCTGAAGGAGAAAGTGAGGCTAGTGACCTTGCACAGCCCTCCCTCACTCAAATCAAAGTCAATTGCAAGTCATGTCATCATTTTCCTCATGTCATGGTCTTCTTAGAGAATTAAGGACAAACACACAAACTCAGTCCACGCTTTCCTCCAGCCACTCCTTTTCTCAGACTATCTCCTATGTCTAGAGTGGTCTCCCTTCAAAAAAAAAAATGTTTCCATCTTTAAGCCCAACTTGTGTCAACTTCTCCATGAAGCTTTCCCTGATGCCCCCTTCTGGAAGCAATCCATGAGTGTGCTGGAGTCAATTCAAGCTGGCTCACAAAAGCCAGTTGTTAAATTTTCATTGTGAGAGTTTACACCCCAGAATTTGGCAAGGGCTTGCTCCATTGTTTTATTGATTTATTGGTGGAGAAAATGTTATCGATGCAGATTGAAGTGAATGTTGTGTCCTGCATATTGTTCTTTTTCTAGAGAACCAATTGCAAAACTACTACCATACCCCTGAAGCCATGCCCCCAAGTTCTCATAGCACTCTCCTTTGTATCGATCACATTTCACGCATAGAGACAGGGAATTTTATTGGTATAGGGTGTTCTCAGGTAAGGAAACTCCCTCCATCGATGCAAGTGTACAGATTTTCTGCAACTTGTAGGCCCAGAGGTTTGCCTAGAAATTAAGCAAATTGCCCAGGGTCACACCATTGGTGTGTGTCATGGCTCCAAGACTAGCTCCCTCTACACTAATCCAGGCTGACTTTTCTATCTTAATTCTATGCTTGTCATTTTGTAGACATGCTGTTTCTTCAGCTATAGTGATTGTAAGCTTCCTGAGGGCAAGGATCATGTCTCTTAGGTTTCGTTTCTCCCATGGCACCTAGCACAGTACCTTCCACCTGGTAAGCCTTTAGCAAATATTTGTTGGTTTGAATTTCAAAGACTTACAGAGTCTCAGGGTTAGAAGGGACTTAGAGGTGGTAGCCAGATGGTGTAGTAGATAGAGTATTGGGGGTGGAGTCAGGAAGACCTGAGGTCAAATGTGGTCTCTGGCACTTGGTTGGTTGGTTGTTATCCTTCATTCTTGAAGAGGACCAAAATGACCTTGCTATGTTGGGGTCAAGGTACAGGATGCCCAACTATGTCTGGTCAGACCAATATGAGCTCAGAAGGTTACCACAGGTTGGGTACAAATAGTCCATATGAACATTTGGAGTAGAGATGTCTCTAAATTTGAGCACCTCACATTTCTTTTGAGCTGTTGTAATTCTGCTTTGCTCAAAGAACACAGTATCATATTTGATGTGGGTACACCATGCAGGGCAGTCCTTTGCCGGAGTCTCCCACAGCACACAATGGATTCCAAAGTTCTTCAGAGAGACCTTGAGAGTGTCCTTGTATCTCTTCTTCTGACTACTATGTGAGCTCTTTCTTTGACTGAGTTCTCCCTAAAATATTCTTTTACGCAAATGCACGCCTAGAACTTACTAGTTCTGTGATCCAAACAAGTCACTTAACCAATGTCTGCCTCAGTTTCCTAGAATGTAAAAAGTGGATAATAATAGTACCTAATTCCAGAGATTGTTGTGAGGTTCAAATGAGATAGTGACAGATAACAGAAGATAATTTGTAAAGCACTTAAGCACAGTGCCTGACACATAGTAGGTACTTAATAAAGGTTTATTTCTTATCTTCCTTCTTTCCATAAATCCAGCCTGTACCCGAGCAAGAATCTCTTCTCCACAATACTTGACAAAGGCGTCATCTAGCTTCTGCTTGAAAGCCCCTTGTGAAGGGAAACTCCCTATCTTCCCAAGTAGACAATTTCCTTTCAGGATACCTCTGATTATTGAGGGAGTTTTTCCTTACATCAAACCTTTATTTCCCTCTTAGGAATTTCCACCTATTACTCTTTGTTCTTCCATCTTGTTTGAAGTCAAGCAAAACAGATCTAATCTCTCATCCACATAGCATCCTTTGAAAATGGCTGTTATGTACCCAAATCCTTCTCTCCTCCAAGCTACATTTCCCCAGTTCCTTTCACAAATCCTCATATGGTCTGGTCTCTAAGACCTTCATCATCCTGGCCCTTTCCTCTTAAGGTCTGACACCAAGAGATAACTATGGTACTCCTGGCTGTTGACTAGAAAGCTGAAGCCAGGAGGATTGTCACTTTGCTTGTTCTGGACTCTGTGTCTCTCTTAATATAGCCTAATATTTCATGTACTTTCTTAGTTGCTATGTTGCATGGTTGACTCATATTGGAATACATTAAAACCCAGATTTTTAAAAAATTTGAACTGCTGTCCAACATTGCCTCCTCCAAATGTACCTGGGCAGTGGCTTCCTTGAGTTAAAGCAGAGGATTTTAAATTTATCCGTATTAAATTTCATCATGGAGAGGCAGCAGAGCCTAGCCCTAGATGACAGAGAGCCAATTTCAGAATCAGGAAAACTTGAGTTTGAGCCTAGCCTCTGACCTATACTGGCTGTGTGAATCCAGGCCACTATTTGAACTTCTGAGTGCCCCCAATCAACACTCTAAGAATATACATTACAAAATGTTTGCTGATTTACATTGGTAGAGGCAATTTCCTCATTGGATATTGCCTGTATCATTAATTCATAGATTTGGACAAAAAAAATTATCTCATTCAATTCATCCCATCATTTGGGTCTATCAAGATCTTTTTGGATCCTTATTCTGTCATTTCATGCTTTGTATAGTATCATATCTATGCTTTCACCCATTTCACCACTGATGAAAATGTGTAATCTTTTTATTATCATAATGCCTACCACAGGAGAGGGTACACATTAGATACTTGATAAAGGCTTGATTGATTCCTTATTTGATTTATCTCTTCTTACATTCAACGTGCATTTATTGAGCTCCTACAACATAGACAGGCTCTTATTTTGACTAAGATTTTCTAAGCTGGCTCATTTTCTAATAAGACCCCACAGGGCAGCTTTCAATTAAATTGACAAGTTTTTGTTACATGCCTACTACGTGCAATGGCCACACCGTCTTTCCAATTAAGTTGGAAAGACAAGACTTATAAGACATTAACCAATGAGAGTTCAGTATAAGATGGCACAGAGTCAGATGCGGAGCTGAATATGATCGAAGAGATACCAAACTGTGTGGGACAGAAAGTGTGATGAGTCATCAGCAGGTAGGGAAAGATAATAAGTGAGAGCCATAATTATCTGAGAACGCTTCATGAGGAAGGTAGGATTTAATCTGAGTTGTTAACGATGAATAGGACTCGGGTAGGTGAAGAATTTAGCAATTATCTTGGAATGCCATTCAATTTATCAGCTATTTTTTTCCCCTAGTATCTACTATGTGCAAGATAAGATACCATGGAAAAGCACTAGATCTGAATGATAAAACATGGGTTCAAATCCTGTCTCTTCCATTTACTGCCAGTGTGACCATGGGCAAATCACTTAATCTCACTAGTTCTCAGTCTCTTCACCTGTAAAACAGGGTAACTGAACTAACTGATCTCTGAGGTCCCTTCCAACTCTCAATCTGTACTTTTGTGATAATGGGCTTCTCCAAGATCCAGCAGAGCTTCCAAAATGACACCCATGTCCATTCAAAAGAGACCAATTGAATGAGCCCCTTAGGAAAAGACAAATGAGTGAAGAATGTTTTTGTACAAACCAGGACATGCAGTTGGAATGGGTAGCCTGTTGATTCTGTCCACCCATACGTACGCCTCGGCCAGGCACTACAGATGGACAGTGAGAGAGCCAGAACTGAATAGGAGGGAGCAAGCAGGCTGGATGGAATTTGGGGATTGCACAACACTTGAATGGATCCTGAATTTCTCCCTGATACAAACCCCCAGATTTTTAAATGACAGTATTCTCCTGATAAATGTCTATGGCCGAAAATCTTGGAACAAACATCGCAACCTCCAAAGAGTCAAATTTGTAAGTGACCCAAAGGGCAATGGAGAGGAGCATGGTAGGCACAGGTAGGCTATTGCATACAAGGTGTCCCAAAAGTCTTAGTGCAGTATTCAGTCAGCAAACATTTATTAAGCACCTACTGTGTTCCAGGCATTTTGCTATGTTCTGGGGAGACAAAGAAAGGTAAAAGATAGTCGCTGCCCTCAAGGTGCTCACATTCAAATAGGAGGGGGACAAGACAGCATACAAAAGGAAAGTGAGAAGATTGGGGGGAGAGGAAAGGTACCCACTCAGTGGGGAGAGGGGAGATATGGTAAAGTCCAGAAGATTACAGCAAGGTGGGAATAAAGAGATGACTGACCTGGGCTCTCTCTTTAAATGGAGGTTCTGGGACCAGAGCTGTTCTCCCTCCAATCAAAGGGAGAGAGGGCCCTCAGGGGTGGAAGATACTGACAGGAGTGAGTTCCAGGACTGACGCTAAATTGCAGGATGAAGACGTTCCTGGGGTATGATGGAGAAACGATTGGGAAGGAGAGCAACTGGGTGAGAAATGAAACTTTAAAAAGTCTTAGCACAGTGCCTGGCACACAGTAGTTGCTTAATAAATGTTTACTGGATTAGATCGACTGGATTGGATTGGGACTCCCAGCATTACCAATGATGATTTGCACACATATAAAGCAATATGAAAGACATCATTCAGAAAAGGTGTGGCATGAAGAAGGGGCAGGGGCGGGGTGGGGAGCAGGGAGTGACCAACAGACCGACTGCTTGGGCATTGCACCATTACTTTTGGGACTGTTACGGATCTAGATGTGGCAAGAGAGGCCGTTTAGTCCAACCCCTTGATCTCACAGGCAAGTAAACTGAGACTCAGAGAGCTTGCCCAAAGGTTGCACAGGTAGCAAGTATCTGAGGGAGGATTCTCTCTGATGCCAAAGCCTCTTTCTGCTGTACCCCTCTAGCTCCGTGTTAGAAGATCAAAAAATAAAGGCTCTCAACCCTTTTTTATGTCATGAACCTATTTGGCTGTCTGGTGAATCCTATGGACCCTTTCTTTAGTGTGTAAAATAAAGAGGATAACAAAGGAAATGAAGTTCCTAAGGAAACTAGAGTTATCAGAATATTTGAAAATATAAGTTTACACCAACTTTAACAGACTTAGCTCTTCTCAGCAATACCATGATCCAAGACAATTCCAAAAGATTCATGGTGGAAAATGCTAGCCACATCCAGAGAAAGAACTATGGAGTCTGAATGCAGATCAAAGCAAACTATTTTCTCTTTCTCTCTTTTTTTTCTTTTTCATAGTTTTTCCCTCTTATTCTGATTCTTATTTCACAACATAACTAATGTGAAAGTATATTTAATATGATTGTACATTTATAGTCTATATCAGATTGCATGCCATTTTGGAGAGGGGGGAGGGGAGGGAGGGAGAAAAAAATTTGGAACTCAAAATCTTATAAAGGTGAATGTTGAAAACTATCTTTACAAGTAATTGGAAAACTATTAAGTGGGAAAAGAGAAAAAATAGAAGCTCATATATTTTAGCTTATGAACCTAGAAAAGGGCCTTCAGTAAATTGCTTTAGTTATCTCTGGAGAATTTATAGCAGGAAGAGATGTCATGGGTGCGTTGTGGTCCACTGGGGGGAAATACCCACACTGATGAGATTGTGAATCCATTGAAGTGTGTGCTAGAAATGGGGATATGAAAATAGATAATGCACACATTCCATTCTTAAGGATCTTAAAATTACAGGCTTCCTGGGGAGAAGGCCATGGACACTAGTAGACACAAGATACAAGGGAGAGTATGATGACTGTGAAGATGTCTAAGCCAAGTAGTCTAAGAGATTGAGTAAGAAGTTGTTTCTTTCACCTAGAGGTCAGGGGATAAATGGTACAGGGTCAGGGAAGGCTTCATGGTGTGACACTTGAGTTGACCTTTGCAATAAAGGAGAGACTACAGTAGATAGTAGGGGGAAAGGGAGGGGATTCCATTCTTAGCATAGGGAATAGTGTGACCAAAGGCTCACAGATGGAGGGGAAAGAACAGAATAGGCATGTTGGATGAGGAATTGTCCAATTTGGCTGGAATATACAGAGTATATGAAGGGGAATCCTAGGCATTAAGTTTCGAAAGGTGGTTTGGAGCCAGTTTGTCAAGGGCCTTGAAACCCCAGATCAGAAGTTTAAACTTCATTTTACAGGTGATGGGGAGCCACTGAAGGTTTTTGAGTGAAGGAATGGCAGAAAGAGCCAGCAAGAGAGGTCTCTTCTACCCCCTTGCCTCTTCTCTTCCCCAGGGTAACCTCTGGCACACTCTTTAACCATTGGGAGAAGCCCAGTTTTAATAAGGGCTGTTAGCATGGTACTCGGGCAGGCCTTGTATGTATTGCCAACACAGGAAATACATCCTGCATGTTAGCTCCCCATAAGCAGGCAACTGATGCAACATTTTCTGCCAGGGATCAGGGCTGATTCTGTGTTGGACATCACCATCAAGGTGCTGGCCCCAGAACTGACCAGAAAAGAGTCTCTTGTCTTTTATTTAGTTCATGAGCTGACCCTAGGTGACCTCTGGGAGGCTGTGGGATCTGTGAGCTCAAGAGAGAGGCATGTGCACAATGGGAGAGAAACACATCAAAATGTCTGGAGAGGGAAAGCAAGGGGGTATTGGCAGGGATGGGCTGTTGGGAGGATGGCTGAGCACATTGTGATTCCAGGGAGGGGCCCAAACACTTTGAAAACCAAACATATGACCTCAGCAACTCCAGTCTCTGCTGTTTTTATTTTTTTATGGAACCCTGTGGAAAGAGGAGCGATTGGGCAGCCTTAACCCTTCTAAGGAGGTGGAGCAGTTTTCCCTGCCTTAGTTAAACCAACACCCCCTTCCCCGGGTATCCTTTCAATCAATAATGAAATCCATCCAACTTGGCCTAGTAGAAAGAACACAGTATTGAGAGTCAGGAGACCTGGGTTCAAGTCTCAACTCTATCATTAGGTTGTTGCAGATGTTTCAGCAAATTGCTGATCTGTGCCTCAGTTTCCTCATCTGTGAAATGAGGGTGTTGGAATAAATCAGAGGTTCCCAACCCAAGATAAGTATACATTCAGGGACTATGAGCATCCAGTCATTTAGATCATCGACTTCTTGAGAACAAGGACTGGTTATTTTGGGGGTTTTCCCCCTTTTTGGTATCCTGAGTACTTAGCACAGTGACTGGCTCATAGTAGGTGCTTAATAAATAATAGTTGATTTGATAGACTTGGCTCTTCTCAGCAATACATGAACTCATGTATTGGCTCATAGTAGGTGCTTAATAAATGATAGTTGATTTGATAGACTTGGCTCTTCTCAGCAATACAAGGTTCTAAGACAGCTCCAAAAGACTCATGATGGAAAAAGCTATCCATAAACGGAGAAAGAATTAAGGAGTCTGAATGCAGATTGAACCATATTGTTTGCCCTCTCTCTCTTTTTTTCTTCTTTTGTGGTTTTGTTTCTTCTTTCTCATGATTCATTCCATTCGCTATAATTCTTCTTTACAACTTAACTATTGTGTAAATAAGTTTAATGCGAAGGTATATGTAGAACCTATATCAGATTACATGCCATTTTGGGGAAGGAGGGAGGGGGAGAAAATTTGGAACTCAAAAACATGTGGAACTAAGTGTTGTAAACTAAAAATAAAAAAAAATTAAAAACAAACAAAAAAATGATAGTTGACTGACTGACAAGAAGTAGGAGGACTATTAGGTAAATAACTTTGCCATCCTCCTGTAATATTCCCAAAGTAATAAAGTTAGTAAAAAATGTCTTTGTGTACCAAAGAAAGTTTTCATGAAAAATTAATCTGTTTTATTTATTTCTTACATGTACGTGTACGGTAAACTCTAGAATTTATTTCTTTCCATATTGAATAGAGGGGACAGAATGGATTCCTGCAAGCCAAGGAATATATAGACCAAAAACCAGGTGGCACATTACTAAATTCCACAATGTTGTTGTTGAGCCCTAATCCATGTTCGGCCGTGGGTGAGCAGCTGCAAGGCCTACGGAAAAGTATCAGGCGCTGTCTCTGCCTTCAAGGCTCTGCCCTGCTTTATCTGGGACTTAAAGGAACCAGGGAGGTCAGGAGTCGGAACTGAGGAGACAAGATAGATAGATGAAAGCCGTATAAGGAATAGGCAGTGTGCAGGGGAAGGCAGGCTAGGTTGGGAGTCGGAGCACCTGGGTTTAGTTTTTTGATTTATTACTTACGATAATTATTTACAGTTTGTAAAAAAATACGGGAGGTTGTTAGGAAGATAATATTTGTGAGATCATATTTGTTAAGCTCTAAGCACAGTGTCTGCACATAGTTAGGTGCCTAATGAATGCTTTTCCCCTTCCCCTGCTGCCTTATGTGGCCTTAGGCAAGTTACTAAATATTACTGGCCTTCATTTTCCTCATCTGTTAAGTGGGGCGGTGAGGGTGAGGGAAGTAGATGAATTCAAAATTCCCTCCAAGTTCCAAAGCTATCATGATCCCATGGTAATAAACCTTTGAAAGGTCACAGTGAAGTATGGCCGAAGTACCAAATGAGTGATGCATTGGAGACCCGAGGAGGGAGAGGTCAGGTGATGGAGGTGGAACTGTGAACCATACCTCGAGAGAGAAACGAGCCTCATTAACTCTAAGATCATGGAACCAGAGCTGGCAGGAACCTCAGAACGCACCCAGTCCAACCCTTCTTTCCTTTTCCCTTTTCTTTCCAACAGGAGGAGACTGAGGCCCATAGAGGCCAAGGGGCTTTTTCAAGGTATACAGGTAATAATGGTAGCCGTGTAGCTTGGTGGATAGAGCACTGCACTTGGAGTCAGGAAGAACCGAGTTCAGATTCAGCCTCAGATGCTTACTGAATGTGTGACCCTGGGCAAGTCACTTAATCGCTGTCTGCCTCAGTTTCCTCATCTGTAAAATGGGGATTAGAATAGAACCTACCTCATAGGGGCGTTGTGAGAATAAAATGAGTTCATATTTGTAAAATGCTTCGCAAAAATGGTAGCGATTGCCATTATTATTGGAGAAGGAAATGGCAAACCCCTCCAGTATTTATACCAAGAAAACCCCAAAAGGGGGCATGAAGAGTTGGGCATGACTGAAAAAACTGACTGAACCACAACAGCAATCTACATTATACTAAATGAAGCTAATTCTTAATTACTTCGGAAAATTTATCCAGACACGGTGGTACATGTTGGTAATCCCGAGTGCTTAGGAACTTGCGGCTGGCAGATCTCTTGAGCTTGGCACCTCAGAGCTATAGTGGGCTATGCCAACTGATCAACCAGGTAGCTGAACTAAGCTCTGCATCAGTAGAGTAAGCCTGTGGGAACCCAAGACTGCCAGAATGGCTAAAGAGAGGCACGTCAGAAACAGCCGATCAAAGCTGTCATGCTTATCACCAGTGAGATCAGGCCTGTCTGTAGCCCTTGCACTTTGAGCCTGGGTAAGATGGGGATAGCCAGGTAAGAAGGGAGAGAGGAAGGAAGGAAGGAAGGAAGGAAGGAAGGAAGGAAGGAAGGAAGGAAGGAAGGAGGGAAAGAAGGAAGGGAGAGAGGGAGGAAGGTTGGAAGGAAGGGAGGAAGGGAGGGAGGAAGTAAAGAAGGAAGGGAGGGAGGGAGGGAGGAAGGAAGGAAGGGAGGGAGGGAGAGAAGGAAGGAAGGAAGGAAGGAAGGAAGGAAGGAAAGAAGGAAGGAAGGGAGGGAGAGAAGGAAGGAAGGAAGGGAGGGAGGGAGGGAGGGAGGAAGGAAGGAACAAAGGGAGGGAGGGAAGGAGGGAGAGAGGGAGAGAAGGAAGGAAGGAAGGAAGGAAGGAAGGAAGGGAGGGAGGGAAGAAGGAAGGGAGGAAGGAAGGAAGGGAGGGAGGGGGTAGGGAGAGAAGGAAGGAAGGAAGGAAGGAAGGAAGGAAGGAAGGAAGGAAGGGAGGGAGGGAGGGAAGGAGGGAGGGAGAGAATGAAGGAAGGAATGAAGGAAAGAAGGAGGTTGGGGGGATGAAGGAGGGAAGGAAGGAAGGGAGAGAGGGAGGAAAGGAGGGAGGAAGAGAAGAAGGGAAAGGAAGATGAAGAGAGGAAGGAAATCCAGAAGTTTATCAGTATTGGTAACTCCATTGATAGAGATCACAACTCCTCCCTGCCTTAGTAGATGAGTATAGTCACAGAACAGTATGGTCATCAAGCTGGAAGGGGCCTTTGCACTCTATTTCTTCCATCTCTCATCATTAAAGAAAAGAGCTAAGGCCCAGAGAAATGAATTGACTGATGCTGTAGGAATTTAAAAGAGGGAATGATCCCTGGATGAATGAGGATAGTATGGGGAGGCTTTATGGAGGAGGTGGGCCTGGAGTTGGTCTCTGAAGAATGAGTAGGAATTAGATGGGCAAAGAGGAGGCCACTCCTGCCTGGGAGTGTCATGGGAGTAAAGTCTGGTGGCAGTTGGTGAGTCCAGAGAAGGCCGGCTGCTCAGGCTAAAAAGAGTTAGAAGGCAAGTCTTCCCCCATTACAATGTTGTCAGAGTGTTTGTTATGACCTTGGCAGAAGCAGACGGAAAAGGAAGATGGGGGTAGGGTGGTGGTGGAGAGGTGGGGATGGGGGTTGGGGGAGTGGGGGTTGGCATGCAGATGTGGCCTATTGATCAATATTTTCTCCAAGTCAGGCAGGAGGAGCTGTTCTTCAGGAGAGGAGACAAGCACCAGGCCTTTGTCCCTCCTGTGAGATAATGAGGGCCTTTTGGAGATTGTGGGAGCTGTGAGCAGGGTTCACTTCGCCTGTGTCTCAGGCCCTGTCCTGACCCTGACACCTTCCTTGGCTCTCAGGCATATTGTGACTTCAGAATGAAGTCATCCTGTTAGCACTTGGAGAGACTGAAGTTCGGACGGGCTTGGTCGGTGCAGAATCATAAAATCATAGACCCAGAGCTGGAAGGGACTTTAGAGGCCGTCTGGGCCAACCCTATCATTTTACAGATGAGGAAACCGAGGCCTACTGTGGTTAAATGACTCTCCCAAGGCCATGAAGATGTTTGCCTTCATCCTGGAGCTATTAATGACAGTTAGTATGGACCCACAACCTAAAGCAAATCAAACAGTAGGACAGGGAGACTCTCCAAAGAATTTTTAAAAAATTCTGTATCTCCTGCTTTTTCTTATTAGGGAGGCAGTATAGTGCAGTGGTTAGGGTGCTGGCTCTGCTGCTTGTTACCTGTGTGACTCTGGACAATTCACTTGCCCTCTCTGAGCCTCAGTTTCCCTAACCACAGAATGAAGGGATTGGAGTAGAAAGATGGCCTCTAATATCCCTGGCACTTCTAACTTTGTGATCTGTTTCTCCCTTCCAATAGCACAGTGAGATCCCATTTTTTATGTAATGTGCTTTTAATAGAAATACCAGTTCTATTAAGCCAATTAACACATAATTTACTCTCTCTGAGGCTTAGTTTTCTGATCTGTAAAATCAGGAGACTTTACTAGATTACTTCTGAGGTGTCTTCTAGCTCTAAATCTATGATTCTGGGAAGTTTAGGTACATCCTTGCGCTAAAGAAAACTGTTTCTTTGGCCTTCTAATAGACATCAAACTCCTTGTGAGCAAGGACTGTCCTTTTTTATAATTTTTAAAATTTTAGAATCCCTAGGGATTTAGATCCCCAGCATAGTTTCTTATATACCACAGTCACTTAATAAATGTCTGTTGGAATGAATTTAATTCCTGAGAAGATCTCAAAGCACTCAGTAAGCAGGATGGGGCTTGCTAGTAATGATATCAACCATCACTGGGACATGCATAGCCCACCCTAAGCTCTAAGTGAGTCCTGTCTTGTAGTGGATGGACACTGAATTGGGAGACCTGAGCAACAGAGTGACAAGGACGGAGCACAGGTTCATATAAAAAGGAAGGAAGGAGGGAGGGAGGGGAAAGAAGAAAGAAGAGCGGGACGAAGAGGGAAAGAAGAGAAAGAAAAAAAGAAAAGGAAGGAAAGAAAGAAAAAGAAAGAAAAATGACATAGGAAAGAAAGAAAGAAAGAAAGAAAGAAAGAGAGAAAGAAAGAGAGGAAGGAAGAGAGAAAGAGAGGAAGGAAGAGAGAAAGAAAAAGAAAGAAAGAAAGAAGGAAGGAAGGAAAGAAAGAAAGAAAGAAAGAAGAAAAGAAAGAAAGGAAGAAGAGAGAAGAAAGACAGAAAGGAAGCAAGAGAAGGAAGGAAGGAAGGAAAAAGAGAGAGAGAGAGGAGGAGAGATGAGAGACGAGGAGAGAGAGAGAGAGGAGAGAGTGATGGTCTGGAACTGTGGCCTTGGTAGTAACAACCAGAGTAAAGGTCAAACACTTTATTCTGTCATTCATGGCTCTCTACATACATTCTCCCTTTTCTAAACTTGTACAGCACTAATCCTCTGTCTGTAGTCCTCAAATGGAATTTATGCCCTGCTTTGTAGTGTTACCTGACATTTTTACATGTGTGTGCCACTGACATATGAATCATGGGATTTAGAACTGGAGATTTCCTTAGAAGTCATCTATCGTAGCCTCAATTTTCACATGAGGAAACAGAGGACCAGAAAGGGAGTAAAGCATTTATTAAGCACCTACTATGTGCCCATAGCTTGGTGGTACAGTGGAGCAAGTGCCCAGCTCAGAGTCAGGAAGACTCGAGTTCACATTTGGCCTCAGATGCTTACTAGTTGTGTGACCCTGGGCAAGTCACTTAACCTTGTTTGCCTCAGTTTCTTCATCTGTAAATGAGCTGGAGAAGGAAATGGCAAACCTCTCCAGTATCTCTGCCAAGAAAATCCCAGCTGGGGTCATGAAGAGTCAGACATGACTGAAATGACAAAACACGCCGGGCACTGAGCTACATACTGTACAAATATTATGTTATTTGACCCTCACAACAGCCCTGCAGGGTAGGGGCTGTCATTCCCCTTACGCAGTTGAGGAAACTGAGTCAGACAGAGGTTAAGTGACTAACCCATGGTCACATGGCTAATAAATCTGTGAGGCTGGATTTGAACTCGGATCTTCCTGACTCCTGGTCCAGTGCTCCATACACCGAACCACCTAGTTAGGTAAGTAACTCTCCCAAGGGCCTCATCAGTGGTAAGTAGCAGATTCAGTATTTGAATAATAATGATCATAATAATTGGCATTAATAGAGCCCTTTACAGTTTTCTAAAGTGCTTTACCTTCATGATCTCATCTAGACTCACAATGACCCTGTGAGATGGGTATCTTTAAGTCCATTTTACAGATGAAGAAACTGAGGCTCAAAGAGCTACACTAACTAGCTGGTCACAGAGCTGGTTGGCACTGGAGGTGGGATTTAGCACTATCCGCGGTTCCTTCCACATCTCATGACTCTAAATTCAGCGTTCTTTCCAAGCCCCTGGCTGGACAGTGCAATGGAAAGAATATAAAATTTGGAGTCAGAAGATCAGACCTCCCTGCGCTGTGCCTCAGTTTCCCCATCTGTAAAATGAGCATAATAACACATGTGCTTTCCACATCACTGTACCTTGTAGAGCAGAGGACATAACGTACACACAAAGATAAGTTGTAAAATGTCATATGAATGTGAATGATTATTGGGACCGTGCCATAATAGAATCACAGATTTAGAGCTGAGACCTTAGGGAACATCTAGCTCGACTCCCTCACTTTACAGGTGGGTAAACTGAGGCACAGAGCAGTTGAAGTGACTTGCTCTGATTCAAACCTAGAGCAAAGTCAAGTGCTCTTTCCACTATTCGGTAGTTGCTTTTAGTAATTTATGTGCTAGAAAAGCTCAAAGAAAGAAAATTCTCTCTTTTCCTTGCCCCAAGGAGAACAGGGGAGCAGAGTGTTTCTTAAAGGCCAAGCCGAACCTCCTCTTGACAGTCTCTCCAGCTCAGTTAGCTGCACTAGGGGTACAGAGCACGAGGCCTCTGCATCCCTGGGGTGCTAGGGGAAAACATTCACGGGGAAAAAATGCCAGCTGAGCCCAGGCTTCTGCTGCACCCATTCTTCTGTAGTCCAAGAGACACTGAATACTTTTCAGAAAAGCACGCTGAGTTTTGGAGCTCCAACAAAGGGGTATTTAAAAAGTCATTTGAGGAGAAGAATGCAGTCAAGATCTTGCCTGCCAATTCTAAGTTATGCCTTTTATACAAATATTCATCTTTTTTTCTCATGAAGGCTAGGAGGAAATAGAAATAGAGAGAGAGAGAGAGAGAGAGAGAGAGAGAGAGAGAGAGAGAGAGAGAAAGGGCAAGAAAGAAAAGAAGAGATGGGGAGGCAGGAGGAAGAAGAAAGGAGGAGAGGAAGGAAGGGAAAGAGAAGAGATGGGGAGACAGGAGGAGGAGGAAGAAAGGGGGAGAGGAAGGAAGGGAGAGAGGAGAGGAGACGGGGAGACAGGAGGAGGAGGAAGAAAAGGGGAGAGGAAGGAAGGGAGAGATAAGAGGGGAAAAGAAAAAGAGAGGAAGAGGGAGAAAGAGAGGAAGAGAGAGGGGGAAAGGGGGAGGAGAGAAAAAGATGAAGAGGAAAAGAATAAAGGGATGGAAGAAAGAAACAAAAAAGAGAGGGCAAGGTGGAGAGGATAGAGAAACAAGAATCAAAGAGAGACAAAAGTAGAGTGACCAGGCTTCCCTTTGAAGGACACCTCCTTTGTCCCTGGAGAGGCAGGCACACCACATGGGCGTAGGCATCCGGGGTCTGTGGGGCATCAGAGCCTCTGTGAGCAAGGAGCACAGGCCCTCTAAGATAAGAGAGAGAAGTGGGCCTCAGGCCAGGAGGAGGAATCTTGCTTCCAGAGTGAGGGCAGCTGATAATCGTTTGTCAAGAGAGCTGAGCTCTATCTGCCTCAGACCCAGTGACCTCAGCTTCTGCCTTGTTCTCTGGGTCTCTGAAGAGTGAACCCTGCTGGGGGGGAGCAGCACAGGAAACGATCACGGTATTTAATTTAACAAGCCTTTATTGAGCCCAGACTGTGCGTTGCTAGGTGTCATGGAGGTAACAGGAGAGAGAGAATCATGGCACTTTATGATTTACAAAGTGCTCGCCTCTGAACAGCCCCATGAGGTGGGCTAGTGCTGGGGTTCTTATCTCTATATTACAGGTAAGGAGGTACAGTTCAGAAAGGGCACCCCGAGTCACCGAGCAAGTAAGGCAACAAGTCAACAAGCATTTGGTCATCACCTTCCAGTGCCAGGGACTGTGTTAAGCACTGGAGATGCAAAGAAAAGCAAAAAAAAAAAAAACAGTTCCTATTCTCAAGGAGTTTACAATCTAATGAGAGATGGGGAGATGACATGGAAAGTACTATGTGCAAACAAACTATATATGTTATTTATACATGTATGTATGACACATACATGCACACACACAACTACTATGTACAAGCTATATATACACAAACAAAACTATGATGTACAAACTATATATAACATATAAACACAAAAAACTATGTATAAACTATATATATACACACACAAAGCTATGCTGTACTAACTATATATAATATATATGCACAAAACTATGTATAAACTATATATACACAAAACTACTTTGCACAAATGAAATGGATATATGTGTGTATATATGTATATACACAAGCTACTATGTAAAAACAAGCTACATATATGTAAAACAACTATGTATAAACTATATATATAAAACTACTACACAAAAACTACTATACGAATACAAACTATAAATTATATACAAATAAATTATGTATATACACATAGGAAACTACTATGTACAAGCTTATATGTATACATGTATAGTTTGTACATATACATAGTCTATACGTAGCAGTGTATACATCCTTTATACATAGTAGCATATACATACACAGTATATATACTATACATGTAGCATATGTATATATGATAGTGTATCTCTAATAGCACTATATGCATCATATATAATAGTACATGTATATCACACATACATGTAGGTATATGTAATAACATGTATGTGTACACACACATATGTAAGGACCACATATATTATATAGAGAGTTTGTACCATGTGTGTGTATATATGAATATACATGTGTATAATATATGTATTATGTATTAAATGTATACACATATAAAATAGAAATATATACATGTATAACTAATTAATCTCAGAGAAGGCACTAAGATTGAAGAGGACTGGGAAAGGCTTCTTGCAGAGGCAGAACTTTAGCTGAGACTTGAGAGAAGCCAGGGAAACTGTCATCAGGAGGGAGCCATGTTTCAATGAATGCAAAAAGATGGCAAAAGCAAAAGATTTAAATGAAAGCTAGCTCACCTATGGAGAAGGGGTTCCAGAGTCAGGGGGATCTGAGCTGAGAGAGATGGGAATAAAGGAGGGGTTGGTGGGGGATGGAGAATAGAGTACTGCTTCAGGCCTCATGCCTGATTTTGTCCTTGTATCACCACTGCCCGTCCCATTGCCTGATTCGTGTGTTGGTTGAACTGGAATCATGGAATTGGGAGCTAGAAAGGGTCCAACCCCTTCATTTTATAAAGGAGGAAATTGAAGCACATGGGCCTTAAGTGACTTTGTCCATGACCATCCAGTTTGTAAATGTTGCAGAATCCAGGTCATTGGACTCCTGGTGCGGGGATCTCTTCACCACGCCGTGCCAACTCTTGAAGATTCTATCAGTGAATGAAATTAATGGGAAATAAAAACAAAACAAAACAAAGCAAAATGCTGGTTATTCATATGGCCCAGCAAAAAAAAAAAAAAAGAAGGTACTCGCTATGTGTAGGAACCCTGTGCTAGGCACAGTGGGGAGTATCAAAGCACACAGTTCTAGGGCAGCTAATTAGCACAGTGGATAAAGGACTGAACACAAGGAAGTCAGGAAGACCTGAGCTCCAATCTGGTCTCAGACACTTACTAGCTGTGTGACCCCAGGCAAGTCATTTGACCTCCGTCAGACTCAGTTTCCTCATCTGTAAATTGGGGATGATAATAGCACCTACCTCCCAGGGTTCTTACAAAGTCCAAATGATCTAATATTTATAAACCTTAAAGCACTGTAGAAATGCTAGCTCTTTTTGTAGCTTCTTCCATTCTGAAGCTTATAGCCTAGTATAAGGGCCTATAATGAGAGTCATCATGGAAAGAGCCCTAGATTCAAAGCCAGGTAGATCTGACTGTCTCTGACACACAATAGCTATATTACAGTAGCCAGCATTTACCCGTTCTCTTTAAGGTTTGAAAAGCACTTTACAAACATTATCTCATTTCATCCTCCTAAGAACCCTGGGAGGTAGGTGCTATCATTATTATCCCCGTAGGTGAAGTGGCCTGCTTAAGAGTCACTCAGCTAGTCAGTGTCTGAGGCTAGATTTCCAGACTCCCGGATCTAGCACTCTATCCACCATGCTGTCAACCCGTATGGCCCTGGATCAGTAATAGCCATCTTGGGAGTGAAGAATTCAAGTTCAGAGTTGAGGAGTTTTGAAAGTCAAGCGGGTCGAGTTTCATTAACTGTGTCTCTAACCCTTGGACAATGAAAATCCATGCTTGAAGGCCCTGAGGACCATTTCCTGCCTTTGTGTTGATTTTCAACTCAGACAGCACACATCCAATCCCAAAACTTCAGACTCAAGATTGCTGACATCTGGGATGTCCACTCACTCCATCTCCTTCCTGCCGACCTTCAACAATTCCCTTCTGTCCCCCAGGAATCAGTTTTCCTCATGTATTAAATGAGGAGGTTGCGCTGGAAGACCTTGGAGCATCCTTCTATCAGACTTCTTAACCCACGGTCTATGAACTGGGTTTTAAGGTTATTTTGATGACTGCATTTCAATACAACTAGTTTCCTTTGAAATCTGATTTTTAAAATTTTATTATTCTGAGAAAGAGCCCATAGGTTTCATCAGATTGCTGAAGGGCTCTCTACACAAAAAAAGTTTTGATTCCTATGATTTAGGACTAGAAAGGGCTTTACAGTATCTTGCCTGGCACAAAATAATCATAATAAGGATGATAACAATAAATAATAATCATAATAGCATTTATTTATTCCTTTATGGTTTGCAAAATGTTTTACATATAGTATCTCCTTTAACTCTCACAACTGTAACTCCCCAGTTGGCCCAAAGATCACTTGTTATGCCTGTCTTGCTATTAAATCATATAGCTCAGATTGTGTTTCCTTGGTTATTATTAATTATCCGCCACACAACAACCCTGTAGAGCAGTTGCTACCATTAATATCCACATTTTACAGATGAGGAAACTGAGGTCTCTGAGAAGTTAAGTGAGTTGTTCAGGGTCACACAAAGAGTAAATATCTGAGGTAAGACTTGAGCTCAGGTCTGTCTGGACTCTTATCTGCTATAGGCTTATATAATCTTTCCAACTGGAAAGACCTCTGAGATCATCTAGTCCTCATTTCCCACCCCTTGAAGGGTTCCTTTCTAGAGGATTCCGACCAGGCTATGAAAGCTGAGGTCTCTCAAGATGCCTTCAGCTGACCCTCTCTTTACAAAACTAACAATTTAACCTTTCCCTGATAGGAAACATCATCAAGGCCTTGGTTGCATAACCAACGGGCTGTGGTCGGTAACAGCCTCTGGAGATTGCTTTTGGTGGTTGCCATCCCTTTTCCTACCAGCCACGGTTAGAGGAGGGGTAGGGTGTGGGGGTTGTCACAGAGTGCTCAGAGTTCACTGACTCCTCCATCTCTCTGGGACATTTGCTTGCATACCTCCCACAGCAAACTGTCTCCAGGGCCCCAAGGTATGTTTTATGGGGTTGACCTGCACGCTGGACAAAGAGGCCCACCTGTTGCACTGGGAGGAGGGAAGGGAGCAGGAAGGGGAACCTGAGGTGGTTGCCAGCTCTCCTGGTGAAGGGCCCAGTAGAAAAGTTCTTATAAGCTAGGGGAGGTGGAGGGGAGGTGGCAGCCCCAGGTCAGCATGCCAAGGAAAGTCTGCCTGTAGCCATCTGTGGCACATGAGCCATATGGTGCTGAGCCCTCGTCTCCTGGATACAAAGACTGCTTGTCAGTTCGGTGAAGGGGGAAGAAGGAAAAGGTCAGATAATTTATTTGCTGCTGCATAAACAAAACAACCAGATGACTGAATTTTGCACTTACTTGATGCAGAAGGCCTTTCTGAAGGGATTTCAGTGGGGAAATCATGGAACCACAGTACGGTGGCATTTCCTCAGATCTCAGAGGTCATCTTGTCCAATGCCTTCATTTTATACCTGAGGAAGCCAGGCCCAGAGGAGTCAAGTGACTTGTTCACAGTCATATAGCTAGTCCTTGGCCGAGTGAGAATAAGGACATTTATTTCAATAGAGATTTATGCGTTTCCTACCAGGCTGGGCACTGGGGATTTCTTTTTAAATAGGCAATGCCTGCAACCATTCTGTAACTTAGAGACTTGGAGGGTTTCCTGGGACACTGAGAGACTGAGGGACTTTCCCAGGGTCACACTGTCAGTTAATATCAAGAGAAGGATTTTAACTCAACCAGTGAATGAGCATTTTATTAAGTGCTTAGTCTGTGCCAGGCCTTCTGCTCAGGTCATCCTGAGTCTAAGGCTGGCTCTCCATTAAGGCAATGCTACTTCTGAGTGCTGGAGAATAAAAAATATATAAAAATATTTAAAAAAATAATGGTGTGATAGGAAATATACTGTAATATACTATAAATATTTTTGTACAAATAGATCCTTTCCCATTTTGTTTTATCTCTCTGGGATACTGACCTAGTAGTAGCACTGCTGGGTCAAAGAATATGCACAGTTTTATAGCCCCTTGGGCATAGTTCCAAATTGTTCTCCAGAATGATTGGTCTAGTTCACAACTTTCCTAACAATGCATTTGTGTCCTAATTTTTTTGTCATGCCCTGTAGCATTTGTCATTTTTTCTTTTCTGTCGTATTAGCCAATTTCAAAGGCATGAGGTAGTATCTCAAAGTTTTAATTTGCATCTCTAATCAGTAGTGATTTGGAGCACTTTTTCCTGTGATCATTGATAGCTTTGGTTTCTTCTTCTGAAAACTGCCTGTTCATATCATTTGTCAACTGGGGAATGGCTCTTGTTTTTATATATTTGGCTTAGTTCCCTGTATATTTGAAAATTGAGGGCTTTACCGAAGTAACTTGTAAATCCCCTCCACTCCCACCAGTTTCCTGTTTTCCTTCTAATTTTGGCCGCATTAGTTTTGTTTGTGCAAAGGCTTTTTAATTTCATGTCATCAAGATTGTCTATTTTACTTCCCATAATTTCTTACTTTTGTTTGGTCATAAACTCTTCCCTAATCCATAGATCTGATGGGTACATATTTCCATGTTCCCTTAGTTTCTTTATGCTATCACCCTTTAAAATGATTTAGAATTTATTCATTCATTTTGATCTTATCTTGGTATTCAGTGTGAGATGTTGGTTTATGCCTAGTTTCTGCCAAATTGCTTTCCAGTTTTCCCAGCAATTTCTGTCAAATAGTCAATTCTTACCTGAAAAGTTTGGGTTCATCTTTGGGTTTATCAAATTCTAGGTTACTATAGTTTTTTTTTTTGTTACTGTGTACCTAATCTATTCCATTGATCCACCACTCTATTTCTTAGCCAGTACCATATTGTTTTGATGATTACTGCTTTGTAATATAATTTGAAATCTAAAACTGCTAGGCTGCCTTCCTTAACATTTTTTTCATTGATTCCCTTAATATTTTTGACTTTTTGTTCTTCCAGATGAATTTTGTTACTATTTTTTTCTAGCTCTATAAAATAATTCTTTGGTAGCATGATTGGTATGATGCAGAATAAGTAAATTAATTTAGGCAGGATTGTCATTTTTATTGTATTGGTTTGGCCTACCCTGGAGCAATTAACATTTCTACAGTTGTTTAGATCTGTCTTTATTTGTGTAAAATGTGTTTTGTAATTGTGTTCACATAATCCCTGGGTTTATCTTGGCAGGCAGACTCCAAGGTATTTTATATTGTCTGCAGTTATTTTAAATGGAATTTCTCTTTCTATCCCTTCCTGCTGGATTTTCTTAGTAGTATATGGAAATTCTGATGATTTATGTGGGTTTATTTTATAGCCTGCAGCTTTGCTGAAGTTGTTAATTATTTCAATTAGTTTTTTAATTGATTCTCAGGGATCTTTAAGTATAGCATCTTATCATCTGCAAAGACTCTTAGTTTTGTTTCCTTAGTGCCTATTTTTATTCCCTTCATTTCCTTTTCTTGTCTTTTTGCTATAGCTAGCATTTCTATATAACATTGAATAACAATGGTAATGGACATCCTCGCTTTGCTTCTGATCTTATTGGGAAGGCTTCAGGTTTATTCCAAATGCTTGCTCTTGGTTTCAGCTAGATACTACTTGTCATTTTAAGAAAGCTTCCATTGATTCCTATGCTTTCTAGTGTTTTTAATAGGAATAGGCGTTGTCTCTTGTCAAAGGCTTTTTTGCATATATTGATGATTTTTGTTATTATTGTTATTGATATGGTCACTTATTCTGAAAGTTTTCCTAATATGATCCAGTTCTGCATTCCTGGTTTAAATCCCACCTGGTCATAGTATATGTTCTTTGTGATGTTGCTGTAATCTCCTTGCTAGTATTTTATTTAAAAACTGTGCATTGATATTAATTTTTTTAAAGTTGGTCTATAGTTTTTTTCTCTGGTTTTGTTCTCCCTGGTTTAGGTATCAAAACCACATTTGTGTCATAAAAAGAATTGAGTGGGACTCTTTCTTTGCCTATTTTTTCAAAGAGTTTGTTGGAATTACTTTTTCCTCCAATGGTTTATAGAATTCACTTGTGAATCCATCTCATCTTAGGGATTTTTTCTTACAGAGATCATTGATGGCTTGTTGGAATATCTTTTTTCTAAGATAAAGTTATTAAAGTATTCTATTTCCTCTTCTATTAATCAGAGCAGTATATATTTTTGTAAATATTCATCTGTATCTCAGTTTTACTGGCATATAATTGGGTGAAATAACTCCTAATAAATGCTTGGATTTCATCTTCATTGGTGATGAATTCACACTTTTCATTTTTGATACTAGTAATTTGGTTTTCTTCTTTTTAAAATTAAATTAACCAATGGTTTATCTATTTTTTTTTTCATAAAACCAGCTCCTCATTTTATTGTTACTTAACATTGTTTTCTTTTAATTTTATTAATTTCTTCTTTCGTTTTCATTTGGTGTGTAATTGGGGATTATTCATTTCTTCATTTCCTATTGTTGTTGGTTTTTTTTTTTTACTTACATGTCCAAATCACTGATCTGTTCTTTTTCTCTATTATTGAGATGCAATTAGAGATATACATTTTCCCCTAAGTACTGCTTTGGCAGCATCCCACAAATTTTGGAATTTTGTCTCAATATCATTCTCTTTAATGAAATATTGATTGTTCTATGATTTGTTCTTTGACCCACTCATTCTTTAGGATTAGATAATTTAATTTTCAATTAACTTTTAATCTATGCCTCCATGGCACTTTATTAAATGCAATATGGTCTGAAAAGAATGTATTTAATATTTCTGCTTTTCTTTATTTAGCCATGAACTTTTTATGCCCTACTACATGGTCAATTTTGTGAAGGTGCCATATAGAGCTGAGAAAAATGTTGTACTCCTCTCTATTCTCATTCATTTTTTTTTCCAGAGGTCTATCATATCTAACTTTTCCAAGATTCTATTCATCTCCTTGTTTTCTTTCTTATTTATTTTATGGTTAGATTTATCTAGCTCTGAGAGGGGAAGGTTGAGGTCCCCCCACTCATAGTTTTATTGTCAATTTCCTCCTGTAATTCATTTAATTTTTCCTTTAAGAATTTGGATGCTATGCTATTTGGTGCATATATGTTTAGCATTGATGTTATGTCATTGTCTCCGGTACCTTTTAGCAAAATAAAGTTTTCCTGCTTGTCTCTTTTAATTGTCTGTTTTTGCTTTTGCTCTTTCTGAGATCATGATTGCTACCCCTACCTTTTGTTTTTTTTACTTCAGCTGAAGCATAATAGCTTCTACTCTAGTCCCTTATTTAAACTATGTATGTGTCTTCCTGTTTCAACAATATATTGTTAGGTTCTGGTTTCTAATCCATTCTGCCATCAGCTTCTGTTTTATGGGTGAGTTCATTTCATTCATATTCATAATTATGACTGCTAACTTTACCTTTCTCTCCATCTTAATTTCTTCTCTCTCTCTCTCTCTCTCTCTCTCTCTCTCTCTCTCTCTCTCTCTCTCTCTCCCCCCCCCCCACCATGTTATCCTTGCTTTAAAGTTTATTGCCTTCCCTTCTATCACCCTTGACCCCTGTCCCCCATTCCTTTCTCCTCTGACTTTGATATTGGATAAGATAGATTTGTACTACCAATTGAGTATGTATATATAAAATTCTCTTTTTGAACCAGTTTAGATGTGAGGTTCAAGCATTTCCTGCCTTTCCCCCACCATTTTTCCACTCCACCATAAAAGCTCTTCCTCGTGTGCTTCTTTTATGTGAAATAATTTCCCCCAATCTACCTCTCCCTTACTCCTTCTCCCAAGGCATCCCTCTTTCTCACCTATCCATTTTTTTTCCTTCATCATAACATAATTAACTCACTCCCACACCCTCTTTCTATGTAGAATCCCTCTAAGTATACTAATAGTGAAAAAGTTCTTAGAAGATACATGAATCATCTTCCCCATATAGAAAAGTACACAGTTTAACCTTATTGAGGCCCTTCTGATCTTTTATGTTTACCCTTTTATGCAACTCTTGATTCTTGTATTTGAAAGTCACATTTTCTGTTTGGCTCTGGTCTTTTCATTAAGAATTATTGAAGGTCTATTTAATCCATTTTTTCCCTTGAAGGATTATACTCAGTTTTTCTGGTTAGATTATTCTTGGTTGTAATCCCAGGTCTTTTACCTTCTAGAATATCATATTCCAAACTCTCCACTCCTTTCATATGATAGCTGCTAAATCTTGTATGATCCTGACTGTGGCTGTTGAGGGAGAAAAACCCAGGGATTCAGGAATCTCAAAGCTAAAGTTCCCAGGACTGGAGTTCCCGGTTGAGGGGGAGTACCCCTCAAGGACCTGAATACTGGAGAGGGTCGGGGTCATCTGGAATGAATTCACAATCTCAAGCATTCTTTAAGTCAAGGTGGCAAAGATTTATTATGCTTTACAGCAGGCAAGTGTTCTTAGGGAACCTGCAACCTTTCAGGGGTACAGGTGAAGTTTTTATAAAAGGCTTAGGGGGGAACATGTCAATTAGGTGTTTTGGGGTGGGATTAGGAAGTGGTTAAAGGGTGGTCAGTTCTTAAAGGAACATGCACTTTTTGTGTCTACTGAGCAGGCGTATTGCCCAGAGTTCACTGGGAAATATCCAAAGGGGCCTAGGAGGAGGTGTGGTTTTGACTGTGAAACATCACTAAGTGAACTATCGGTCAGGGCTGACTGTGAACATCTAGGTGGTGTTCATCAAATGTCTTGTTAGACAAAATAAATGTAAGAGAGTATACATTTGACTATATCTAGGATACATATCCATAGGGTCAGTAAGTAGTGAATATCATCAGGACCCAGTGCACAGCCAATTATCAGTACACAGGGAATAAATAGGCACAGCTGCCTGCAGTATCAGGAGGAGAGATAAGTATTTTGCTAGGGCATGCTACCCTGCCTTGCTAGAGAGAAAGTGCTAGGGCCAATGTTTTGAAGCTAGAGAGAGATGTGATTTTAGAATTTAGAGTTTTAGAACTGGATGTGGTTTTGGAAGTGGGGTTCAGGCACAGGCACCCAAGCAGAGGCTGTTAGAATTATGGTCCAAGCTCAAGCACCCAAGCACCCCATCATGGCTATTTGAATGGTTTCTTTCTGGCTGCCTGAAGTGTTTTCTCTTTCACCCTGGGGCTCTGGAATTTGACTATTGTATATCTGGGAGTTTTTACTTTGGGATCTCCTTCAAGTGGTTATTGGTGAATTCTTTTGATTTCTATTTTACCTTTTGGTTCAGGGATTTGGGGGTAGTTTTTCATGATAATTTCTTGAAATATGATTTGTAGTCTCTTTCTTTGATCATGGCTTTCAGGTAATCCAATAATTCTTAAATTATCTCTCTTTGTTCAGTTTTCCAGGTCAGTTGTTTTTTGCTATGAGATATTTCATATTTTCTTCTAGTTTTATATTTCTTTGATTGTTTCTTGTCTCATGGAGTCATTAGTTTCCACTTGCGCAATTCCAATTTTTAAGTAATTATTTTCTTCAGTGAACTTTTGTGCTTTTTTTCCCATTTGGCCAATTTTGCTTTTTTTAAGGAGTTATTTTCATCAGTTTCATCAGAATTTTTGTACCCCTTTTTCCATTTGGCCAATTCTGGTTGCTAAAGTGTAATTTTCTTCAGTATTTTTCTTTGTGTTTTTTGTTGTTTTTCAATCACATCCAGCTCTTTGTGACCTCTTTTGGGATTTTCTTGGCAAAAATACTGGAGTGGTTTGCCATTTCCTTCTCTAGCTCATTTTACAGATAAGGAAACTGAGGCAGAATTAAGTGATTTGCCAAGGGTCACACAGTTAGTGTCTGCCTGACTTCAGGCCTGGCACTCTATCTTCTTTTTACCAACCCCTGTTAGTTGTCTTTTCAAAATTTTCTTTTTTGGGGGTTGGGACTAGATGACCTCTAAGTTCCCTTCCAACTCAAAGTCTAGGATTCTATGAATATTCCTTTTCTTTCTTCCGTGAACTCCTCTGCTTTGTTGTAGTTATGTTGATACCTGGGGGTTAGGTGGCACAATGTATAGAGTGCCAGGTCTAGAATCAAGGAGACCCGAGTTCAAATATGGCCTTAAACATTTACTAGCTGTGTGACCCTGGGCAAGTCACTTAACCCTGTTTGCCTCAGTTTCCTCATTTGTTAAATGACCTGGAGAAGGAAACGGTAAACCACCCCAGGATCTTTGCCAAGAAAACCTCAAACAGAGTCACGAAGAGTCAGGCATGACTAAAAAAACAACATAACAACAGCAACATCATGTTGACGTCATTGTGACTCTAGTTCTGCGGTGTCCAGCTGGGCCATGAAAGTCCAGAAAAAAAAAGAACTGGTTGGGATTTGCCCCTAGGTTCCACTGTAGTAAATGACAAGGGTGTTCCATCCTCATTCAAAGATCCTTAGTCTCATGCAAGAAATGAAGTCCCAAGTCAGACTTTTCTCTTAACTACCTTTGAAATGTGTGCTATTTGCCATATAGTTTGACCAAATATGAATGAGTCGGTGCAATTGATCCAGACCACTAAGAAAACAGCCCTCAGTTGGTGGAGTGGTAGGTTTGCTTTCCTATGAGGATGGATCTGATTATAATAAATTATGATGGCTAGGTGAAACAGTGGAGAGAGTGTTGGACTTGGAGTCAGGAAGTCTTGGGTTCTAATCCCTGCCTTAGAGTCTTTTTAGCTGTGTGACCTCAGTCAAGCCATTTAGTGTTTCCCATACAGTTTCCTCACCCATAAAATGGGGATAATAATAGGGCCCTAGCTCACAAGGTCCTCGTGAGGGTCAGATGAGATTACGTGTCCACAGGACTTTGTAACCTATCACCATTATTTTTAAACACTCCATGGAACAAGTCCCACTGGGTCACACATCATGGCTAATGTACCAGAGCTACTGAGTAATGTACAGAGCTGCTGAGTGCGTTAGAACCTAATGGTGGCTCCCCAAGTACAGAGACAGACTGTGCCTCACCTTCAGACTGCCTAAGGGCAAGAGCTGTCTTTCTTTCTTAAGCTGGGAACTCCCTAAAGATAGGCATGGTGCCTTCCTTCCATTAGACTGGTAACTCCCTGAGGATGGGGAACATATCTCCTCCCTCCTGTGTTGCCCTTTCAAGGTCCAGACCACAGGATGTCGAATACAAGGCAGCTCTCGCTGTGACTTTTCTTGCCCAGTTCTGATCATATCACTCTCCTTCTAAAAAAATCTCCTGTAGGTCCCATATTCATAGCTCTGCGCTGTTCTCTTCACCTGTAATGACTTGTCTTCATTTCTCAGAATCATAGGACTGTAGATCTAGGGCACAAAAGAGCCTTGGAGGCCAGCTAATACAACCCCATCATTTTACATATTCGTTCATTATCTTCTCCCCTCCCAACACTTTAAAATTTCCCCATTTCTGTTGGGCTATCACCATCCTTTCTGCATCTTAGGTTTGTATCCTCAGAATTCACTGTCTCTTACTCAATTTTTCCAGTCATTTGCCAAACTTTGCCATTTCTACCTCCCCAACATCTCTCACAACCAGCCCCTTCTCTCTACTCAAAATAGCTACTGCCATAATTCAAGCCCTTCTCCAAAAACTCCAGTGAGTTCCTGTTGCCTCTAGGATCAAATAAAAATTTCTCTCTTTGGTATTTAGAGCTCTCACAATCTGCCCCATACTACCTTTCCATCCTTATCATACGTTACTTCTCTTTACACATGTTATGATGCAGCCAAAGCGTTCTTCTTACTATTCCTCGTACACTGTGACTGTGCCTCCCCCTCTCCCCCCATGCTAGGAAGGTGCTTTCTTCTTACCTTCACCAAAGAGGCCATTCTCTGCCTCATTTCTTACCTGGCCTTAATCACTGAATGGGTGTTGCCTCAGTCAAACTGAGACCTGATAAAGACCTTAGCTTAAAAAGGCCAAACTTTCCCACTGTATCTGGGGCCATCTCTGGTTGTCCTGATCTATATTTCTCCACTGGACCCAAATGACTCTGGAGGAGAAAGTGAGGCTGGTGACTTTGCACAGCCCTCCCTCACTTAAATCCAATTCACTTGCAAGTCATGGCGTCAGCTTCCTGATGTCATGGTCCTCTTGGAGAACAAAGAACAAACAACCTAGAATTTCTAGATTTCCTTCAAGGCCTAGCTCAAGTTCCATTTTATCCATGGAATGTTTCCTGATTCTTCCAGCTAGGAGTTATCACTCTCTCTCCCTCTCTCTGAATTCACACAGTACTCTTCCTGTTAACACTGAGGATATTCTGTGTTGGGCTCATTTGTATCTTTATCTTAGCATACATTTCTTCAGTGGAGGGGTCTAATTTATCTTTCTATCCCCAGAATCTAGCATAGTACCCTGGAAACAGTAGATGCACAGTAAGTATATGTCGAATGAATGAAAGAAGCCTGGTGGAACTGATGCCATACATGGCTTTCCCCTCTCCCTCACAGATGTCCTGGCGCCCGCAATATCGAAGTTCGAAGTTCCGGAATGTCTATGGGAAGGTGGCCAACCGAGAGCACTGCTTTGACGGGATCCCCATCACCAAGAATGTGCATGACAACCACTTCTGCGCTGTCAACGCCAGGTTCCTTGCCATTGTTACAGAGAGTGCAGGAGGCGGGTCCTTTCTTGTAATCCCCCTGGAGCAGGTATGATATTTTTGCCTCCTTTGCTGAAATACAGACCAAACTTCCGAAACATCCAGGGCCTTGGTAACATCTAGAAGGAATCCTGCAGGGAATTTCAAATCTAGCCTCCTCTCTGTTAGCCTGAGGCTGCTAATACAGTTTGTGGAAAATCTAGTTTCTTGTCTTTTCTCCCTTTTCTTCCCTACCTAGAAAGAGTCAAGACTTACCAACTATTTCCCTTTGAGGTTCTGCATATAGAGGTCACTTTTTTTTGGCACATTAAGTTGGAGGGAGGGAGCAATAACTGCCTGAAATTTGACAAATTCGGTGTGGTATAGTGGTAGGAACAGTGACTTTGGAGTCAGAGGACTTGGGTGTGAATCCTAGCCTTGCCACTTCCTTCCTATATGACCTTGGGTTTTCCATTTCTGGGCTTCACCTTTAGATTGTAAGAGGAAAGGTTAAATTAGATGATCTCTAAATCCTCTTTTCTTTCTGATTCCTGTTATTGGAATGCTTATATCATGCTGTCAAAATGATATGATAACAGTCCTGATTTCTATTAATAATCGATAAAGTATTTTTTTCAGGGCAGCTTTGTGGTACAGTGGATAGAGTGCTGGGCCTGGAGTCAGGAAGACTCAGATTCCTGAGTCCAAGTCTGGCCTTAGATACTTACTAGCTGTGGGTGCCTGGACAAGTCTCTTAACCCTACTTGCCTCAGCTTGCTCATCTGTAAAATGAGAACCGGAGAAGGAAATGACAAACCACTCAAGTCTTTTGTCAAGAAAACCTCAAATGGGGTCATGAAGAGTTGGACACAACAACAATAACAGAAAGTATTTTTTTCAGGGAATGCGCTTTGTAGTAGGGTGCATGTGTGAACGTGTGTGGAGGAGTGGTTTTGTTGGGAAGTTTCTATTATGTTAAAACAAAGTTATCAATTTTTAAAATTAAAATAAAATTTTTAAAGTCTTATGATTTGGAGTCAGAAGACCCGAATTTTGTCAGCAACTTGCTGGGTCACTATGGGAAAGTCATTTAACCTATCTGGGCCTCAGTTTCCTTATTTAAAAAGTGAGGAGATTGGGCTATATGATTTTTTTCAGATCTTTTCTAGCTCTAAAGAATTTGTCTTCTGACTTCTAAGTGTTTCTACTAGGAAGGGGGCAGGAGGATACCTGCAAAAAAAAATAGTAATGCCTTGATGCAACATTTGAGATCTTCAGCTAAGAAGACTTCCAGATATTATTTTCCATCTTTGCTCCCTTGGCCCCCTGCTATATAATTCTTCTCCTCCCCTCCCCCTATGCCCACCCTTGCGTGACTTTGGCAAATTAAATCTGCAAAACCTAGATCATAAAAATTTTAAACTCCCAGCCACTCAGAAGACTCTCAAGAGACACGTGGGAGTCGCAAGAGTCCTGTTAAGTGCTATCTGTCAGTCTCACTTGTTTATGGTTGAATTCTTCTCTCCCCGCTGACTCATTCCCACTCCTACCCTCCACTGAGTCTTTAGGAAGAGTTTTACATGAAAATTTTGCTTCCTGAAGTTTCCTGCGTTGGCTTTGGGTAGAGGATGGGTTTTTGGAGGCCTTTCTATTTGGGAAATACATACTGGGAGAGGGCTTGGACCAGATCATCTTTCCCACTCAGGCTGGCAGAAGAAACCACATCATGGCACATGTTGCTTCAGTGAGTGGAGATTGTGAAGGAACTGGGAACCCTTGTGCTTGGCAAACGTGAGCAGCATTAGCTTGTCTCCCTTCTGGTACTTCCATAGGGATTCTGAGAAGAATCTTTCCCCCAACCCCACCCTCAGACCTGGACAGGCCTAGAATCTAGTCCTGAGTAGAGATAAGGCTCTATGCCTGGATTGGATAGCCAATGGCAATAGGCTCTTTTTTAGTGCTGTGGGCTGGTCCCTATCTCTGCACTGCCCATCCTCTCTCACTTGTAAAATAACCATTGACTCACCAGAACACACCCTACCACCATTCCCAAACACTCTAGCAAGCCAGAGCTGGCCTTAGAGCTTTGGTCCTTAACTTTTGGAAAGGTTATCCATCCCTTTGCTTGCATTTCACAGGATATATACATACACATATACATATACATGTGCACATACTTATACACACATATACACATGCACATACAAATACACACATATACGTATACACATACGTATATACACACACAGAGAGCAAGAGAGATCTATACACACGCTATGCACACATATGTATACACACATACATATATGTTTAAATATGTAAGTGTACACACACATATTTATTTGTACACTGTAGCCCCATCTGGAAAATCAAGTTTTGGTTTTTTTTTTGTAAATGCAGTTTCATATCTTTCTTGCAACTTGGTGAAAAAATGGTCAGTATTCCAATCTTTGTAAATTAACTGTTTTGACTCTGGTAATATCTCATTTATCTAGTATGATTTAGGAAAACAGACCTTTTATACAGGTGTATTTTCTGGAATACATGAAAGTACTGATTATGTACCAGGTCCTAAGCTAAGCACTGGGGTTACAGATCCAAGCAAACAACACAATCTTTGCCACTAAGGTGATTACATTCTAGTAGCAAAAGATGATGCATATTTGCAAAGTGTCAGAGGGAGGGGTTCTATCAACATGACATGGACATGTGGTATGGAATGGAGATCACAAGAAAATTTCATGGTGGAGCTGAGTCAGGGAAGGAAAAGTTGAAAGCTTCTCAATCAGAGCCCGGTCTCCCAAGGGTGGGATGTTCAGTTCTGGTGGGAGGAATACAGGTGGCCTGGCATGGAGATGGCCTAGAAATGGAATCATGGGTCAGGGTCAGGGCCAAATAAGATGAGCTTGCCCCTTAAGGACCAAAACTCTGATTATTTTAGCCATTTTAGTTAGAAAAATTCCTGAAATGCATTACTCATTTTCCTGTTTTGTTTTTAGAAAATACTCATCATAATTTAATGTTTTTGATGACATAGATTCATCATTATGAGTATCAGTTACTAAAGTGTGATAGTGCATAGCACACAAAGGCTATTGAGGTTTTGTGCCTATCCTGAATGGCCAGAGGCTGCCATGCTGAAGAACTTACTAGAAAGTAGACCAAAAAAACCCAATCTGCTTTGTGTGGTTCTCCTGTCGGCTCTCTAATTTTGATTCATTCTGTTGCTATAATCTGTCAACATTTCTCAGTATTATCAGGATATCTCCTTGCTGCCTTATTTTATACACAGTTGACTGGGCACAGATCTGAGGATGCTGACAACTCTTCTAAGAGCAAAGTATATGGACTTTGATGGCTGTTTGCCTGACGAAGGCCATTCTCACTTATTTCTAGCATTATAGCTTTGCTACAGGAGGTTGAGGTTACTGAAGAGTCTAATCTGCAGATAAATGAAGTCTCACTGTAATGGTCAAGTGATTAAAGACTCTTCCTGATTATGTTAAAAGTAAAATGAAAAAGGAAATATTCAATATTAGTTTTTTCCCCCACCTTTTCCTTCCTCCCCAAGCCTGAGGAAGATGTGGCCTATGGGTTGAGGGAGAAAATGCTTGGAGTGGACTTTTCCTATGGATATTTTGCCAGGAGAGAAAACATCAGTGTTTGGAGCCCTGGGATATCTTGCTCCTTGGCCCACCCTTCAAAGAATGAGCTTAGCCTGCTTTGTGATGGAGAGTGTGTTGAATCCCTTCAAATTCACCTCCCTTTTGAATTAGGATTTGTGCTTTTAAAGTCTCCCAGGGTGGGAAAAATAAACAAAATTAAAACAGAATAACCTTTCACATTCATGGCAAGTTCAGTGGAGACATTGGCGGTGTCTGTCTAAGACTTGAAGTAATGGGCACCAGATCCCTCTTCCCTGTTATTGCTGTATAGGCCATTGTTAACTCAACCTGGGTTTGGATTTCCACTTAAAATTCAGACCAGAGCTCCCAACATTAGACCCTAACTCTCTCATTTCTGGAGTGGAATGTTAAACTGCAGATGTAAGGAACCGTAATCAGCATTCTAATTGCTTGGCACAGCTGGAAGGACCTTATGAATATTCCAAAAACAAGGTACTTTCTCCAAGTGGCCTGATTAACACTTGGCCTTTCAGTGCTGCCTACCCTCCTCCTCCACCCCTTTCCCATTTCTCTCAGCCTATGCCGGCCAGGGCAGCAAAATCTAGAACGCCACATTTTCATGCTCGGGAAGCTAGTTGTTGCTGCTGCTACTACTGCAGTGAAACCCTAAGGCCAGTTAGCCCCGGAAGTCCCTGCTGTCCTGACCGGCAACATGGTGTGATGGACAGAGCACTGGGCTGGAAGCTGTAGGGTCACAGATCTAAAATCTTGGGACCAAATCCAACTTTAAAGATGGAAGGGCTCTTAGAGGTCATCCGGTCTGACTGCCTTGTTTTACAGTTGAGAAAATTGAGATGAAGAGAGCTTAAGTCAAGAGAATCTTAGATCTAGTTCTGAGCTCTGGGACAGACTTGCTGCATGGATTTGAATGTTTCTTTGTCTCATTGCCTCCTCATTTGTCAAACAAAGATGAATTTCTTACCTCCGGGGTTTATTTGAAGGAAATTATGTGTGTGTGTGTGTGTGTGTGCGCGTAGATACACATATATACATACATACACACACATATATACACACCTATATATACACACACATATAAATATACATGTATACGTGTGTGTATACACACATTTATATGTATAAGTGCTTTTATAGGGCAGCTAGATGGTACAGTGGATAGAGTGTCGGGCCTGGAGTCAGAAAGGTTCATCTTCCTGAGTTCAAATCTGGCTTCAGATTCTTACTAGGTGTGTGACCGTGGGCAAGTCACTTAACCCTGTTTGCTTCAGTTTCCTCATCTGTAAAATGAGTTGGAGAAGGAAATGGCAAACCACTCCAGTATCTCTGCCAAGAAAACCCCAAAGTGGGTCACAAAGTGTTGGAAATGACTGAACAACAACAACAATGTTAAGTGCTTTTGCATGTAGATACACACATGCACATATATGCACCCTTATATATGTGAAATGTATACGTATATATGTGCTTATATAACATATATGCATAAGTACTTCAAAAGGTGTAGAGTACTTTAGAAATGGAATTTTGTTATGATTGTCATCGTTATGAAAAATTTATTCATGAATCTCAAGGAATGTGATGGAGAATGAGCATTGGATTCAGACCAAGAGGTGTAGGTTCAATTCCTGCCTCTGATACCACCTACATGCATGACCTTGAGCAAGTCAGTTAACATTTCTAGGCCTCAGTTTCTTCATCTGTAAAATGAGGCAGTCACCTTAAATCAGGGATTCTTTTTTTGTGTCATGGATCTTTTTGGCAGTCTAGAGCCCTTGCCCTTCTCATTACGATTTTTTTTAATGCATAAATTTAAATAGGATTATGATGGAATCCAATTATATTGAAATATGGTTATTAAACTATTTTTTTAATTCACAGATTCCCCTGAAATCTAGTCATGAATACCTTGAAGGTCTATGGATCCCAGGTTAAAAATCCCTAGATTAAATGAATTGTAAATTCCCTTCTAGTTTCCTATGATCCTTTGAGCCAATATAGGAAAACAAAAAAGTGGTCAAGTCTTCTCCTCCACTGAGAACCATGCAGGCTTAGAAGGTAGGCTTAGATGACAAGAAGTTAGTGGATGGGATCAGCAAGACAATATTAATATTCCTGGACTCCTCTAGTTGACAAGGAGAAGTTAGTGGAAGGGATTCCTGTCTGTGGAGGTTGGACAAGATGACTTCCTGATTTTCCCCATCCTTCAACCCTGTTCCCTTCCCCGCTCCCCACTCCCAGCTTCTGCGCTTGTTTCCTGAGATGTGAGGAGCCAAGGGATACCTTATGAATGGGACCAATGAAGATTTGGAGGCACCTTGTGAAATTGTATGTTTTTGTGCACAGAACAGATTCAGTAGAATGTGGAAAGAGCCTTCAAATATGGCCATCTAACCTGCTCCCTTCCAGTGTTTAAAAATAGAGTTGGATTATTCCATTCCTGGGAAACCAGAGTCTCTGGAAATAACCAGTCCCCTAGTTAATTCACATCCATATTTAGCTGAATATAATAAAGGTAACCTAGATACTGTAGGACTTATTCTGGGCTCAAATCCCTTTTCTTTCCTATAAAAAATAGTAGTTCCTGCCCTTCCCCAACCTGTTAGAGAGCTCTTGGTTTGTCATAGAGCTGGAAGGCCATCTGGCCCAACATTCTCACTATACAGGCCCAGAGAAGGAAAATCCAAAAGTTCCACAGGTAGTAAATAGCAAAGATGGCCCACTGTGTTAGCTAGGCGTCTTTCCCTGGAGCCAAACATGGTGTTCCTTGTTAGCTACTACTTGACTCCAAGTTGGCCTTCCAGGTTCAGGATGGGGGTGGGGTGAGGATAGTAGCTACATCTTCCCATGCCCAGTGAGCTGGGTTTCCTTTCCCTAGACTTTTGGCTACTTTCCCAACTCATCAGAATTTGGCTACAGAATGGGGCCCTCCCATGCCTAACCTTGGTATAGACATTGCAAGAATGGCCATATTCCTTCTACACCAAATCTGTTAAAGACCAATCCTCTCTTTACTTCTGGATCTGAATTTCACTTTGCTCCTCTACCAAATGGGAATAATGCTATCTGCACTGTTTACCTTACAAAATTTTTGTGAGAATATAATGATAGTGGATCTTTTCAGTGAACAATAGATGATGAATTGGGAAAGTAGACAAAAGTCTAGGGAAAAGAAGCTCATCAGAATTTGGCTAAGGAATTGGGCCCTCACCTGCCTAATATAGACATGCTGTAGGAATCGAGCATCCATCCATGATTGTGAAGTGCCTCAAAAAGTTCAAGGTGCTTTAGAAATGGGATGTATTATTATCATCATGAAAAAGCTTGGAAAGTGACTTCTTCATAAATCTCTTGGATTTGGAGTCTCAAGACCTAGGTTTGATTCCTGAATCGGATACTTAGCTGTATGACCTTGAAGAAGTCATTCAACTTCTGTGAATATAGGTAGTAGGTACTTTCAGAAGGTTTGTTGAACTGAATTTGTGTTACCCAAGGGCAAGAACCAACTTGAGGTTCCAGGGCTCAGAAGGCTTGGTCTCTGCTTGATGAGGTAGCAAATGGGTGTGCTTAAAGCCAGAAAGACTTAGGCTCAGATTGGAATTCTGACACTTACTAGATATATGAATCTGGATAAGTCATGTAAGCCTTGATTTCCTCACCTGTAAAATGAGGAGGCTGGAGCACCTGACCTCTGAGATCCCCTACAGCTCTAAATCTATGATTATAAGAATCCAAGGCATTGAAATGATTGAGTCCAACTAGGATCAACGACTGCATTAATCCCAGATGAAGATGGAGGAATCACAGGGCTAGTCGGTGTCCATGGGTAATCTATTTGGAGAAGAATAGACAAGAGAAAAGAATTAAGAAGGACTGGAGCACATGGACTTTCAGGGACATATTTATTGCCTATGGATCTCTTCCAATTATGTTAAGAGTACTCTTCTCTTTTAAACCCATGGCCACGTTCCTTCTATACCCAATCTGTTAAAGACCAAGGCTCTCTTTATTTCTAGATCTTTTCAAGCACAATAGAATGGTTGGTAGGCTGAATCTCAATGAATAAACAGATACTCTGTGTGTGTGTGTGTGTGTGTATGTGTGTGTGTGTGTGTGTGTGTGTGAGAGAGAGAGAGAGAGAGAGAGAGAGAGAGAGAGAGAGAGAGATTATTATTATTTCTGGGGAAATTTCTAGCTCAGTATAGATATACAAAACCACTGAAATGGCTTCCATGAATTTTAAGTGTAATTCTTAATGGTAATCCAAAAGATACAAGACAGTTTGGCATTTAAATTTTTTTTTGTTTTTTTGGGGGGGCAGGGCAATTAGGGTTAAGTGACTTGCCCAAGCTCACACAGCTAGTAAGTGTGTCAAGTGTCTGAGGCTGGATTTGAACTCAGGTCCTCCTGAGTCCAGGGCACCTAGCTGCCCCTGGCATTTAATATTTCGCATTCCTGTAAATAGAATGAGATTGGATTGCCACTACTAGATCCAATCGGGCCTACTTCAGCAGGTGGCTACAAGTAATTTTCAACTCCTAGAAGAAAGGAATTGCTGTCTTTGTCTCTACCATTCCAAGTGTTCCTGCCCAGGGAGGGCCCTCACCAAGAAGGTAAAGAGCAGTAGTATTTCCTGCTGCTCTGACTCTAGGAGACTCAATCACTCCACAGCCAACAAAAAATTGTTAAGTGCCCATTTCTGTGCTAGGCGCTGGTGATGCCAGACAAAAGAAGGACAGTCTCTGCCCTCAAGAACCTTACATTATAGTGGGGGAAAGGACCAATAGACGTATAAGTATGTGTATGATACATGCAAAATGAATACAAAGTAGTTTGGGGAAGGAAAATGCTATTATCTGGCAGGATCAGGAAAGCCTTCATGTAGACATTATCATTTTATACGAATCTTGAAAGAAACCAAGTGATCCTGAGTATATTTTAGGCATGGGGAACATTGAGGGCAAAGGAATAGAGATAGCAGATGCAACATCTTGTGTACAGAAGAAAGCACTCAGAACCTCCAGAAAACCAGCATCTCTAAGCTCTGCTTACTACTTCCCGTCACATACTAAATCGTTTCCATGTCTTCTCCTCTGCCCTCATGAATATTTGAGGTATCATCATAGTCTTTCTTTTCTAATGCCATGCTAGATAGGAGGGCTACTGGAGGTGCCATCCCTTTTCAAAGGACAATTCTGTTTTGAATCAAAAGGGTCCTGCCCTACTAACAACAGAAAGCTGCCTCAATACAGTCATATGACTTATGTTGGGGCTCACATTCTTCAGGCACTTCTGGTTATAGGTAAGTAGAGGAGGGGTGATTCATTATATTCCTCCTAAATTCTAAATAGTTAGAAGATAACGAAGTACCACTTGGGAATTAAGATATTGCAAAGGGTGGCAGAAGAAAAACACAGGAAGAGAAAATGAAATTTTTCTGGAGGTGGTAACATAGGAGTCCATGGCACATGGGCGTATCATAATGGAGTACAGGGTTGCAGTGACCAAGATCTGCACCCTCATATCCATCCTGTCTTTGCCTCCTTTATCCCTACCCCTCCAATAGTAGCCTTACTCATCTGGTCTTGCTCTGTGGTCAGCTGTTGAGTTTCAGATTTATTCAGCTGGCTATATCAATAATATTTTAAATATTTTTAAAAGTCACTATGGGGGGAAAATTTCCAGGATCTCAATCAAATGATAATATTGTACGGTTTACTTTCTGAAGTAGACCCTAAGATTTAAAGCTAGATGAGACCCTAGAGTTCATATAGTCCAAGCCCCTCAATTTATGGAAGAGAAAATGAAAGAGGGGAAATGACTTGCCCAAGTTCAACAGCAGTTAGGTAAAGTAGCAGAGTTACGTGGAATTGACACCTGTGTTCTCTGACTCTAGTTCCAACGTTCTGCCACACCCAAACAAGAGCGTTGAGTAAAGATAGTGTTATTTGGACATGTAGGAAGGGAATGAAACTGGATTCCAAAATAATCTTCTTACACGAAGTTGAAATATATAATTATTTCACAACATCTAAAGCCTAACTCCACTTGGGAAATACCCAGCGGAGACTGAGTTGCCCTCTTTGTTCTGTGAAATCGTTTTTAAAAAATCCTCAGTTAGATGATGGTGAGAACATGGCTTACATCATGGATTCAGCCTGCTACACAGAGGCTTTAGCTTCTTGTCTCTACACCTCAGCGTCCTCGGTGGTAAAAGGAGCAAATTAAATTTGATGGTAACTCAGGCCCATTCTGGCTCTAAATCCTACCGTCTTATGACCTAGACAAAAACTATGCTCTAAAGGTGGTAGCTTGGTATTGTGATCACCACTACTACTAGCATTTATATAACAAATACTATCTTATTTTATTTTTGCAACAACCATGGGTAGTAGGCAAAATTATGATCTCCTTTTTACATATAAGGAAACTGAGGCACAGAGTGGTTAAATGATTTGCCCTGGGTCACACAACTAGCAAGTATTCTAAGGCCAGATTTGAACTCAAGTCTTCCTAACTCTATATCTGAAGCTCTATCCACTACCTCCAAGTGGCTTCCAGTTATATTAAGAGAGTAGATTTGGAGGCTGACCTAGATTTAAATACTAAATGTACCACCAACTTGATAGATGTGTGACCTTGAGAAACTCACAGAACCTCTCTTGGCTCCAATTTAATCATCTGTAAAATGCTGGGGTAAGACCAAGCGACCTCTAGGACTTCTTCCACCTCTAAGCCCCATGATCTATTCATCAGATCTCTACTGATCACTTTTTATGTGGCTAGCACAGTGATAGGCATTGTCGGAGAACACAGAAGTATGCGACAACCTTTGCCCTTAAGGTACTTACAAAATGTCATCTAATACAGAAAGAACCTTGGATAAAACTTGAGAAGACTTGTTATGACTCTTGGCTCTATTACTACTTGTGTGACTTCAGACAAATCATCTTTCTGTACCTCAGTTTCTTCATCTGTAAAATCAAGGGATTGGATTACATGACCTCTAACGTCTCTTCCAGCTCTAAAAGTCCTATAATCCTTTGACCCTGGTGCTTTTCATGACCCTAAATCCTAAAATCCCTGTTTGGCTCTCTACCATCTTCGGCAGAGCTTTGCGGCATCTATCCTGATGCGCTGCTCACCCCTTTCCGAGGGAATGCAGAGCACATTCTCTAAATCCATTTTTCAGATTACTGTCAATTTCTCTTTGTTCCCCACTTGGTTTGGTGCAATTTACATCTCAAAGGCTGTGACAGTTTGAATGTGTAGTAAGTGACTGGGAAAAGAGAAAGAATCAAGATTTCAGAGAGAGGAGCAAAAACTTTGGTTTCATTTGTCTGAAATCTCAAGATTGACAGCCCGACTTTTCTTTTTCCCTTTTTTGGAAGCATGGCTATGACGTTTCTGTGTAAAATGATGGCCCTGGAGCTCAGCTGAGTGTACGGGCAAGGGCTTGATGTGTTACTCCCCCAAGAAGATGCAGGCAGGACTCCTGAGAGTAAGGCTTGGTAGTGCTGCTGCTACTGCAAAGTTCCCTTCTTTATCCCCTGCCTCCCCCCTCCCACCCCACCCCCAAAAGGAATTAAAGTATTCTTTGGTTAAACTAATTGTCAGGGTAAAAGTTAAGGGAAACTTGGGGTAGGGGGCCCCAAGAAATCAAAAAATCTAAGTCCCTGCCTTCCTGCCACATATAAAACTACCCCCAGAAACTATTTGGCCAGAGGTCAGCTCCTCTCTGAGAATCATTTTGGTTAGAAATGGCTTTTGGTTCACTGATGCCGAGCAAAGCCCAAGACAGGCAAGGAAAAGATGGAGCCAGGGCTAGAGCTCCATTGATTGGTTAAAAAAAAAAAAAACCTGTTGCCCAAATGAATTGGCCAGGATACCAAACTGCCCCTCATTTTGAGAATTAGGGTGATGGGATAGGTAGAGCATAAGGTTCGGAGTCAGAAAAACTTGGGTTCAAGTCCCACCACCGATATGTGATAGTTGAATGATTTCTGAGGAGTCTCAGAGCTCCGGGTAACTTCCATGACTGAGAGTAATAGGTAGTTTCAGGATCTGCACCAGTGTGGAGAGGGTATTGGCATGAGGGAGCCGCCTCCCCCCCCAGTCATGAAATCACAAGATTAGACAGCCCCCTCTCTCTCCCCTTCACAATCCTCCAAATCTTTCATTTTAAAACTAGGTCTCTTCTTTTTTTAAGGGACAGCTAGAAAAGTGTAGTGGAATAACCGCTGCCCTTGTAGTCACAAAGACCTGAGTTCAAATCCTACCTCAGAAACTTACTGACTGTGTGACACAGGGCAAGCTATTGAACCTCCCTTGGCCTCAGTTTCCTCCTCTGTAAAATGGGAATAGTAAGAGCACCTACTTCATAGGACTGTTTGAGGGTTCAATGAGTTAGTATATGTAGAGCACCATATAAATATTAGTTATTATTATGACTAACAATAAAGGCTCTATTACCATAGTTGTATAAATACCATAAAGAAATACTTTGTATATACTATAGTCAATACTATAAACCTGATACAGAAATAATATCCAATTACTATATTACTATAATTATATTACTATTATTATATTACTAATAATAAATATTATATTACTATAGTTATATAAATACCATAAATACTTTACATATTATAAATACTATACTAAATACTATAAACAAATAGTATATATAAATTATATATAAATACTATATTATCATAGTTATAGAAACACCATAAAGAAATACTTTATATACATAGATCATAAATACTATAAACAAATGCTATATATAAATACTATATTACTATTGTTATTCTATTACTATAGTTATAAAAATACCATAAATACCTTATATATTATAAATACTATACTAAATACTATAAACAAATAGATTATATAAGTTATATATAAATACTATATTATCATAGTTACATAAATACCATGAAGAAATACTTTATATATACTATACTAAATCTATAAATATGATATATAAATAATATACAAATACTATGGTACTGTATTATTATATTACTAGTAATAAATATAATATTACTATAGTTATATAAATACCATAAAGAAATACTTTATATACATATCTCATAAGTACTATAAACAAATGCTATATATAAATACTATCTTACTATAGTCATGATACTGCTATATTATCCTATTGCTACTAATAAATACTAATATGGGTCCCTTCCAGGCCACTGGTCTATGATTTTGGATTCTGCACAAGATATTCCCTATTATCTTGGGGTCTAAAGCTGGTTAGATCAGTAGGTTAGATCATGGTGCTGAGGAAGCCAGAGTTCTGGCTTTGGTCCCCATGCAGGCCAGTTTGTTTTGCTTTTTTTCCCTGTGCACAGGCTACACCCCTAACCTCATTATAGAGGCATAGGTCGTCTTAAAAAATGAAACCTATGGTTTAATTGATATAGAGAACTCCTGATGAGGAATCTCTCTCTACCAATGAAGATTAGCACCTGTTTATTAAGTACAGACTTAGAGAGTCCTCTAAGGGCCTTGAGGGATTAAACAGACCTGACTGGTGAAACAGCCAGTAGGGGTCAGAGGTGAGGCTTGAACCCCACTTCTCTTGACTCCAGACCAGTTGTGTAAAGATCATAAGAGCAGTAAAATATCTTAGAGATTTTCTAGTCCAAGGGATTCTTAACCTTTTTGTGTGCACCATCGACCCCTTTGGCAGTCTGGTTGAACAAAAGACCGTTGGACCCCTTCTCAGAACAATGTTCTTAAAGACATAAAATAAAACACATAGGATTACAAAATAAATTAATTATATTGAAATAAAGGTGTAAGTTTTCCCCACCCAGAAGAACCTCCGGGCTCGTCCTTCATTTTCAAAATGAGGACCAAATAAATAACAAGGATTTATGACTTCATTCATGTAGGTGCTCTCTCCACAGATCATAGCCCTCCATGTAGACCTTTTTCGTGAGTTGCCATGACCTCCTGCACCAAAAAAAAAATTATCTCCTAATGGTCAGCTCGCTCTGTTGGTGAATTTTTTCAAGCTCAGCTAGACAGGTCTTCCTAAGAGAATAGATAGTCTACAGTGGAGCATGTCAATAATAATAATAGTCATGTTTCTATAATACCTTGTAAATATTTTCCTCATAACAGAACTTTGAGAAAAATAATACAAAAAATATTGGTGGTTTGGAGCTGTAATTCCACCAAGGTAGGGAACTCCCAGTGTGGAAACCCCACCACTGATGGAAATCAGCCCTTGATGAATATCTTCTAGTCTTAAAGCATTGCCTGGAGCACTCAGAGGCTAAGGGATGATAACAACCAAAAGGTCCGATTTAGCTCTAGATCTATGTTCCTAAGTGAAAACCAGTCAGAAGGAAAGTAGATTTTTCCCAAGGTCACACAGCTGGCTAATGGCAAAGACAGAATGAAACCCTTTCAGGCACATTGGAATGGCATCACCCTTGGTCACAAAGAAGCCATTAGGGTAAAAGGATGCGGTCTTCAGTGCAACTCATCCTGCTAATGAAAATAAAAGCATCCTCACTCTTGATACTAAGTGGCATAGCATCACCATCATACAAGAATTGTTTTTTCGTTGCTTTTCAGTCATAGCCAACTCTTTGTGACCCCTTTTGGGGCTGGCAGAGATACTGGAGTGGTTTGCAGTTTCCTTCTCCAGCTCATTTTATATATGAGGAAACTGAGGCAAACAGGGTAAAATGACTTGCCTATGGGTCACAGCTAGTAAGTGGCTGAGGCTGGATTTGACCCTATGAAGATGGGTCTTCCTGATTCCAAGCCCAGTGCTCTATCCACCGCACCACCTAGCTGCTCAAAATGGGATGTTTGCAAAAGTGCTTACATAGTATGTCTGACATATAGTTAAGTGCTATATAAATGCTTATTTCCTTCCTTTCCCTACAAAGACAAAAATGAAAATTCCATCAAGGAGTTGACATTCTTTCAGGAGAAATTACATGTGTATAAATAAGTACCAAATGAGTATGAGGTAATTTGGGGAAATGGGGGCACGGGTAACTAAGGGGAGAAGGAAAGTGTTCATGTAAGTGACCCAAGATGACTTTTGAAGGAGACATGGAATTCTAAGAGGAGAAGGTGAAGAGGGAATGCTGCCATGAAAGATAGCCAATGGAAAAGCACTCAGACAGGATATGGAGTGCCATGTGTTAGAAATATCAGGAAGACCTGTTTGGCTGGACTGCAGAGTATGTGAAGTGGAGCAACGTATAATAAGGCTGGAAAAATAAATCGAGGCCGGATTGTAAAGGTCTTTAAAGGCTCAACAGAGGAATTTATATGTGACTCTGGAGGGAATAGGGAGTCACTGGAATTTGACATGGTCAGGCTTGCTCGTATGTTCCAGTCATTCTGTAGTCTCATCAATTAAGGAATGCCTTCTAATGAACTCATGTTCTCACAAAAATTCACTACAGGGAGTCAACCCAACATACTGAAAGCTTCCATAATTTCTCCTGACATCACAAGGGTACAAGCGCTCTGTTTAGCTTTCACCTCTTGACTAGTCCATCTTCTCTTCCTGCCATATAGCTTCTTTACTCCTGTTCTTCTTTGGGGTCTCTTGTGGGTTATTACTTCTAGCCTTCTGACATGTACTGTGTCCTCCATTTACATTGTCCTCTAATATTCATCTTTAGTTCTGACCTGCCCTTTAGGAAAATCACAGCAGAGCTTCCCAGTGAAGCTGATCCAGGTATCAAACACAGATTCCATCAGTTTAGGTATCATCTGCTGTCATTCTCCACTGCGGGTGGATTGGGAGGATGCCCTCCTAGGGTAAGAGGGCTAGGAGGAAGGTTGGAGAACAAGAGGGAAGAGCCCTTGAAAGCACTCATCCTCCATCCCTCCCTGCCTCCCATGGTCTGAAAGCTCAAGAAAGATCACTCAACCCTGTGGGAAAACTTCTAAAAGTCAGATACTTTGGTTCCCTTTTGAAGCCTGTGCCCAAAGGCCTTTGCTAAAACCACCTGGGTTGTGGGCAGAGTATAGAAATTAGCCAATGACTTCTCCAGCCAAAGTCCAAACTTCTATCACTTCCTATTATTCCCCCTCCCCCAATTAAGTCAGAATCTAAAAAATAGTCCATAGGACTGCATTTGTATTCTTCCTGCCATCCATTTGAGTGGATCCTGGTCAGGTGGGCTGGACAGTTCCTTGAAGCATTTGTGTTCTGCCGCTGATTCTACCATGAGCCAAAAATGTCACTGAGAAGGAGATGGGAACGTTCTCTTTGATGCTGTTACCTAGGGCTCACAAAGTTTTCTTAAATATTTATGGTAGTGCCGTCCCTGCTTGGAGAAGACAGAACCTTGGGTATTTAAACTCACAGTGGAATTGGGGAGAGCCAAGATGAGGCTCTGGTTGGTATGAGTGTGCAAGGAGGGGTTTGGAGACCCTCTGAGCTCTGTGCTGGGGCTGGGGCAAGAAGGAACGAAGGAAGGAAGGAAGGGAGGAAGGAAGGAAGGAAGGAAGAAAGGAAAGGAGGGAGGGAGGGAGGAAGGAAGGGAGGGAGGAAGGAAGGAAGGAGGGAGGGAGGGAGGAAGGAAGGGAGGGAGGAAGGAAGGAAGGAAAGGAGGGAGGGAGGAAGGAAGGGAGGGAGGAAGGAAGGAAGGGAGGGAGGGAGGGAGGGAGGGAGGGAGGAAGGAAGGAAAGGAGGGAGGGAGGGAGGAAGGAAGGAAGGAAGGAAGGAAGGAAGGAAGGAAGGAAGGAAGGAAGGAAGGAAGGAAAGAAAGCAGCAAGCAAGCATTTACTAAGCAGTTCTTTTGTGCAGGGCACAATGCTAAGCAGTTTACAAAGATAATTTCACTGGATCCTCTTGGGGGAGGGAGTGGGGAGATAGGTGCTAATACTATTCGCATTTTACAACTGGAAACTGAGGGAGACAGAAGTCAAGTGAATGGCCCAGAGTCACATAGCTGCTGAGCGTCTGAGGCTAGATCTGAATTCTGGTTTTCCTGACTCCAGGCCTAAAGCTTTCCAAAATGTGGGACATAAGGTTCTTCTAAGTCGTTTATCTAATTCTATCTAAATCTTTTATTGAAAGTGCTCCCAAGAGGTCAGTTAGTCAGTCAGCTAGCATTTATTAAGCTTTTACTATGTGCCTGGCACTATGCTAAATGAGTGGGTGGACACGAGGAGCCAAAGTGGTGGGAAAAGAGTGAGGCGGGACCCAGAGAAGTGAATTGATTTGACCCAAGTCACATGGTAGCAGGCTGGGGATAAGAGCTAGATTTTGCTCCAGTAGTCCATTGTTCTTTCCACTGTGCCTCCCTCTCCCATTCCCAAAGGCCTTGATGATGATGATGATGATGATGACAATGACAATGAAGATGATTGATGAGGAGGAGGATGGTAACAGTGGTGCTAATGAGGAGGAGGAGAATGTTGATGATGGTGATGGCCCTTATTAAGTACTTTCCATTTGCTAGGTATTACAGTAAGCACTGGGGATAAAAATAGAAGCAAGTAAAGAAGTCCCTGCCCTCAAGGAACTTACATTCTAATGGAGGATTGTTCTCACATCCAGTTCTAAAGATGGAAACCAGTCTAGTATCCCTCCTCTCGTTTGTGTAGGAGCCTCCTAGAGACCAAAAAAGTATTCAAGACCCAAAAGAATGGCCCAACATCCAGCACCATGATAGGCAGTGGGGAAGATGCTTTTGGACAGAGTGGGCTTCCTAATGGGTGAACATCATGTAACAGAAAGAATATTGGATATTGAATCAGAAGGTCTGGTTGGAAAATTCTGGCTCATCTCTACCTGTGTGACCTAGGACAAGCCATTTAATCTCTCTGAACCTCAGTTCCTTCATCTATAAAATCCAAAAATTAGATGACCTCCCAGGTCCTTTCCAGCTCCAAGTCCTTTGATCCCAAGTCCAACCATGTGAATGGACCCACCCATGCCCAAGCTCAACTTTGGCTACAGAGTTCAACTCTGAGAATGTACTTGTAGGACTGAGCCTCAGTTTCCTCGATCTGTGAAGTGAGCGGTGTGCACTGTGTGATCTCTGTCATCCCTTCCAGCTCTAAGCCTGGGGTTGCAGCTTGATGTCCATCATTTAGAAATCAAATTCCATAGATCTGATCAATGGACTGGAACCAAGGTTCTCAGGACCAGAAGAGAGGGAAGATAGGCTGCAGCGTGGCATCTGCAAAGATTGTTTCAGAATCAGTGATTGGTTCCTTCTGAGGTCCTTCCAGGGAACAATGTGTTCCTGTTTGTGCAGTGGATGGAACTGTTGGGAGACTCTGGGACTTTGTCCTCCACTGATGGTTTTGCTTTCTTTAATGGCCAGCTCCAGTCACATCTTCCCTTTCTCCCCAACCTCCTCCTAACCCCCAAGCTGCCGGCAGCTCTTAGGAAGAGAGGTCACCTTGAGAAGGGTCATATTTTCACAGAAGCTGAAAACCAGTGACTGCTCTCCAGCAGCCGGGTTCCTTCTCCCTTCCCCTTCCCATCGGCTCAGCCGAGGCCTCAGTGCTAGTTGCTAAGCGACAGATGCCTCAGTTTCTAAGTAGGTCAGCAGGTGAGAGAGGGCTATGGGGGAAGGATTAGGAAGAGAACTCTTCGAGGGGTTGGAAGAGGCTGCTAGTTTGGAGCTTTCTCATGGGGACAGCCAGGATAAAGTTAGTGGAATAGCCTTTCTCCATCGGGAAGGCCATATGATGGAAGCACCTGTACTGGGAGCTGCCAAGTTGAAAAAGCCCAAGATGTGAAGCCGTGGGACCTGGGTATGAAACCTGGCTCTGCAATTTGCTGCCTGTGTGGCCTTGGGCAAGTACTCTCACTTCTCTGGGCCTCATTTTTCTTGTCTATAAAAAGAAAAAAAAGAGGTTGAATTTGATGATCTCCAAGGTACGTTTCCAGCTCTAAATTCTATCATCCTAAAAGTGCTTTGAGATTCCCCAAAGGCAAGTGTATAGTGAATGAGTGGAACCATGGTATTATTAGCAAGCGGTGCCTTAAGTCTTTGACCTCTCTGGGTATCACTTGCAAACTGAGAGGGTTGGATGAAATGACATCATAAAGATGGAACCTTCCAGTATGGACAGCTGGGGCATTGACATATCCCAGGCATGATGCTGATTCTTAAGTTTAGGCACTCATTGCAAAACTGGGAGGCAGCATGGGAGAGTCAGTAAATAGCAAGAAGGCTTTTAGAGTCAGAAAGATCCAAGTTCAAATTCTACCTCTAATATGTACCACCTTTGTGATGATGGCCAGTCACTTAACTTCATAGCAATCAATCAAAAACCTCCCAGGGAGACAACATGTATATAAGCATATTTATTAAAAATATATTTAAAATGAATATAAGGTAATTTATACAAGGAGTGAAGGTACTAGAAGCTGAGATGACTTGGGAAAAAACTTCACATAGAAGGTGGTATTTGAGGCGAGCTTTCTGAAGGAAACTAGTGTTTCTAAGGAAGGAACTGTTCATCTGCCTTGATGGATGGAGGTTCTAGCCTCAAGGATCTACCCAAGTGAAATCAGAGGTCCAGATTAAAACCAAAAATAAGTAAAAAACGGGAGCTTTGGCCTACGATGCTAAACAAAGGAGACTGAAATATTCAAAGTGGACTCTAGAAATCTACTTCAAACCTCATTCCTGCTCATTTTACAGATGAGGATAGTCAAGTCAATAAGTATTTATTAAGTATTTTTTATGTGTCATTCACTGGGGATGCAGAGAAAGGGTAAAGACAGCCCCTGATCTCAGGGAGCTCAGAGGAAGAAGGGGAAAAGAACATGTACTGTACTGACACGATATAGACAGGACAAATAGGAAGAAATCAACAGAACGAAGGGATTAGCAGTGATGAGGATTGGGAAAAGCTTCCCGTAGAAAGCAGGATTTTAGTTGGGCCTTGAAAGAGGCCATGAAAACCAGGAAGCAATGAGGAGGGAAAGCATTACAGGTATGAGAGAGGGCCAGGGAAAATGCACAGAGAAGGGAGATAGAGGCCTGTGTATGAGGAAACTCCATCCCAGGGAGATTATCCAAGGATTACACTTATCTAGTGGCAGAACCGAAGGGCAAACCCAGGTAAACTGAGTCCCAAGATGACTTGGGATTACAAAGTTCAGGGGTTCAGGCCCACCATGACCACATGGTAGGAGACCACAGCTGAGGCTCTGCAGAAATTTCCTTACCCTTATAAGTTGCCTCTTCTTAGCATAATGGGCACAGTGGGTTATCACAAAGTACCTGTGAGGACAAGGCTGGGAAATTGATCTTGGTATGGGCCAGGAAAGGTCAATAGGAAAGCCATGGTCATAGATACCAATAGGGGTCTTACCCAGAGAGTTCACAAATACATGCCACTGGCCACAAGGAGAACCAGAAAAGAGTGGATGGCTCAGTGCGCCTCAGCTCCACTATTAAGACATATAAGTTGGATATATGTCTTATTAATATTGGGGGGCATTCCATCTTTCCATAGGACAGATAGTATGTTCCTGGTTCCACCTTCAAGAGAATCCTGACTTGACCCTGGGAAATCCCCGAGTCCTCAATGTGGTTAAGGTAGAAAAAGAAAAATTCTCAGGAAAACATCCTAGCTCATGAAACTTAAAAAAAGAAGGTTTCTATCTTTACTGTGACCTCTAAGGAGACCAAGACAGCCCCTCAGTGGCACTCAGTAGCAGAAAGATCTTAGAGCAGTAAAAGTCTCAAAGAAGTGAATATAAGGCTTGTTTTATCAGGAGGAAATGAAACTGAGCCTGTGAGCTCATAATCTAAGTATCCTGAGTTCAAACCAAAGGGAAGGCAGAGAGTTGGAGAGGAAGCAGAGCAGTAGAGAGGCAATGACTGTGAAGTCATGGGCCTGGGTTCAAATACTGTCTTGGGTATCTACTTTCTTTGTGGCCCTGAGCAAGTTACTTAACCTTTGTGGGCATTGATTTCCTCATCTGTCAAATGGGGCAGCTAGGTGGTACAGTGAATAGAGCACCAGGCCTGAAGTCAGGAAGACTCATCTTTGTGAGTTCAAATCTGGCCTTAGACATTTACTAGCTGTGTGACCCTGGATAAGTCACTTAACCCAGTTTGCCTCAGTTTCCTCATCTGGAAAAGAAATGGCAAACCACACCAGTATCTTTGCCAAGAAAACCGCAAGTGGGATTTTGAAGAGTCAGACATGACTGAAATGACTGAGCAACAATAATAAAAAACAAAATGAGGGGAACTGAATTAGATGATCTCTGCGGTCCCTTCCTATTCTAGATTTTGAGCCTCTAATTAAATGCATGGAAGCTTGAGGTATCTGATAGGGAGGCCCGATAGGCTCATTGGGAACCTCTTCTTTACACACTCAGCCTTGTGACCTGACCTCCTGGAGATGGACCTGATGAGAATCCCTTTACTTCACCCCCAGGCCTGGTCCAACACTCACATTAGCAACTCACACCTATCAGAGCCTAGGGATACTCCAGAGAGAGACTTGGTCCTCTGTAACCCATAATGACAATATATAAACTATTTACTAAATTAGTAATTTAGTAAAATAGTAATTTATAAACTATTGCAGACTTTAAGGTTTACAACAGCCTTGTGAGAAGGGTGGTTCAAAAATGACTTACAAAGACTGAGGCAGCCAGGTTTAGTAGCCCAAGGGCCGCATTTTAGTCAGGAAGACCTGGATTGAATCCCACCTCAGACGCTTGCTAGCTGTGTGAGCCTGGAAAATCACGTATCCTCTCTGACTCTCATTTTCCTCCTTTCTAAAGTGAAGATAATAATAAGAAGTGACGAGCTTGATGATTTTAGAAAAATATGGAAAGACTTGCACTAAATGATGACGAGTGAATTGAGCAAAACCAAGAAAACATTGTATACAGTAAGAGCCAATATTGTTTTAAGAACGACTTTGAGCGAATAAGTCATTTTGACTATTGTAAACATTCAGATTAACTATAAAAGACGTATGAAGAGAGATGCTATCTGCATCCAGAGAAAGAACTGATAAATAGAAGTATGTGTAGAAAAATGTATCTAATGGTAGCCATCTCTGGGGCAGAGGAGAGGGAGAGAGAAGGAAAAAAAAAAAGAAATGTACATGATACCTTTATTATATATTTAAAAGGAATAGCAAGGTGTACATAATAGAAAAAAATAGCATTTACCGTACAGGAATGTGAGAATCGAATGAGAAACCATATTCAAAATACTTTGCCAACATTTATACAGTTCTTTACAGTTTACAAAGTGCTATATAAATGTCAGCTATTATTATGCCCATTTTGCAGTTAAGGAAATTGAGCCTGAGGGTTCTAAGCTACTTGGCCAAGGTCAGACAGATAGTGAGACTTTGGGCCTGGTTAAAGTTTTCTGACTCCAAATCCAGTTCTTTCTATGTTATATGAGGCAGAGCCATGACCGATATTTCATCTTGGCCTCAGTTGTTCAAGGGAGAAGACTGAAGTAGAACGGTGGCCTGTTAAAAGGGGCATCCTTATCTGCCCTCTGGGCCTGTCGTTTGTAGGGAAGGTGACTGAAGCCGGAGGTGAGGGTTTAGGGGGAGGGGCTAGAAGGAGAAGCAACTGGTCGAAACAAAGAGGGAGGCCGGTCTAGAAAGTCCCCAGACGCCTTGCCCGCATCGCCGCACCCACCTCAATTTTACAGATTGCTCCATGAGATCTGAGCATGGACAGTGTCATGGGTACAGCCCAAAGAGGACCTCAGCTGTTGATTCCAATGTATTACATGCTGATGGAGACAACACAAGGATGATGTCACTAGATCCTCTCAGCTGCCCTATGAGGTTTGCAAGGCAGGGGTTTTTGTTCCCATTCTTTCAAATGGAGGGAACTGGGCCCAGAGAGGTAAATTAACTTGCTTGTAGTTGCATAGCAGGTTGAGAGGAAAGATTCAGGTCTTAGGGATGGCCCCTGGGGGCCTCTCTGTGGACAAAAGCAAAGGCTTCTAGCTGAGGGTATTTGCACCCTACCCTCTCTGGTGAGTCTAGGAGAATCCAGGGCCTTTCTCAGCCAACATTCTCTTTCTAGCTTGGGGGGAAGAGGCTTTTCCTATGCTCATGCCCATCTGGTTTTTAATCTCAGCATCCCCTCTGGCCTCCCTTGGCTGGAACTCCACAGACAAAGGAGGGGAAGTGGCCAGGAAAAGCCATTCCCTCTTCTATCGGCCCTGGGTCTGGGCCTCTTCCTTCTGGGAAGGCTGGAGCCTGGGTCTGAGGTGGGGAGGTTTGAAAGGGAGGGGAGAAAGGAGAGGATCTGGGCTTAGTGATAGAACATAGAAGCCTAAAATATCAGAGCTAGAGGGGCCCTGAGAGATCATCTAATCCAATCCCTCCCCACACGCAACCCCCTTTTGTAGGTAAGGAAACTCAGGCCCGGGGAGGTCAAGGCCTATCCCCTATTTCCCATAAAAGATTTTCCATCTTCAACTCTCTGCTTCTGTACAGGTTGCCCCTCCCCCACCCCACCCCCCATGCCCAGGATGCTCTGAATCCTCTAAATTCCTTCAAAGCACAGCCCAGGGGCCACCTCCTAGCCTTTCCTGATCTTCCTGATTCTTAGTGCTTTCCCTTTCCCAGGTTGCTTTCCATTTCCTCTATACATTTTGTATATGCTGACCTGTGCACGTTGTGGCTTTTTGCAATAGAATGTAGACTCTTTATGGGCTGGGGCTATTTTGTTTTCTATTTTTTTGTATTCCTAGCAGCTAGCAGAGAGCCTGGCATATATCGAACATGACTGAACAACAAGAGAAATACAGAAAGAGATTGTGTTTCGTTGGTGGAAGGGGGATGAGGGGACAATATTAATTTTGGCTCTGGGATTTACTTTTCCCTATTACTTTAACACATCAAGCATCCATGATTTTATGACATTCATGACATTGATGCATTTAGGACATTATGATTTTTGTCTATGTGGGCACCTCCTCTACTAATCCAGAACGTGGTCCCTTCACTTCTTGGTAGATGGTTGAATCAGTTCCTATGTCCAGTGAACTTCACCATCTGGCTGCCATTTTTATTGGTCAGTAATTTCAGTAATTTGACTCTTTTTGACCCCATTTGGGGTTTTCTTGGCAAGGATACCAGAGTAATTTGCCATTTCCTTCTCCATCTCATTTTGTAGTTGAGGAAGCTGAGGTAAACAGGATTAAGTTTGACTTGCCCAGAATCACACAGCTAGTAAGTGTCTGAAGTCAGATTTGAAATCAAGAGGATGAGTCTTCTTGACTCCAGGTCTGGGACTTTGTCCGCTGTATCACCTAGCTGCCTGCCCAGCACATAGTAGGTGCTTAATAAAGGTTTTTTGATTGATTAATTCCAACCAAATTGGCCTAATAGCTCTTCCCCAACCTTAGGATCATAGATTTAGAGCTGGATGGAACCTGAGATGTCTAGACCAACCTCCTCAATTTATGGATGAGTAAATAGAGCTAGCAAAGTTAAGTGACTTGCCCAGGGTCACACAGGGAGTAAATGGAAGAGACAGGAGTTGAACCATGGTCTTCTGAATGCAAATCACTTGTTCTTACTACTATAGTCTTCTGTATTATCATCTTCCATTGCTATTCCATGACTTTGCATGATTGTCCCCCATGCCAAGAATACATTACCCCCTCACCTCTACTTCCCAGACTCCCTGGCCTTTTCCCAAGGTTCAACGTATGTGACACCTCCTCCAGGAAGCCTTTTCTGATCCTCCTAAAATTACTTTATATTTACTTCTGTAAATTTCTTTCCTTCCCTTCCTGTCCCCTCCCCGCCCCCAGATGTAAGCTCCTTGAAAGCCAGGATAAATTTACTTTGAGGAAAGGTAGCTGGCCCAGTTTCCGCTTGGGCAGGGCTTGACTGGTTCTACTTAGCCTAAGTCAGAACCAGTGGCCTAAATGCAAGTCCCATATGACTTTCTACATCAGATAAGACTCTGCTGGCCATTTGAAGTTTGGATTTGCAGATTTGTCTATTTGCAAATGGGCAGATTTTGTAGCATGGGTCATAACAGATATCCAAACCTAAAAAATTAATGCAGGATGTGTGTCCAGCCAGGAAGCTGAGGGGAGGTGGTCTATGTGAGTAAGGACCTTTTTGAAGTCATTCCAGATTGATGGGTGGAACATACAGTCGAAAGGAAGTCTCAGTGCTTAGGGAGAAAAAAAACAACAAAACTACACACACACAGACACACAGACACACAGACACAGACACAGACACACACACACATACACACACACACACACACACACACACACACACACACACACACACCAGAGACAGGCTAAGACCAAACAAGCTGTCAGATAAGGGAGACATTTTTCAATATGGAAATGAATACATTCTTAAGGCTGTGATATTTTGCATTTAGTTGAATTTTTGCCCACTTGGGCTCAGTTCATCAAGAAATGGGCAAGTCAGGCTCTCTGTGCTTGCTAAGGTACAAGTACAGGTATGCCCCAGTTTAAGAAAACCCAGGAGGTGGCATCATGAAAGGAACCTGGGATTGGAATTCCAGAGTGTGCTACCAATGAACCTTACCACACTATGCCACAGTTTACTCGTCTGTAAAATGAGAAGAATTTCAGGGTAGCTAGGGGGCACGGTGGATAGAGACAGGAGGACCTAAGTTTGAATCCAGCCTCAGATACTTACTAGCTCTGTGACCCTGGGCAAGTCATTAAATCCTGATTGTCTCCAAAACAAACAAACAAAAAAATTAGGATGATTTCCCTAACTATCTCACTAGACTGTTAGAAATGCAGTGTGAAGGAACATCATGATGTTTAAAATCCTGGTTGCAGTGAGAAGAATGCTGAATTCCACACTGGAATCAGGGGGCCTGGATTAAAATTCTGGTTCTGCCACTTTACCACCTCTAGGACTTTGAGCAAGCAATCTTTAGCCTCTGTGGGCCTCAGTTTCCTTATCTGCAAGAGGAGAGGGTTGGACTAAGGTCCCTTTAGCTCTAGATTTATGATCTTATGATTTTGAATAGCTGAGTGGCTCAGTAGACAGAGCACTGGATCTGGAGTCAGGAAAACCTGAATTCAAATCTTGCCTCGGTGTGGCGCTTGTAGAGTTAGGAACCTGATGTCTGTAGCTGATGGTGAATGGAGGAAAGGTGAGCCAGCCTGGTGTCAGGGTCCTGCCTAAGAGAATAGGGAAGAGTTCTTAAAAGTGTTTTCAAGATTGTGGCCATCACTGACCCCCTGAAACACAGATTTGTTAGTGGTCAGTCCTTGGGCCTATTCTGTGCCTGAGACCTCAGGCTGCTTGACGCAGACTACCTTATTTGTTTATATGCCTTTGCTCATAATGTTCTCTCCATTTAGAATGCTTTGCCCTTCTTCTTTCTTCTCCTATTGAAATCCTGGTAATCCTTCGAGGCTGGGCTCTCTGAAGCCTTCCTTGAAACATCCAGCTTGAAGTAGCTCCTCTGTCCTCCACATCAAGCAAGGAAGGCTAGGGACTGGACCGGTATCTTCAGTGGTACACAGAACTCCCAGGTGAGAAGACTCTCCATCAATGCAGGTCAGCACTTTCTCTGCCATTTGTAGTTAGAATTGCCTAGAGTCCTTCCTAGGAGGAATTCCCAGGGTCACATGACCAGCATGTGTCAGAGATAGAACTATAACTTAGATCATCCTGGCTTCAAGGTCAGCCCTCTGTCCGCTACATCATCCTGCCTGTTCCCCCCCCCCCACTCCTCTACCATTTTTTTAACCTCTTAGATAGAAATAGGATCTAGAATTGGAAGGGAGTGAATATTTATTGAGTACCTACTATGTGCCAGGCACTTGCTAAGCATTTTACAAATATTATCTTATTTGATCTTCACAGTCCTGGAAGGTAGGTGCTATCATTAGGTCCACTTTACAGTTGAGGAAACTGATACTGACAGATAATAAAAGACTCTATAGCTGTTGACTGGTCAGATGTGAATTTGGATCTTCCTGGCTCCAGACCCAGCACTCTCTCCCCTACTCCACTTGGCTGCCTGAAGAAGAGTCATTAGTGATAGTCTAATCCACTCTCCCCCCACCCCTCCCATTTTACCCCTAAAACAGAGACTCAAAGTGAGGAAGCTTTATGGCACTTAGCATTCCCCACTTTATATTATCAAACACATAACCGTAATGGACGAAAGACAATAGAAGACTCCCCTTAGAGTCAGAAAGACCTAGGTCCACATCCCAGTTCTGACATACGTCATGTAACCGTGAGAAAACCACTTAACCTCCCTATGCCCCAGGGAGCAATCTAAGACTGAATCACTACCAGTTGTTTATCTGTGTTGCACTAGGTGAAGGAATTTCCATACGCAGAAGACATCGCAGGTTCAAACCCTTCCTCCCAGCACAGCTAAAGCAGTATAACGGAGCATGGGGGCATTGTCCCATTTGGACTCTAGACAAGCTATCTGTGCTCCCCTGCTCCCTTTTCCTCTCTCCTCCCCTCCCCCACTTCCACTTATGACAATATGGTGAGGGAGATGATAATAATAACCGATAATAAAATTAATAATGGTAACAACACGCATTTAAGGTTGCAAAGTGCTTTACAATGTTGCCTTATTTCATTGTCACAACAGCCATAGGAGTTAAGTGCTACTATGATTCCCAGTTTGTAGTTGAGGAAACTGAGGAGGAAAGAGGTTAAGTGACTTATCCAGGGTCACACAGATAGTAAGAGTATTGTGCTAGATTTGAATTCAGATTTTTCTGACTCTATTCACTGCACTACCTAGCTGAGTTAAGTATAGATGGCTTTCTCAAGGAGTTTATCCACAAAGGAATGGAGAGATGCAAGATGATGGTCAATAAAGATGGTAGAATTAAGTAAGGGTTTTTTTTTTTAAATTTCCACTGTCCCCAGTACTGCTCCAGCATTTCCACAGCAGCCCAAGTCGTCACCAGAAGACTGCCCTGGACCTTTTTCTTGTGTGGAGGAGGGGGCGGAGGGAATATGACAGTCTTCATTCTTCCTTTGTCTCCTGTCACTGGAGGACTGAGCTGTCACTCAATCTGCATGGATCCAGCCAAGAATGTGTAGGAACCAATTAAAACCACCACGTGGCTGGCAGGATGCTGATTGATCACACAGCTAGCCGGTGAAATTAGAGAAAAAGATTGGTGCATAGGATGTAGAACTGGATCATCCACGCCAGAGATCATCCACTCCAGAGCCTTGGTTTTACAGGAAGCTGATGTGCAGAGAGTTTCAGGAACTATCCACGTGGTAATAACTAGCAGAATCAGGATGGAAACCTGGGTCCTTTCCATTATATGATGTTTCCAGGGTGTATTTTCTTCCCTCTCTGTTTTTATGTGATGCATAACTCTTTCTAAGGCGTAACTGCTGCAGAATTCTTTCCTAAAGGCTTTTCTGTCTTTATATATGTCGAGGTCTCATCTCCCCTGCTAAATTGCACACACGTTGAGGGCAAGGATCAAGTCTTAAAACATCTTTTATGTCCATTGCAGAGGACCTGAGTTCTCACTAAGTGATTGGCAGAATGATTGTAAGGGCTGCTGAAGGGGTGTGAGCTACACCTTGGTCCCTGGAGACCTGCCTGGCTTACAGTCAGGCTTGCTACGCAGCCTCGGGCATGGGTAAAACAGAGCAGACCCAGGCGCCCTCTGCTGGTAAAAATGTTGCATTCCCTGTGGCTGAAAGCCTGCCTTGTCCAGAGAGGAATGCGGGAGGATATTAATACTTAACCTTTTTTGTTTTACCGAGCCTGAAAGTTGTCTGGGGCTTGCAGGATGGCATTGCCAGGTCCACGCGGTGGTCTTCTTAGTCTCCGTGGACAGCAAGGTGGCACAGTGGCTAGACTATTGGACTTGGAGTCAAGAAGACCAGAGTTCCAATCTTGCCCAATGCACTAGATGTGTGACCCTGGGCAAGTCACTTAATGTCTCTGAACATGTTTCTTTAGCTTTAAAATGTGAATGATGACAGCACAAACATCACAAGGTTGTGAAGATCAAATGAGATTATGTATACATATATACATACACGCACATACATATATTTTGTTGTTCACTTGTGTCTGACTCTGGGGGTTTTCTTGGCAAAGATTCTAAAGCAGTTTGCTATTTTCTTCTTCAGCACATTTTACAGATGAGGAAACTGAGGGCAATATATTTATATGTAAATATATTATATATATTGTATATTATATATAAATATATCATAGTATAAAGTTACAATTTATCATATTTATAACTTCCAAATGTACATAAATATAATTAATGCTTTGCAAACATTATCATTTCCTGCTTAAGACGCTAGAGGTTGAGGAGAATAGCATGATGAAGTCCACATATAAGTCCTGTGGGAAACGAGGAGTTAAGGGCTCTTCTCCATAGCTGGCTACGGATTTGAGATCCAATATATGCCAGTGAGGGCAGTGTCCATTTCAAGTGGGTGATGTTTCCCATTGTGGCTAGCCCTCCTCCACTCAGCTTTCCAAATGATCTTACTAAGATGCAGGTCTGATCATATCAGCCCTCTAATCAATAAACTCCAGTGGCTTCCTATTACATCCAGGATCAAATAGAATATCCTCTGTTTGACTTTCAAAGCCCTTCATAACCTGCCCCACCCCACCCCGCTTCCTTGGCAGTCTTCTTACACCTTACTCCTGTCCACATACTCTGTGCCAGTGACACTGGCCTCTTTGCTGTTCTTTGAACACGACATTGACTCCAGGCATTTTCAGTGGCTGCTCCCTAAACCTACAAGTGTGTGTGTGTGTGTGTGTGTGTGTGTGTGTGTGTGTGTGTGTGTGTGTATTGGTGGGGGGAGAGAGAAACAGACAGATAGACAGACAGGCAGATACAGACAGAGATGAGTGAGAGAGACAGAAACAAAGAGACAGAGACAGAGAGACAGTAGAACAGAAACAGAGACAAAGAGAAAGACACACACACGCCGAGACAGACAGACACAGGAGTGAGAGGAGTGAGAGACAGAAAAAGAGAGACAGAGACAAAGAGACAGAGACAGAGATACAGAGATAGAGAGGGACAGAGACAGAAACAAATAGAAGCAGAGACAGAGAAAGAGAGAGACAAATTCAAAGAGATCTACACACACACACACACACACACTCACTCACAAACAGTGCCAGTCTCCCCCTGAACTTCAGCTCCACATCATCAGTTGCTTATCAGACATTTCAAACCAGATGTCTCAGAGACATCTTCAATTCTATGTGTCCAAAACTGAATTCATCATCTTTTCTCCCAAACCTACCCCTCTTCTAAATTTCTCTATTTCTATTGAAAGAACTGCCATCCTTCCAGTCTCCCAGGTTCATAACTGTGGCATTATCCTGGACTCCTAAGCCTCCCTCACCCCACACATGCAAATTGCAAATCCTTCCTTTCCTGCCTTCCCAACCACTCTCCCATCCAGCCCCTTCTCTCTGCTCACACAACCACCACCATCTCAGTCCAGACCCTCGTCACCTCTCGCAACAGCCTCCTGATTAGTTTCCCTGCCTCAAGTCCTTCCCTACTTGAGTCCATCCTGCTCACTGCTTCCAAAGTAATCTTCCTTAAGCACAGATCCGACCATGTGACTAACCTACTCCATCAACTCCAGTGGCTTCCTATTGCCTCTAGGATAAGCTATAAATACTTCTGTTTAGTTTTTGAAGCCCTACACAGCCTGGTCCCCACCCTATTTGTCTTGTCTTAATTGTTTACATCACTCTTCTCTTATTGTCTACATTCCTCCTCCCCCCTAACACTGCAGTACAACCAGGCTGGCCCTGCCTCTGGTCCTCACATAGGCTACTCCATCTTCCATCTGTGTTTCTTTGCTCAAGACATCCCATGGGTGTGGAATATACTCCCTCCTCATCTCCCCCTTGTAGAGTCCCTCTCTTCTTTTTTTTTGGAGGGTGGAAGGCAGGGCAATTGAGGTTAAGTGACTTGCCCAAGGTCACACAGCTAGTAAGTGTGTCAAGTGTCTGAGTTCAGATTTGAACTCAGGTCCTCCTGACTCCAGGGTCGGTGCTCACTGTGCCACCTAGCTGCCCCCCTCTCTTCTTTTAAGATGTAGCTCGAGCACCATCTTGGGCAGGAAACTTTCCTGATCTCTGAGATAACTGATGCCCTCCCTCCTGTGGTATCTTATATTAAACTACCTTATAAACTCTGTGTGTGTATACATATATATACACACATACATACATACATACATACATACACATATACATTCATACTATATATATTTGTATATATAAATATATTTGTTTTTATTCACTTTATATTTGGGCCATATATTTACACATGTACGTATTGTCTCCCCATTAATATGTAGGTTCCTTGTGAATAGGGATTGTTTCATTCTTTGGACTGATATTCCTATTCGTAACATAGTGTCTGGAACATAAAACTACATGTTTATTTGAGTTGTAAAGGATGGACATAATCCTTGCATCATAGACTTACATTGTAAAGAAGCTTAGAGGTCATCTGGTTCAAATCCTTCCCCTCCCCTCTTTTTATAGATAGGGAACCAGACCCAGAGAGAGACAAAGTGGCTTGTCTTAGGTCCCATAGCTAGGAAGTGGCACAGCCAGGTCTCTTGACTCTATGTCCCATCCTCTTCCACTGTTCTGCTTTAGGTATTTCTTGACATATTGAGAGGCAGTGAGTATGCTATAGGGAAAAAGGCTGAACTTTGAGTCAGGAGACCCAGATTCAAATATTAGCTCCAACATTTAACTGAGCAGTCATTTAACCCACCGTAGCCCCAATTTCTTCATCTGCAAAAATGGAGAGGGTAATATCTGCAATGCCTACTTCACAGGGTTGTTGCAGAGAGAACACTTCATGATGCTTAAAGTCTGGTATAAATGTGAGTGATTACTATTGATTGTACCACTAGAGCACCTTCCCTCTCCTTCCTCCACCCTCTTGGAGCCCTTACCCACAGAAGAAATTAATATTAAACACGGGGATTTCAGCCCATAGGCACACATCTGCTCCTCAGAGACCCTGGCTGCAGGATCCTTCCGTGGCGGGGAGGGACTAACCGCAAAACCTGCTTTCTCGCCTTCCTGGGAGCTTGTGAATGAGTGGGGCTGAGCCACACTGACCTCTGTAGTCCTTTGGCATGAGCCCTGAGGTAGTGAGAGCACCTCCCCAGAGCTGCAGACTGCAGGCAGACCAGGGAGATTCATCCTTGTCACCAGTCCTTTGAGACTTCATATTGGGGGGAGATGGGAGGGGGAAATCAGCCCGATTACTGTCTGGACTGTCAGACTGTCTGTGCAGAAATTAAATTCAATTAAATAGAACACCCATTCAGAAGCAGTTCTCAATCTCTCCCCCTTCTTATATCTTGTCATTATTTTTCTGTGTTCCAGAAGCCAATTGTCTCCCTTTCCTCTGATATTTGTGGCACCCTGCAGGTGTTTGCGACACCCTCAAGATGGTGATGGGGGAAGACTCACAGATCCTGGGGGGCTTTAAGCAATGGCGTATCACTTTTCTCTCTTCCTCTTGGTGCCTGAAATTCTTCAGTGACATTGAAGAAATTAGCGATAGGAAGTTGTCAATCAATAGTAGCCGAGTGTCTGGTATATACCCAACCCTGTGCTAGGCACTATGGACATATCCAGATGACTAAGATGAAGTCTCAGCTCACGAGGAACTTATAGGTCTTCCAGGGAGATAAAAGACACATGTAAAAACATAATGGACAACACAAGGCACTATATGGTTATCCGGTGTGTCCAGCATGATGCCATGCCTTGATAGGTGCTTGTTGATGGTAACGCTAATAGTCATCATTCTTGGAACACATTCACAGCATGGTGCTAATGAGATACAGGTTCTAGATGTATCATGGGCTAGTTGAGAAAACAGCAGACCCAGAGGCATAAGGTCTGAGTTCTTATGCAGTCTCCAACATTTACAATTTGTTGTTCCGTCGTGTCCTACTCTTCATGACCTCTTTTTGGGGATTTCTTGGAAACAATACTGGAATATTTTGCCATTTCCTTCTCAATTTACAGATGTGGAAACTGAGGCAAACAGGGTGAAGTGATTTGCCCAGGGTCACACAGGTAGTAAGTGTCTGAGGCCAGATTTGAACTCAGGAAGATGAATCTTACCGACTCCATGCCTAGCATTCACTCTATCCACTGTGCCACCTAGCTAGCCATGGGTAAATTACTTTGTATAGTAGAGAATACCTTTGAGTCAAAGCCATAGGCAAGGGTATGCTGGAGCCAGCTCTGTTGAGAGCTGATGGTTAAATTTTCAGTGTGAGAATTTACACTTTGGAAATTGCCAAAAGAAACAAATCAGGGCTTTATCTATTGTTTTGCTAATTGTCTAGACTTCAGAAAGTGATGGAGAATTAATAATGCGTATTAAACTTAAAAGTAGTGATGTATACATTTTCCCACAGAGAGCCATTTTTAAAACATTTACCAGCACACCCCATGCAACAAGACCCATTCAGGTCCAAATCCCGATTTTCCAACTTGCTACCTGCATGACCTTGGGCAGTCACTGGGCCTCTGACTCTTCGTCTGTAAAATGAAGTGGTTGGATTGTATGACTTTTAAGGTCCTTTCCAGCTCTAAACCTATGAACTTGTGACACTCAGTGCTTCACTCCTCTCATTTATAGAATGACGACCAGAATACCCATTCTTCGTTAGTGCTGCGAGAAAAGCGCAAAGTTGTTTAATTGTGAGTTTGTTGTGTAATAAAGAGACAGTGATCTTGGAACTGCAGGACCTGAGTTTGAATTCTGACTCTGCCACTTACTTCCTGTGTGATCTTGGGAAAGTTACTCCTCTCTTGGCCTCCATTTTCTCATCTATAAAATGAAAGCATTAGATTAGATGACCTCTGAAATCATTGTTAGCTCTAAGTCCACGATCTTATGAACCTAATCCTTTATGGACGTTTAACCAGAGAAGAAGACTGCAATTCCATAGCTACGTAAAATCAATCAATCAACATTTATTAAGCACCTGCTATGTGCCAGGCACTGTCACAAACATTACGTGCCAAGTGTATTCAATGTACTGTGTTAGCTTCCGAGGACCAACAGTGACTCACCATATAGACAGATAGATAGTGTGTGTGTATGTATATGTATGTATAGATGTATATGCATACGTATGTATATATACACGTATATACACACATACATGTATACACACATACGTGTGTATACGTATATGTATACATGTGTATGTATGTGTGTATATATGTTTGTTTTTAGTTTTCAAGATTCACTTCTATAAGATTTTGAGTTCTAAATTTTATTCCCCTCCCTCACTGACTCACTTCTATGCTCTAGTCTAACAGTTTCTTTAACAGAGGTGCTTAATAAATGCTTAATTTTTTTGAGGGGGAGGGGAAGCAGTGTGGAAGAAATGGGATGATAGAGTGTGAATTATTCAACTTAGAATATAAATGAGAGCTGTGTGTAGTCAATTGAGCCTTCTCTCTTTCTGAGCCATCTCCCCTGAGCAGCTCCCCAAACCCTGCTCCCTCACCACTACTAGGGGCAGAAGAGGAAGGCAGGAGGGCATAGGTGCTGGGGATCCTAAGTGGGGCCAATCCTTCTGTGAAATGATTCATTTTCCAGAAATTCATGCATTAAAAGGAGAGGAGCTGGAATTGCTGGAGGAGAAATTTTGCTTTAGAGAAAGAACCCCAAGGAAGCTAAAACAAACACAAACAAATAGACTTGTAGGAGAGGGAGACAAAAAGTAACCACACAAGTGGGTGGCAGCAGGCAGAGGCAACCGTTGCTGGAGCGTCTGAGGCAAGCAAGGAACAAGAGAAAACCGCAAATGGTGCTGCCTGTACCGGGACTAGCAGCAGAACCAGATTGAAAGGAGGCAAGCTGGGACGGGTAAAGAGGGGGCAGTAAGTAAGGGCTGGGAGCCAGGAGAAGGGCAGTTTGCTTGAACTAGCCCAGCGCCCCACAAAAGCAAGGTGCTAAAATTACTCTGTTCCCATCTGTTTTGCTAGGTCTGTGACCTGGATTACAGGGGAGGGAGCCAGGGAAGCATAATGGGCATGCCTTATACTCCTATTTTCCCTGCTTCTTGAATGCCTTGTCATAAAATTGCTCTAAGATCAAGTGCCTTGGTTGCTTCCAGGAAGAAAGTGAATACTACGAAGTGCTTAGTAAAAACAAACCAAGCTCAGATGTTTCTTAGGAGGAAGCATAAGCTAAATCATCGCTGTCTTTGTTGTTGTTGTTATAATAATAATTATGATATTAATTATCATCATCATCATCATCATCCTTGTTGTTGTTAAGAATCTCCCCCCCACCCCCTATGTGGAGCTGCTTTTCTTGAATTCTTGGGCTGTTTATATATTACTAGAGTCAGAAGACACATCTTCCTGAGTTCAAATCTGGTCTCAGATGCTAGCTGTGTGACCCTGGGCAAGTCACTTAATCCTGTTTGCCTCAGTTTCCTGATCGGTAAAATGAGCTGGAGAAGGAAATGGCAAATCACTCCAGTGTCTTTGCCAAGAAAACCCCAAATGGGGTCATGAAGAGTCAGACATCACTAAAACAACTGAACTACAACAAAAATGGAGAAATAGCTCAAAAGTTCATTTCCTCTATAAAGAGGTGTGAGTGTGTGAAATAGGTACTTTCACATACTTAGGGTGTGTGAAAATGGTACTTTATTTTTCTTCCCCTTCTTCTTTCATTATAACTGAAGCCTCAGAATCTACCACAGCGGAATTATGTTAAGAGATCAAACAATACTAAAATATTGTCACAGTAAGAACCTGGGTGTTCTATGCCTGTGTGAGTTCCATCACGCCTAACACAAGCATGAGTGCACAGTAGGTTCTCAGTCAGTATTTGAACAGACACCAAAGGTGGAACAGCCTTCTAATGAATTTCATGTTATAGCAGTGTTAGATCAAGATTCCAGCACTATTTCTAATTGTTCCTGGCACAGCACAGTGGACATTACACACATGTGGCCCCAGGCCTTGGAAGCTGATGTGTCTCACTTCTTCACTGTCTCTGCTGTCACTATAAACTCCTGTTACAGCATTTAGGAATCACTCATCCAACCTGTCAGTAATGATTCATAATGATGAAGGGTTTTTTTTATTATGAATACTATGAAGCAACACTCACATGAGGTTCTTTACTGTCCCTCCCCAGGTCTGGAATGTTCTCCTTTCTAACTCTTAAGAGTCTCTAGCTTCCTTCAAAGCACAGCTCCTGTCCTGCCTCCTACTGAGCACCTTCCCTTACACTTCCCACCTCCATTTCCCCTCTCCCCACAAGATTACTGCTCTTTTTCTCTTGAATTTATTTTGTATCACATCATTTATATTTTGTGTTTATGTATCTATAAAAGTGGTATATTCCCCTCCTGCCCTCTACTCCCTCTGAAAGAATAGAAGCATCTTCAGGATAGGCACTCTTCATGTTGTCTTGGAAACTCCAGCACCAAGCACAATGCCCTGTACATAGTAATCACCTATTATTAAATGTTTGCTGAATTGTTAAATTGAATTTGGATGGCGTCAGAAACAGCCCAAATTCACTTCCAAAAAGTGAGCATTAATATGCTACCAGATTCCCTACCGTTTTACCTTCTACTAGCCTATTCATATTTCTCTTTTCCAAATCCTTACTTGAATGGATGGAACATTTTTATTTTCTTTAATCCCCAATTAACAGAATGTCTAGGCATTTTTCAGGAAACAAAGTGGTGTTCATCCTTAACTTAAGATTTATCAAGGTGGAAGTTGTACCACAAGTGCACAGACATGTTGCAAGCATCAATGGTGCATTGTTGTCATTGAGTTCTGCTTGGCTCTGAGAAGAACCAAAAGTAATGGGTAGAATTTGGAGAGAGGCAAATTTTGACTTCATATAAGGAAATAGGGCTATGTGAAAGTGGAGGGGGCCATCTTGGGAGGTCCTGACTTCCTTGCCATTGGAAGTCTTCAAGGAAAGGCTGGACAATCCCTTACTGGGCTGTTATAAAAGGAATTCCTATTCTAATACAGATTGGAATAGATGACCTCTGAAGTCACCTCTGACTTTGGGATTCTGAGTCTACGTAAATGATGCTTTTCTTCCCAGAAAGGCAGCTGGAGTCTAGAGAAAAGAGCTGTAGACTTGCAATCAGGTGACTTCAGTCCAGGCTCTAGCTCTGCTACTCATTAACACTGTGTCCCAAGGTGAGTTGCTTCATCTTTGGGAGCCTCTGTTTCTTTATCTGTAAAATGGAGAGGTAATGATCCTTACACCACAGCACTCTGACATCTCATAGAGCGAACCAAGATACCTCCATCCAAAAAGGTGTATCAAGGGCTATATGCACTATATAAATGTGACACACTCATTACTGTCTCTTCCAACACCACCATGGTGGCCTGAACCAAGCTCTATCTGTTTCAGAATCATAGAATGTTAGATTTGAGTGCAGAGGTTTTGTGTTGTGTGTCCCTTGTGGCAGCCCAGCGAAGTCTACGGTCTCCTCAGGATAATGATTTTAAATGCATAAAACAAAATACAAAGGAAACATAATACAAAATACAAAGGAAACCGACGTTTTTGAAACGTTATCTATCTACCTATCTATCTATCTAAAGTTCATGGATTCCAGATTAAGAATCCCAGATCTAGTCCAACCTTTTCATTCTATAGATGAAGGGACTGGACTATAATATTCCAAAGACCTAGTGACTTCCTCAAGGTCACACAGTAAGTAAGTGGTAGAGCTTAAGTCCAGGTCTTCTGATTCCCAAAGCTAACCTGTCACAAATGGAAAAAGGCAGACTCTTTTTTGAAAGGAGTATAGTTTACTGCTATCTTAGCCAATCTCACAATCCATAGAAGTTACAGTTCAGTTGTCTTTGCTTACTATATCCCAGGCCAATGCCCAGAATAGTAAAAATATCTTAGATTTGTATAGAGCCTTATTCTGTCCAAAGAGTTTTCACATCCATTATTTCCTCTGTTCCTTACAATCAGAATGGTAAGCAAATTAGTGATTATCAACTAATCTGACAGATGAATAAATTGAGGCACATAGAGATTAAGTGACTTATCTAAGATCTCACAGACCTAGGACTTGAACCCAGGGCTTCCTTCCATGACCTCACCCTGCTTGGCAGCAAGGAACAGTTTCAATGAATACCTATAGCCAGAGGGAGAAAAAATGCTTCATGTGTTCTTAGAAATCTGGAGAATTAAATCTTATGTCTAGGGCTTCTGTTCCTTGGCTGTGCAGTGGTTTAATTAAAGGGGAAGGAAGGGCATTTGAGTCACTGAGCTTTATATAGTATATAGGCATGGTCTCATTAGTGCCATTGGAGAAGAGGTGGAGGGTGTGGTATAGTTAAAGAATGACTGCCTGAGAAATTATGGGAATCCAGAAAAAAAGTATTGGTTAATTTTATTTCTATCTGTGAAATGTTATTTCATGCCGATTCATACCTTCGTTCACACCTCAGCCAATCAAGCAAAGGACTGATAAGCATCTATTGAGCCTGCTGTGTGCCAAGCACCCTGTTGTTCTATTACTACAGCACCTGAACAGCCAAGATAACTGCAACCTGAACATAGGCGTGCATAGAGCGTGGACTGGGTGTGCTGGCACACCCAGGCACAACCGGACCACACTCTGCATGCCTGTGCTCCTAAGCTTGACCATCACAGGAGAACATCAATGGAAGAATCATTGAAAGGATGGAAATAGAAGGGTGCCAAGAGATCATGTAGTCCAACCTCCTCTTTTTAAAAATTTCTTTTTTATTTTGAAGTTAAAAACACCCAATAAAATGGACCTTTTCATATACAGATCAGAACAGAAAAAGAGAATTGTACTTGAAACTTCACATCTCCATTATGTCCAACTTACTTTCTTGTAGGACATGTAGAACATAATCAAAAATTACTTTCAAAGTTGGCCTGCTTGTCTGTGATTCTCTTTAGCCTCCCTCCTATTCTTTTCTGTGCATTTTAAAAATATTTCAAAGAACTTCTTTTCTTTTTTTCTGCATTTTTGTGTGTGGAGGGGTAACCCTATCTCTATTCCACCTCTCTTTCCTGTCTACCCCACAATGGAAAAAGCACAGAAAAAAAAACAAAATTCTTTTAACAAATATGTAAAGTCAAGCAAAACAAAGTCCCACATTGGTCATGTTTGAAAACATGTATCTTATCAAATGTATCTTGAGTCCATCACCTATCTGTTAGGTGGGTCTTGCTTCATCATCAGTTTTCTGGAATTGTGAAACTGTATTGGTCATTTCTTAAATCTGTCAAAGTTGTTTTTCTTTATGGTGTTGTTGTTATTATAAAAATTGTTCTCCTGGATCTGTATATTTCATTCTGGTCAGTTCATATAGGTCTTCCCAGGTTTCTCTGAAGCCATCCATTTCATTTCTTATAGCTGAATAATATTCCATTACATTCATAAGCCATAATTTGTTTAGCCATTCCCCATTAGTACTAAGTTCTTTGCCACTACAATTATTGATGTATGTATATACATACATGTGTATACACACGTATGTATATACATACATGTGTATACACGCACACACACACACACACACATATATATGTATACATTGTACACACAGGTCCTTTTCTCCTGTCTTTAACTTCTTTGGGGTATAAGCCTAATAGTGGTATTGTTGGGTCAAAGGATATGGACTGGGCAGCTAGGTGGCTCAGTGAGTAGAGCACCAGCCCTGGAGTCAGGAGGACCTGAGTTCAAATCTGACCTCAGACACTTGACACACTAGCTGTGTGACCTTGGGCAAGTCACTTAACCCCAAATTACCCTGCCTTCTCCCTCAAAAAAAAGAATATGGGTAGTTTAGTGATTTTAGGACATAATTTTAAATTACTTTCTGGAATGATTGGACCAATTCACAGCTGTACCAACAAAGCATCAGTGTACCTCCTTTCCCTACAGATTCTTCAACAGTTGCCATTTTCCATTTTTCTCATGTTTGCCAATTTGATGAGTGCGAGGTAGTACCTCAGAGTTGCTTTAATTTACATTTCTCTAATTGATAATGGCATGGAGCACTTTTTCTACATGTTTGTGTATAGCTTATATTTCTTCTTTTGAAAACTGCCTGTTCATATCCTTTTAAACTGTGTATCTATTGGGGAATGGCTCTTGTTCTTATAAATTTGAATATATTTGATTTATGTGTTGGATATAAAACCTGTATCAGAGAAACTTGATGCAATGAGATTTTCCCAGCTATTTGTTTCCCTTCTAAGTTTAACTGCATTGGTTTTGTCTGTTAAAAACTTTTGAATTTTATGTAAACAAAAAATTTTCCAGTTTTATCTTCTGTGATCCTCTCTTTCCCCTATTTGGTCATGAACTCTTTCCTTATCCATAGTTGTAAAGAGTAATTTTGTTCCTTGTTCCTCTAATTTGTTTATAATATCACCTTTTCTATCTATATCATATGTACATTTGGAGCTCATTTTAATATGTGATGCAAAATATTAGTCTAGATGATTTCTGCCAGGATTGCTTTCTAGTTTTCCCACAAGTATTTGTCAAGTAATGAGTCTTTACCAAAGTAGCTGGGGAATTTCAATTTGTTGAACATTATGTCACTATGCTTGTTTGCTTCCGTATGTTACATACCTAATCTGTTCCACTAATAGTCCTGTTTTTTAATCTATACCAAATTTTTTTTGATAATTACTTGTTTTGTAGTATTGTTTGAGATCTGGTATTGCTAGGTCTGGTTCCTTTTCATTTTTTAACAAAGTATTTCCCTTGAAACTCTTGACCTTTTGTTCCTCCAGATGAATTTAATCCTTTTTATAGCTCTATAAAGTAATATTTTGGTAGTTTAATTGGTATGGTACTAAGTAAATTAATTTGGGTAATATTATAATTTTTATTATAATTGGCAAGACTTGTCCATGAGCAATTAATATTTATTCAATTATTTAGATGTCTTTATTTCTATAAAAAGTGTTTTGTGGTTAAAATCATACAGCTCCTGTGTGCGGCTTGATAAATAGATTGCCAAATATTTTTTTTTCTCTAGATATTTTGAATACAATTTCTCTTTCTTATCTTGTTGGGTTTTGTTAATAATATATTGAAATGGTCTTGATTTTTGGATTTATTTTATATACTATCACTTTGCTGAAATTACTGTTTCCACTCATTTTTAGAACCTTTGGGTTCTCTAGGCTAGATCATCATATCACCTAGAGAAACAGTGCCTTTGTTTCCACTTTTCCTTTTTCTTTTTCTTGTACTATTTTTGTAGCTAGCATTTCTAGCACTGTGTTAGCTTACTTTACCTCTGATCTTGTTCAAAAGGCCTCTGACCTTCCTCGTTATATATGATGGCTCTTGGCTCTTCGTTTTAGCTAGCTACCACATAGCATATTGCAGGATCATCCATTTATTCCTATTATTTTTAGGTGGCACAGTGGATAGAGTATTGGACCACGATCCAAGAAGACCTGAGTTTAAATTCAACATCAGAAATTTCCTAGCTACGTAACCCTGGCCAAATCATTTAACTTTTGTTTGCCCCAGTGTCCTCATATATAAAGTGGGAATCATAATAGCATCTACCTCCTATGGTTGTTATGAGGATCAAATGAAATAATATTTGTAAAGTGCTTTGAAAATCTTAAAGTGCTATGTAAAGACTAACATGATTAAAAGTTCTTTCAGAATCTATTGATATAATGGTGCAGTTTTTTTTTATTATTTTTGTTATTGGTATGGTCTACTAGGTTTATAATTTAATTTATATTGAGCCAATACTATATTCCTGATATAAATGACACATGATCATCATCTTTTTACTATGTTGCTGTCACTACTTTGCTAATATTTTATTTAATATTTTTGCATCGATGTTTCTAGAGATATTGGCCTATATTTTTCTTTATTAATTTTTCAATGGTTTCAGTATCAAGATCATATTTCTATCATAAAAAGTTTAGAGACATTCCTTTTTCTCTCAATTTTTGCAAGTAGTTTATGTAGTGTTGGAATTATTCATTGAATTATAGAATTCACTTGTAAATCCATATTTTTTTTCTTTTGGGAATTCATTTTTAGCTTATTAAATTTTTATTCTGATATTGCATTGTTTAAATCATATATTTCTCATTCTGTTAGCACTTTATATTTTTGTAAATATTCATCTGTTTCACCTAAGTTATCATCTGTGTTGTCATATAAATGAACAGAACAGTTACTGATAGTTTCCTTTATTTAACATTCAATTGCTGTGAATTCCCCCTTTATTCATTTTTTGATACAACTTGGTTTTCCTCTTTCTAAAAACAGGCTAGCTTACAACTATTATTTATTTAATTAGTTTTACCAAAAAGAGCTTTTGGTTTTATTTTTCAAGTCACTGAGTTTCGTTTTTGGCTTTTTGGCAAGGTTTTGCTTTCTATTTTTTAAAATTTTGTCTCTTTGATTCACAAAACTTCTACTTTGGTATTTAATTGAGATTTTTTTATTCATTGCTTTTCTAACTTTTTAAATTGCACATCCAACTCATTGATCTGTTTTCTCTCTTTCATTGATGAAAGCATTTAGAAATATACATTTTATTCTAAGAATAACTTACTCTAAAAATGCTTAATCAGCAACTCATAAATTTTGGTATTGTGTCTCATTGTTGTAATTATCTCTTATTAATTTTCCTTTTATTTCTATGATTTGTTCTTTGACCCATCAATTCTTTACTTGGGACTAAATTATTTAGCCTCTAATTGTACTCCTTCCTTCACAGCCTCTTTATTAAATATAATTTTATTGCATTGTAGCCAATAAAGGATATGTTTAGTAGTTCCACCTTTCTGTGTTTGTTTGTGAGGGCTTATGCCTTAATACATGGTCAATTCTTGCAACAGTGCCATACAGAGCTGAGAATATATAAACTCCTTTCTATTGTCATTCATGAGTCACCAGAGAGTTATCATTTCTAACTTTTCTAAAGTTTTATTCATGCCCTCGACTTCTTTCCTGTCTATCTTTTTGTTACTTTTGTCTAAGTCTGGAAGATTTCTCACTATTGTCATTTTATTGTCTATTTCTTCCTTAATTCAACTAACTTTTAAGCATATAGATGTTATTCCATTCCGCACACATATGTTAAGTATTGCTATTTACACATTATCTTGGTTCCTTTAAGCACTCATCTCCATGTCTATTTTTACTGTTATATTATTTGATATCATTATTACCACCCCCTGCTTTTTTATCTTGCCTGAAGCATAGTAGATTTTGCCCTAGCTCCTTGTTTTAATCTGTGAATCTTTATGCTTCAAGTGTGTTTATTATAAGTAGCATATTGTTGAATCCTTCTTTTTATCCATTATGCTATCTTCTTCCATTTTATGTATGAGTTCATCCCATTCTTATTCAGTTATAAGTGTTTAGTGTATATTTTCTTCCATCTTGTCTTCTTATAATTCATTGTTCACTTCTTTGCATACCCCTACTTTTACAAAGAAGAAGGTAGGCCAGGTGTGATGGCACATGCCAGTGGTCCCTGCTACCAGAGAGACTGTGGCTGGAATATCTCTTAAGCTCAGGAGTTCTGAGCTATAGTGGGCTAATTTGTCTACACTAAATTTTGCATAAGTATGGTAAGCCTCTAAAAGTAGAGGTGGAGTGGGTGGGGCAGAAAATTAGGGTGCCTGAGGAGGAACAAACCAGCCTAGTTTCCATTTGTGATTTCTTGAAATATGAGGGGTTTTTTTGTTCATGATTTTCAGGTAGTCTTATCATTCCAAAATTATCTCTCTTTATTTTTCAGGTCAATTGTGTTTGACAGGATATATATAATTATCAACAATTTTTCAGTCTTTTGATTTTTTTCTTTCTTTTTCCTTTTTTCCTTTTTCTCTCTTTTTTCTATATCACAGAATTGTTCTATTTAGCCCATGCTAATTTTCTGAGGTTTACCATTGTCTGTTCTAAGCTATTAATTCTGCTTGTCATTATTTCCTCCTTAGTTGTCATTTCTTTTAACATTACATTTTCTATCTCTTACTTTATCTCTTAGAGATACCCTTGTGGTCCTTATGCCCAGGACTTTCTTTTCCTTGCCTATGGCATTCTTTTGCCAAGTATTCCACTTAGCCTTATGGAGTTACTCACTTCTCCTGGGCTTATTTCTCGTTCTTCTCTTCAGTATGTTAGTTGCTTTCTTCTGTTTTCTCATATCTCTAGCCTCGGATTCTGGACCCTCTGTGCTTGGGTCATATGCTTCTCCCTCCTGTACTCTTAGATGGTGGGGCCATCACCAGTCATCCTGAACTATATCTTGCCACTGGATCCAGATGGCTCTGGAGGAGACAGTGGGACTGGTGACTTTGCGCAGCCCTCTCTCACTTAAATCCAATTCACTCGCAAGTCATGGCATCACCTCTCTGATGAGATGATGATCAATCTGATGTCATGGTCCTCTTCAAGAATGAAGGACAAACAACAACTGTTGGATGGTAATGGGCAGGCCCTACTTGGTCTTGAATATGGTGGCTAAGATTAGACCCCACCTTCTACAGGAATTCTTGGATTTTGGCTCTGATCTCTTGGTGACTTGACTTAGGTTTTGGCCTATCTTTCTCCTCCTACTTACACTGTTCCTGATCCAGAGTTGATACCATCCTTTTCTGTAAGTTTGACAGACCCTATCTCCATATTGTTGATTGAACTGCTAATCGACTTCCCGCAAGGTTCCCAGTGCTTTGTTTCCTGGGTGTTTCCCTGGCTCTTTCTCCTGCTGTTGCTTCTGTCATGTCTAGGGAATGGGCTGCTTGGGGAGTGGGCCTACTCATTTTTTAGGTTAAGTAATTGAGATCTACTTGAAAGAAATTACTTGCCTGAAGTTATATGTGTATTTAGTGCCAGAACTAAGATATGGGACTAAGTTATAAAGGACCTTGAAGGCCAAACAGAGAAATCTTGATTTGATGCAGTAGAAAATGGGGAGCTAAGCAAGGGAGCATCATAATGAGGTTGTATCTATGGAAAATTACTCTGGCAGCAATGTGAAGGATGGATGGGCAAAGGATGGAGGCAGCAATAATGAATAAGAATCATAAAGAATAATAACCAAGGGGCAACTAGGTGGTTGCATGGACAGAGCTCCAGCCCTGAAGTCAGGAGGACCTGAGTTCAAATCCGACCTCAGACGCTTGACACTTACTAGCTGTGTGACCTTGGGCAAGTCACTTTATCCCTATTACTTCACAACAAAACAAAACAAAAGAATAACAACTGGCATTTATTTAGTGCTTTAAAAGTTTCAAAGTACTTTACATACATGTCTCATTTGATCTTCAAAAGGGCTCTGGGAATACTATTAACATTGCCATCTTCTTCCTAGGAAAGTGAAGCGGTCTGCCCGTAGTTACACAGCTAGTAAGTGTCAGAGTCTTTCTTTCCACTGCATCATCCTGGAGACATGAGGTCATGAAGGTCTTTACTAAAATGGCAGACATGGGAATGGAGAAAATTGAGCAGAGATGACTTTTTTGGTATGTAATAAACTATAGTCTAAGATCACTAACAGGAATATTCTATGGGTAAGTTGTAGGGATGAGGGAGAAATGTGCTCCGTGGCATAGGCTCTGGGTCTCAAAAGCTTTCTTTAGCTGTACTTATAAGAGTGTGTCTAAGGCTAGAAAAGACCTCAGAGGCCCTCTAGTCTACCACTTCCCCCCACCCCCACCCTCAATTGACAGATGAGGAAACCGGGTCCTATGGATGCTAAGTGACTCCATCGAGATATCACGTAGGTTGTATCAGAAGCGGGATCTGACCTCTGATCCTCCGATGTCTGTGCCAGACCTCTTTCCTGCTGTGTCACTACCCCTGATAGATGAGGATAGGTGGAGCTTCTGGAGAAATGCATGACCATGAACAAATCACTCCTTCCATTAGGGCCCCCTTGTCACTCCTCCTCCATTGTGATGGCTCCATTAACAGAGCAAACCCTGAACGAAGCATTCTCAGAAAAGGAAAGCAGACGAGCAGGCGGGCTGCTGGCAGAAGAGGGCTCAGGCCGAGTGGCTCCCACAGGGCCAGATGGCAGGCAGCAGGAACTGAACCAGAGCTTGGGGGTGGGGAGGGAGAAAGATTGGAGAGGCCCTTCAGGAGGGAGCATCACCTTAGATAGCCACTGACGAGATCAGTTCAGAGACCCTGACCTTCTGTCAGCGATGGACTGGCTTAGGAACTGGGTCTCTGACCTCAATTCAGTTCCATTTATCCATCTTGTTTCTTCCTCTAACCCAACGCTAAATTCAGTCCCCTCTCTACTCTTCCCCACCACACACACACACACACACACACACACACACACACACACACACACTCTGCCCCAAGGTCAGTTAATCTTTAAGGGAGAATCCCATTGGCTATTCTCAATCAGCAGAGGGAAAGTGATGCTCATGCCATATGGTTAGGGGATTCTAGTATCGTGCCCTAATTAACATGAGTCTCTGTAAAGTCAAAACTCAGCCGAGCGTGAGGCTCCCTGAACAGGGTTGCTGGATTCAGAATAATCTGGTCACTCTCAGGGCCTCAAAAAGGAAGGCCTCTTTGGGAGGGGGAACTAAAGGGCAGGCATGGGAGGGAAAGATGAGAGTCAGGCAGGGGGTGGAAAGAAAACACTATTGGGCTGAGAACTGGTTTTGCACATGACCCATGTTGAAAATATACTCTCCCTCACTACATTATCCAACCATCCCCCATCTATCCCCAATTCAGTCACCCAGAGAAATAAAGAGATTTGGGGCTTCCATCCTGCCAGGGAGGGGAGCAGAGGGTTTGGCTAGTGTTGCCGTGATCATTCATTTTATTAAGTAAGTTAGAGTACTCCAGAAAATCCGGAGCTCTGAGTGCTTCCCCCATTCCCGGGAATTAAATTGATCCTCTGCATCCTAATGCCCCAGCTTTGTGACTGCTAAATCCTTCTGTCCTACTTTCTATTTAGCCAGGGGGATATAGCCAACATTCATTCATTGGACAAATTCTTGCTGAAGATCCACTACATCCAGTAAAATTCAGTAGTAGATGCTGAAAAAAAGGATATCATTCCTATCCTCACTCACTAAGTCAGGCAGTTGAGAAACATTTATTAAGCATTTGCTATGTGCCAGGCACTGTGCTAAGCTCTGAGGATACAAAGAAAGGCAAAAACACAGTTGCTGCTTTCAAGGAGATAATGGGAGAGTCTAATGGGGGAGACAACGTGTGAATAATTATGTGCCTAAAAGATGTACACAGTATAAACAGAAGTTAATCCCAGAGGGAAGGCTCTTACATTTATAGGGTGGGAGTGGGCCTGGGGGGGTTGGAGAGAGGTCTGGGTAAGGTCTCCTGCAGAAGGTGGGATTTGAGTTGAGTCTTAAAAGATGCCACGGAAACTAGGAGGTGGAGGTGAGGAAGGAGAGCTTTCCAGGCAGAGGTGCCAGCTGGTGAAAAAGCACAAAACAGGAGTTAGATTGTTGTATGTGAGAAACAGCAAGAAGGCTCATGGAGCTGGATCATAAGATATGTACTGTGAAGACAGGAAGGTACTATGTTCTTTGGAGCTTAAAATAACAGTGTTTCATATTTGCTCCTGGGGGTAGTAGGAGACCATTGGAATTTGTTGAGTAGAAGGATGACCTGGGCAGACCTGTGCTTTGGGAAGATCACTTTGGCAGCTGAGTGGAGGGTGAATTGGAGAGGGAGAGACTTGAGGCAAGGAGACCAACCATGTGTCTATTGCAATACTTCAGGAGTGAAGGGACAGGAGTCTGAATTAGGGTGGTGGCTGTGTGAATGGAGGTGTAGGGAAGGAGTTATGCAAGAGATATAATGAAGGTAGAAACAACGGATTGAACATTTAGGGTCAGTGCAGTCTAATCAGGGAGACGGCACGCAAATAGGAAAAGCTAAATAACTATATGAAAAGCATATGGCCATGTGCCAAGGGGTGACCCGGAGGAGAGAGAAGACCAGCGGGGGCTAAAGCTGTCAATGGAAGAGGTGGGACCTAAGCTAAACCTTAAAGGTTGGGTTGAATGAGGTTTACTTTGGTGGAGAAGAAAGAAGAAAGGATGGAGAGGAGTGGGGAAGACCCAGTGGGGTAGGGCGACCACTATAAACATGGCACACTTGTTCAGAAGGCAGTGAAACCTGTCTGCCAATGGAGGATTCAGGTTGCAGGGAAGCGTAGGGTGAGGCAGTAAATTGAAGCCAGATTGTGGAGGACCTTGAAAGTCAGACATTTTAGGCTTTCCTCACTGGAGTCTTTGAATCCTCAGCTCCTAGCTGTGTTTACTAGCATAAAGTAGCTATTTCATGAACACTTGTGGATTGAATGATGGACTTTGTACACTATTGCTTCTCACCTTGGTTCATATTGCCTCTGACCAAGAGTCATGAAAGATGCTCAGGGAAAGCCTCATCATCCATCTTCAGGACAAAAATGGGGCCAGGACAAAGATGGGAGGGAGGTGAGGTGTGAAACAGGAATAGCTAGGAGGAGAAGCTGGGTCCAGGATGAGGCCAACTCCCAGACCCAGTTTTTGGTGTGGGGGCCTCTGCCCTTTCTTTCAATTAAATCCAATTAAACAAACATTTATTAAGCACCTATGATCCAAGCATTGTACTGGGCACAGGAGATTGAAAGACAAAAATGAGACAGTCTCTGCCCTCAAGGAATTTACATTTTATTATAAGGATTTTTAACCTGAGGTCTGTGAGGCTGGGGTATTAAAAATATTTTAATAACAACTGTATTTCAACATACTTGGCTTCCTTTGTAATCTTGTGCAATTTATTTTTTGCATTTAAAAACATTATTCTGAGAAGGACCCTTACCTTAGGGTTTACCAGAGAATGCCAAAGGAATCCATGACACCCCCCCACCCCCCCACAAGGTTAAGAAGCTCTGTTCTACTATGATCAATTAATTAACCAACAAATGTTAATCAAGCACTCATTATATACCAGGCACTGTGCTAGACTCTGGAGTTACAAAGACAAAAAAATGAAAACATCCCTACCCTCAAGGAATTTACATTCTGTCAGCAGTAATGATTATTTTAAGTAGTAGGGAGGCAGCTGGATTAGGGATGGTTTGATTGGAGACTAAGGGCAAATCTCCTAAGCCATCTGGGATGAGTCCAACCTTGGGTATTAGGAGAAAACTTGGACTCACGGGTAGTGTCTAGAAAAGGGCAGCTAGGTGGCACAGCGTCTAAAGTGCCAGGTTTATTTATTTATTGTTAAATATATATTTTATTTGTTTTAATCAGCCAAGATCTACTTTCTTACCCTCCCATCCCAACTATCCCCCTTTCTTTTTTCAAAATAGTATTCTTTCCCCCAATGACATGTTAAGATAATTTTTAGGATTCATTTTGACAAGATTTTGAGTTCCAATTTTTTTCCCTCTTTTCCCTCCCCTCTTCTGAAAATGGTAGGCAATTTGATATAGGTTATACATGTACTATCATGTAAAACATATTTCCATATTAGTCAGAGTTGTGAAAGAAGAAATAGACCCAAAGGAGAAAAACTATGAAAAAGAATAAAGTGAAAAAAAATGCTTCAATCTGCATTAAGAGTTCACCAGTTCTTTTTCTGGTTGTGTATGGCATTTTCCTTCCTGAATCCTTTGTACTTGTCTTGCATCATTGTGTTGCTGAGAAGAGCTGGGTCATTCATAGTTGATCATCACACAATGTTGCTGATACTGTGTACAATGTCTTCCCGGTTCTGTTTGTTTCACTTTGTATCAGTTTGTATAAGTCTTTCCAGGTTTTTCTGACACCTGCCTGTTCATCATTTCTTATTGCACAGTAGTATTCCATTACATTCATATACCACAGCTTGTTCAGCTATTCCCCAATTGATGGGCATTAGAGTGACAGGTTTAAAGTCAGGAAGGCTCATCTTCCTGTTACGGTAATTGGGGGGGGGGGACTTTTTTTTTCCTGTTTTCTTTCTAGAATGCTAAAGTAAACAAGTGCCTTTGATTAAGTCTTGCTAGTTGCGGAGCCCCAGGTCCACACACTTTTGCTGATTAGGTATGAAGCCTTCAGGCCCTAAGGAGGGTACATACACTTAGAGGTTAGCATTTTGCATTGGGGCTTTCACTCACTGAAAGAGTGTTCTGTGATTTGACCAGATGAGACTCTGGGTAGCTGCTGGAGCCTCCCAGCTTTGAAAAGCCAGATGGTGGTACCTCGCTCTCTGGTCAGGCAGCTAGAGGCCTGTCTGTTGATAACTGTGTATGTTTGCTCTGTTTATATTGTCTCTGTTTGTAATGTCTGTATTCTCTCTGAAGTTTAGGGTGCTGGCTTTTCCCCCTGAACTAAGTGAATGGTATATGTGCGTTTAATTAAAGTGAGATTGTTAACCCTTAAAGTGGCTCTCCTGAGAAAAGCAGATCAAGGAACCTGTGCTAGCAGCCCTCCTGTGTGCTGGTGTTGGTATTTCACCCCCACAACAGCTGTTAGCAACATTGTTGTTACACGTCCCAAGTTCAAGTCTGACCTTGGACACTTACTAGCTGTGTGACACTGGGTATATTCTTCACTCTGTTTGCCTCAGTTTCCTCTCCTGTAAAATGAGCTAGAGAAGGAAGTGACAAATCACTCTAGTATCTTTGCTAAGAGAACCCAAAATCGGGTCACAAAGAGTTAGGCATGCATGACTGAAAATGACCAAACAACAACAAGGACAAGTAAGTAAACTTAGACTATCCAGTTCACAGGGTTACTGGAAAAATCTAATGAGATATGAAAATACATGATAAATGAAAGCCACTAATAGTAGTTGTCATTTTTTTTTTCAAACTAAAAATTCACAGTCCACAGAACATATTGCAAAGAGAATCTCAAATTCTCAGATCATAGGATTATTCTTGACCAAATAATCTGAAAGACAAAGATAGACACCGAGTAACCACACTGACTTAAGATTGGTGGTGTGCTTGTAAATGTTTAACAACCAGCTCTCTGAAAAAATATGTACCCATGACACACTTTCAAGTTTAATCTTCATCATTAATATTTTAATATTAATATTAAAATATTAATGTTATTAATATTTTCTCCATCACTAAGTCTAGACAATCGATGAAACAAATCAAGCTCTGATTTACAGAGATTGTGGATTTCCAAGGTGTAAATGCTCACATCAAACAATTGGCCAGCCGGTTCAAACTGGCTCCAGTAGACCCTAAGGATCCTCTGACCATCATAGAATCTCAGAGTTGGGAGGAACTTCAGCAGCCACGGAGCTCAGCCAACAGCTATAAAGGATTCCCCTGACAACATTCCAGAGTGGTTGGCTAATGTTTGTTTAAAGGCATGCAAAGGGTAGGGGAACAGGGCACCATTACTTCCTGAGGCAACCCGACCTAATTTTGAACAGTTCTAATTTCCGCAAGTTCTTCCTTAGATCGAGCCTAAATCTGACTCTCTAATACTTCTAGTCTCTTTTAATACTTCCCTATTTGGCCAAGCAGACTGAATCTAATCCTTCTTCCTTAAAATATTTCTTTAGATCCTCCCTAGGTCTTCCTTTCACCATTTCCTTCAAACAGCCCCTAAGTTTTCTCTTCTTGATTTCCTTCAAAATGGCCCTCCTGTGGCATCATCTCTAGGCCCTTCACCCTGGTCAAGTTCCTCTGAATGGTTTCTATTCCACCCGCCTCTCACACCTCCTCCCAGTCAACCTTTATCCATCTGGCTCATATGCCATGCCAGACTAATTACAGCAGGGTTGATGGCCTGTCACTTCCCATTCATAGGCCATTCTGGGACAGAAATGACATACCTCCCCACCTGAAAAAATACAATACTTAGGAGGTTGCCCCAGTAATTACTATCCCAAACCCATGGGTACAGGGCAGGGTGGCAAACAAATTTAGCTTATCTCCTTGCCTTAGAAGAAAAGGTCTGGGAAGGAAATTCCACCTTCCTCTGGTATTTCTTCCAGCAATGTGTTTCCTGAAGCTGCTCTCAAAATCTTATCCAGAAGTTGAGGAGGCAATCCCTCTTCCTCCCCCTTGTTTATTAGACTCCTTCCTGGCCCCCTCAACACCACCACTTATTTGAGAGGCAACAGGAATGCAGCCATATCCATGAAAAGTTCTCTCTCAAAGGTCTCAGGGAGGAGAATTCTGTCTCAGGGCTTGAAGTTGCACCAAAGTGTTTCTCCCCATCCCTCACTGTCACTATCTTCTAGGTCATTACCGCATGGACAGGATGAGCTCAGTGCTGGGAAAAGTCAGTGCCAGAATGTACTAGGAAATACTGATAATGCCTGTCTGGCCCAGTTTGCTCCCTCCTTCCAGAGTCTTGGAGTATATTTTATCTCCTCTAAGTAGAGCTGAGAAATAGATGGTGGCTGAAGTGGGGGAAGAGAGGGAAAGGAAAACATTTCCCATATCACTAGCACCACTTTCCCAAAATACACACACCTTTCTACCACTCCCCTGAATCCTGGGATTTTAACTGAAAAAATAAATAAGCTCAATCTAACTGAGGAAAAACAAAAGATAAGAGACTTGGTGAAAACAGCTGAAGAAGAAAAGTTCAAGGCTGTGTGTGATTGGGGGGAGGCATTGATATGTTCACAAATTTTTGTGATTTTTGTAAATTTTGTAATTTTTGTAAATCAAAACTGAGTTATACCTTAAGTCTCTCCTGGGACCTCTTCTCTTCTCTACACTTATCTCTCTTTGCCATCTCATCAGCTCCTATGGGTTTAAATATCATTTCTATGTGGAAGACTCCCAGATCATATATCCAGTCCTAGTCTCTCTCCTGATCTCCAGTCCCAGTTCTATATCACCAACTAACTATTTCTATAACATTATATAACTATAACATTTCAGACTGGCTGTCCTAGGGGCATCTCAAACTTTACATATCTAAAAGAGTACTCATTACCTGTCTTCTCAAACCCACCCCTCTTCCAAATTTCCTCATCAAGGGAATCGCTATTCTATAGTCCTCCAAGTTCATGACCTGTCATCACCAAGGTCATTCACCATGAGCTCCCTCTTCAATCCTTTTCCTCATCTTATACCACAAAGATGCCTTCTGCTGCTATCTCCTTTACTCCTGTCTCACATGAAGAAGTGGCCCTATTCCTTACCAAGGCAAACCCCTCTTCTTGCACAAGCAGTCCCCTTCTATCCCATCTCCTCGAAGAGATTGCCTCCTCCATCCCCCCCACTTATTCTCAACCTTTCTCTTTCTATGGGTTCCTTCCCTACTGCCTACAAACATTCCTGTGCCTCCCCCATCCTCAAAAAATACTCACTTGATGATTCCATTTCCACTATCATTTTATGTCTCTCTTGCCCTTTGTGGCTAAACTCTTTGAGAAGGCCATCTACTACAGGTGCCTCCATTTCCCCTCCTCTCACTTTCTCAGAACAGGCCTACCTGGCAGTCAGACTCCAATAAAGATCTTTGCCCAGGTTGCAAGGGGCCATTGGGCATCAGCGCCTAGGGTAAGCAGTTGTAAAGGAAACGGAGATTGATGGACTAGGCTAATGGGTAGAAAATAGAAATGTTGGGTATTTGGGGAAGGAAGACCAAAAATAGAGAGGAAGAAGTATGCTTCTCTTCAGGATCTTCAAATCATGGTAAATTTCCAAGCCAGGCATTTTTCATTCCCTCCCCCTTCCCATAACTATGAGATCTTCACTGATACGTTTTAATCTATGAGTTGAGATGTTTTCGTTTCTAAACAGTAAGGGCTTATTTGGGTCATTTCAGAGGGATCTTTATGGTCAGAGATTTAGAACTAAGGGGCACCTTGGAGACCATTTAGTCTAAGCCCATCACTCTGCAGATGAGGAAACTGAGGCTCCAACAAGTTAGGTGACTTGCTCAGGGTCCTACCGCTACTAAGCATCAGAGATGAGATTTGAACCCAGGTCTTCTTAATTCCAGTCCTAGTACTCTGTCCATTGCACCATGATGTTATTTAATTCAATTCAATTAATTAATTAATTCAAGTTAATTCCTCTCATGCATATTTATCTCACTGGTAATGGCATTTTAATTGGCCCAATGAGGGGATATTAGTTATCCCTTCCACATCTCGGGGGTTTAGGGGTATGGTGCTCCTTCGAATTAGAAAATCCATGCAAAATTTTTTGGCCTTCCCTTCACACCAGAGAAGAAGTCTAAATTATTATGGCATTAAAAGATAAACTATATCACTATTATATGATACTATACATATATCGTGCATTTCTGAGTTTCTAAACTTTTTCTGTGTTGCCTGCTGGCTTTCATGTGTCGTCTGTGTCTTCCACAAAACTACCCCCAAAATTCCCATTTAATTTCTTATGCTGGCCCATGACATATCAAAACCTCAGTGAATAAAGTTGTGATGTATGTGGAAGAGGTAACTGTACTTATTTTCTATTATTCATAAAGAATTTTTTGGGGGGGGAAGAGGGAATAAACTGAGGATAGAGGTCCAAAGCATAAAATGCCATGACTTTTCCTTTGTCTTTTACTGACTTTGTCGATTATGAGTAGAGAAGTGTTCCACTTAGGGAAAGCTGTCTATCATGAAATCACAGTAACCAGATAAAGAGGAATTTTGTGTAATGGAATGAATGTCCTGAGGTTACCAGAAGGTCTTTCATTCCTTGTTTCTGAAGACCTTTTTGTTGTTCTTGAGTTTTTTTTAATCATTTCTGACTCTTTGTGACCCCATTTGGGATTTTTCTTGGCAGAGATACTGGAGTGGTTTGCCATTGACTTCTCCAGCTCATTTTACAGATGAGGAAACTGAGGCAAATAGGGTGAAGTGACTTGCCCAGAGTCACACAGCTAGTCAGTGTCTGAGGTCAGATTTGAACTAGGATGATGAGTCTTCTTAATTCCAGGCCTGGTGTTCTATCCACTGCTCCACCTAGCTGCCCCCTGAAAACCTTATAAGGTCTCTAGAATCTTCCCTTGTTGACTGAATGTCCTGCAGGGCCTTAAGGCATCACTGTGAACCAGAATCCTCCCTATCCAGGCCACTGGATGCACAAGGCATGATCCCTCTCATGGTACATTGGAAAGAATACTGAATTTGGCTCAACCAGTCCATCTGTCAACAAGAAGGCACAGCGGTGGGGGGAGGGGTACAAGTACAAAGAATGAAATAATCCCTTCTCTCAAAGAGCTTTTGGTCCAACAGAGCTTCAAATCTTCAGTCTGCCACTTACTATCTGTGTGATTTTGGACAAGTCACTTACCATCTCTGAGGCTCAGTTTCTCCATCTGCAAAATGGGAGGAGGGGTTTGGAATCAATGACCTCTGTGATCCCTTCTAGTTCTGGATTTATGATGGGCTCAACTCACATTGTTCAAAGCCTCTTCAGGTTTAAGTGTTTCTCCTCCTCTCTATCATTACCACCTGTGCCATGGTGACAGCCACTTAGGATATAAATAAAAAGGGATAATACTAATTGTTTAGTGAAAATACTAGTTCTTGTATGTACAAGTGAGTGTTTTTCTTCAAATAGTATAGGAAGGATTGGATTAGATCGGTAGTGTCAAACTGAAATTGAAAAGAGTCCACTAAACCATAAATAAGGATCCCTCTAGGCCACACGCTGACTTAGAAAACCACATATTAACATTATCTAGGCTACATTGTATTTTTATTTTTTTAAAAAAATTTCCCAATTACATTTTATCTGGTTCTGAGAAAACTGCAGGATACATTCGTGTTTGATACCTCTGGGCTGTATCTTCAGGGCTCCCAGCATCCCCAGGCATCATATGAAACACTGCCCTTCCCCACAAGTAGAATACATATGTATTCCAATAATGCTGTCATTGCCCAGAATATTAGGTACTACTCTTCAGAATTTTTATATGTCCAGGTCAATTATAACTCATTCAGGTGAACTAGTCTCGTACTTTACAACTAATCCAGTGTCTTAAGATCATAGATTTAGACTTGCCAAGGACCTAATAAGCTTTTGAGCCCAACCCTCCTCATTTCACAGACGAAGAAACTGAGGCTTAGATAACATTGGAGACTTGGCCAAGGCCACACAGGTAATAAGTGGCAGAGTCGGGATTTAAACCCAAGTCCTCTTCAGTCCAAATCTAATATTCTTTCCATTCCAACCTAAAGAACCAGATAGCTGTTTTCCCCAGGTTGATTGCTAGAGTTTTCAAGACTGGGTTCCAGATGAAGGAGCTATCAAAAGAAAATCAAATCCATCATTAAAAGGCAAAGATCCATCACGATTGAAGATCCATTCAAAAGAATCGTCCTTGAGTAATGCAATCCATTCCCAAGGAGGAGCTCTAGGTGATGATGATGATGATGATGATGATGATGAGAACGATGAGGATGATGATGGTGATTGTGTTGTCATTGTTAGTTTCTCTATAGCCATATCATTGGACTGAGTGTGGGATAGCTTCCCAAGGTGATTATGAAGGACAACAATCATTTGAGCACCACATTCTGGCACACTTGTTAGAATGAATTATATTTTTTTAATGGAAAAAGACAAAAAAAAATGAAACCGAATGCTTTGTCATTATAATGACCAAGAAACTTGGCGCTGGAGCGGACTTGAGAACATGCAACTTCTTTCCTCCTTCACAGAGGTGGGAACTGTGGAGGTGTAATGTTGCGTGTGCTGCCAGACTCAGTAGATGTATGGTTCAGTTTCTGCTAGCCTGATATTTTTCTCTTTCTTTCTTTTTTTCTTTGTCATAATGAAACAATCTGTACTCTCAAGAAGCACACATTCTAACAGTGCTTCGTATCTTAGGTCTCACATTTTCTACTATGTGATTTTGAGTAAGTTATTTAACCTCTCTGAGGTGACCTGAGTACCTTAGTCTCATCGTCTTTAAATTAAGAGGGTTAGACTAACTACATGGCTCATTGGGAAGGGATGGTGGAGGGATATATTTAGAAATGAAAATAATTTAAAAATGATATATAGGAAGTTTTTAAAAGGGAAAAAAAGTTGTGGGTTTTTTTTCATATCTTGTATTGAAAATCTGAACTTAAATTGAGGAAGAGTGGGACATTCACTTTATGAAAGGATTCTTTACCATAGGATTGAGTCTCTGGTTTCCTTAAGTGAGTTGATTTCCTAGCATATTTAAATGTGATTCAATTGACTAAAATTTAATTTAGACACATATTTTCAGAAATGCCCTTTGTCTAAATTGGGACCCATCCACCCCATATGCTTTATGTTTCAGAATTTAATTCAGCTTAAGAAGACTTATCTCCTTCCTGTCATACCTTTACCTACTTTTTTTTTTTTTTGCAGGGGGGAAGGCAGAGCAGTTGGGGTTAAGTGACTTGCCCAAGGTCACAGAGCTAGTAAATATGTCAAATGTCTGAGGCTGGATTTGAACTCAGGTCCTCCTGACTCCAGGGCCAGTGCTCTACTCACTGAGCTTTTACCTATTTTAAAACTGTTTGATGGGTTCTTATTTAAATTCTTACTACCTTATTGATAGAACCAATACCCCTCAGGGTTGATTGATGATAGCTAAGAATAATCTCTCCAATGAGAGCAACCTTTTTAAAAAAAATGAGACATAAAATTAAATACTCATCAATTTGACTTGAAGAAGGCCTTAGGGAGGAGATTGATTGAGGTGAGCTATGGTAACAGGCTTCACAGAATTGTCCATGAGGGACAGTCAGTCAGAACCTGGGTCTCATCCACTGTGTCCTCCAGTGCTAGTAGGGACAGTAGGGTAGATTCTCTGGCACAGTTCTGGTACAAAAGAATTTCCCCAACTCTTTGCGCCACAGAACACTTTTAGATATAAAATGTTAGGATGGGATACCTAAATACTGATCAGGGAAGTCTCTTGATATGGAATAGATCTAGATAAAGAATGAACCTGGAGAAATTTCAGAGCAAAATAAAAAAAGCCTCTCTCTCTCTCTCTCTCTCTCTCTCTCTCTCTCTCTCTCTCTCCACATATGGAGAGAGATAGAGATATATGTATGTGTGTGTGTGCGCGCACACACACACACACACACATACATACATAGGAAATTACCACAAAGGATACATCTTAAATACACATTGAAAATACTGCCTTTTTTTATATGAACATTTTGATTTCTGAAAGAGGTAGAAAAAACATTGGTGTAAGGAAAACTGATAAAAATCAATTTTAGAAAAATGGCCTCTGAGGCAAAAGATGGAGGAGAGATAGACTGTTGTCCTGAGGAATAGATAAAGAACTGCCTCAGCTTGAGAGGGAGAATTCCTCAGAGACCAGAACGGAGCTGAGGAGCTTGGCAATTCTCCCACTTGACGGAATTACTTATGACTAAAAAAGAGTAACACTTTTCTCAGCACCTTGCAAAGGGTGGCTATGTACAAAAAGAGTTTTTCCACTGCTTGATTATTAAGAGAAATAGCTTTGTTTAGCAGGAGAGCTATGAGAACCAAAAGGGGAACAGGTAACAGAGAAGTAATTTTGCCCAACAGTTGACATGTTGCTAACTGTTCTTTAAAGAGACTCTGGAGAGTTGTGAGTTGTTCCATACATATGGGTTTCTCTGCTTATTTTCCTTCCTTCTTGATTTCTGTAAGTGTGTGCACACTTTTTCCCATGGGTACTGTGTATATTGGTAGGAGAGTGTGACCCAGATTTATGGGAAGACATATTTTGATTTCTCCTGCTTTTTTTTTCATTGAGCAGATGCTGTGGCTATTCTATTTTTAGTCTTCTATTGAGTATTCTTGGTTTTGCCTTATCATTAAGCAAATGTTTCATGTTTAAAGAGTCATTGGTGTCATGGTGACTGATTTTGTGTAAATGGTAAACACACTGTTGCTAGTTCAAGAGCCTGGAAGTAGCAAGTAGTATGAGTATACCCTCACACATACCAGAGTTGCCCCTAGAAACCTAAAAGAGTAATAGATGGATGGTCATGGCTATATTGCCTCCCACCCCCAATTCTAAGCAAAAAATAAAATAAACCCAAGTCTATAGTATGAGGGCAAGTTAGGGTGCATGCCAACCCAGAGAGAGAAAAATGGGGTTGAGGCATTGTTAGTTATGTATGCCTATAGACTACACCACCCATATGGGTCCATAGTCATACCCTTTACACAGATTATATGTGTTAGTATTTAAGGATGGAGAAACACTGATATAATCAAAATTGTCACATGAAACCTTTATTCACATCATGTGGGACATCATGGTTCTGGGAAACACAATTTGAGAAACATTCAAATAGGAAATCAAAAAGTATTTGAGTGCCTACTGTCCTAGAGAGGCAAAATAGTTTAGTAGAAAGAAAAATGGACTTGGATCCAGAAGGACTGGGTCCTGTCACTCAGTAGTACAACTTTGGCAAGTCACTTCAGCCTTCTGAGGCTCAGTTTCCTCATCCATAAAACAGAGATAATAATATGACCATAATCCATACCATAGGGTTGTTGTAAAGACCAAGTAAGATGATACTGCCATTTTCCAAGCATAAGGTGCTATATAAGTAGTCGGTAAGCATTTATTAAGTGCCTACTATGTGCCAAGCACTGTGCTAAGCTTTTATAATGTACTATTATTAATAATAAAAGATAATTATTAATAATGATAAATAATTTATTATTAATAATCTGTTGCTAGGCATTTAGAAGGACACAAAAAAAAGTGTAAGACATGGTACAAGTGAGATATTGATGTCACTTTGTAACCATAAGGTGCCACATAGTCAATAAACATTTATTAACTACCAGGTATTATGCTGAATTATTATATGCTGTTATTAATAATTATCTTATTAAATAATAATAATAATAATAGGCTAATAGGTTTATAGTCCTATGCTTGGCACTTAGAAGGATGCAAAAAAGTTATAAGACATAGTCCTTCAAAGAACTGATAGTTCAGTTAGAGAAAATGATATTGTCAGATCTGTGGAGTCCTAACATTAAGGGTTTGTATACCCTGATGACTTTAGAACTAATGCTGCTTCTTCCATTCTCTCCTTCAGACAGGTCGAATTGAGCCCAACTATCCCAAAGTTTGTGGTCACCAGGGCAATGTGCTTGACATCAAATGGAACCCCTTCATTGACAACATCATTGCATCCTGCTCGGAGGATACATCAGTAAGTAGGAAGTAAGACTAAGGTGGCTTTCCCCAATGGAAGATATATACTCTGATTCTCCATGCACTAGAAAGAAAGGAGGGAGGGAGGGAGGGAGGGAGGGAGGGAGGAAGGAAAGAAGGAAGGAAGGAACAGAGGAACAGAGGGAGGAAAGGGAGAGAGAGAGGAAGGAGGAAGGAAAGGAGGAAGGGAGAGAGGGAAGAAGGAAGGAGGGAGAGAAGGAGAAAAGGGAAAGAATGAGAAAGGGAAGTGAAGGAAGGGAGGAAGGAAGGAGTGAGCAAGCAATGCTTCTTCAAACAGAAGAACCCTTATAGCTAGGAGGGCAGTTCCCTCTCTGCCCCTCAGTCTGGCCTCCTCATTCTTACCCTGATCCTCACTGGGAGGTGAGTTGGGGGGATAGGGTAGGATGTGAATTAGGATAAACAAGTACAAAGTGATTCACCAATTGTGAACTTTAGGGGTTTCATCTGTTCTGGTTGGTAGTAGGGGGAAATGAAACTAAATATTATTTAGGTGTCTTCTGAAGATGTGAACATGCAAGTCATCAGTGGTAAGTGCTGTCTAAAGGAAAGGAGGAAGGGTTGTCATCCATGAAGCTCCTTGGGGGGTAAGACTGTTTTGTTTTTGCCTAGCGAGGTTCCTGGTGTGTTGTTGAGGGCAACATAGTGAAAAAAAAACAGTGGACTTGGAGTTGAAGGTCTGGACTTGGAGTTCCCCTTCTGCCGCTTACTCTCCTATGGAACCCTTCTAAGCCCTAACTTCCTCCCTTTTCCTTGGAGGACATTGTTGGAGCCCCTTGCTAGCTAGGTCTGCATTGGGCCGTGTAGCTTATAAACCCCTCCAGTTTTCTGGGGCAGTTCTTCTAGGCAGGCCCCCCATGTGCTAATGCCTATCTTGACTTGACCCAGGCCCAGGCTTTGTTAAAACACCCATTTGGATATAACAATGCTTTTCAAAGCTTTGGATACATAAGGACAAAGTAGGCACCCTACCCTTACTCTACATCTCTCAGGTAAAACTAACCCCTTAGTAAGTTCACAAATATTTTGTTCAGTCCCAAGCAGGGCAGAGTCATTTGCATTTATTTTGTGATTTAAGGTTAACAAAGTATTTTCCTTAAAAGGACACAGTAAACATTTCTCATATCTGAATACCCATGGAAATTTGGTTGTATCATTTATGTGACACCCAACATGCACCTCCTTGTATCTTGTGTCTTATCTCCTAGTACTCTCTAAATGGCAAGGGCATGTACTATATCTTAGTTTTCCCCGAAGTACCTGACATATAGCTTCTGGTCTGTTAAGGTTAGTTCAGTGAGAGAAAGAATAAATGAATGATTAGGCCTTGAAGGATGGGATAGGATTTCAGCATGTAGAAATGAGGGTGGGGGAAAGAGGATAAGACAGTATTCCAAGAAGAATCTACATGAGGAAAGACCAGGAGCTCCCTAAGGGTAAAGACTGTGCCTGTGTGACTTTGAGCAAATCACTTAACCTCACCAAGCCTCAGTTTCCTCTCCTGGGGATGGTATTGTCATGAAAGTGCTTTATAAACATTGTCTCTCTCAAGGATCAATCCTATACCAAGACTATGGCCCGCTGGCCCTGGGTAAATAACTGTGGACTGACTTAAAGGTTTCTCTTCCCTCACTTGAGAGCCTTAGAGCAAGACTGGATGAATGAATGAATGAATGAATGAATGAGTGAGTGAATGAATGAATGAGTGAATGAATGAACAAATGAATCCTTTGCAAGGTTCAAATGAAGGCATATACAATAAAAATCTAAACATAAAACCAGTAACAAATCAAAGTGATAACAGTAACTAACTTAGGTATCTACCTGCTGGGAGGGAGGCAATGGAGTTCCATGGAAAGAGTGCTGAATTCAGAGGGAAAGGACCTGAATTTGATTCTCAATTCTGCTATTTACTACCTATTTGACTTTGAGTAAGTCACTTAACCTATAAAGGCCTCGGTTTTCTCAACTGTAAAATGGAGGTGTTAGACTATTTTGCTTTTTGTAAAGTGACATGATGTTAAAAATATGAGTTGAGTGACTTTCATAGTTTTGTAACTTTGAAATAAAATTCCAATTTGAGTTTATTAGGAGTTAACCTCTAAAGTTTCCCACCAAGTCTGAGAACTGACCAGAACAAGATAAGATTAAGATTGTTATGACTCTGGAGGTTATTTAATCCCTGGGGTGCTAGGAGCTCTGCAGATCCAGCCTACATTATACTTTAATGATATATTCTAAGATTTCAGCAGCTATCTAACTATAGATTCATAGTTTTCAGACTCTATTCTTTTTCTTTTTTTGGTTTTTGTTTTTTAAATTGGGACATTTACTCATCTCCAGTCTTTCAGACTCTCTCCCATGCCAACAGAACTAGTTGCTTAGCCATCACATGGCCCAGGTTAGTAACATGGGATGCAGTCTGTCTGGGCCTGGTGACTTGGGAACTTGTCAAAGACAGCTAAGTGTTCTCTCCCTATCTGGTCTAAAGCTGTCACAGTATCACAGAATGTCAGGACTAGAAAGGACCTCAGAGGCCATCAAGTCCAACCTGTAATAGAACAAGGATTCTCCTACAACATGTGACAAAAAGTGGTTATTCAACCTTATCGCCTTACTTCTCTTGAGCTTCAATTTAGACTTGGACACTCTTGCCCTGTGCAATCCAGAGTTCACTGTCTCTGGCAGAGAAAATAGAAGCAAAATAAAAGATGAGTAATTCTGTTTTCTCTCCACTCCTCGTTATAATCATGCCAACCACCTTCAGCAGAAGCTCTTTCTCTTTTTTGTAATCCTCCCCTTTCCCTCCAGTGTGGCTTTAAAAAAAAACTTTTGTTTTTGTTTTTAACATCCTTCATGTGATTTAGCTTATTTGGGGACTTAGTGTCTCAACACTGTTCTAATAGAGAATGTTATTATACTATTCTTTTATATTCATCTTCATTTGTCTCCCCCTTCCTTCTATCTTCTGCACATGCCTTTTGAAAACCTAATTTGATCAATGAATTCTCTGGGCACATTAAGTCACCTTGCTTGTTACCCATACTTGGTCTGTTTATACATAACTATCTGAAGTGATTTATTAAATAGCAGTATAAATAAGATGATAAAAATGTGTCACTTCCCATGAAAAAATTACTCTCCTACAAATCCATGCACAAAGAATTAATCTCGATAGGGATTATGTAAGGGATAGCCACTCATAGGGAACATGTGTCCATCCACACACGAAGAAATACACATGAATGTGGGGCCAGGATGTACACGTGGAAGGGCAAATGACGCAAAACTGCTGATGTCATTATGATGTTCTCTGTCAACCCTGTTCCCATCAGGTATTGCTCCCTAAGGCTCCCTAGAAAGCACTGCTCTCTCTCCCTCTCTCTCTCCCTCTCTCTCTCCCTCTCTCTCTCTCTCTCTCTCTCTCTCTCTCTCTCTCTCTCTCTCTCTCTCTTCTTCAGTTATTTGTCAGCTTCAGTTATTTCCAGGGTCACCTAATACTCTGAAACAGCACCTACTAAGCATTCTGTGATTACAACTCATTCATCAGCTCTTTTAGCCACCTCCACAATCCACTGGGGGCAGAGGGAAATGGTGTTATCTTTAATAAGCCTCTCCCTTGAAGAAGAGAGGTTATACCTTTTTCATTCAGCCACCTCAGACTCCTCTGTAATCCTTAGCTGAGGTTCACCTCTGTCCTACATCTATCTGCGGGAGATGCTGTGGTTAGTAAGCCTTTCCGCTGCAGGTAAGTCTGTAGCTATCCCTAATTGGCATTCTCAACCAATAGCTCTCAAGCTTTCTTCAGTTCTTCTTAGCTTCTCAGCTAAACTGAGACCAAAGTCTATGAACCTTCCTTCCTTCTTCTCTGTTAAAAGCTGTGAATTTTTTTTCACCTTCTCTTTAGCCATGCTGCATGCACCTGGTCGTATAGAGGCTGAAATCAGTTCTGTCCTTTGAATTCACCTTAGAACCCTTTTGTTAACTGCCTCCCTTCTTCTGAACTCTTCTATGACCTGAAATGTGCTGAAGTGAATGCTAACTTATCTCGCCTGACTCTCTCAGTTCAGCTATCCCCTAACTTTTGGTCAGAAAACAATTTAAGTTCATGCATTGTGGATGAGTTAAATCTACCTAGAGCTCTTCTTCCTTATACTGAAAAGGGATTGAGACACTATGATAAAGGAACTGTCTTGATCTTACCCAAACAGCCCCTCTCTTCTATGCAAAATAGCAAGAGCTCTCCGGACTAAAGAATTTTGAGAAACACTATGAACTTTGGCTCACATTCCTCAATAACTTGTCAGCTCCTAGTGTCTGTCTCTGTACTTATCGGTCTCTGTCTCTCTGTCTTTGTATCTATCTCTTTTTCTCACTGTCTCCTGTCTCTTTCCTTTCTCCAGACATTTTAGTGGGAAAAATATTGTAAGCATTGAAATTTTCTCATAGAACATGAAGGTTGCATGGAACATAGTCTGAGAGGTGCTGCCTTATAGGTTTGGGCTTTTGAGGTCAGAGAAAAGAGCATCACACAGATACACAGTGATTTCTTCATAGGTATCGGAGGAGCATAAGCCATGGTCTCTACCCAAAAGGGATATGTAATCTAGTAGGGGAGAAAATATACACAGGAAGTCCTTGCCGATTGAGACAAAGCACTCAACTCCCCAAAACCCTGTGAGGTAAATAATGCCCTTATACCCATTCTACAGATAATAAAACGTGAAGCTCAGCGATGTTGTCCAAATGTCTAGTAAGTGGGGAAGCATATCCTGCCTTTTGTGCTAGACTGTGTGGTATAGATTTTAAAAAAAGGTCATAGGACTTCAGAGAAAGGATAAACCAGGGAGATCAAGGGAGGAAGGCTATGTGGAGAAAGAGGGATGTGAGCAGAGCCTTGAAGGATGGGCATAGGAAGTGGATAGGTGAAAGGGGAAGAGGAAGCATTCTTATCGAAGGAAACATCCAGCATGAGCAAAAGAACAAAGAGAGGCAGGCGGGAGAGGAGGGCATTTGGTGGAGGGGCAGTGCAGTCAGTGATCCATAGAGAAGGCGATTACATCCTGTGACCTAGGGAGGAATTAAGCTCCTGCTCACAGCTGCTAGGCCTCTGCTGACCTAGAAGGAGCTTGGAGCATTCAACTCCCTGGAGACAGGACAGCTTTAGTATTCCCAGTCTCTCCCTTCTTTCCTAAAAGCCATTGCTAAGATTTTTATGACTTTATTTCATTTACTCTTCCTGGGATTTGTGTTTAAAAGTTCTGGGCCTCAGGTTCTTCATCCGTAAAATGAGGGAATGTACTAGAATGAATGAAAAGCATTCTTCCTATGTGTCAAGCACCATACTGAGTGCTTGGGATACAAATATAAAAGCAAGACCGACATAAGGTCATCTGTTTAGAGCTGGAAGGGACCAGTGAGGTCACGAATCCAATTCCTTCATGTGTCTGAGGCAAGACTCCAACCCAGATCTTCCTGACTCCATATGTAGAACTCAATCCACTACTGCACCCTGCCACCAAAGAGCTTAGGTTCGAGCAGGGAGAAATAGCCCATACAAGAGAGGAACTCCAAGGTTCCTTCCAGCTCCAATGTTCTTTGAGTTTAATTCTAAGGAATGAATCCATCATCAGCATACATGTCTTAAAGCTGCAGGGTACCTTAGAGTCGTCTAGTTCAGACCTCTCATTTTATACATGAAGAAACTGAGGCCTAAGGGGTTAAGTTGCCTGAGGTCACCCAGAGCCAGAATTCAAACTCAAGTCTCTGACTCCAAATGCAGTGCTTCTCCTACTATGCCAGGCTGCAGAGAAGTCGGGGAGAAACTTGGGAGCAATAGAATATCCCTGGTACCCACTCCCCAGATAAGCAGTCCACTATGCTGTCCATGAGGAGGACAAGAAAGCCACACTGGTCCTCCAAACTAACTTTCTAGCCTCATCTTTATTCAATAGTAGATAGAATTTTGGACTTGGAGTTCAGAAGCTCTGGGTTCAAATCTTGTCTGACTGCTTAATAGCTGTTTGACCACAGACAAATCCCTTTTTAAAAAAACCCCGAGCTTCAGATCCTTCATGTGTAAAATAGCAATAAGCTCTTTTTGTGGTGGCAAAGAATTGGACTTGAGGGGATGCCCATCAATTGGGGAATGGCGGAACAAGCTGTGGTATATGATCGTGATGAAATACTATTATACTATAAGAAATGATGAGCAAGCAGATTTCAGAAAAACCCAGAAAGACTTACATGACCTGATGCAAAATGAAGTAAGCGAAACCAGAATACTGTACACAGTAACAGCAATATTGTACAGTGATCGACTATGAATGACTTAGCTCTTCTCAGTAATACGATTCAAGACAATTTCGAAGGACTTATGGTGAAAAATGTTATCCACTTGCAGAGAAAGAACTCTAATGGAGTTTGAATGCAGATAGAGGCATACTTTTTAACTTTATTTTTTGGGTTTTTTTTTTGTTTTGGGCTGTTTTCTTTTGCTACATGGCTAATATGGAAATATGTTTTGCATGATGGCACATGCATAGTCTATATCTAATTGCTTGTCTTCTTTCTCATTGGGAGGGGAGATGAGGGAGGGAGAGAATCTGGAACTCAAAGTTTTTAAAAACGAAAGTTAAAAATTATTTTAGATGTAATTTGAAAAAAAATATTAAAATTTTTACATTAAAAATGGGAGCATTAATCCTTACGTAGTGCCTTCCTCACAGGGTTGTTGTGAGGCTTTAAAGAGGTGATATACGTGAAGCACATTGGAGACTTTTAGGTACCATGGAACAGGGTCATTGACTGAGATGGCCCTTCAAGGCCGTCTAATACGACTCCCTGATTTGACAGAGGAGGAACTAAAGTCAACTGACTTGCCTTCTAGTAAGTTGCTAAGTTGTTTTTGAACCTAGATTTTCTTTTTCTTTTTTTCTTTTTTGGATTTGTAAAAATTATATTTGTTACAGTGCTCACAAATCTTATGTACTAAATAAACAAATATCAACACTACATTTACAGTCTTTTTTTACCCCTGGAATTTCTTAGGCCACCTCCTTATATTATATACAATATTCCTTAATGGAAAAAGAAATGCACAATAAAGCAACTTTTTAAAAGGCTGTGACTTAAGAAAACCCACCCTCATTTGTTAGATGAACTCCCTAATTTTTAAAATTTCAGGGTTGGTTGAACCCACATTTTCCTGAGAATTTCAGGGGTCTATCACATACACCCTATAAATGCCAGTTATTTTTCAGGTACCGCTCATGAGACTAGATGGGTTTGGATGGGCCCATTAGATGTCATGAAACCCTCCCTCTTTCTCATACTTCCCTCTCTTCTTTATACTTTTGCTCATTCTTCCAAGTGCTCCTAAAGTGGGCCCTGCCCTCCATCTTTCCTATACTTCAGCTCAACTCAGGTGCCACCTCCTCCTAGAAACTTTTCCTGGTCCCCTTTCTACCTCTAAATCTGGAAGTAATCTCCCTGAAATTCCCAGAGCACTTTATATGTACTTCTCCTTTATACTTAGTGTATAATTTGTATTATAGTTTTTTATATGCCTACCTGCCTTATCTCCTCTACTAGGGCAGGGGCTGTGTTTGAATTCGTCCTTGTATCCTCAGACTGGCCCAGGGCCCTGCACATAGGAGATTTGAATTGAATTAAATTGAATAGATTGAGTCACTGAGCCTCAGTCTCTTCCTCTGTAAAATGAGTAAGCTGGACCTGATAGCCTCCTTGCTCCCTTTAAGGTATCTTATGGTCCTGTGATTCAATGAGTATAATTCTGGCCACTCGGATGGAAATCTGAGAGGGATGGTATCAGGGTAAATCACAAAGGCTACTTTTTCTTTCCTTTGGCATTAAAAGGAAGCAGGCATGCATGCCACAGCAGCTTTGGCATCTTGGAGGATTCTCCCACTTCCCCCACCCACTGCCGCCTCCATCCCTGGCTGTTAGAAGTTCTTCCTGGAGTCTAACCTCCATCCCTCTGGAGTCCCGAAGAATGTGCAGGAGCTGATTCCCAAGGCACTCCTATCCCGTGGGAGGGGTGGGGGCTGTAAATCTCTCCCAGGCATCTGGCAGAATCCAGTTCTCTCTGCAACTGGGTGATGTCACCTATTGTTGAAGTGGAATTCTTTTTATAGCTTCTGCTGCAGATAGAGAATGCAGCTGGGAATAGCACTATCTTGTTTCCAAGCTGGCCTGTTCTAACTCCCTGCTCTCTGGGACCTAGGCTGGCTGTGGAGATTGGAGGGGTTTGGGCTTTCTTTTTCTTTCTTTCTTTTTTTTTTGACATTTCAAGGAGAAAGAGAGAGAGAGGTCCCAGGAGTGCTGGGGGAGGAGAGGACTGGAAGGCAGGGAAGACTATCCCTTCTCCACCCTACCACCCTGCTTCTTTCTCTGACATCCTTTCTTCACTCACCCACTGCTCACTGGGCTGGTTAGCATCTTCCCCTCCCCACCCCTTCAGCAGGAAAGGGAGCCCAGCCCTCGAAGAAGAGCTGCTGCCCAGAGGAGTAGGGTAGGCTGCTTTCTTGTTATCTGCAAAGGAAAACCCCAGGCTTCCTTTGCTTCATATATGGGCTCTCTAAATCGTAGGATTCTTGAGCTGGAAGGGAGTCTGGGGATCCCCTATTCCAGGGTCCTTAATGTAGGGTTCAAGAATTTAGATGGGAAAAAAATCTTTATTTTAATAACATTGGTTTCCTTTGGAATCCTATATGTTTTATTATATGCATTGGAAAACATTACTAAGAAGGGCCTGCCTATAGCTTTCACCAGACTGCCAAAGGGGTCTATAACGCCCACAACCAGAGGTTAAGAACCTCTGATTATCATCCATTTATTTTTCAGGTTAAGACCTAAAGAGGTGAAATCATTTACACAAGGTCACACAAAAAGTTACAACCTTGTGGGATGGAGGTGGGACAAAGGTGTCTGTCTCCATATTACTGATGAGGCACCGAGAGATTAGGTGACTTTTCTGAAGTCACAGACCCAAGTTGTGACCTTGTACAGGGGCTAGAGCAGGTATCATGACCCTTATCTGACAGCTGGGGGCTGGGGGAATTAAGCCAATAACCCAAGGAAACAGGGGAGGTCAGTGGCAAGCCCAGAGCTAGAATCTGTCCGTGTCTCGTGCCTCCTAATCCTGTGTTCTTTTCTACAACACCTTGCATGGCTTGGATGCTGCATCTGGGGTGGGAGGTGGGATGGGGGTGGGGGGAATCCTCCTTTGGTTATGTTAAGCAGCTTGTAAGCTGTAAAGCACTATGGAAATACTAGCTGCTATCATTATTTTTATTATTAGAACCAAATGTGGGGTACTGAAAGTATCTGAACATGGGAGAGAAATGTCCCCACTGAGGTTCTTCCAAACCAGAGTTAAAAAAGAGGGAGCTCCTGCTTCCTCAGCTCCACTGACCTCAGGAATTGCTTCTGTCCCTCACCCCACTTCTTTCCTTAACCCTGCTTCTGTCCAGATGCTTAAGCTATTAGGGCTATTTATACATCACCATAAGTACACAGGAAATTCAGGGAGAGGATTTAAGCTAGGCCCCACCTCTATCCTCAGAGTCAGCAGGCCTGGCCGTGGGTATCATATCCCTGCTGCTTCCCACAACCTAGAAAAGAACCAACAGGAAAAATTGCCCTCAAGAAGTACCCCAGCCTGATTTCTGCAGATAAGCCCCCTGAAAATGATGAGTTCTCTACTCCTGAATCCAGGGATATTTAAATCCACCTATTTCTCTGAGTTCCATCAGCCTCTTCCATCGGATGCCAGGAGCCACAGGGATCTCTGTCTTTGTTTCAACTGAGAATCTGTTTTGTCTTTTGATGGGGACTGAACTAAAAGCATACCAGAGTTCTCTGGCTTAGTTGAGAACACTTGCCTTCTTCTAGGAAGAAGGTTTGGCCAGCTTCTTCCTCAATGTCCATTTCTGTCTCTTATGATATGGAGAATCAGGGAAGGAGGGAGGCAGAAGCAGAAAGCTGTTGAGAAAAACCATTGGTTTTTTGCCTTCCAAAGAAGGTGATTTCTAATGTCTCGTGGGGATTGAATGGAGAACCACTAGCTTATATCCGACAATTAATAATAATAATAATGATAATAAAACAATTATATTTGTACGGTGAAGAGGTAAACATACACTTTTAAATGTATTATCTATCTTCAGTTATATTGAGCACTTTGAGGTTTGAAAAACACTTTAAATACGTTATCTTATTTGATCCTTAGAACAATCTTTGTAGGTGTTCCTATTATACTTATTATATAAATGAGAACACTTAGTCTCAGGTCAACCTGTCAAATCAACCAGTACTTAATAGGTGCCTACTAAGGGCCAGGCACTGTTCTAGGTACTGAGGATACAAAGAAAGGCAAAAACAGTTCCTGTCCTCAAGGAGCTAACATTCTAATGGGGAAAACAACATGCAAACAACCAGGAAGACCGGAGGTAGTCTAAGAGATAATCTCAGTAAAATTAAATGATTTGCTCACAGTCATAAATCTATTCTCCTTTGAGATTCTTATAGCTACCTCATTTGAGATCTGGAAATTGTAGACAATGGGGATAGTTTTCTCAATGGAAGAGAGAGGGTGCTGAGGGTAGAGGAGAAGAACTGAAGGGGTGAAAGTGTGTAGTTTGATTCAAATTCTGATCTTGGAGAACTCTGGAAAGAGTGATTTCCTTTGACTCCTGGGGAGCTGGTTCTTTAGAAGCCTTCCTTCCTCGCTCCCTCCCTCCCTCCCTTCCTTCCTTCCTTCCTTCCTCTTTCCTTTATTTCCCTTTAAACTTCTTTAAAAAAATTTTTGAATTTCAAATTCCCTCCTTCCAGCCTTTCTTCTCCCATTGAGAAGGCAAACAATGTTACCCATTATACATGCGAAGTCAGACAAAACATTTCCATATTAGCCATGTTTCAAAAAAAAGCAAGAAAAATGAAGAAAGTGGGAAAAGTATCCTTCAATTTGCACTCAGAGTTTATCAGTTTCTCCCTCTGGGTGTGGTAGCATTTTTCACCTTAAGCCCTTTGGAATTGTTTTGGATTATGGTCTTGATCAGAGTAGCTATGTCTTTCAAAGTTAGTATCATTATGATATTGCTGTTACTATGCGCAATGTCTTCCTTGTTCTGTTCACTTTACTTTATATCAGTTGATATAAGTCTTCTCAGGTTTTTTCTGAAAGCATTCCCTTCATCATTACTTATAGCACAATAGTATTCTATCACAATCATATACTACAACTTGTTCAGCCATTCCCCAATTAATGGGCATCCCCTCAACTTCCAATTCTTTGCCACCATGGAAAAAAAATGCTGCTATATATGTTTTTGTACATATAGGTCCTTTTTCCTTTTCTTTGATCTCTTTGGGATATATACCTAGTAGTGGTATTGCTGGGTCAAAAGGTATGCACAGTTTTATAACCCTTAGGGCATAGTTCCAAATTGTTCTCCAGAATGTTTGGATCAGTTCATAACTTCACTAACAGGCATTAATTAGCATCCCTATTTTTCCACATCTGCTCCAGCATTTGTCATTTTCCTTTCTGTCTTGTTAGCCAATCAGACGGGTATGAGGTGGTGCCTCAGAGTTATTTCAATTTGCATTTCTCTAATTATTGGTGGTTTTGAGCATTTTATATGACTATTGATAACTTTGATTTCTTCCTCTGAAAATTGCCTGTTCATATCTTTTGACCATTTATCAACTGGGAAATGGCTCTTATTTTTTTTTTATAATTTTGACTCAGTTCCCTACATATTTGAGAAGTCAGGACTTTATTAGAGAAACTTGCTATAAAATTGTTTTCCTCAATTTCCTGCTTTCCTTCTAATTTTAGTTACATTTGTTTTGTTTGTGCAAAAGCTTTTAAATTTCACATAATCAAAATTATCCATTATGCCTCCTGTGCACCTCTCTATCTTTTGTTTAGTCACTCTTCCCTTATTCTTAGATCTGACAGGTAAAATTTACATGCTCACCTAATTTGCTTATGATATCACCCTTTATATTTAAATCATGTACTCATTTTGACCTTATCTTGGCATTCAGTGTGAGATGTTGATCTATGCCTAGTTTCTGCTAGATTATTTTCTAGTTCTCCCAGCAATTTTTGTCAAATAGTGAATTCTTGTCCCTGAAACTTGAATCTTTGCTTTTATCAAACACTAGATTGCTGTGGTCATTTACTACTGTGTTGTGTACCTAATTTATTCTAGTGATACCCTACTCTATTTCTCAGCTAGTACCAGATTGTTTTGATGATTACCTCTTGGAATATAGTTTGAAATCTAGTAATGCTAGGCCACCTTCCTTCACATTTTTTTCTTTGGGAATCAAGAGATTTTTACTTTATAACAAGCCTGCTCTTCAATTTTTTTTTCCTGAAATACAAGAGCCTTGTATTATACTTTTCACCTTTTCAGTTACCAAGAACCTACCCTCAAGAAGTTTACAATTTAGTAGGAAGAACGAGGGCAAGAGAGGCACTATGGTACAGTGGATAAAGAGCTCATCCTGGTCTGGGAGTCAGGAAGACCTCGGTTCTAGTCCTGCCTTTCCTACATACTTGCTTTGTGATCCTGGGCAAGTCATATAATTTTTCAGTACCTCCATGCAACTCTAAGACTATTGGTTGCCAAATTGTGCCTGACTGGCTTTTGGTGGACAACTAAGTTTCTTAGTAAACAGAATAGTGGATTTTGAATGAGGAACACCTGAGTTCAAATACTCCCTCAGACATTTACTAGGGCAAGTCACTTCTCCTCTTTGAGACTCAGTTTCCTCATCTGTAAAGTGGGGATAATAATAATGTCAACCTGTGAGGTTGTTGTGAGTTTCAACGAGGTTATATATATATATATATATATATATATATATATATATATATATATATATATATATATGTCTGTGTGTGTGTATAAACAAAGCACTATGTAAATTTTTGTTATTATTCATGTAGCTCTTGTGGTCATGGCAGCTTCCCTACTTGGAATTCCCAACACTGATGAAATCACAGGTCTGGGAAAGAAAAGGAAGAAATTATAAGACAAGCTCATATATAGTTCTGATACAAAATAGAATGTGTCAAGTGCAAATGAAGGGTTCAGACCAAATGTTAAGAGAAATTTGAGGAGGGAAGACAAAGAACCTGGGAAAGCATGTGAGCTAGACCTTTAAGGAAAGATCGGACCTCGCTTGACAAAGATGTGTGGGGTGGAGGGAATAGATTCCAGGCCCAGGGATCAAGGCAGGGAGCCAAGACTCAGAATCCAAAGAGGGCAGAAGAAAAATGGGACAGAGAGTATTAAATGTCAATTATCAGTGGGTTGAGAGGTGGGGTGGAAAGGTAGGTTGCAGCCAGATTGCTTATTGTTGAACAATGTCCATCTATCCTTCCATGTAAGAGAACAGTGATGGGCGGGAACTTGTTAGGATTCCTGGGATCATAACCTCAAGCATGCTCTTGTAGGGCAACAGCAACAGTCAAGAGACTGCTGTGCTAGTTCCTAAGTTCCATTCTGTCTGGAGGAATTGCCTCTGTCAATTGGTAATTGGAGTGACAGAGCTTAGCCAGGTATCTGCTAAAGTCCTTTACATGCACAGGGGCTGGCCAGGTAGGGCAGGGATGAGCAGGGAGGTTTGAGCCCTTCTGTTTAGATGGCGGCAAAAGCTCCTGAGTTACCCTCCCGCCCACTCTGTGTATGTCATATGTACCTAGTAATTTATGTGTTGTCTACCCCATTAGAATGTGAGCTCCTTGAGGGCAGCGATTGTTTTTGCCTTTGTATCCTCCGCACTAAGAACAGTGTCTAGCACATAGTATATACTTAACCAATGTTTTTTGATTGATTTCAATTGATTGGAGCCCTCTGGAAATGCCCTGAGCATCTCTTACCCTTCCCCTCTTCTGATAGGCTCAGGGAGGCTCTGCTACTTCATCGATCAATCAGCAAGCATTTATTAAGTTTCTAATGTGCCAGGCACTGTGCTAAGCACAGGGAATACAAAGAAAAAGGAAAACCAGTTCCTGCCGTCAAAGAGCATTCATCCTAATGTATATAAATACTTAATATGCAAGACACAGAGGAGATGGAAGGTAACCCTAAAGGGGAAAATCCTAGCATCTAGGGCAGGGCATTTGTTCTTTGAAATTTGGATTTAGTCAAAGCGCCGAACTTGAAGACCTAGAGGGCCACATGTGACCTTGAGGCCGAAGGTTCCCAACGCTGATCTAGGGGACTGGGAAAAGCCTCCTGAAGAAGGTTGTGTTTAACTATTTATTAACTTTGACAGCAGTTATTCAGGCTGCCCAGGCACTTCTTTAGAATAAAGATTTGGCCCCTTTGCCCTTTTCCTGGTACCATGGTGATTCACTTGGCCTGCTGGGCCAAGTTCAGTTATCTTAGCCATTGTGCTTAACCCGTTGGATTCTGCACCAATGACAGAGAGACTGTGTAACCTTCAGGCAGTACCCCGGGTTAAGGGCAACCCCATTTATTACAACCTATGGATAGCTACCTGTTCCTGCCTCTGTCTTTCTCTGTCAAACCAACCTTGTTTACTCTACCCCAGACTAACCTCATCTAATCTACTCAAGGTATTTTGGCAGGAATGCTGAATGGAATATCTACAAGGCATCATGCTAGACATAACCCTTGTCTTCAAGGATCTTCTTACAATTTAATCAAGCAGACAGAATGATCCCAGGCCCATCACCATTACCTAATTCTTCAGAAACAAGCAATTTTTCCATTTGAGCAAGGAAGGGAATGAGACAAGCTTTGCAGACATATTCCAATATTTGCACACATATTCCAATAGGGGCTATACAAAACACTGAGCAAAAATCCAATTTTTAGCATTCATTCAACCACCATTTACTAAATGCTCACCTTGAGTGAAGAACACCCGAGGAAGTACTCAGAGAAGCAAGATGGGAACTTACAATCCAGCAAGGGCGGGGTGACCGCCAAATGTGCAATTTAATTCAATGCATTGACAATCACATTACTGCAGAATGGGGAATAATGAGAGAAGTACCATAAGCTAAGATCATTTCTGCCAGTCTGCCATTCCCCAGCTCAGAAACTTTCAGTTGCTCCTCACTGAAGCCTCTTCTTCAGCCTGTTTGTTATCCAACGCCCAGTTTAATCTGGCCCCACCTTGTATGTCCAGCCTCATCTCCTGTTATTTCCCCAAATAGACCCTTTGCTCTAGCCAGCCTGAGCTCCTCATTGTCCTATGAACACAGATGGCATCTTCCTGACCCTGTGCCTTGATTCTGTCGTTGCTCTTTTTAAGATCCACTCTCCCCACAAAAACAACTGGCTTCCCTACTCTCTGTCCCGTGTCTGCCCACTTCCCATCTCTCCATGAAGCTACTCCAACTCACACTGATCTCCTCTTCCACTGGCTTCCTAGGCATTTATTTGAACATTTATTTAGTCCCCTCTTTTCACAAGGATGTGTTTCAGGGAAGAAGCATCTTGGAGCAGTGAATAGAGTTGCTGGATTTGGTTGCTGGAAAAACCTGGATTCAAATCCTGTCTCTGACACTTCCCAAAGCAGTGTGACCAGGGACAAATCACTTACCCTCTCTTTGCCTCCCCAGGATTTATGCATTAAGCCACGGACAATTGTGATCCTCATTGGTAGAAGCAGTTGTCTATCTTCATGTACCCACTCTTGTCCTTCTGGAAACTGCATCTTAAAGGAGGGCTTATTTTACCATGGGAAAAATGTTATGTTCCTGACCAAGGACTCAGTATATCATAAATCACAGATATGTCCAACAATGTTAGGGAAGCCAAGATAGCTACTATAAACTTCTTGGAAATCACTGAGCTATTTTAAATAATTACATTTAAGGTGGTAAAATTATACTCTGGATTATATACAATGGGCTCAAGAATTTGGTATGTGTTGATTTGAACAGGAGCCCTAGTGTACAGTACTCAATTTTACATAGAGTACAATTTAAAAAAAACAAACCAACCCAAACATTTCTATTGTATCATGAGTTTTACCGAAGGCTAAAGAGCCAGCTTTAGGCAAGCTTTTTGAATTAGAAAGGCAGAGTAGTGCAATAGAGAACAGGCCCCAGAGGCATACACTCTGGCTGTGTGACCCTGGCCAAGTCACCTAACCTATGAGGGCCCCAAGCAATGTTCTGAGACTTTGAGTTGTAGAAGAAGTGTTACTGATCAGCATTGGCAGAGGGAATTTCTCCATTGGCACTTTTGTACACCAGTGAAACCACTGCCCTGCCCTTATCAAATGCCTTTAATTGACCATAATTTGTTTGCCTTTTTAGAATTTAGAGCAGCTTAGGTGGGGGTGATTTAGATGGTTCATATTTCTTTAAAAAAAAATTGTCCATGGAAGGCTAATCATGCCTTGTTTTTCTTTTGATAACAGTTTCCCTTTAGTAAGCAGAGACTTTCAAGATCATTACTTTCTGTGTTCAAAGTAGGGCTTATTCTTTTCAGAATTCCCCATCAGCACTGATATATTTGAAAGCTTCGTGGAACACTTGACTTAGAAGGGCATGGGGAGAAGGAGTCTCTAGATTCTGGTCTTGCTTACATTTGATTCTGCTCTTCCTGATCCCACCCACTCCCTCTTTAAAACAAAATCCTAGGCAAACTTGAACAGAAAGAGAAATAACAAAAATCACTTTGTTGAATTGCATTTGGTCCCCTTTTCTCTCTCTCTCTCTCTCCTCAACAGTAGGGGAATGTGTATTGGGAATAATGTGAGGGATAGATTAATAAAAGAGGAAAGAAAAGAAAATGGAAGGTTTTTGTTAGAGGGAAGAATTAAGAGGTAGTGATATAATCATGCCCCAGAAATAAAAGAAAAGAGCATCAAGGAAATATTTAAACATACCCAGAAGAGAACAGAAGGAAATTCAGAATGGGCCATGTACATGCAAAGGAGTTCTGTTATAATTTCACATATAAATCCTCTTTTCTATTTTTTTATTTGTATTTGAAGCATTCATGTTTGTTGATGTTTAAGCTTATAATAAAAAGCTATTTTTATAAGTAGAAGGATGCTAATATTTCTGGTTAATTTAGGGTCTCAATTTGGGTTCTTGAAATATCAAAAATCATACGCCAGAAAAATTAGAAGTAGATTATATGCATTTCACAGCTATGCGTAGGAGATGAATTCCTCCACTAACAAGGGATAAAGAAAATTGCAAATAATAAAATAGATTATTTTGATTACATGAAACTGAAATGCTTTTGCTCAAACACAATTAATGCATCTAGGATAAGAAGGGAAGCAGTTTAAGGCAGAGAGGAATCATTTTATCAAATTTCTCAGATAAGGGTATGTTATACAAGATATATAGATAACAGAAATGTATAAAACCAAAAGTTATTTCTCAGGAGATAAGTGGTCAAAGGATATGAGCAAATAATTTTCAAAAGAAGAAGATAAAGATAACAATAAGGAAATATTAATAATTATTATTAAGTAATTAATAATGCTACTAACAAGAAAAATGCATATCAAAGCAATCCTGAGGTTTTACCTCATGCCAGTAAATTGGCAAAAAAGACAGAAGACAAGGGTCATTGTTGGAAGGGCTGTGGAAAGACAGGGATATAATGCCTGTTGCTGGAGCTGTGAACCGGTACAACCATTTTGGAATGCAATCTGGAATTATGCAAATAAAATGGCTAAAATTTCTATAGCCTTTGACTCAAAGATTCAATAGATAGGAATGTGCCCCAAGGAGGTAAAAGGCCCATACACCTCAAATTTTATGTAGCAGCACCTTTTGTGGTAGCAAAGACATGGAAATAAAAATACCCATTGATTGGGAATGGCTAAACCTATTATGGTGCATGAATGCAATGGGGTATTACTGTGCCAGAAGAAATAACAAACATGGTGGATGTTTAGACACGTGGAAAAACTTACAAGATCTGATGCAAAATGAATTAAATAGTGGCCAAGGAAAAAAAAACCCTCTGTACATAGTGAGTGAAAGAAAAACAACCCCAAAATACTGAAAATGAATGTTGCTGAATTACAAAAAGTAGATTTGGCTCCCAAGAAGAAATATGAGAAGACAACCTCCTGCTTCTTTTACAGAGGTGGACTGGGGAGAAGGAGACAGTCCACAGGTGTGGAACGTTGTAAGGTTTTGGGGTATATTAATTATTTCTTTTGTGGGATAGCTATCTGAAAAGGAGAAGAGGAGGGATACAGAAGGAAATTTATATGACATAAAAACAAAAGCTATTAATAAAAATTTATTTTAAAAAATCCAGTGAATGCAAACATTTCTGTTAAATTGAGAGTTTCAAATTGGGTTCTGGTTAATTGAGGTTTTATTCTGGTTGTGACACCTGAAGGATCCATGATTTTGTCAACCATGGGGAGTTTCAGATATGGAAACTCCTTCCACTAAGCCAGATCCAACCTATATATGACTTTAGTGATTAATAGGTTTTAGAAAGTTGCTATTCATTGTTTGTTCTTCATTCTGGAAGAAGACCATGACATCAGGAAGGTGATGCCATGACTTGCAAGTGAATTGGATTTAAGTGAGGGAGGGCTGGGCAAAGTCACCAGCCTCACTCTCTCCTCCACAGCCATCTGGGTTTAGTGGTAAGATATAGATCAGGATAACTGGAGATGGCCGGGGATGCAGTGGGAGACTTTGACCTTTTTAAGCTAAGGTCTTCTCCAGGTTTTAGTCTGACTGAGGCAAAGCCCATTCAGTGATGGCCTCTTTACCTAGTCAAAAAAACAAAAACCAAAATCAGTCTGGAAGGGTAGATCCTCAGGGCTTCTGCCCCAAACAGAAACTATTGCTATTTGCTCTCCCTCTGAGCCATCATAGCCCAAACAATGAATAAGTGAAGCTTTGGCTAGGACCTATTGTTGGCCAATCGATAAGAGCCAGAATGATTTAGGTTTAAGGTATGGTACTTAAAAAAGAAATCTTGCATGTAAACCCCAAGGTATCTTGAGAGTTTTCAGCAATCAAAATTCATATTCCTTTGGGCAGAGCACCCGCAGTTAGGGTATGATTCCCTGTGGACAGAGGGAGAGAAGGAGGGAGGGAAAGAGGGAAAGAAGGGAGAAAGGAAGGAAGGAAGGGAGAGAAAGAGGGAAGGAAAGAAGGAAGGAAGGGAAGGAAGAAGGGAGAAAGGGAGAAAGGGAGGAAGGGAGGAAAGAAGGAAGGGAAGGAAGGGAAGGAGGGAGGAAGGAAGGGAGCTGCAATGTCTAACTGGAACTGTCCAGTTGGGTCCCCAGTGGGGCAGCTACCACTACTCACAGATCATTGTTTGTTCTTCATTCTAGAAGAGGACATGATATCAGGAAGGTGATGTCATGACTTGCAAGTGAATTGGATTTAAGTGAGGGAGGGCTATGCAAAGTCACTAACCTTACTCCCTCCTCTGGAGCCATCTGGGTCCAGTGGCAAGATATAGATCAGCAGAAAGTTGCCTGAGGTATACGGACACTAAGTGGCTCCTGCAGGGTCACACAGTGCACTGTGTATGGGTGTGCGTATTGTGGATGTTCACGGAAGAAGAGAATGGTTGAAAGAGATTTGTATGGCAAGCCTGTGAATTTCTTATTGCTCCTAAATCTTATTCACATGTATTTAACTCTCTACCCCCAATTAGACTATCATCTTCACCTCTTACCTTTGTAAAACACAGGACATGACAGTTTACAAAACTCACATACATAATTTCATTTGATCCTTATACCTGTACAAGGGAGGCAAGGCAGGCATGCCACAGTATGGCAGAATAAGAGATCAGAGGAAGCAAGTTAGAATCCTGGGTCTGTGGTATTTACAGGCAGTTCTCATTTTATGGAAGTGGACGGGTCAGTTGACCTCTATGTACAGCAATTTTTTTAGTAATGTGAATTTGCCCATTGGCTAACCCATGTTCAAAAATGCATGGGGGACTGAGAACTGAGAAGCAAGAGCAGGAGGAGGAACACAGTGCATTTTGTATTTGTATTTAATTGTGTGACCTTGGAGGAGTGACTTGGGTGTTCTGGACCCCAGTTCCCTCATCTGCAAAATGAGATTCAGCAAGATAATCTCTGAAGTGATTTCAGCTTCAAATCCTCTGATCCCCTTTGACCAAGCCTTCCCCTCCGAGGTTACCCTCTGTCTGCTCTGTTTGTATCTTGTATTTGACTAGTTATTTACATGTTGTCTCTTCCATTGGAATATAAGCTACTTGAAGGCAGGGACTTTTTTTTTAACCTTTATATCCCCAGTGCTTCCCACGTTGACTGGTCCTCTTCCAGAACGTAATTAGTAAGCTTAACAAAAGCTGTTGATTTAACAGGTGAAAGCCCAGGTGAAACGAACTAACTTTTTGGGGAATCTTGTGGAACAAGATTCCACAGCTCCTATAAATCAGACTAATCAAAGCCTGGGATCGGTTCTTCTCTTTTCTCTGTAACACTTAACTGCAATCTCCACATATACATACCCCATCACTCCCCACATTGTCTTCCATCAAGCAGAGCATGCTGGGCAGAATTCTGCACACATTGGGTTCTTGACTTATTAGTCTGGCTTCATAGAAAAGGGATATATTTTTGAAAAACCAAATGCAGGATCTTTTGTTGCAAAGGGAGAGGGAAATAGGGCTGGGGATGATATTGATGGGATCATAGGTCTAGAGCTGAAAGGGACCACAGAAACTTTCTACCTCACTTTTACAGATGAAGAAACTGAGGCCCAGAGTGACTTGTGATAAGTGACTTGCCCAGGGTCACACAAGTCATAAACTTCAGAGAAAAGATTTGGACCCAGTTTTTTTTCTGATTCCAGAATCAATTGCATCATCATCAGCAGCAGCTACCGTTGCTTCTAACTAAGAAATTGCTTTTCTCTTTCCAGGAGCGAGTGGAAGGTCAGACCACTGCTCACTCTCCACTGACTGATAATAGGTCCTTGGCTGGCTCAAACTAGGTAGCTAAGAGGCACAGTGGATAGAATACCAGCCTAGAATCAGGAAGACCTGAGTTCAAATCCAGCTTCAGACACTTGCTAGCCATGGCACTGGCTCTGAGACATTATCTCTGTCTGCCTCGGTTAATTGTAAAGTGGTGAGGATAATAGCAGGATCAAATGTGATTATTTGTAAAGTGCTTGGAAAATAGTAGATACTTAGTAAATGCTCGTTTCCTTCCTTCCTTCATCAATCTCCCTCCAGGTACGAATATGGGAGATCCCCGAGGGTGGCTTGAAGCGGAACATGACCGAGGCCATCCTAGAACTTTATGGACACAGCCGGAGGGTGGGGCTCGTGGAGTGGCATCCGACCACCAACAACATCCTGTTCAGTGCTGGCTATGACTACAAGGTGAGCACATTCCCTTCCAGGGCAGGTCTTCTCAGAATTAAGGAGGAGTAGGGGAAAATCTCTTATATATCCATGTAGTACATTACACCTTTCAAAACCTGTTGTATAAATTTTCTCAGGTAATTATTACAACTCTCTTGTAAAGTTGACAGGACAGGTATTATTTATCCCCATTTTCTAGCTGGGGAAATTGAGTCCCAGAGAGGTATAATAACTTTCAAAGGTTTCACAGCTAACTAATGATAGAATCAGGACTGGGATCTAGCTCTGCTGTCTTGAAGATGCCCACAAGGAGTTAGATTTTCCTCATTATAACCAAATCTAACAGAATTCTTGGAGGAAGTGGAAACCTGGCCTGTGCCCAACCTAGGTTTTGTTTGTTCATTTTTTTTTCCCCGTTCCCAGCCCTGGCACCACCTCTTTCCTTGTTCAAAGAAAGAGTAGGAAGAACTCCTTGGTTAAGCAGGCCTGAATGGAGAGTATGGTACCTGTGAGTCAATCATCAGCTGTTCTGTTCAGAAGACTGCTAAAGTCAGACAGTCAATAAACATTTATTAAGTGCCTACTATGTGCCAGGCACTGTGCCAAGCACTTGGAGATGCAAAAAAAAAATCAAAACGACACTCTGTGCTCTCAAGAAGCTCACGGTCTAATGGGAAAGACAAACAGATAGGTATAAACAAACTATGTACAGGATAAATAGGGGGGAAAATCAGCAGAGGGAAGGCATTAGAATTAAGGGGGATTGAGAAAGACTTCCTGTAGAAGGTGATATTTTAGTTGGGACTTTGGAGATGAGGAGGAGGGAGAGCATTCCAGGCATGGGAGACAGCCAGAGATGAAGAGTCATGTTTGTGGAGCAGCCAGAAGGCCAGTGTCACAGCATCCAAGAGTACCTGCTGGGGAGTAAGGTATAAAAAGACTGGAAAAGGAGGAGGGGGCTAGATCACAAAGGGCTTTGAATGTCAAACAGAGCATTTCGTATTTGATCCTGGAGGCAATAGGAAGCCACTGGAGTGGCTATGGGGCCTACAGCCCTTGAGGATGGGGAAGGAGGGAAGAAATTAGCTCTCTTTGTGGTGGCAAAGAACTAGAAATACCCATCACTTGGGTAACGGCTGAACAAGTCGTGGTATACGATTGTGATGGGATACTACTGTGCTATAAGAAATGATGAGCAGGATGATCTTAGAAAAACGTGGATAGACATGCATGAAATAATGAAGAGCAAAATGAGCAGAACCGAGAAAACACTGTATACAGTAACAGCGATATTCTTTTAGTAACAGCTTAGAGCAACTAAGTCACTTTGACCGTTTATAAATACCCAAATTAACAATAAAGGATCTATGAAGGAAGATGCTATCTGAAGCCAGAGAAAGAACTGATAAATAGAAGTATGTATAGAATGATATATATATATGAAATACATATATGTAAAACATATACACACACATACATACATACATATTTGTGTCTAATGTTATTCATCTGGTTGGGGATGGAGAGAGAAGAAAAAAAGGGAAAAAGAAAAAAGTTACACAATAACTTTATCACATATTTAAAAGGAATAGCAAGTTGTATATAATAGATTTGCAGTTTTATGAAGTTATAATATAGTATAATATAACATAGTATTCTAGTATGTTATAGAAATGCTTGTTTTATTTCTTAAGTTCAGAATAAAATAAATACAATTTTTAAAAAGAGAAATTAAAAAGGATAGCTTAGCTGACACATTGGATGACAATGAAGACCCAAAAAGATCTAGATCTCAGTCTAGAGTAATGGTCTGAATTGAATAATGGATAAATGGAAAGCTGTACATGAGTTCAAAAAATAATGATTTCACAAGTATCAGATAAGGGAGGCGTGGTCAGAAAGCAGTTATTCGAAAAAGATCTGGGTTGGCCTCCTGGGTCCCTTAGCACTCTGAGGTCCTTCCATTCAGTGTCCAAATGTGTGCAGCCTAGCCATGCAATTCTGGCCCAGGTTCTGCAATCTCAGGCTGTTTAGTTGACCAAAGTAGAGCTTTTATCTAGGGCAGGGGTTCCTAACCTATTTTGTGACATGGACCCCTTTGGTAGAGAATCCTATGAATAATGTTTCTCAAGGCATGAAATAAAATACATAAGATTATAGCAAGGTTGCACAGTGGATAGAGTGCTGGGCCTGGAGTCAGGATCTGAGTTCAAATATAGCTTTAGACACTTACTAGCTGTGTGTCCCTGAGCTAAGAGTTAAGTGACTTTGCTCAGAGTCTTGCAGCTAGTAGTCTTTTAACCTCTGCTTGCCTCAGTTTCCTCTGCTGTAAAATGGGGATAATAATAGTACCTTCCTCCCAAGGTAGTTGTGAGGATCAAATGAGATAACATTTGTAGAGTGCTTAGCATAATGCCTGACACATAATAAGTGCTTAATAAATGATAATTTGGGCAGGTGGCACAGTGGGTAGAGCACTGGACTTGGAATCAGGAAAACTCATCTTTGTGAGTTCAAATCTGGCCTCAGACACTTACTAGCTGGGTGACCCTGGGCAAGTCACTTAACCCTGTTTGCCTCAGTTTCCTTATTTGTCAAATAAGCTGGAGAAGGAAATGGCAAACCCCTCCAGTATCTTTGCTGAGAAAACCCCAAAATGGGGTCATGTAGAGTCAGACATGACTGAGACAGAACAAGAAAATAAATGCTGATTCCTTCTTCCTCCCTCCCTCCCTCCCTCACTTCCTCCCTTCCTCCCTTCTTTCCTTCTTTCCTTCCTCTCTTCCTTCCCTCCTCCCTTCCTCCATTCATTTCTTTCCTTCCTTCCTTCTTTCCTTCCTTCCTTCCTTCCTTTCTTCTTTCCCTCCTCCCTTCCTCCCTCTCTTCCTCCCTCCCTTCCTCCCTCCCTTCCTCCCTTCCTTCCTTCCCTTCCTCCTTTTCCCCCTTTCTTCCCTTCCTCCCTTCCTTCCTTCCCTTCTTCCTTCCTCCCTCCCTTCTTCCCTACTTACCTATAAAAGAAGCCAATTATATTGAAATAAAGATGTAAATTTTTCCCATCCAACTGCATGGACCCCTCTGAAATCTATCCATGGACTCAGAAGGACTGTGGACCCCTGATTAAGAACTTGTGAGCCAGGTAACAGAATAGAAAGAGCAGCAGTGTAAGAATTGGGAGATCTGGTTTCTACGCCCATTTTCATCTAACTTGTTTTATGACCTTAATTATAGTCTGTTAACCTATCTAGGCCTCAGTTTCACCATTTGCAAAATGAGGATAATACCTTCCCTGACTATCTCACAAGAGGGCTTTAGAATTAAATTACACAGTAGATGTGAAGGCTCTTTGAAAAGTATAAAAAGCATTGGATGCTATTATATGTGTGTGTGTGTATATATCATTAAATGTGTCACAAAGTATCATTATTATTTTTATTATTACTGTAATTACAATGATTATTGCTGTCAGCAGGATCAGGGGCCTCACTCCCGTGTCTGTCTGTCTTACCCGTCACTCCCTGCAGGTTCTCATCTGGAACCTGGATATCGGGGAGCCGGTGAAAATGATCGACTGCCACACAGATGTGATCCTCTGCATGTCCTTCAATACGGATGGCAGCCTGCTCTCCACCACCTGCAAGGACAAGAAACTCAGGGTGATCGAGCCCCGTTCAGGCCGAGTGCTGCAGGTACTGAGCTCTGCCCTACTCGAGAAGATCTCCGTGACTCTGGATGGTGTGGGAGGGCCCGAGGGGAGAGGGAGGTCAGCTTGACTGATCTTTCCCTACTCTCCTTCTCCGCCTCCCTTTCCCTACCCCCTCCACTGACTTAACACTCTTGTCCTCAAGCTAGCTGGGACAGATCTCACTGATGGGATGTCCTTCAAGTCATTCTGGGTTGGCATATGTCTAATTGGTCAGTAGTCCCAGGTGTGGGAGGGCACTGGTTGGATGTAACCGTGAGTATGCCTATAGAGCAGTCTATAGAGCAGCGTGGTGTAGATTTTTCACACACACACACACACACACACACACACACACACACACACACACCCCTAACTCCCTCATCACCCTGAACAGAATTTCTCTGGCCTAATTCTTAGTACAGACACTGCCTTTAGAGGCCAGCTTCCTTCCTCACAGGCTGCAGTATTTTTGGCAGACCTTATCCACTCAATCAGAAAGTATCTGTGGAGAACCTACTAACAGGTTAGGCTTGACACAAGAGTCTTCTCATGTTCTATAAGCGGTATCTAGGGTGGCCGGGGTCATTCCCAAGGAAGTGGGCTGGGGCAGATGCTCCTTGGCCTCCTCCCACCACCTCTTAAGAAAGGGAGGGGTGGGGAGGAAACAAGTTTAATCCATGAGTCCTAATGTGTTACTTTATCATGACGTTGAGATGACCTCTAACTATGCCAGATGAATGCAAACCCTTGTCTGGTCCTGCCATTTTGGAAAGGCCCTCAACTGGCCAACCGTATTTTCCTTATAGAGGCTTATCTCCAGGCAGGTCCTAGGGTGATGAATACTTTAAATAAAACAACCTGGTCTATCAGTCAACCAGCAATTATTTGGCACCTACTATGTGCCACGTCAGCCTTAGAAGGGTTGTAATCTTCCTTGGTGGAGGGCACAACTATACTGAAGTAACCACAAATCTTAGAAATATCAGTAGAATAAAACAAATATCACAAAGGGAAAAGCAGTCAGGGGAGGGCTTTCTGAAGCTCAGTTTCCTCATTTGTAAAATGAGCGGTATGGTGGAAAGAGCCCAGACTGGAGTAAGAGGGCCTGGGATTGAAGCCTAGCTTTGTCACTAACTTCTTTTGTGACCCTGGACAAGTTATCTAGTCTCCATAGGCCTCAGTTTCCTCATCTGTAAAATGGGTCTGATCAGACAGCCTCTGAGGTCCCTGCCAACTCTAGAGCTCCTATCCTATGATCTTAGGAAACACGGAGCCCCAGAGAGGAGTAGAGGTGGGATGGGAAGGGGGAGGATCTATCCTACCCCCTTTATAGGGTCACTTGGTTGGAGGGGAGCACTATAATTGCATGATGACACTACCTCCTCTTTCACACACCCCCAACTTCCTAAGTCACCCTAGAGCCACTAGCACAGCAGGGGTAGGAGGTCCCATGATTCTTAGGGGGTAACTCAGACTGCCTTAGGCTTTCTCTTCATCTCCCTGCTCCTCCCTTCCCCTTCAGGAAGCCAGCTGTAAGAACCACAGAGTAAACCGGGTGGTATTCCTTGGCAACATGAAGCGGCTCCTCACAACAGGCGTTTCCAGGTGGAACACCAGGCAAATTGCCCTCTGGGACCAGGTCAGTGTGTACCCTTTGGGCTTCTGGGTTCTTCCTCCTATCTCCCTACCTTGTCTGGATGGGAGAAAGCAAGAATGCAGTGCATGGCTCAGAATCAGGACATCTGGGTTCTGGGTGCTTTTGAACTTCTGATGAAGTGTTGGACAGTCTGGAATAAACTGGGCCTCAGTTATCACTTCTGTGAAATGGGTAGCACATAGTATGGGAAGTCCAAGTAAGATTGAGGAAGATGGCTATGCCAGAATAAGATGTTGGGCTAACATTTATAATATAAAGAAACAAAGAGGAAAGATCAGATTTCAAAGGATCAAGAATCCAATGCTGGCCGAATAATTCAATTCTCAAGTTATGTAGAGTAACCCAATGACAAAAGAGGTATGGATAATATGAAATGGTAAATAATTAAAAAAATAGTTTGATTTTATAATGTACTTATAGGCCCACACTCAGACCTTCTTACTGAAGACCTCTTTGCCTGACCCAACTGGGGTCTTAATGTGCAGTGGAGACAAGAGACTAAATAATCCATGGTGATAGGATGTGGCCAGCCCAGAGGCTCCCTTGGGGATAGCAAATAGAAATGAGCCCATTTCTATCTGATCCAGAGCTTCCACGCTTAGTCCAAAACATAGTCCTCTTACCTCTTCATAGAAACAAGAATACTTCTTCAAGGTTTAAAGTCATCTAGCTATGTCTCTAACTTGTTTTGCTGGTTGACCTCATGAAGGCCTGAAGGATCTAGGGAACCTGGCATCCCCTGTCCCTCATCTCCTGGAGAGTCAGTAGAGGTCAACTAGTCTACACCTTGGTTCCAAGTCTAACAACTTGCTCAAGATGGACACAGAAAAGAGATAGTGTAGTATAGAGGAAAGAAAGGGTGGAATTCAGTAGATCAGAATCTGCCACTAACTCACTTTGTGACCTTCAGCAGGACAATTTACCTCTCTGAGACTCAGTTTCCTCATCTGTCAAATGAGGAAGTTGGACGAGATGATCTTTTAAGTACTAAATTCTTTGATTCCATCATAAAGGAAGGGAGGGGTTGGGGAAGAAAAAAAGAGAAAAAGAAAATGGAAGAGGTAGGAGGAACAAGGAACAGGACAGGCAAGGAGACAGGCAGGAAAATTTACCAGACTTGGGCAAAAGGAAATGTTGGAGGTGGTTTGCAATGCAATGCTGGCCCATTTACCAAGCATCTACAATAAATCAGCCAGTAGACCTGGGGACAATCAGGCTGGAAAGAACCTCCAGTGATATCCTGGTCTAATCCTCTGCTTTCAGACAGGTAAAGTCCTATTTTCATTTTACAGTAAAAAGCTCATCACCGTGTTGGCCACGGGGTGATGAAATTGGAGGCCACAGCTCCTTTCAAAGACCATCTAGTGAGTCATAGATGGATTGGGGTTTTTATTGGAAGGAGAGTCCATACCAATGAAATCAGATCCTCAAAGTGCTATCGTAAGCACAGAAAAGGCAGCTGAGGCTCTGAGTGGCTAAATGGCTTCCCTGGGGTCACGGAGCTCATTAATGATTTCATAGAGTACAGTAGAATGTTTGAGAGCAGAGGGACCTTACAAGTCATCTAGCTCACGCCTCTCATTAGAAGGACAGAGGACTAGAGCCCAGGTATTCTTTCTTTCTGTGTGGGATTTTTCACTACACTGCCATATTTTTCATGCTCTTGAAGACATCCTGCACATTTCTGTCTGTCCATAACTAGCACTGCCACCCACAAATACCCTCTTATCATTGGGTTCTGGAGGGAAGTGGGGCAGGCTCTGAGTGTACTATGGATTTCTCTGAGCCCTACTGAGATCTGGGAAGCAGGAAAGCGTGAAGAGGATGACAGAGGCTGAGGACAGGGTGGTTTAGGGTGACTCGGAGGAACACAATGGAATCCAATGTAGTGGAAAAAGGATCAGCCCATGTGACAAGATACCTGAATTTTAGGGCTTGCTATGCCATTAACTGGAATATTTGCAGCACTTTAAGGCATACAAAGTGTCTACATACATTTTCTCATTCGAGCCCCTGATAACTGAAGTAGTTTTGTCCTTGTTTTATAGATGAGGGTTGGTAAGTGTGAGTTAGACAGCTAGTAAGTGTCCGAGGTTGGCATCTCAGGCCAAGTCTCTCTGGTCTCCAAGTTCAGGACTTCTTTAAACACTATTCACTAATTACCTGCGTGACCTTGGGCAATTCGCCCCAAGTCACATGGGCTTTGGTTGCCCCATATGGCAAATGGGGGAGTCAAACTAGATGATGGCATTCTATGATATGAGCAATGTAAGAAAGTTAATTTGTGTAGATTCGTATAGGACAGTTTGGCCTTTTGTCCCCTAGCACAGGAAAGGTGGGCAGCAGCATTGGATTCTATAGCATTTCCAGTGTGCCATGTCCACGTTCACATCCTCTGTGAAGCCTTTCTTCCCTGCTTGACCCATAGTTAATGACCTTCCTCCTTGGACCTCCCATAGCATTTTGTTTTGAACCTTTCTAATGGACTTTTCATGTAATATTGTGCATTAGTTACCTCTGTTTGTCTCTTTTCTGCCTCCGAATTGTAAGCTCTGTGATCTAAACTCTGTATATTGTTGTGATATCGCATGCAGAAATGTTTATTGGCTAGATGGAGGGATGGATGAATAGATAGATGGATTGATGGATGGGTGGGTGCATAGATATCTAGGGCACCAGCTAATCCTGCCTCCTTCTATACAGGAAGACCTAGCCATGCCTCTCATTGAAGAAGAGATTGATGGTCTCTCTGGACTCCTGTTTCCCTTCTATGATGCTGACACACACATGCTATATTTGGCAGGAAAGGTAATATCTGCTGAGAGCCACAATAGGTGGGGTGTGCTTAATCTTCTGAGGGGACTGAAGGGCCCATTGCCTGCTACTAACCAGGTACCTCCCCATGAGTGCAGGCCCTCCCCCAGCAATGAATTTTATCTCTAGTATTTTAGCCACCACACTGGCACCCATCTCCTTTTAAAGCATTGACCCCTAACCTCTCCCACCCCCACCTTTGTTCTTTAATAAACTCATTCTTATTAAGTTATTCCTTGGAGGAGAGGACCTGCCTGGGAGGGCAACCTTTAACCCAAAGGAATCTTCCAGAAGGAGCAAAAGTCAGAGAAAGACTTAGGGAAGTATTTTTAATCTAGGTAGCTCCTCAGTCACACCTCAGTAGTCCCCTCACCTGGAAAGCACAATAGTTACCCCAAAGGAAGCAGGATTTCGAGAAGCAGGATTTCAGGCCCTGTGATAAACTAGTAAACAGGAGAGACTGAGGAGCAAACTGGCCTTCCCAGGGCTCTCCAAGCCACACCTCATAGATGAACTCCCATCATGCCTATGTGTAAAATCACCAAATGTTTCTGTCTAAGCTGCAGCTCCCAACCTGAGTTCTAGGTGCTGAACAAGGGAGAGTATTTGCCTTTCCCCAGCACCAGGGCTGTTTGCCTCTACCTTGAAGTATCCTGAGCTTATTCAGAGTTATAGATAGATTGGATCACCTGAATCTTTCTCTTCCCCCAAGGGAATAAAATCAGGGGTGGGCTGGAACCAGCTCAAACCAGTTCAAAAAAGCTGATTGTTAAATTTTAAGTGTGAGCATTTATAATCCAGAGGTTCCCAAAGTGGGTGATACTGCCTCCTGGGGGGCGGGGCTGGAATAATCCAGGAGGGGCAGTAGTAGCAGTAGTAGTAGGGTGCAATTGGGGGGGGGGGTGTTAAATAAAAATAAGAGGGTGGTGCATAAGGAAAGAAGAGAAGAAAATTTTGAAAAACTGTTTGCACATGTTTCATCTGTTGTATAACCAAGTTAAAGTTATAGTGATTACATTATTTTATAATAAACATACAACATGCAAGTACACACAACATGAAAGTTATGACTGATCAGTGGTCAAGTCTGCTGACAGGTCTTAACAAGCAAGTGTTGGCAGGCAAGTGTGTTGTGTATTGTCAGGAAGTTCCAGCATGTGTTGGCAGGAATATGTGTGTGTAATGACTAGTTTACAATATGATATTATACAGTTACATGAAGCAATATTGCATCATCAAAATTTCAATGCAGGAAAAACCACACAAATTTACAATAAATTATTAACTTTAAGATGTGTCATTTTTAAAGACATAATTTACATTTTTTGAAATGATGCAAATTAAAAAAAAAACATTAAAAGGTTAAAGAAAGTAGCTTTCCAGGGGGGCACTGAGTAATTTTTTTTTAAAAAAAGGGGCAATAAGCCAGGTAAGTTTGGGAACTCCTGATTTATTATCCTTTGGAAATTACCAAACTCTAAAAATCTAACAAACAAAAAAAGAGGGCCTGATTTACTCTTTTGCTGATAGTTTAGACTTAAGAAAGGGATAGAAAAAAAAATAATGCAGATTAAACTTCTAGTATGTTGTGTGTAATTTTTTTTTTGTATGGGGATCCAGTTGTTAAATATTTAGCAGAATACCACTTCCTAGAACCCAGGAAGAAACAGATCCTGGAAGAAGATAGTTGCTGAACGTAGGCATAAATTTAATTCCAGCTGCAATTGCATGATAGGACTGTGAGGCAGGGAAGGTTGGGGCCCTTTCTCTTCATTATAATTTGCAAAGGATTAAGGGAGACTTTGGATCATTACGGCTGGGAGGCAGGGCAAGACATAATAACTTCCTGGCCTTGGTACTCAGACAATGGGAAACATTCTGATTGGTGGTTCCTGGGCTTTGTCTTCAGCAAACAAAAAGTGAATGGGTTCCTTCTTTGAGAGATGAAAGAGAAGGACTTAGGATTTGAACCCACCTGCTCTGACTCCAAATGTCAGAAGGGCATGGCCTTATTTAAGTTCTTTCAATGCAAGGCCCTATGTTAGGTACTGAGGGAGAATAGTATATGATCCCTTCCTTCAGAGACTTCCTGGTCTAGTTGGAGAAATGACACCTAAAAAGGCAAATAATGCGTGATTCAGGTAAAAACAATTATAGAATTATTATAGGGTATTGCATTGTTAATTTCCACGTGAGTGGTACAGACCTGTTCCAACCACTTGGCCTGGGGAGAAGGGCACACCCCTCTTATCCTCCCCTGGGTGATCTCCAGGTTCACAGGGCTCAGCAGCCAGTCAGGGCAGAGGATCACAGACAGGGTCTCTCTGACTGGGCTACCTTGGAGCAGGGGACGTTCAGGATATCCTGAGCCCCACTGTCTCTTCACACCCCTCCCCACTAAAGGAGGCCATCAGATTATTAGCAATTTGGAGGTACCTTTCTGTGAGCAGGCTTTTCTATTCTTTGGGAATTAAGCTATGGGTGAGCATTTGTGAACTCTCATCCCTTGCTCTTCCCCATAGAAAGCCAATGGGGAAAATCCCTGACTTCCCAAGGAATGTGCTTCTTCATCCTGGAGGTTTTTAAGAGTCTCTGACACCGTTCTTCTCCCTTTCCCTCTTCACTGTGCTCCTAGAACTCTCACCCCCATGACCATCCTCACATTCTCTCCCCCATTCCTCAGCCAAATCCTTATCTCAGAAAAGGATTGAAAACTCCCTCTCACTAAGGTACAACTAACTAATGACAGTTGGAGGATCACTCTTTCCGTAGGATCATAGAGTTAGACTTGAAAAAGACCTTAGAGGTCATTTATTCCAGCCTTCTCATTTTACTTATAAACTGCGGCCCTAAGAGTGGACCCAATGACTTAACCCAAGGTCATACCGGTAGCAAATAGGAGAATTAAGATATGAACTGATTCCAAGGCTTGTGCTTTCTCCACTCATGCTGCTTGGGGATGGAAAGGGGGTGCTTATACAAAGGATTAAGTCCTAAGAACTGACTCAGAGTCTTGGGGGTGTGGTATTTTGCTAAATCTCACTAGGGCTTCCCCAGTGCCTCAGAAATCACTTAAATACTTTCACTGAAATCTGGGCCTAACCGAGGGGTAAGGGGTGGAGGAGGGATCCAGTTCTAGCTATTAGCAAAGTAGGAGACATCTTGGGGCTCCCCAAATTCAATTTGTTCTATAAATTCCCTGCAGCCAGTGGTCTAGAATGACCTAAAGTCCTCCCCTGCCCCCCCACCCCACACACACTTTTCATCCCAGCATCTTCAGGCTGTTTGGAAGGAAACGGGAATTTCAAACCTTCTTCTAACCCATCTGATGTGAACATGGAGCCTGTTCTCCTTCTCCCTCCCCCTCTCCACTCCTCATCCTTGTTCTTGCCTTGCAGGGGGACGGGAACATCAGATACTACGAGATTGGGTCTGAGAAGCCATATCTGAGTTACCTCATGGAGTTTCGCTCCCCAGCCCCACAGAAAGGTCTGGGTAAGGGCTTCCAGAGTGGATCCCAGCCCCTTCTCAAGGTCACACAAAACAAACAGCCAAAGATGGAACCAATCCAGGGGCACCTCACTAGGCAATACTCTCATTTCTCTGGGCATTCAGAGAGATGGGGACTGGATCTGTCATTTCATTGGGATAGGGGACTTCCAGGGGAGGAAACCACTTCTACCAATGTAGGATGTCACCTTCTTCTCCACAACTTAGCGTTTTGTAGAGCTTCCTAGAGCACTTGAGAGGTCTGAGTTTTTTGTCCAGGGCCACATAACTACCACTTATCAGAGATGGGACTTAAACCTATTCCTTCCTAAGCCCAGGACTCACTCTTTCTACAGGAGAAGGTTCCAGAGAGAGGGGGAAGTTGGGAAATCCTTCCAATGTTTTTATTTAAGCAAACTAATCCAAATGACACATACCATGTAGCATTTTAGATTATGGGATTTAGAACTGGAAAGGACCCTTTAGTTCTACTCACTAATTTTACAGGGGAGGAAACAGAAGTCTAGAGGGGAATTGACCTGCCCAGGGTCATACAAGTTACAAGTCACAGAGATGAGATTCAAACCCAGGGCCTCAGATGCCAACTCTGGTGCTCTTCTCACTGCAGCTCATTGGGAGAATGGCATTGCCCCATTAAGCCAGCTCACCTGAGGCTTGGTCTCACTCTGGCCTTGGCTGGTTTATTGTTTCACTTAAGTTCCCATGACTGAGCCTTTTGTATCAAGAACATATTTACAGGAGCAGCAGACTCTTCCCTGGGAGTTGGTTTGCCTTTCACTTGATGGTGTTAGAATTCCATGAATTTTGCTAGGGAATTAAAAAACCAAAACCTGTTGGGTAGTCCAAGCACATGAACAGGATCCAGGGCCCTCTTTGTGTATGTCTCCTCTCTTTCTCCCTAGCTCCTCTGCTTCTCTTTTTCCTCTCTCCCCCTTCTCTCTCTATAAATATTCCTCTTCTCTCTTTCTCCCTCCCCTCAGTCTTATATACAGAAAAACACACACACAACAGCTAGCTAGTATTTATATAGAGCCTAATATGTACTAGAAGGCACCGTGTTAAATATGCTACAAATATGTCATTTGATCCTCAAAATACTCCTGGGGGATAGATGCTCTTATGATTCCCATTATACAGTTGGGGAAACTGAGGCTGATAGAGGTTAAGTGATTTGCCCAAGGTCACACAGCTAGTATCAACTCAGGTCTTCCTAACTCCAGGTCAGGTGACCCATGTATGCTGAGGCATCAGAGAGCAATGGAAAAAATTCGTGGACTTGTTTTAAGATAAAAGGACCTCTACAAGTGACTGAAGAAGTTCATCCATCCATCCATCCACCTACCCATCCATCCATCCATCCATAAAACATTAAGTGCTTCCTATGTGCAGGGCACAGGAGAAAGCAAAGGTTTAAATAAGACATTGTCCTGTTTCTTAAGAAGCTTACAATCTAGTAAAGAGCTTACTTAGAAAAGGTGAGAGCCACTATAGCTTCACCACTAACTGGCTGTGTGACTGGGGCTAAGTTCATTAGCCTCTCTGTGCCTCAGTTTTCTCATCTGTTAAATTGGGGTTTGGGACTAAATACTCTCTAAAGGTCCTGTCAGTAGTAACCTTCTGGGACTCCAATCAGACCAGCTTAGAGAGGTGGATGTTGAAAGAATTTTTGGTGGCTTCTGACTTAGAAATGGGTCCTCATCATGTCCTAGCCTGATTAGCATCTAGACACTGCTTCCTGCATTCCTGGTGACCCAGGGTCAGCAACTCAAGAACTTAAGACAGAGTTCATGTCTCCTCTTCACTTCCCCCTCTCCCTTTCCCTGGACTCAGGGGGTGGGGAGGGAGATGTGGCCGGCTGAGATCCCACTGGACATGAATGCTTATGCTCCCCTTCCACAGGGGTGATGCCCAAGCATGGCCTGGATGTGTCGGCTTGTGAAGTGTTCCGGTTCTACAAGCTAGTGACCCTGAAGGGCTTGATTGAGCCCATCTCCATGATCGTGCCTCGGAGGGTGAGTACAGCTTCTGTCACAGGAAAGAGAGGCCACAGAGACGCTCCTAATACCTCAGGCACAGAAGTCAACTGCCAGTCAACAAGTCACAACTTGAAGACCTACTATGTTAAATAAATGTTAAATATGTTAAACAGTCCTTTGTTAAATACTATGCTGATATTGAAGAAGGAAAATTCACAATCTATGAGTTGAAAGGGCTTATAATCAAGGGGGTGAGTGAGGAGGTGCCTGGCAGGTACATAGGAACTCTCCAGACTTGGGGAATGGCTTTCCCAAGATCCAGCAGCTCTCTGCATTATGGGAGTTTATTGGTGAAGCAACAAGTCTTTATTGAGTACCTCCCTACTCTGTGCTTATATCTGCTACCTTTGTGGGGCATACAGAAGAAGTGTAAGCCATGCTCTCTGCCCTCAAGAAACTTATAGTCTAGCTAGGGAGGCAGAACTAAAAAAAAAAGCACCAAACAACCAAAAATCAAAACAAAACAAAACAAAAAACCCCTTCAATGTCTCCCCACTGTCTATAAGATAAAATGCCAATTCTTTAGCCTGATTTTAAAGGCATTCCACTTGATGGTTCTGACCTAAGAATTAAGCAGCCTTATTTTTAATTCTATTTTATTTTTCCCATTTTATTATTTTTATTATTCCCCTTAGCTATGCTCTAGCCAAACAAACAGTGTTATGAATTATTCACTCCCCTCAACACTCTGTCTTCTGCTCCTGTGTATTTGCATCAGCAGCTCCGCTACCCCCCTCCCCCAATTCCTAGATATACTCTCTCTTCATCCCTACCTCTTAGAATCCTTGTCATCTCAAGTTCAAGTGGCAGCTCCTCCGGGAAGCTTTCCCTTATCCCTTCAGTTATCAGTGCTTTCTCCCTCAGTTTTTTTTGCCCTGTATTTGTGTAGAGTGTTGTATTCCCCCATCCCCAAATAGAATGTAAGTTTCTTGAGGGCAGGGACTGTTGGCTGCATCTTTGTGTCACTGGTACCTAGCAGGCAATAAAGGAATATTTTTCAAATTGAATTTAATTGGGAGCAGAATTTAATGGAATGCAAAATTGAAAGGCGTAAAAAGAAAGAGAAAGAAAGAAGGAAGAAAGGAAGGAAGGAAGAAATTTACATGATAATTTTGTTGTATATTTGAAAGGAATAGCAAGTTGTACACAATAGATTTGTAGTTTCATGTGCAATCATCTTTTTTATTATACTATGTTATGGAAATGCTTGTTTTATTCCATAAATTTAAAATAAAATTTAATAACGATTCCAAAAAAAGGCATAAGCAATAGAGCATAGAGGAAATTGGAGAAAAGAAGATATAACTCATTCATTCAGCAAGCATTTATTATACACCAACCATGTGACAGATACTGTGCTAGGTGCTGGGGATAGAAATATAAAAGTGAGATAGTTCCTACCCTCAGGGAGCTTCTATTCCACTGGAATTCAGACAGGTGGGAGGGGTAGGATTGGAGACTATATACCAGAAATAGATACAGAAACAGGAATCACTATGCTGTCTTTGGGAGATGTGGAAGAAACTTTTCGTTCTGTCAGATACAAGATGCAAGGGGCTGTACACATACACATCCATACACCCATACCCACCCACACCCACACACACACACACACACACACCCCACACACACATAAACACCCTATAGGAAGGCAGGAGCAACTTCTCCATCCCTTTCCTTTAAGAGTTGTATTTCTCCACTCCACTATTTTTTGAGCCCAGAGAACACTCAGGGATGGCTCAGGACCTGGTCTCTAAGATGGGGGAAGTTGGCCAAGGGAGAGCTTTGGCTGACATGGGGTGAAGGCTTGGCTCTGACATCAGGCAAACTCCTTTTGGTCATTACAAGCTTGTAGGACGTGAGAGCTGATGGGCCCCTCCAAGCCCATCACCTTCATAAACGATGTTGAGCTCTAGTTATGTTCAAGAACCTGTGGTAAGCACAGTGGGGTTACAAGGGTGGAGGGGTCCCAGTTTCTACCATCAAAGAGCTAACAGCCTACTTGAAGAGGCAACACATATACATACATATGTGTGTGTGTGTGTGTATACATATATATACACAGAATAACACAAGGTGGTATGTGATTTGTCAGGTATATACATTGTCTCCTCAGATAAGCCATAAGCACCTTGAAGTCTGGAGTATTTTCTTTTTTCAGTCTTGTATTCCCAGAACCTAGCACAGTGATGGGCACAGAGTAGGTGCTTAATTAATGCTTGTTGACTGATTGGAAGAAATAAGAAGTACAGACACTATGTGCTTTAGGTATAAAGAGGAGAGAGAGACCACTATGAGCAGTGGTGATCCGAGGTGGTTCCATAGAAGAGATAGAACTGAGTCCTCTCTGAAGAATGGTTGACAGTGAGGACTCTGGCTGGAATGCAGCATTCCCCTAAGCAACCTTTTGCTCCCCACCTGCCCCCACCACCACCCCCATTAGCTGGCCTTTCTGTTCTCTCTCATCTGTAGTCAGAATCTTATCAGGAAGACATTTATCCCATGACCCCAGGAACGGAGCCAGCTCTGACACCTGATGAATGGCTGGGAGGCATCAATCGAGGTAAGACTCTAAAGGGATGGGTTTGCAGATGGCCTCTGCCTGGCCAACTCTCTGCTGGGGATTACAGCTCCTCCCCAGACCCCAGAAATGGGGCTACCAGAGCTTTTATTCCTTAGCCTTCTTTTCTAAGACCAAGGCAACTAAGTCATAGCTGGAAGGTTTCCCATCTCCAAGCAAACTCATATTAGTCAAGTCTAGAACCAATTCTACCCATAGTTGAGTAGGCTGGCACCCATATGGTATGACTTCAGGGGCCCCCTGCATCCCCTAACCCTTCTAACCACTCTGTTGATGACTATAACTTTGTCCAGTGTACTTCCAATAGGCTATAATGGGCTATAATTTAATGCAAATTAAAATTTTGTTTTGAGAAGTTCACAACTTCTTCCTTTCCCCCTTCAAAGAACTGGAAATTATAGAATAAAATAATAAAATGTTAGTGTTAAAAAGGATTTTAGAAGATCATCTGGTCCAGGGATTCTTAACCTTTTAGTGTGTCATGGACCCCTTTGGCTACCTAGTAAAGCCCTATCTCAGGATAACATTTATAAATAATTGAAGAAAATGCTAAATTTCAGTTAGAAGTTAATGAAAAGAAAGAGGAATTGTTTTCCTACTGAAATTCTCAGGCCACCTGAAATCTTTCCATGGCATCTTTGGACCTCCGATTAAGAACGCTTGATCTAGTCGACCCCACCACCCCCATTTTACAGGGGAGGAAACCAAGGCCCAAAGAGCAGACTGGAATTCAGGTCTCCCAATTCCTATCCCAGTGCTCTTGTAACTACTTCACCTCAGAGCCATAACTAGCAATTTTTGCAACCAGGGCCAGTGATGCAAGAGTGGGGCCAGGGTTGGCTAGGAAGGAGCTCACCTGGAGTACTGCTGCCAAGGGGGAGGAAATTATGGGGTACCATGAGGCCTGTACTGAAGGATTGCAAGTTCCGTCAGTGCCTTCTAAATTGTGACACCCTGAGTCAAACCCAGCTATGACTGCAATCATACTGAACTCACCAAATCTAAGGCACAGGTCTATGAATGTTGCTCCCCTGCTCGAGAAACTTCAGCGGTCATTGTAGGACTGGAGATTTAGAGCTAAAAGAGCACTTGCTCATCACGTCTAACACCCCCCATTGTACAGATGAGAAAACTGAGGCACATAGTAACTTGTTCAAGGTCACACAACTAATAAGTATCTAAGGCAGAATTTGCACTAAATTCAACCTAATTTTCCACCTTTTTTTCATACTATTCCCTTTCACATACTCTACATACTAGCCAAACTTTACATCTCATAACCCACATCTTTCTCCATTTGCTAAGGCCATTCATTCCCCCAGGCACGGAATGCCCTCCCCACTGCTTCTGGGCTTCTCATAAATCTCATCTTTCTTCAACTCAGGTCAAGTGTTACCTTTTCCACGAAGCCTTCTCTGATACTTCACCGGTACCTGGGCTCTCCTCCTCCTCCTCTTGTCTTATACTGACTCTCCCATCCCCGCCCCAGAAGAACATAAGCTCCTCAAAGGCAATCTCTATTTCAGAAGTACAAAAATAATGTATATGCTGCTTGGATGAGAGCCCATGTTACCTGACAACCTGTCATGCCTGCCCTCCTTCTACCGCACCACCTTCCCTCCTGCTCATTGGTTGGCGACAAAACTAGGACTCAGAAGTATACTGGAACCACTTCTTGACTTAAGCAATGTGAAAAATACCATATGTTGGATGAAATTTAATTCGACAAATATTTATTAAGCATCTATCATGTGCAAAGCACAGGCTAGGTGCTAGGGATACAAAGATATGTGATATATAGACCCCGCTTTCAAAGAACTCGTAGCCTGATAGACATATGTTACACAAATAGCAATTGAATGAGGCAGAGTGAGATAAATATAAAAGTATAAAAATATAAAGTATAAAAAGTATAAAAATATAAAGCGCTATGAGAAATTGGAGGAAGGAGAGATCACTAGGGATGAAGGGAGAGGGGACTGGTCAGAGAGGAGATCATGGAAGATATGGCTTGTTGTCGTTGCTGCTTGGTCACTTCAATCATGTCTGACTCTTCATGACCCCATTTGAGGTTTTCTTGGCAAAGATACTGAAGGGGTTTTCCATTCTCTTCTCCAGCTCATTTTACAGATGAGAAAGCAAATCACACAGGGTTAAGTGACTTGCCCAGAGTCACACAGCTAATAAGTGTCTGAGGTCAGATTTGAACTCAGGAATATGAGTCTTCCTGACACCAGGCCTGATGCTCTATCCACTGAGTCACCTGGCTGCCCTGGTGGAAAATATAATAATTGAGTTTTAAATAGAGTGATTTCCCTAGATTGGGATGAGGGACAAAGGATCTTTTTCAGGTGTGACGTCCAGTGTGAGCAAAGGCTAGGAGGTGGGAGAGGGCAGATTGAGAATAATAGATGGAGAATGATTGAGGATAGTTGGAAAGGAGAACATGCAAAGGGAGGGAAGTGGTATGTGATAAGGCTGGAAGAGTAGATTGGAGCCAGATTGTGGAGGGTCTTGGATGCCGAGTCATGAGTTTGTACTTTGTTCAGGAGACAATGGAGGTTTTTGAGTGGGCCAGTAGATTAGGAAGGCTTCTCAAGCTGTGGTGTGAAGGGTGGTGCAGAGAAAGTAGGCTGGAGAAAGGAAGACCAGTTAGCAGACTTAGAATCAGCTAGATGAAATGAGGTGGGGGCCCGAGCTAGAGCAGTTGCTTTGGGAACATAGAAGAGATGAAACAGATGTTGTAGAGATAGACCCGACAGAACCTGACAACTGATTAGATATGGGGAGAGGTGAGGGAGAAGAAAGAGTTAAAGAGGTATCTAAGTGGTACAGCAGAGAGAGTGCTGAATCCACAGCCTACTAAGACCCTCAGATCTTTTTTAGCCAGGAAAATCTCAGTTCAAATTCAACCTCAGACACTTACTAGCTGTGTGACCCCTGGGCAAGTCTCTTAACCTCTATTTGCCACAGTTTTCTCATCTGTAAAATGAGAATTATATTTAGCACCTCTCTTCCAGGGTTATCATGAGGATCAAATGAGGTAATATTTATCAAGTGCTTTTCAAAACTTAAAGAGATATATGAATGCTACCTAGCTTAGGTTATAAGCCAAAGTGATTGGGAGGGTGGTGGTGCTATCAACTACAGCAACGAAAGAGAAATGAGTGGAAAGGACAAGCTTTGGAAAGAGGATGGTGAGTTCAATTTTGCACGTGTTGAATTTTAAGGGGCAAGCAATATGTCGCTGTAGAAATACCCAGCAGGCAGCTGGGAATAAAGAAGTAGAGCTCTGGGAAAAGTTGGGGGAAGAAAAATGGGGGTGTCATCTGCTTAGAAGGCATCATTAGAGCCATGGGAGTGCATGAGATTGTCAAGGGAGAGAGTGTAGAAGAAGGAGAAAGGGGCCAAAGGTAGGACCTTGGGCATTAAGTATACAAAGTATTCCAACACAAAGACTGCGCAGTTTAAATTTTTAGTAGCTTAACACTGCACTAAGACTTCTGGAACACCCCGAATAACAAAAATGTAGTTGGCCAGAATCTTAGAATCCTACGACTAGAGGAGATCTCTGGAGTCATCTAGCTTGTCCTAGTTTCAGGTAGGAATAAACTTAACCCAGCCAGAAGAGAAAAAAGCTTCCTCCCTCAGTAACTTTATGTCAAATATGAAGACCTTGACTATCTGGCATCTCTTCTTACAGCTCCCCTGCTCTAAAGGGACGTGTGTGTGTGTGTGTGTGTGTGTGTGTGTGTGTGTGTGTGTAGATATCTCTGACATGTTTGTGGAGAGGAGCTGCTTTTTAAGCCTTGAGATCTCTGGGAAAGGAGGGGAGGGAGGTGGTGCTAACAAGAGGCAGCGTGTCGGTATAATGGAAGGAGGCCCAGATTTGGAGATGGAAGAGCTGGGATTACATCCTGCTTCTGACTCCACACCTTCAGGGGCTTGAGTTAAGTGAGACCAGAAAGGACAGATTTACAAAATGAATCTCTAAATCTTAGAGTTGGAAGAGATCTCATCAACCATCTAGGCCTCCCCAGATCTAATAGAGGATTACTACTGCAACATACCCAGCATCAATGTTATCAAGGCTGTGTTTGAAGATATCCAATGAGGAAAAATCCACCACCTCCCAAACCAGTACATTCTTCTTTGGGATAACTTGAATTGTTAAGAGATTTCACCTTACATCAAGCCCAACTTTTTCTCTTGACAATTACTACCTATTGCTTCTAGATCTTCCTTCTGGGGCCATCTCTGTCTTCCACATTAGAAGCTCACACACATGAGCTGTCCTTCAGGTATTGTTCATGACCTTTCAAAGGCTACTCGTCTCCAAGCTGAACATCTCCAGTTCTTTCAGCTGAACCTCATATAGCATAGACTCAAGGATGGACTCCATGGACAACTCTGGTTGTCTTCCTCCAGACGCTCTCCATCTTATCAATGTACTTCCTATAAATGCTGTGACCCAGAACTAAACAAAACACTTTGGATGTGATCTGATCAGCACAGCAGAGGACATCAGGAGTATTATCTCCTTATTTCTGAAAGCTCTACCTTATTTAGTGTAGGCCAAGGGTGGGGAACTGTTGGCCTTGAGGCCACATGTGGCCCTCTAGGTCCTTGGGTGCTGCCCTTTGACTGAGTCCAAATTTCACAGAACAAATTCTTTTATTAAGGGGATTTGTTTTGTGAAGTTTGAATGCAGTCAAAGAGCCATACCCAAAGACCCAGAAGACCACATGTGGACTTGAGGGTGCAGGTTCCTCACCCCTGGTGCAGGTCAAGATTACATTAGTTTTCTTGCTTTCCATATCAGACTATTAAAGCATGATGAATTCACAGCCTACCAAGACCTTCAGATCTTTTTTAGGCAAACTTCTTGCTAGCCATGCATCTACTTATGAAGTTGATATTTTGAACCTAAATGTAAAACTTTACATTTATCCTTGTTAAATTTTATCTTATTAGATTTAGCCCAACACTCTAGCTTGTCAAGATCTTTTTTAGATCCTGACTCAGTCACTTTTCTTTTAAGTTGAACTCTCCCACACAATGTCTTAACTGTCATGCAGCTTTTAGGCTTCAGTTTTGTTTATGGAAGGAGGAAGGTGAGGTTACTTTGGCAATAGCAATAACGCTTTCTATTTTCTTGGCACTTTTAATTTTGTTATGTGCTTTCACATTTGTTTCATTCTTACAAAAATCCTGCAAAGTGAGCACAGGGCAGTGAGTTACTCTGATGCTAAGGCTCAAGATACCAGTCTTAAGGCAGCTGGTGACACAATGGATAGAGCACTGGGCTTAGAGTGAAGAAGACTTGAGTTTAAATGTGGCCTCAGAAACTTTCTAGCTGTGTGACCCTGGGAAAGTTACTTCACCTCTGTTCCCTCAACTATAAAATGGGGATCATAATAGCACCTACCTTGCAGGGCTGTCATAAGGATAAAAGAGGTAATATTTGTGAAGACTCTGAGCACAGTAACTGGCATGTAGTAGGCCCTGTATAAATGCTTATACCTTTCCCTTCTCCCTTCTCAAGAGACATAACACACCAAACCACCAATGATATACACACACAAAAAGGATCCAAGGACACATGTGCTAATCAGCTCCACTGGACATGTCGTTTCCCAGCTGTCTGTCTGGTCTCTGAGAAGCTAAGTGTTACATGTTAATAATAGTTCAAGGAAACTGGCTGAGTTCAGAACTACAGGCTAAGTCTGAGTGGTAACAGTTAGGGGCGGTGCCGTCTTCTATTCAAGGGGCCAACAGAAGCCCTTTTCAAATACACCCCTCCAAGGACATACTAATTATGGGTAAACTAAAGAAGGATCTTTCCAGGTATCCAAAGGTTTGTTAGTGGAGAGCTGCTGGAAGGGGAGATTCCACTGAGACATAAATATGTTAAGCTCCTTTACTAAAATGGAAATGAAATTAAACCTCATTAAATGTCTTATTGTTACAAGTGAACACAAGGTAGATTTGAATTAAGTTTTCACACAAAACACTTCAAATTTATTAAAAATAAGAATTCTAGGAGGAAAAAAAGGAGTTCTTAGAATTCCTTTGATGTCAAAGGCTATCTATCCTCATGGATTCATCAGTCATTCTGTGTGTGTGTGTGTGTGTGTGTGTGTGTGTGTGTGTGTGTGTGTGTGTGTGTCTCCACTCCAGGAGGAGGAGAAGAAGCCCAGTTTGGCTGTCCTTCATCAGGCATGTATTTATTTATGGATCTATGGATGAGGGAGTTGAGAACGGGGAAATTCAGTTACACAGCTATACCGTGACAGAACCAGGACCAGAACACTCATTTCCAAACTCATATTCCAGGGCTTATCCCACACTACCATACTAAAACAAGTTCAAAGATGGGAGGTAAGGGACAGGGAGGAGGCATTTCCCAAGAAAACATAATGGAATTATCACAACAGCTCCCCAATCCAGTTGGTCCTGTCATGAGCCCAACTGACAGCCTCTTGCCTTCCGTAGATCCAGTGCTGATGTCTTTAAAAGAAGGCTATAAGAAATCTCCCAAAGTGGTGTTTAAGGCCCCAGTCAAAGAAAAGAAGAGTGTTGTGGTCAACGGAATAGATTTATTAGAAAATGTCCCACCCAGGACAGAAAACGAGGTAAGGAACATAAGTTATTACATCCATGGGCCCTCAAAGAAGGAGACCTTTAAATTTCAATTATGCGTTCCAGGCCTTCAAACCAGCTTCCCTCCCAGTCATCTTTCTTTTTGTGACAAACTCCATAAGCAGCCTGCTGTTAGCTTCCACTGCTGCTCTGACCCTCATAAATACCATCTGGAGAAGGGAGGGGGGAAGGGTTTTTTCCCCCATCGGAAACCTTAAATTTACTTTTGCTAAGAATTGTGTTTCCTGTCATGGATTCGGTTTCAAGCCACTATTGTTGCTTGCTGTTACCGGAGTTATAAATCACTGTCTTTACCTGCTATGATGTTTAGGTGGTGATAGTGACTGACAATTCATCGTTATGTTTTTTTCTTGGGGGTGGGATATGAGAGGGGCCAGCACAGGATGTTCCAAATGGGTCCTTTGTGCCTGAGGCAACATGGCTTAGTAGAAAGAGGGCTGGGCTTGAATTCGGGAAGGCCCCTTTTGAATCTTGCTTCAGACATTTACTAGCTGAGTGACCCTGTGTAAGTCACAGCCTCCTTCAGCCTCAGTTTCCTCATCTAGGGATAGAAATAGCAGCTACCATTTACAGGATTGCTGTGAAAAATCAGAGATAAAATGTGTGTAGGATGCTTTGTAAAACTTAAAATGCTATATACGAATTAGCTATTGTCATTAATTATTATTAAAGGACTTTAATTGTTATATGAACCTAAACCTCACTCATATGACCACAGACACACTTTGTCCAATCCTCCTAAGGGTTTCTCCTTATAACCCTGTAGTTCTGTAAAGAAGCCTCAAAGATATTGTTGAAAACACTTCACTGACCCAGGAGTCACTTAACTGGTCACCTAACCCGAATGGAACATAGAAGGAAGTTTGTAAAATATTGGCTTCCAAGCAAACCAGATCAAATGCCCTAATACTAGCTCATGTTTCTATAACATATTAAGGTTTATAAGGGGTTTCATATACATCATGCATACAACTCTGAGGAAGATAGTATTGTTGTTCAGTTGTGTCCAGCTCTCGTGACCCTGTGTGGGGTTTTCTTGGCAAAGACCCTGGAGTGGCTTGCCATTTCCCTCTCCAGTGGATTAAGGCAAACCGAGGTTAAATGACTTGGCCAGGATCACGCAGCTAGTAAATGTCTGAGGTTGATTTGAACTCAGATTTTCCTGACTCCAGAGCCAGAGCCACCTAGCTGCCTCTGTGAGTAGTATCATTATTCCCAATTTGAAGATGAAGGTGAGGCTTAAAGAGGTTAATTGACTTGCCTAAGGTCTCATGACTCATCAGTGGTCTTCTGTTTCCAAGTCCAGTGTTTTCCACCATACTATCCTATCTCTCTAAAGTTCATACCCTTTGCCCATAGGGCAGTATTTCAGTATTCCCACGTCCTTTGCTCAGTGCCATTGGCTGATTTTATCCATAATCTTAGCACCCTTGGTTACCTGGTTTCTCAGCCCGTAGCAAATTACAGAGGGTGGGGGAAGACTCTAGAGGCAGGACACTGGGTGGGAAAGAGAAAGCTATAAAAAGAAAATACCAGAACTAGAAAAGTAGAGCAATCTGGGGCCATTTAGTGAAGGGGAAAACAGCCTCAGACACTTCAGTGGCCCCAAGGGCATCCCTGTATTACATAGCATTGAGGTCTATGATGGTGATTCTGAATCATACAGAAAAGGTTGAATCGTATTTACTGTTGTGTCTTAAAAGGCAGAGGAATACATTATACATTTTGGAAAGATTTCCATCCCAAATGGCTAAAGTGAAAAGAATATAGCTTTGGCTTTTAAAGGAATATGCGTCAGTCATGTGGAAAATTCACTTACGTAGGGCAGCGCATTCCCTGATGATGCCAGATAAATGAGACACTGCTGCATTAAGCCAGAATAGGGCCAAGGCTCATTCCTGCTCAGAAACACAGTGACCAGGCCTGCAACCCCCTAAATTTAATAAGATCTTCCAGTTTACAGGAGAAAATGGCCACCAGCACTTGGAGCAGTGGGAGGTGAAAAGCTGATTCACTGAGACTCCGGGGTGGTGAGAGGGGTGTGTGTGTGTACGCAGATCTCTGGGGGAAGGTGAGATCTGAAAGCCTCGGGGTTGGGGGTGGTGAAGGCTTAGGAACGAGAGCACTCTCCCAGGCACTCACTTTTCCCTTTATTCTCTCTCCACCCCATCTGTTTGTCCCTCCCTCCCAGCTCCTCCGAATGTTCTTCCGACAGCAGGACGAGATTCGGCGATTGAAAGAGGAGCTCTCCCAGAAAGACATCCGCATTCGGCAGCTGCAGCTGGAACTCAAAAACTTACGGAACAACCCCAAGAACAATTAGCTCCCCAAAGGCTCATTTTCTAAATAAACTCTCTGTTTATATTTGCTCTTTAATTTTCCTCCCATTCACTCTCTCCCCTACCCATCCCCCACCCCACCCCACCCCCACCCCCAGAACAAGCCAGTGCTTGAGCAGCCTGCCAATAGGCTGGGCTCACCGATAACTGGAATTATGTGCTTTGGCCCCTTTATCTCACACTAAGAAAAAAAAAAAAAGGAGGCAACAGATGACCCTGTCGGACTGACCTATACTGCTGTAACTGAAAACTACTGTCCTGGAGAGGGCCGGCTCTGGGTTTGTACCCCTATGATTTTCTTGGAGGAACTAGCGGGTAGCATCTCTTCTGATGGATCGCAAGATTATAGAAGTCACCAAGAGGGGCTACTTAAAGCTGGCCGAAAGACGACAAGGAGAAGCTGGGGAAGCCATAAAATGAAACAGCCAGGTTGATTGCGGTTAACTTTTCCCATGCAGAGGGCGGCAGCGGGGAATACACAGCTCTCAATAGCTGAAGCTCAAAGCCACTTGCTTATAGATGCCATAAAATAAGGGCTTAATTCGCTGATATTAATTGAAATACTCCCTTTTCTCCTCTTCTTCCACCCCCCTCCTCTCTTCTTTCAAAGCAGCCCCTGTAAACCTCAGTTCTTAACTTGAAAGAGCCAGGTTTCCTTTTATTTCTTTCCCACCAAAAACAACCTCTGTGTCTTTAAAACCAAACAAAACACCTAGTGAAATAATAACCATCCCTTGTATTTGCTTAGCGCTTTATACTTTTCAAAGCACTTAAACATAAATGATTTCATTTGACCTTCACAATACTCCTGTGTGGTAGAGAGGGCAGTATTATTCCCATTTTACAAATGGGAAAACCAAGGCATGAAGTGAAGTGACTCACCGAAAGCCACCCAGAGAGTGGCAGAGCGTAGACTTGAAGTCAGGTCTCTGGTCTCCTCATGCAGGGTTCTTCTCATGACATCATGATGCCATTTTCAGTGGGGCTTATGTCATGTCCAAGTCACTCTGTGAAATTTTAATATGAGGGAAATCCCTCTACACCCTCAACACAGATTGTGCCAATTGTATTATAAAGACCTGGACTGAGCCTTTTCGAGCAGTGAGGCACTTCTCCCCTTCCCTAGGTTAGCCCTGTTCTTCTCCTCCCTAGGACTCAGGTTGATATGCTGCCTTCTTCCTCTGGGAAGCACGAGACTAAGAAGGCCAGAGCTTGGGCCCCTAGGGAAGACAGAACAAGGATTCTTTTCTTTCTTGCCTCTCTCTGCCCTCCTCTCTCCCCTCCCCCTTTCTCCCTTCTCCCTCTCTCTCTTTCTCTCCCTTTCTCCCTCCCTCCCCCCCTTTGTCTCCTCTCAACCCCTCACTCTTTCATCTCTCTCCCTCCCTCTTCTCTCTATCTCCCTCCCCTTTCTCTGTCTCTCTTTCCCCTCTCTTCCCTCTTTGTCCCTCCCTCCTCCCTATCTCTTCCTCGCTCCCCCTTCTCTGCCTCTCTCTCCTTCCCTCTTTCTCTCCTTCCCTTTCTGCCTCTCCTTTCCTCCCTGCCTCTGTTTCTCTCCCTCTCCCTCTCTCTCTTTCTCTCTCTCTCCCTTCTCCTCTCCCTCCCTTCTTCGTCTCTACTCCCTCTCTCCCCACCCCCCACCCAGATATACTAGCCAAGTGCTATTCCACTCTGGTTCTTCTGCACACATCTCTTTTTCCCTGTGGGCACAACTACAGATATCTGGGCCAAACACATCTGTTTATGTTTGTGAAGACTAGATGGCAAGGCCAGGCAAGCTATAAAGCCCAACAGCTGGGTTTATCGATGTTAACTTCCACTGCTATGTGCCGCAGCCAAGTAGCTACACAAACCCACCCCATTGGAGCTGGGCCTTCGTCAGCCACTAGCTGCTGTGGGCTTCTTCCACATTCCCTTGCTTTCTCCCACTACTACATAGGACCTTTTACATGACTATCTAGCACTAGCTGGATGAAAGTACTTCTCTGTCCACTCACACCTTTTGCTTTCTTTCTCCCATCTCCTTACTTGAATTGTGTTGTCTCCTGTGATTATTTATGCCGCCACATGAGGATAGTATTGAAATAAAATGTTTTCAAGATACCAAAAATGGACTTGGTAGTCTCCTTTAGCCTTTGGTTGTTTTAATTGTTTCTGTAATGGCGGTATTTTGGCTAGTGGCCCTATAGCCAGATCCACTGCCTTTCCCAGGGAACAATACACATCTATTCATCCTTTACCCTAACTTTATTCATTCTTTCTTTAGCTTTTCATTCTTTTATTTATTCATTCTTGTATTCACTTATCCAAAAATATTCATTCATTGTCTACTATAGGCACTCTGGTAGCAAAAAGTAGAATATGGTATAGTCCCTGAACTCAGTGAGCTAGTTGGGGAGGCAAGGCTAATGCATGAATAGATAAATGTAAGGCCATATGAAATTAAGTGTTAAATTTGAACTGTGGTAGTCAGGAATGACTTGATGGAGGAAACAGGCTTGTACTGGCCCTTGAAGAATGGATTTAAATTGGTAGAGAAGAGAAAGGTGAGCATGCAAGGAAGAAGCAGAGCTTAGAAGGACTTAGGGAAGGAGCCATAGAGATCTTGTCCAATCTCATTTCTCAGATGTGGACCAGAGAGCTGAATCAGATTGTATGGGCTCACGCACCAAAGTGATCCCACATGACTCTTGAGAAGTATGCTCATTGGAGTGCAAGAAAGATATTCTTAGAGGAATCAGTCCTTTGGGATCGGTTCTAGATTTCCCTAAGCCTAGAACACACCTAGAGAGGCTATCATACTTACAACCCCTCACCCCACAAAAAGGATCAGAGTCAACAAGACTATATTTAGTGCCTATTATGTGTCAAGGACTGTGCTAAGGCCTAGGGATACAAAGAAAGTAAAAAAAAATAGTCCCTGCCCTCAAGGAGCTCGTGGTCAAGTGGGGGAGACTGTAAGTACTTAAAAGAAACTCCTAGGTCTTAGAGTTGGACAGACATTTAAAGACCACATAACCCTTAATTATATAAGTGAATTGATAGGTTTAAAAGGGTTAAGTGATTCTCTCAAGATGATGAGTGGAAGAATCAGGAATGAACTCAGGTCCTCTGACCCCAAATCCAGTGTTCTCCCCGCCATATCACTGGAGCGTTGAACCACCATCAGATAGTCCCTTGCGTTCAATCCTGTCCAGCTCTCTGTGATGTCCCAAGTCCCTGTTCATAATCACAAGCTTAATATATGGAATCCATAGGGCGAGAGCTTTAAAACCCAGGAAGAAAGTAGTTTATGGCTAAGGCTCCCAGGCCCGACTGAAACAAAAGCTCCAATTATTATGCCAAGCACTGGGCAGGTTAAGGTTAACCAGAGAATTGGAGCCTGGGAAGTTGGGGGCATGGGCACCAGTGGAAGCCAGTGGACTAGCTCTGAGATAATCTAGATTGGGAACGGGCATCTGATCATAAGGCTGAGCTCCTTAGATATAAATATTAAAAAGTCAAAGGTGAGGTTAAAAGAGAATTCTTAAAACTCTTTTGGAAATAGGGGTAGCTTGGGGGTGTAGTGGAATAGAGTGTTGGCCTGAGTTCAAGTCTTACCTCAGGTACTTACTAGCAGGGTGACTGAACAAATCACTTAATCTCTCTCAACCTCAGTTCCCTCATCTGCAAAATGGGCATGATGATAATAACCAACCTCAGAGGGTTGTTATGAGGATCAAATGAGATCATGAATGTAAAGTGCTTTGCAATCCTTGAAACATATTAATGCTATGAGCTGTAAGAAAGTGCCACATAATCCTGGTTTTGAGTTCCTTCTCTAGGGACTTTTAAGAGATGGTTACCTCCCTAGATGGCTCATGTGTCAGCCTACCTGAGGCACCAACTTCTGCCCCTCTCAATGCCCTTCATTTCTGTGCTTACAGCCAAGCAAAAAATACACACTGTCAATCAACCAAGGCAATGAAGATTACAAAGACAACAGTGATCTAGTCCCAGCCCTGGAGGAGTTACATTCTATCAGGAAAGGCAACATCTGCCTATAGGAATATATATAAAATAGATACAAGATGATTTGAAGGGGAGAGGGTATTAGCTACTAGAGGGAGCCAGGAAAGGCAGTCTTAAAGGAAATAACAGATTCTAATAGAAAGAGGTGTAGGTTGCCTAGGTGGCACAGTGGATAGAGCACCAGCTCTGAAGCTTAAATCTGACCTCAGATACTTACTAGCTATGTGACCTTGGGCAAGTCATTTAACCCCAATGGAGAAAGAAATGGCAAACTACTATATTTGCCAAGAAAATCCCAGGTGGGTTTAGGAAGAGTCAGACACAACTGAACAACAACAACAAAGAAAAAGAGCTGGGGGTGGGGGGAGTTGAGTACATTTCATTGGGAGTAGCTTAGGCTGGGTAATGGAATGTCACGTATGAAGAACAGTAAGAATGGTAGATTGACTAGATTGTAGCACGTTTGATGGGGAATAATATGGAATAAAGCACTAGAGAGTGTAGGTTGAGGTCACATTGTGAAGGGCTTTGCGTGACAAATAGAGTTGACGTATTCTCATGGAGGTGGAAGGGAATCTTTGGAGTTTATTGAGTAGAGGACTGATGGGATCAGACCTGTGCTCTAAGAAAATCCTCTAGGCAGCTGTGTGGAGGTTGGACTGGACTGAGATGACATAACTTTGCCCCATTGCTTCCATCTGAAATGCCCTCTTTACTCTTCCTTATCCAGCAATTCCTAAAGACCCAGCTGGAGACATATCTTCCTCCATGAAACCTTCTCTGGCCACCCTACCCTACATTTGTCTCTGCTCTTCCTGACCATGCAGGTTACTTACTGTCCTGCTAATTTGGCACTTAGGACAGACAGTCTTATAATTATTGGTGCATGTACCATCTCTCCCTAATTATGGCCAGAGACTGGGTCTTGGACTTCTTTATTCCTCCTGCTGTGCATAAAATCAGAGATTTGGAGCTACAGATACCTCAGAGGTCATCTAGTACAACCTCTCCATTTCACAGATGGGGAAACTAAAGCCAAGAGAAAGGAAGTAACTTGCCCAAAGTCACACAGTAAATAGCAGGGCTGAGATTTGAACTCAGGACTTCTAATTCTAAATCCAGTGCAGCATTCTTTCCAGCAGAGACCAGGTGACCATTTATTTGTCAGGGAGGTTGTAGAAAGGTTTTGTTGTTCAGGTGGGACTAAGTAGGTTCTGAAGTCCCTTTCAACTCTGAAATTCTGTTATTCTGGCAGTCATGCCTCCCTTGGAGCCAACAACTCCATACTAGGTGATGTATAGACATCTCAATGCTCCAGTGTTTTCCCTGAGTGGCCTTCCCTTTTCTAAAGTACCCAAGCACTTACTGTAGCTTCATATCTGGCCAATAAAATCCTTGTGGGCTCTAGCCTTATGTAAACTCTGTAATTTCCCTTACTTTAGGAAACTGAATTGTATTAATGGAAAAAAAAAAGGTAACTACCAGCTCCCTTTGCAGCTGTGCTGCTGACCTGGCAGAGGCCCTGCCAGCTGCCTCCCCCAGCATCCCCTGGTCCCCTCAGGGCTGCTCAGGGCAGCATGGGAAGCAAAGGGAACAATGACTGCAGGCCCAGAAAAGCTCCCAGGAAACAGACCTCATTTTGGCAAACTTGCCCAGCCCTGGGGAATATAGGAGGCTGGCAACAGAGAGGAACTTTCTCATCCCGAAGTTCCTCCTGCAGTGAACCTGGGGGTTGGCAGGAGGCGGTTGTGCCTGTGTACCTATGTGCTCTGTTTGGAAACAGCTCACAATGAATTCTTCCCTTTTTGTGCCCTCGTGCCTAGAGATTTAAAGCTGATGTCCCTATGGGATCATAAGCTCCTGAGGCCTGGGGGCTGCATTGTTTTTCTTCTTTGTCTCCCTAACATCTCTGTTGAACATAGTAAGTGCCTAATAAATGGTTAGTTAATTGAAATTTAGCCTTACCTATAGACAGGGTAGGTAATAACCCATAGGATAGAAACCAGATGGCCCTAAAGAAACCCTGTCTCCAAAACTTTCTTCACCACCCTCCCATACTTACCCAAAAGACAAACCAGTAAGCATTCATACTTTTGGGTTCAGCATTATGCTCTTCCTGTTCCTGTTTCAAAATATCAGTTCTGCTGGGAGGAAGAAAATAAGCACTTATTAAATACCTACTATGTGCCAGGCACTATGCTAAATTCTGTACAAATATGTTCTATTTGATCATCACAACAATCTTTGGAGGTAGGTGCTTTTAGTTTCCCTGAGACAGACAACAACAGTTAAATGACTTGTCCAGGGTCACATAGCTAGTAAATGTCTGTGGCTAGATTTGAACTCATATCTTCCTAACTTTAGGTCCAGTGCTCTAGCCAACATGCCACCAGCTGCCTCTAAGGAAGAGATCAGTAAGTTTCCCACACATCAAAATTAAGGGGGTTATTATCACATCCATAAAATACACAGAATCTCAGAGTTCAAAGGAACATCAAATGTCACCTAGTCCAAGCTGAGTACGGAACTCCTCTACAGCATTCACAAGACATGGTCATGCATCCTCTGCTGGCAGACCTATAGTAACGAGAAACTCACTACCTCCCAAAGCAGCCTATTTAATTGTGGATTGCTTTGATTACTGGGAAGGTTCTTCTTACCTCATGATAAAGTTTGCCTCCCTATAAATTGTATCCATAAGTCTCAGTTTCACCCTCTGAAGAACAAGTCTTATCCTTCTTTTGCATGACTTCCCTTCCAATACTTAAAGGTGCCTTCCAGCTCTACACACTATGAGCTTAAACTGACTCACTGTGGTACAATGAAAAGAGCAGAGATGAAAGTCAGGTGTTCTAATCCCAGCTTGGTTCCTCCGAGGCAAGTCACTTGAACTCACCAGCCCTCGGTTTTCCTCATCTGTATTATGGGATTTTAAATTCTTACTAGGCACTTGGGGTAGGAGACCCAGCAGGGGAGAAAAAGCAGCAAAAGGAAGCCAAGAGTTACTGAAGACCAACTTCCCAGATTTCTTAATTTGTAACCTTCAGTCAAGGATTTCAAGGCAAGGAAGGATTGGCTCTGGATGTGAAATGTTTACTTGGAACTCGAATCTGACCAGCAGGTGGCAGATGCTACAATAGAATTTGGACTATCATACCCAGCCCATCTTTGCTTGGGGCATCCCAGGGAGGCTCCCAATTCCTCCTAAAAACAATAATGATGATGACAATGATAACATGGTCATCTTGGCAGAGACACTGACTGTCTCTTAACCAAACAAGCACAAAAATGAACAAGGGACGGAAACACTCCAATGTGTGGGTCAGGGATCCAGGAGGTAGATGAGATGAACTTTCCCTCAGGCTGTCAGAGAGGACAGGCAGTTATAGTAACAAACAGACCCTACAACTGCTCCACTGGAGGAAATGAGTCAGAAATGGTACAGCAAAGTGTGGAAGTAAAGAAGCAGAGGAAAAGTATGGAAGAAAGGAAAGAGAAGAGAAGACTAGAGGAAAAAAAAGGAAAACCATGCAAGGACTAAGTCAGGGATCTTCGGTCATTTCAACCAATCACAGACTGTCCATCCATCAAAGCCCAACCACTCTTATCACCTTGAGAAGATTCTTGGTGAAAAAATAAACAAACAAACAACACAACAACAAAAACAAAACAGTCCATGTTGACAGCCCTTAGGGACAACAGTCTTTTCATTTTTAATCATGGTGTCAACAGAAGGTAACCCCCTCCATCCCTTACCTTGGAGTTATACCAATCAATCAACATTTATTAAGTTCCTACTATGTTCCAGACACTGTGCTAAGCTACCAACTCAATACTTACCTCCTCCTGGAAGTCTTTCTCAACTTACTCCATTCATTTCTAATCCCACTGAATCCCCTCAGGATGTAGATCCATAGGTTTTTGATTCATGCTTGTCACATCCCTTCCTGCCCATACAACTCCAGGGTCTTATATACTGAAGAGTGTGAATGGCAGAGGACACTGGTGTGGGGGTTTTGAAAGAAGGGCTGCACTAAACATGAGAGAAGAAATTGGAGAAATAACACTCTGCTAGAAAAACCTGGTTATTCTTCCTCAAAGAATGTGGTTGGCCTACCCTGTGATAACCTGCATCTGAAAAGCCCTAGGGATTTGAAAGTAGAGATAAATCCACCTGCCCTAGAGACCAGCACCAGATTGCAATTGTCCTTCCTGTCCCATACCAGGGCAAAACTACTGAGTGCTCAATTTCCTGAGTCACAGCAACAGATTAGGCACTGACTGGTTATGGAGGTTTTGATGTGAGTGGAAAAAGCTTAGGTGATCATTCTTGTTAGCTTCCCACTGTGAATAGCTCAGGGTAACTGATCTGGGAATTTTTGGTCAACCTGCTGCTTGGATGGGGAGTGGTACATGGGAAGGTGATATTTTATTGAGGTAGAACTGAACAGGATGAGTACATTGGTGCTAACTTGCCCTAAAATCTATCTAATAAATTGATTAAAGTTTTATAAAATATGTTTTTAAGTTACTGATAATGAAACACAGCAGGATAAGAGGATGAGAGGAGGCTTCTTCCTAATAAGATTGAGGCTATAAGTGATAATCTGATTAGATCATACCAAACCCTAGAGTCCTAGACTAAGGTTAGAATCTGGAATCCCACCCACAAAGAGGCATCCTCTAGAATTGGGAGGTACATGTAATAGATGAGGGAATTGATTGGCAGTGTATACCCTGGTCCTTATCACCATAGAGAAGTAGGCACTGGTTATGATAATATTTCCTCCCCATAACCTCACATCACATACTTTTATATCTTCTTTAAATTTATTTTTTACTTTACTTTTTAAAAAATTAGAAAGCAAGCATTTATTTTCTCTCCCTCTTAGCTTCCCCTGCCTTTGGGGAACCCCCTCCTTTTTGGGGGATACGGATAGTAAGGTAAAATAAATTCCTATATCAGGCCATATCTAAAAATCATATTTCTCACTTTGTACCTTGAATCTTTGATCATTTCTTGCTATGAAATAGAATGTTCATATAGCGCTTTAAGGATTGATTCCAAAATGCTTTCCACACAGCAGTCTTATGTGATAAGTAATGAAGGTTCTAGTATTTCCATTTTATAGGCGAGGAACATCGGGCTCAAAGATGACAGTGACTTTACCAGGGTCATGGAGGTCTAGTTCTCTCTGGGATCCAGGTGTTCTGACTCCAAGTTCAGTCCTCTTTAATATTTAAGTTACTTAGGACAGTAGTATGGGGGTAGTAGAAGGAGTGCTAGTCTTAAAGTAAAAAAATCTGAATTAGAATCCCGCCTCTCTCAATGACTATGTGTAACCTTAGGAAAATCTCACCTCTCTGGGCTTTGGTTTCCTTATCTGTAAAATGACAGAGTTGAACTAAACAGCCTCTAAGACCCTTTTAAACTTTAAACCTCTGACTTCTAGGCTTATTACTGAAGGATCTACAATCTTCTCCAGGCTGGGGAAATCCTACCAATTAAGAATTTGTCTATACCTACTTTCTGCTCATGTGTCCTTGGGCAAGTGGCTTAGCCTTCATGGGTGCTAAGTTTTCCTATCCAAAAAGTGAAGGGTTTGGAATAAATGGCCTTCTATAGTCCCTTCCAATGCTAAATATTTGATTTCTGATTCTGAACAAAGACTAGAGTTTCCCAAGACAGAGAGATGGAATAGCTTTTCTAAGCTCACACAGCTACCAAGTATAAGTGGCAGAATCTGAACCGGGCCTTCATGATTCTGAGCCCAGAACTCTATCCACTACCCCATTATTACCTCATAGGGCCATTATAAGATTAAGTAGGATAATGTCTGTAAATTGCTCTGTCACTTTAAAATCTATATAAACGTGAATTGTGATGACTGAGCAGGGCTTCTTATTCCAATTTTATAGTTAGGAAATTCTAGGTAAAGTGATTTCCCTTAGCTCCCACAGTGAATCTGAACCAAGCCTACCCTGGAGCCCTGGCTTCCTTACTGGAGATCCCAGGGTGCCTTTCACTTGAAGAATGTCTTTGTTGTTACTTCTTGACTGTAGTTGCTGTGAAAAGCTCTCTGGGCTCTATGGGTCTTCAACTGCAGTGAAGAAAGGTGTATTGGGATCTTTTGCTGTCCACTTAGTTGATGCCTTCCTAGTAAGGGGCAAGAGGGGGTCATTCGTCTTTATTCCTTATTTGCAAGGCTACGCTCAGAGGAGCCAAAACCAGCCCAAAGAATAGGCAGCTGCCTGCTGGTCAGCTCTAATTCCTACAGTTCCTGCAATTTAATCCCATTGAAATCCCACAATAACAATAAATATTTGTTGATAAAGATGATAACGATGAACTAGAGAACACTAGAGTACCTAATAAAGTGTTAAGTTGTCTCTGGTTTTTGCAGAGAATTAGGCAAGACAGGTGCTAGTTGAATGACACACACACACAAATGTTACAAGAATTCAGAGAAGTAAAGATGGGTAGAAGGGGAAGTTTCTTGGAGTGTTCTCCTTTCTCCTTTTAAATCCTCCTCTCCTCCACCCTTACCCATTTGAATTGTCTTAGGAAGATTCCGAAGATCACCTGGCAGGATAAGATACCAGACACTGAGGTTCTTACTCAACTAAACTGCCAAACATTCAAACTCTGCTTCAGAGAGCGCAAGTCCGATGGGCTGGCCACATTGTTTGAATGCAAAATGTATGCTTGCCAAAAAGACTATTTTATGGAGAACTCACACAGGGCAAGAGTGCACATGGTGGTCAGAAGAAGCGATACAAGGACACTCTCAAGGTCTCTCTCAAGAACTTTGGAATTGATTGTGTGACGTGGGAGACACTGGCACAGGACTGCTCAGCATGGCATGCCCGCATCAGAGAAGGTGCTGTGCTCTATGAGCAATGCAGAATTGAAACAGCTCAAAGGAAATGCAGGATGCGCAAGTTTGGAGTATCCACCCCAAATGTGCACATGGACTATTTGTGCCCACTTGTGGTAGAGCATTCCGAGCTTGGCTTGGTCTTATCAGCTATAGTTGGGCACATTGAAACTTGACTCTAGCATAGTGATGTCATTTTGGTCCTCTTGAAGAAGGAAGGACAACAACCAACCAACCCAGAGGCCCCCACACTTGGACCAGAGGATAGTCTCTTTCTTCACTTAGAAGACTTAGGCCATCTGAAGGGAATCCCTTCAGGGCTCCTGCTCAGCTTTATCTCGTCCACTCTTTCCTCCTTCCCTCTCTTCACTGCGGAAGTATCTCTCTCCTCACTAGGTTTAATTCCTTCTCCCATGTCCTTGATCCCCTCCTCTCCTAACTCTGGGTAGGATGTTACTTAATCGATCATTCCCTCTCATGCATTTTAATTCCATTCCACAAACATTTACTGAAAGCCTGCTAAGTTCTAGAAATGGGTCATATCACGGGATCAAATCCTACCTTATATACTTTCTTATTGTGTGATCCTGGACACTGAAACTCCCTGAGCTTCTGTTTCTTCCTTTGTAAAACATAAACAAACAAAACCAAACAAACCCACTTCCCCCACAGTTTCATTTGATCAGATGAGCTAATAATGCATTTGCTTGAAAACTTAAAATAACAAGCTATTGTTACAATAGACTATTAATAGCTATCATATATTAATATATAGCCATATATTAATATATTATATATAATATAACATAATTATATATAATATAATATATTAATGCATATTAATATGTTATTATAATTACATAACATAATTATTTTATATAATATATTAATATGCTATATTAATACAGAGAAATAGAATAACTTAATATATTAATAGCTACATGTAATGTATTAATATAATAGCTATTAATATATCATCTGTTACATATTATATATATTAATAGCTATTATATATAATAGACTGTCTAATAGCTATTATTGTAATAATAGGTTGGATGTGTTGGGGGCATAGAGGAGAGATTCAGATAAGGTGCCCTAGAGATATTTGAGAAGGGAGAGGCCATCTTTATCTGAAGGGGGTGGAGTGGGCATTTGGGATCAGGGAAGGATAAACAGAAGAAGTAGAACCTGAGTTGAACCTTGAAGGAAGGTAAGGGGAGGGAGTGTGAATGAGAGATGGGAGTTAATGTGAGCCAGTGTAATAATAACTGACATTTACAACGTGCTTTGCACACACATTAGCTAATTTGAGCCTCCCAACAATCCAAGGAAGTATTATAATTCTCATTTACAGATAAAAGGAAACTTTTAGAGAGCCTAAGTTACCTTCCTATGAGCATACACTTAGTAAATATCAATGGTAGGATTTGAACTCAGATCTTCCTGACTCCAAATCTAGTACTCGATCAACTATGCCATCTTACTACTGCCTCAAATGTAGAGTGAAGAGATGACAAGTTGAGTTAGGATGCTAGCTAGCAGTCCAGGAAATGTGAAAGGGAATAATGGGAAATAAAGCTAGGAAGTTAGGTTGGAACTAGATTATGGAGGCCCTTCAATGCCAAGCCAAAGAGTTTGTAAGTTCTGTCCTTTACTCGGCACGTTCAAATCTGAATTCATTTTCTTTTTTTCAAAACTGTACCCTCTTCCTAACCATCCTGTTACTGTCAAGATACCACCATCCACCCAGGGTCACAACCTTGGTGTCATTCTCAGCTTCTTACTGTCTCTCACCTCAGCACCCAAAGTCAATCTGTTGCCAAGTCCTATTAATTATACCTTCACAGCATCTCTCATCTACATCTCCTCTTCTCTGACAGTAGCCCTCATCACCTCACACTTGGACTATTACAATAGCCTTCTCATTGGTCTGCCTGCCTCAGTCCATCCTCCACTTAGCTGTCAAAGTGATCTTCCTACAGCTCAGGTCTGACAGTAAATTCCAGTGGCTCCCTACCTTTCCAATTTTCTTATACCTTCCTCCTCCCCATATATTCTTTGATCTAGTGGTACTGGCTTCCTTGAACAAGATTCCATCTCCCAACTCCACGAATTTTCATTGATTGTCCCCCATGCCTGAAATTTTTTCTTTCCTCCCTTCCTTCCCTCCCTCCCTCTCTTCTTTCTTTCTTTCTTTCTTTCTTTCTTTCTTTCTTTCTTTCTTTCTTTCTTTCTTTCTTTCTTTCTTTCTCTTTCCTTCCTTCCTTCCTTCCTTTCTTTCTTTCTTTCTTTCTTTCTTTCTTTCTTTCTTTCTTTCTTTCTCTCTCTCTCTTTCTCTCCCTTCCTTCCTTCCTTCCCTCCCTCCATTCTTTCTTTTTCTTTCTTTCTGCTAAGTTCTAGAAATGGGCAATATGAAGGCAACACATAGCAAGGGATCATAGCTTTAGAGCTGGAATGTCCTTTGAGGTCATTGAGTCCTACCCTTCCCCCTCCCCTCCCCATCATGAGGAAACTGAAACCAACAGAGGCTGTGATTTATCTGGGGTCACACAGCAAGTAAATTCCAGGCAGGATTCTAAGGTTAAAATCCTTTGCTAAAAAAAAGTCCTTAAAAGTGTATGAATAAGGCAGTGTAACATGTTGGATAGATAGACCTTTGGACTTGGGATTCTTTCTTTCTCTTTCTTTCTTTCTTTCTTTCTTTCTTTCTTTCTTTCTTTCTTTCTTTCTTCCTTCCTTCCTTCCTTCCTTTCTTTCTTTCTTTCTTTCTTTCTTTCTTTCTTTCTTTCTTTCTTTCTTTCTTTCTTTCTTTCTCTCTCTCTCTGTCTCTCTCTCTCTTTCTCTCTCTCTCTCCATTCCTTCTTTCCCTCCCTCCTTCCTTCCTTCCCTCCTTCCTTCCTTCCTTCCCTCCCTCCTTCCTTCTTTCCTTCCTTCCTTCCTTCCTTCCTTTCCTCCATCTCCTGGCTCCTTCAAGTCCCACTTAAAATCCCGCCTTCTTTTCCCCAGTACTCTTTCAATACTAGTGCATTCCTTTTGCAGGCTATCTCCCATTTATCCTGTCTATATCTTGTTTTTACAAACGTATTTACTATTTGTCTCTCCCATTAGACTGTGAGCTCCTTACAGGAGGGACTTTTTTTTCTTTTTTTTCTTTTTGGTCTTTCTTTGTACCCTAGCACTTAGCTCAGTGCCTTGCACACGGTAGGCTCAAAATAAATGGTAGTAGACTTTACTTGACTTTAGGCAACAGAGAGCCATTGAATGTTTTTGAGCAGTTCATAGTATCATAGATTTAGAACTGGAAGGAGACTTAGAAGCCATTGGGCCCAAATTTCTCATTTTACAAATATGGAAATTGAGACTAGGAGATGCTAAGTGATTTTCCCTGGATCACCCAGCTAGTAAGTGTCTGAAGCAGAATTTGAACTCAGATCTTAACTTTAAGTCCAGCACTCTATCCACTAAGCCATTTCAATTGATATGTTTAGATTGATGCTTTAGGAATATTATTTTAGCAGCTGTGTGAAGGATGGTTTGCAGAGGGAAAGAATTGGAGACAGAAGAAATGTTGAGAAAATGCTTTTGTAATAATTGGACAAGAAGTGATAAAGGCTTGAACTAAGAAAAAGTACAAATAGAAGGGAATGAATTGGAGAAACATGGAGACGGAGTCAACAGAATTTGGCAAGTGACTGGATATGTGGACCTCAGGAAGAGGAAAAAGTTGAAGAAGTCTGGGTGTCAAAACGACTTGAGTTAGAATCCTGCCTCAGACACTTACTAACTCTGTGAACTTGGTTCATTTCTGAGCCCTAATTTCTAAGTGCCCTTCCATAGACTTAGGTCTATGATCCAATGTCATACTCCACCCACCCCACCCCACCCCAACAGCTGGTAAGTTCCTTGAGGACAGGGATTGTGTTGTTTTCCATTTTCTCATTCCCAGAATAGTGCCTTAAATGATTATAAATTAAACACTTATGCGCTAGGATGAGCAGAATTTTCTGCTGTTAAAAATATGTCCACTTATAAATGGCCTTTTGGCTCTAAATTTATGATTAAATGATCCTATATCCAGGTAGAGACACTGGACTGCATACATTTAAAGTCTCTTTGTTTCCAATAACTCTTCCCTATTTACCTACCAAGATACTAAGGTCTTCTCAGTCTTATTTTTTGAAAAAAAAAGTCTTCCCTAAGCCTTCTATGCTTCTCAGTTAATGTCCCATATTTTCTTTCTCCTTAACTGTGTAAGTTGCGAAATTTGTCTCTACTTAATGTCTCCCAACCCTTTTTTTCTTTTAAAAAAAGGTCTTATTTATACTTTACATCCTTGTCATTTCCCAATGATATCACCCCACCAGAAAAATGTCAATTAAAATCAAGAAATATCATTAAAATAAGTGCTTATTGAATTATGTGTATTGAGCTAAAGCACAAGAAACAAGAAAATATATGCCTTACTATATACTTTTAGTCCACCACCTCTCTGTCAAGAGTCTTCACTGCCAGTTCCCTAAAGTCATTGTCTGGTTACTGAATTGATCAGAGCTTAAGGGTGTGCCTCAGGAAAGGGAAAGACCTACGGTAATGTTTTCCAAAGTGTGTGCCCCCCTGTCCTTCTAAGCACACTTATGCTTTCAGAGTAGCTTTCCTTTACATTGTTGTGACCATCCTCCTATCCCTTCTTACCACTCACTCTCTCCTTAATCCCTTGCATTCTGATTTCTGTCCCATCACTCTATTGAAATAAAATTTCCAAAGATCACGAATGATGTCCTAAATGACAAATATAATGGTGTTTCACCAATTCATCTCCTTCTCCACCTCCCTGCTACATTTGGCATTGTCGTTTACCCTCTTATGGGTTTTCTCTCTGCTTTTGGCTTCTCTTAGTTGTCCACTTAGCCTTCCTAACTTCTCACTTCACATATCCTCTTCCTGACCCATTGTGTTGGATGTCCCCCAAAGTTTTGTCCTTGGTCCTCTGCTAATCTGTCTTTTACTATCCCTTAGCAACCTCTCATTTAATCGGGATTTCAACTTTCACCTCTACACACCTCTGCTTTTCTAGCCCTGATGTCTCTCCCAAGCACCTCAGACTCAACATATCCAAAACTGAGCTTTGCTTTCTCTTTAAACCTGCTTTCTTGTTCTGATTTCATTATCTCTATCCATGGTACCGAGTATTTACCAGGCTGGGAAACCTGGTGCTCCTTTGACTCCCCTCCCTCACCTCTCCGTCACAGTTGCTTACCCAGCCCTGTATGTTCTAGACCTCTATAATATATTTTGCAATCACTCCAGTCTCTCTGTTTCTGCTGCTACTGCCTTGACATAGACTTTTATTGCCAACCATCTGGGTTCCTGTGACACCCTCTCTAATGGGTCTTCCCACCACAATAGTCTCCCCTTCCAATTCGTCATTCACGTTGATGTCAGACTAATCTTCCATGATCTAGTGATGTCCTATGTGTTGTCTCAGCATGAGAATGTAAGCTCCTTGAAAGCAGAGACTATCTCTGATTTTGTATTCGTATCTCCAGTTCTTAGCACAATGCTTTGCCCATAGTAAGGGCTTAATAGATGCCTTTTCATTCATTCATTTATGGGCAACTAGGTGGTACAATGGATAGAGAACTGGTCCTGGAATCAGGAAGATCTGAGTTCAAATCTGGCCTCAGATACTTACTAGCTGTGTGACTTTGGGTAAGTCACTTATGCTCTGTTTGCCTCAGTTTCCCCATCTATCAAACACAGACAATAATAACACCTACCTACCAGGGTTGTTGTGATAATCAAGTGAGATAATAATTAACTACTAAGCACTTAGCACAGTGCCTGGCACATAGTAAGGGCCATATAAAGGTTAGCTATTATTCACTCATTCTTTCACTGTCCTTATCAAAAATATTTATTGGCTCCTTAATTACCTAAGGAGTAAAATTCAGTCTCTTTAACCAGGATATGGTGGCACTCTATCTTTACAGCTTCATCTCATATCTTGCTGCACAATCTGCGCTCTAGCCAAAGCAGACTATTTTCTGTCTCAAGCACAACTTGCATTTTCCTGACTCTGTTCCCTAAGCCTATAATTCTCTCTGCGTGTCTCTCTCCTTTCTTTCTCTCTCTGCTTCTCTCTCTCTCTCTCTCTCTCTCTCTCTCTCTCTCTCTCTCTCTCTCTCTCTCTCTACTGGTCTCTCCATCTCCAGTGTACTTACGATACAAACTGTGTGTTTGTGTCTATATCATATTCATCCTATTAGACAGGGGTCATGTCTCATCTTAACTTTGTGTATTCCCCAGCACCTAACACAGTGCTCTCCATACAGAAGGTGCTTAATAGACTGGCAGGGAGCAGTAGCAGGGGGAGAGATACTTAGTCCAGACCTCTGGTTTCATTGGTATAAAGAACTCCTGGTGGAAACTCCCTCTCCCAATGCAAATCAACAACTGCTCTGCAGATCCTAGTCTTCGAAGAGGGCACTGAGTGGGAAGCTGACTTGCTTAGAAGCACACAGCCAATATGTATAAGAGGAAGGACTGGAACCCAGGGCTTCTTGATTGTAAAGCCAACTCTTATCTATGATGTCAAAATGTTTCTTGAATGTAATTAGGTTGAAATTTATTAAGGCCTTAGTTGGGCCTTGAAGGATAGAGAATTTGAATAAGCAGAAAGCATAGAGGAAGGCCCTTCAGGCCCATAGAAACAGTAAAGAGGAAGGCTTGGGTCCCTAGGTGGTCCTACTCATATATATATATACATATATATGCCAGTATGTATATGTATGTATGTATATGTATATATGTATATGTATATGCTAAATCCCTGCCTGACAAGCTCAAGATGGTTATCTTTAGGGAGATAACATTTCAGCCTTATTCATAGGAAAAGGATCTACTGACAGTTTATCTTTTTCTCCAGCGCAACAGTAAAACTCATCTTCTAAGAGGCGGATGTCTCCTTTAACCTTCTATACTGTGGCACCAGGTCCATCAAGAACACACTTCACTTAACCAAATAGCCCACTTTCCCATGTAAAGCAAATTCCCTCTGTTCTCATCTTGCTCAGGCCTGGGATTTGAATGATTTCTTGATCCTACTTCCTAGAGTCCCTCTCTCTCTCTCTCTCTCTCTCTCTCTCTCTCTCTCTCTCTCTCTCTCTCTCTCTCTCTCTCTCTCTCTCCCCCTTTCTCCCTCCCTCCCTCCCTTTCTCTCTTTCTCTCTCCCTCCCTCTCTTTCTCTCTCTCTCTCTTCCTCTCTCCCTCTCTCCCTCCCACCCTCCTTCCCTCTATCTCTCTCTGTTTCTCTGTCTCTCTCTGACAAAGGATCAAAACAATGCAGTAGTTAAAACCAAACCCAGCTTCTGATGTGCTGCATAGTATATTGGAAAGATTAGTGGATGGGGAGTTAGGAGACCTGGCTCCTGGTCTTTCAGTGTCTTCACCTACAAAATCAGAATGGTAGGATCTGGCCTGACTACTTCTATACTTCTAAGGATTGTTATAAGGATTGAATCAAAAGAGATAGTGAGGGCAAATCAAAGTTACCATTATTACCAGTTGGCTAATCTACTCCTTAACCACAGAGATTCAGTTAATGTTAAATCTCACAAAGAAGCAGCAAAAACTGACTGCATTATTAAATCAGATAATAGCATTGTTATGACTTTGAACAAATTACAGTCTTTCTGTGCCTCAGTTTGCCCATCTGTAAAATGACAGGGTTGGGCTCAATGATCTCTGATATTTCTTCTATATAGATAACATTAAATTAGCCAAATGAAATGCCTGAAATTATTTGCATTTCCAGCTTGGAGGCTTAATGAATGACTAAACTCTCTCTTCTTCATGAAAGCAAACATTCATCAGACCCCTCTCTGGCTGAAATCAACATTAGCTGGTTACTGTTGCTTGCCCTAACATAGTTAAGTATTGTTTAAACAATTGAGATGACAGCGTTTTTCCCTTTGGCTGATAACATCCCAAACACCACCAACCGTAATACAGTGCATTTAAATTCTACAATAATAATCGCATCTAACTTAATACATTTTAACACTTTCACAATCCCTTACTACATTTTCTCTTCCATTCTCTATGAAGTAGGAAGAGTAGGTATTATTATTTTCTTTTTTCACATAAATAAAATGATGAATAAGGAATGAATGTGGAAGTTTCCTTTACATGAAAGTCTTCTGACACCAAATTCAGTAGGACTTTTCCCAGTGCAGCCTATTAGAGATATTGTATGACTAATTGCCATTTGAGTGGTTTAAAAAAAACTGTTTTGAATTTAGAAGCTGTGGATTGGAGTGATCAGGTAGTCATAGAAGGCTTCAGAGAGAAAGTGGTCCTTCATCTCTTTGCCCCCTCCCCTGTTCCAGATGATCTCTTTCTCTCTCTCTCCCCAGATCTTCTTAGAGAACTTTGGACTTCTCTTTTGTCCTTATATCAATTTTGCATCTTATTTGCTTGTGCCATATCTATTACCCTCATTAAACTGTAACTCTATCTCTGTATCCCAAATGCACAGCACAGTGTAATTGCTTAATAAATATTTGTAGAATTGAATTACATTTGTCAAAGTGATTGGCCTAGATCAGAGGTGTCAAAAATGCAACGAGGTCCATAATACTCCTGAATGTGGCTTGAACCAGAGTAAAATATAGATCCTATCTGATTTTAATGTGTTGATATTTCATTTAAAAAAGAAATATATAAACATGTAGCTTTCTAAATCAATATGTGGGTCACAGGGATCCTTATGTATGGTTTCATGACCTCTGTTTCTATTGGAATTTGGCACCACTGACCTAGATAATCACTAAGGCCCTTTTTGAGTTCCGGCACTTTACGGCACTGTGACTATGCTTACCCAGTGATTTAGTGGCTGAATATATCTCCTGACCCCGACAGGTTCACAACACTCAATACTCCAAGAAAACAGCAGCAAATTAAACCCAGACACTCCTTTCAGTAGTGCGTAGAGACTAGTCCTGACAAAGTCTAAAGCTAGAAAGTAGGCTGGAAGAATGAGTAAACAAAAATGAATCTCACCATGTAGTGTTATTATGGCAAGAGGGATACTCAAGACACAAACTCAGAAGGGGAGAATGACTTGAAAACATCTACAAGCAAAGCCTCAGAGAAAAACACAGCTTAGGCCCAAATTCAAATAAAATGCCTGGAAGAAATGAAGCAGGAATTTTAAAAAAGTTAAAAAATGGTTTTGTAAATGAAATGAGAGGGCTAGAGGAAAGAAAATTGGAAGAGAAATGAGAGCTATGGAAGAAAGAATTAGAGAGGGAATTTGGCAAAAGAAGTACAAGATCTTGTCCAAGCCACAATGTTCTTGGAAGTTAGAATGACCCAAACAGCCTTGAGACAGCAGGAAAAATTAAAGCAAAGTCAAAAGACTGAAAAAATATAGAAGAAAATGCAAGGTATCTCATAGCTAAAACAAGTGACCTGGACAACAGATCAAAGAGAGATAATTTAATAATCATTACACTACCTGAAATCTATGACCTAAAAAAGGAATCTAGACATCATGTTTCAAAAAATTTTTAAAGATGTCTTAGAACCAGAGGGGAGAGTAGAAATGGAACAAATCTACCAGTAACTCCTTGAAAGAAATCTCAGATTAAAATTCCCAGGAACATTATAACCAAGCTCCAGAGCTTCCAAGTCAAAGAAAAAATACAGCGAGCAGCCAGAAAGAAAGAATTCAAGTACCAAGGAGCAATGAGCAGAACCACACATGATTAGCAGCTACTGTTACAAAAGAACAGAGGATTTAGAATATATTCCAGAAGTCAAAGGATATAAGCTTACAACCAAGAACAGCTTATCTAGAAAAACTGAATGAATATAATACTACAAAGTTAAAAAAAAAAGGATCTTTAATGAAATAGAGGATTTCCAAGCATTCCTGTTAGAAAGACCAGAGCTGCACAGAAACTTTGAAATGCAAACATAGGATTTAAGAGAAAAATAAAAAGGTAAACACGACTGAGCAATCATATGGACTAAAGAGGGATAAATTTGTTTATATTTTAATAAAGGTAGATGATACATGTATCTCCTCTGAACCTTAACATCATCAGAGGTCATAGAGGGCATGTAATTAGACAGAAAGCCTTGTAGTTTTCTTATGTATTGATCTTAAAAGAAGAATGAAAAGTGAAGGAAGGGGAGAATACATTAGAAGGGAGAGGGAGATGGAGGTTAGGGAAATTTGTCTCACCTAGTCAGGGTGTGCAAGTAGAAGTCTATAAAAACAAGGAGGAAGGTGTTACAGGAACAGCTGATGCTTGAACCTCACCTGAAATGGTCAGAATACACATGCACACACAAACAGTTGGGTAGAGATACATTACATTCAATATGTAAAGAAGAAGGAAAGCAGAGAAGAGGGAATTAGAAAGAGGGTAGGTTAAAGGAAGTATTTGTCCTAAGTGAAGCAAACTCTAAGGATGTATGAAAACATTATAGCTCTTTTTCTGGTGGCAAAGAATTGGAAACTGAAGGGGTTCCCATCAGTTGGGTAATGGCTAAACAAGTTATGATGTGTAAATGTGATGGAAGCCCATATAGAGGAAATGATTTGCCTAAGGTCACACAAGTGCCAAGTACACAATAGGTGCTTGATAAATACTTGTTGATTGCAGAACCAGGACCTGTAACCATATAATAATAATCTAAAGTCCTAGGTTCAATTTCAGACCTTACTACTTCTGTGACTTTGGTTGAATTTCATGTCTCTGCGCCTCAGTTCATTTCTCTGTAAAACAAGGGCATTGGTGGATGATGGCTAAGGTCTCATCCAGATGTAGATCTTATCACTCCCAGTACTGTGTTCTTTGTACTAAAACAACAACTTAAAACCAATTAGTTTTCAGTGTGTAATTTTTTGAAGAGCAAATTGTTTTTATTCATAATTTTAACTCTGCAAACCAAAAAAAGACATCATCATCATCATCATCATCACCATCACCATCATCATCGTCATCATCACCCTTTTAATGAAACTAAAAACACAGCAGCCACTGAATCCTAGACTCAGGCGACCATTTAAAAACATGACTTCACAGAATCTCAAATCTAGAACTGGAAGGGACCACACAGGCTATTTAGTCTAGCTCCTCATTTTACAGGTAAGGAAACTGAAGCCCAGAGAAAATAAGTCATGGCAAAGATTATGTATGCATCTAAAACAATGTGAAGACAAGCCACAACCAGGCTGTGTTGTCTGAGTAAGGATTCAAGATCCCAATGAATATTGAAACTGAATTTCAATCAAGGAATCCTATATCTAGTCCAATCTCTTTTAAAGATGTAAAGACTGAGATCCTGAGAGGAGCAGCAAGTTGGTCAAGGCCACATACTGAATGATGGAAGAACTGGGACTAGAAACTAGGTCTCCTGTCTTCTAGTACAGTGTTCTTTCTTGGAGCACCAAATTTACCCCTTGAGTGGAAGATATAGAAAGATATCCCATCCTGGCTTATCAAGGAAAAAATTTAGCTCCTGGGTTAAGCAAATATGAATAGAAGCAACAACCCAAGTTATAAACCATAAGTCAACATTGGAAAAAATCATAGGGAAAAAAAAATCAAGACCGTCTTCCTTTTGTCTTGAGATTCTAGCACAACTTTTTTACTCATTTATACCTTTAGCAAAAGCCATATGATGTTGTCAATATTGTCCCCTTACAGGTCTCAAGGTCTTCACCTCATAGACGAAGATTTTGTGCCTAGCTCCACCATCGGCAGACTGTAATTTTTGTTGTCTTTCTCCATTTGGAGGTGAGGGAGTAGAGCTGGGTTGTTCTGAGGCATTCATTCACACTGTCTCATTACTCTCTCCTTTCAGGCATATAGCAGGTGTTCATAAAATGGCAGATGGGGTTAGGATCTTGCTTGAAGTGTGGAACTTTCCCAGAGTGGGTAGGATTTTTAATTTGGAATCCAGTGATAACAGATAGCCCAGAAATCACTTCAGAAACTGTCAACCTCTGATAACATCTGGGGTGGAGAACCACTTATAGACTCTTCTTAATTTGGAATGGACTTTGGAAGTCCCTTATATAACCAACTCCTACTGAAGTCATCTCCCGATTTTTTCCATTTCTTATTGTCTCCCATCCCAACCCTCACCATTCAATTTGTATTTATTTTATAAATACTCTTATTCACTTATCTGTGAAGTTGTTGTATGGCTACCTGTACCCTCCTTCCTTTCCTGCGTATGGCCCCTTGAAGGCAGAGGCTTAGCCCAACAGAATACTTAATAAATGCTTACTGATTCATTCATTAGTTGGTTTATCATGAATATTGGTTATACCATGGTCCAAGTGATCAACCAGCTTCAGGTTTTTCATGCATCAGTAGTACATGATCCCAAAAGCAGCTGGACCATGAATAATATAACCGTCCAAAGCCTTCTTTCAAGAACTGGCTGGCTGGTCACCTGAGCTCAATTTCCCCTTTCTCCATTTTAACTAGACCTGCCAAACCTTTCCCCTAGTCACCTTCTTGAATTCAAACGATTAAGAATAGAGTCTTTAAAAGAGTCATGGTGTATTCTGGGTTGGAAGTCAGGAAAGCAACATTCTGATTTTGGTCCCATTACTATGACAGTGTGGTGCAGTGGATAGAGTGCCAGGCCTGGAGTCAGAAAGACTCATCTTTTTGAGTTCAAATCTGGCCTCAGATACTTATCAGCTATGTGACCCTGGGCAAGTCACTTAATCCTATTAGCCTCAGTTCCTCATCTATCAAATGAGCTGGAGAAGGAAAGGGCAAACCACTCCAGTATCTTTGCCAAGAAAACCCCAATGGGGCCATGAAGAATTGCACACAACTGAAAAAAACAACACAAAAACTAACAGTGCATGAATCAAGGTAAGTCCTTTTCCCTGGTCTGTTCGATCCAGGGATTGGACTAGATAGTCTCTGGGGTCCCTTGAAGTTCTAGATCTTTTATAATGTGGTCTACAATGATTCATTACATGCATAGATACACAAGGAATAAATATTCCATGCCTTAAAGTACAAAATGAGTTTAGGAGACAATGCCTCAGGTCCTTCTCAGCACAAATATTCTAAGATTCATTTTAACAGAATCACAGAATCAGCTGGGAGGAACTTCAGTGACCACCTAGTCTAACCTATACCTGAGTAAGAATCCCTTCTACAACATGCTTACCATGTGGTCATCCCATCTTTGCTTGAAGACTTCTAGACCAGATTGTGAAGTGAGGAAGTTTCCCCAAACAAACGCCCAAAGCAGCCGAGGCTCCCAGTGAGGTCCTCTGTGGCCAAGAAGACAAATCTCATCCTTCTTCCAAGGGACAGGGCTTCATATGCTTGACAATATGCTCACATCCTTCCCTTCCTCCCCAACCTCACTATACCTCCCTTTCAAGTCACCTCTTCTCTAGGCCAAACATTCCCAGTTATGCAACAAATCCTTATGTGGCTGGATCTTAAGGCCTTTCACCATTTGGTCACTCTCCAGCTGATCAACGCAATCTTAAATTATGGTGCTCAAAGTGAACACAGAACTCCAAATGATCAGGGCTGAGTGCAGGAGGACTAGTCCTTGACACTGTGCTTTTCAATGCAACCTAAGATCCCATTAGTTTTGAAAGCTGCCATAGCACACGGATGACTCATTACTGAGCCTGTAGTCCAGAGCTTTCTCAGACTATTGTCTAGCTACCTTTCCCATCCTGTACTTGGGAAATTGATTTTTTTAAAAACCCAAATGTAAGACTCTACATCAATCCCTATTAAATTTAATCTTATTACATTTGGTTCAACTTTCTCTCCTGTGGAGATTTTGTTGAATCCTGACTGTCATTCACTATGTAAGACTATCCCTCCCCTAGCTTTGTATCATCTGAACACTGGGTAAGTATGCCACCGGGGACCTTTATCCATGTTGTCAATATAAGCAGCCTATGTGGTCAGGGCGTGCTATTAGAGGAGCTGACCTTGGCGAAGGAAAGCCACCTTCTTTCAGAGATTTGAACAAAAGAGAGAATGGCCCGAGTTGGGGGGGGAAGGGAGGGGTGTGTGTGTGAGTGAGTGAGAGAGAGAGAGAGAGAGAAAGGATTTGGAGGTTTGCAATAGGGGAAGTGAGGGACCTCATCAAAGAAAAGCCTTGACTTTTTGAGTAAAGCCTGTGGCCATGACGCAATGGACTTGCCAGGTCCACCCATTCCAGGATCAGCCTATCTCATGAGCGCTTTGATCAACTCACTAAGGTCTGTATCTAGTCAAGTGGAGTGGTAGCACAGTCACTAGCTGGGCACTATTTCTTGATGTCTCATGTATTTAACTTCCCCTAACTTCAGGGCAGAAGGACTTGAGGAGCCCAGGAGCTAAGCCTTCATGCTCAATTAGGACTGTGAAGTTTATAACCTGACCAGTCTGTCCATTATTGCAATTTATTAAGCCTATTAATCTTATTGATTCCTTGATTCTTTTTAATGGGAGTCAAAGAGAAATATAATTAGGGAGGTAAATATATAACAAATAGACAAAACAAGGCATTTCAAAATAAAATGAAATTATTTTGGATTAACTGTATCCCTGCTTCCCACGTAGTCAAGAGCTGACTATACAATTTCATCATGAAATATATGGCCTATTAATGGGACATAATAACTTCCTTCTAGGGCAATAGTATATGGCATTCCTCAGAGCACAGAGGGAATGTGCTCCAGACTCCTGGATCTCGCCATCGGACCCTCAGTATGTAGAGGTAGTAAACTTTGCCACTTAAGGAGATTGAGTCCCAGAGAGTTAAGATAATTTACCTAAGGCTACACAGTACGTTTCAGACAGAGTAAGAACTAGAAACTTATCTCCTTCCTGCCAGCTCTTTCTGTCTACCCTAGTCATGGTAAGGGGTTACTGAGCTTCAGCACAAAAGAAAGGCTTCTTCTCTTAACAATTCACATTTATTTCTACAGTGTTTTACAAAGCACTTTGTTGATTCTATAGATAATGCAAGCCTTGTGTCATTTCACAGAGGAGCAAACAAACTCAGAAAAGCAATGTGAGTGGCCTGACCAGTTAGGAGGTGAGACTGGAACCCAGACCTCTTGGTGCCAATGTCCTTTTTTCAGCAGAGCACCGTCTTCTCACAAGGTCAGGCATGGGGAAGCAGCAGTAAGATGGAAGTCACCTGCCTAACATTGTCTTGACCAACGGGATTTTCAAACACCAAGAACACATTACCACTATGCCTCATTGTACCACTTTTTTTGAGAGCAGAAGGCCTGGACCTGTGACTTCGTGTCAGGGACTCCACAGATATAGGTGGGCAACTCCATCTCCATCTTTTGTAATTTGTCAATAATATCAGCAGCTTAGACTTACAGTGCTTATTCCTATGTGATAGGCACACTATGCTAACTGTTTTAATTACTACCTCATTCGATCCTCACAATCACTCTGGGAGATTGGGGCTATTATCATCCTCATTCTATAGATGCAGAAACTGAAGCAAATAGATTTTTTTTAAAGTAACTTAATCAGGGAATACATGTCTAAGGCCAGATCTAAACTCCGGGCTTGATACTCCATCCACTGAGCCACCCAGCTGCTTGGGAAGCTGAGTGTTGGTGGTCACAGTTTTTCGGTGCTATGAAGCAGGACTTCCCTCTGTCCCCATGCCTTGGCACTTGCTGACCTCCATTCCTGGAATGCTGCCCCTCTTCCTTACTGTTTTGTAGAGTAGTTGCTTTCCTTCAGGACTTAGCTCAGGCACTGTCTTCTCCATGAAGCCTTCCCTGTTATCCCAACTGCTAGCATCTCCTACTACCATATCATCTTGTATACTGATCAGTAGCTTTTACATAGAAGTTTGGGGTTTGCAAAATGCTCTCCATGTTATCTCATTTTAACCTCACAACAACCCTGTGGTGTTGGTGCTATTATCCATCCCTTTTTTTAGAAGAAACCGAGGTTGAGAGAGGGAGGGTCAAACAACTAGGAAGTGTATCTATCTATACGTGTATATGTTGTCTCCCCCAATAGAAGGGAAGCACCAAGAGGTTGGGAACTGTGACTGACTCACGATGTCTTTGTATGCCTAACATAGTGCCTGAAACATAATGGGTGCTTAATAAATGCTTGCTGATTGACCCAAACCTAAGTCTTTTCTGACTCTAAGGCAGGCTCTTTATCCATTCCTTTATACCACATTTCCGCTGACTGCTCATTTAAAATGGGAGCTCCTTGGGAACTGTATCCCCTTCCCCAACCTGCACCCCTGGTCCAGCTTATAACGTTATTTATGGCCATGGTATTGTATAACCAATTAATGCCATTATCTACTACTACTACTACTATTTTTACCACCACTACCACCACCACCACCACCACCACCACCACCACTACTACTAAAATCGCGGACACTCATTTGACTGAAGAAAGAAGAAGCACTCACTTTGGCAGCTTGGGGCAAAATGATCAGAGAACAAAATGTATAAAAGCCCCCAATCCTCCAAAGCACACACTAGCCTTCTATCACCCTAATAGGGAATAAGAATAACCATTCAAGGGTTCAGGAGAGGACCCCATTGTTTTTTGGCTCGCAAGTCAAAAACAATGGCTGTTTTGACCCAGCTGGACTTCCTGGTTACATTTCATATAGGAAAAAATAAGCTTCACTGAATACAAAAAATCCTGCACAATTCCTCCGGAGGAATAATAGTCTATTTGGAAGGTGTTCATGAACGGCCAGTGGGCCATCGGACTCAAATAAGCCACCCCAAAAAATTGTATAAAAAGATTTATTGAAATTTATCAATGACAAACAGACATAAAACTCAAAGTTTGGCTCTTCTGGGGGAGGGGGGGAACTGTTGCAAATGTTCTTTTATACAGATGAAATATTGACTAGGAAATAACAAGTCACTTCTAAAGCGATCCAAAAGAGAGATAGGAAAGAAAAACTGTACATTCACTAGGCAATTGCAGTCATTTCAGACTTCCACTAGGTAAGAAAATACAATTTTGCATTAGTTTTTCCGTGCTCGGGTGTACGAAAAAAGAAACCCCTACATTACATGCAGTGCTATCTCCTGCACTTCGGTTCATAAAAATTTTCAAAGTATAGAAGCACAAGTGGAAGTCTCTCATTTTTTTTTCCCCAAATGCTGGAGTGTCATAATATAATACAAAACCAAGCAGTATACACCTTGTTTTTGTCCCTTCTGTTAAAAGGGTTGAAAAAAAATGTTGTTTCTTTAAATTACATTTGTCAAATTAATTTCCCGTAGAACTCAGAGGACTTGAGAACCCTTGGACACCTTCCAAATGTCTGCGATTTTCAGCATTCTGGCGCCTCCCCTAGTCAATACAATGGGGACAGCTTAGCCTTCTCATAGAACAGAACCCAGCATGGGATTTGAGGAGTGAGGAGGGGAAAGCGAGGGAAAGAGAGAGACACGATTGTGGAGGGGCCAGGAAAATACCTCTTCAAACCAAGACCACACCACCCCCCCCCAAAAAAAACCCAACCCTACCATCAAACCACTCCCTTGGTTGCTATTTACAAACCACACACACGATTCTGATCCTCCAAGAGGTACAGGGGCAGCCCAGGCTGAAAGTGGCAAGTCACTTGGGAATAAGAAACAAGACATCACCTGCTCAGTGTAGCGGCCTCCCCCTGCTGGGGTGGGTGGGTGGGTGATTGTGCCTGTGCCATCCAGAGTAGCACCTATAATATGGCTGGTATTCCATATGCACCCCCGGCCCTGATGGGACAAGCCCAAGCCCAGATGCTGCCCATCTGGGGAAATGTCACCCACCAATATTTGTAATATGTGAGGATGCCAACACTCTCTACTCCCAGAATAAGAAACATATATAACCACTTGGTTTATACTTGCATTTACGGGGACTAAACCAGACACAAAGAAAAAATAGGAAAAAAAAATTTTAAGAGCGGCAGTAAAAATAGTACTTTATTCCACCCCTTCCCACCCCCCACCCAATCCACTTTTCCCCTCTCATTCCCACAGCAACATTACAATCAGAAAAAAATAAGTTTTGGGGTGGGGGTGGGGTTGGGGGGGGATAGGGTAAAAACAGTCAAATCACAATAGGAATTTTTCAAAATAGGTTATTCCATTTAGTCATCTTCATCTCCCCCATCTTCGGGTTCTCGTTTTCTCTTTTGTCCCTTTTCTTCTTCTAAAAGAGGAAAAAAGGGTGGGGGGAAAAAGCACGATCTAGGTTATATGCACGTCCTGTCTTTTTACAGAATACAGTCACTGAGAAAGAAGCTAGGTGAAGTTTCCCCAGCAGGTGTTCAACTGCTCCCAACTCAGTCTGTTTCAAACCCAGAAAACTAATATGTATTATCTGCAAAGCAGGAGAGACAACCTTTGGACAGACACTATATCTGGCTTAACCTGGGCCTCATCACGTCTTGTGGAGGAGGGAGGGGATGGAGGAGAATATACTTGGAGATCTATGTGCAAAAGTGACCACCTGGCCATCTCTGTTCCCAATGAAAACAAAATGTCTGCCTTACCACCAACTTCATCTTCATCTTCTTCATCATCTACTTCCCCATCATTGTAACCTTCCTCATCCTCCTGAAAGAATGAAAGGACAGAACATCAAAAATGTGGAAGCCTCTCTGGAAGGCCTCAGTCCAAGGAAGGTTTGTTGGAGAACGGTTGCTTTCCTTGATACTGAATTCAAAATGTTAAGGACACACCCCCTCAAATGCCACAAAGTTCCTCTAATAGACTACTTAAAGGTCTATCATGTAAGAATTTTTCTAAATCGTACTAGAACCCATGTCTCTCTATACCATTTCTTAGGGACATGAGTTCTACAAATTAACTTATAGAGATCATCTAATCTAACCTTCATCTTGTAAACACATAGGCACTGATGTCCAAAAAAGTAAACTGAGTCACAGAGTTAGGAAGAGCAAGAACTTGGACCAGAATCTGGATCTCCTGTCTTCTAATCCAATGCTTTCTTCTACTGACCTCTTATCTGAGCTAAGCTTCTTTCTTTGAAGGGACAGGACCTTGTTCTGGCCTACCAGGATTTGATAAATAAGTATGTATTCATGTCCTCTGTCACTTTATAGGTTTTTCTACATCTCCTGGGATGCTGATGGTTAGGACCAATGGTCAAGTTGACATATGTTTTATCCCAAGCAAAAGAATCTCCTTCCACTTTCAATGGACTTCACTTTATACTCCTGAAAAAAAGAACCAGTTGGAAATGGAATCTCTGCATATAGAAACTTGCCTTGAATATACCGAAGGGAGCTCACTGTCTAAAGAAGCCCTGGGATTTTTTTTTAAACAAAGGAAAACATTCCTTTGTCTAGAGATCTGTAAAAGAAATTAGGTAGTGATTGGGTCTAGCATTGGCAGCATGATGCAATGGAAGTAACACCAGGCTGGGAGTTAGGAAATCTAGGTTCTGGTCTAGTCAGGGCTCATTATATTTGGACCCAATGGCTAGCTAGTGCTATTACCTTCGGCAAGCACTTTACCTCTTCTGGGACTCAACTTCCTTATCTGCAAAATAAAGTTATGACCCTGGAGGCTCTCTTTTCAGGTCTAACATTCTCTGACTGTATCATGTCAAACAGCAGCTGGCAGAGGCCTGAGTTCAAATCCCATCCCAGCCACCTCCTGACTATGTGGTCCTTAACAAGTCAATGGACCTTTCTGAGCCTCAAATTTTCCACATCTGGAATCCTTTCCAGCTCAAAATCTATGCTTAGCATAGAGCCTCTGGATGAGAGCTTCAATCCTCCCACCCCACTGTGGTACCTTACCTCTTCTTCTCCACTCACGTCCTCCTCTTCTCCTTCCTCTTCCTCATCGTCATCCTCTTCATCTTCCACTACCTGGGCATCTTTGTCATATTCCTCCTCTGCACAACCAGAGCCAGAACCAAAGGGATTAGCTGGTCCTTCCCTCCTGCATAGGTACTCTCTATGTAGAGACTACTAGGGCCTGAGTTGTTAGAGTGTATAACCAGTAATGGCAGTATTGGCACTAATGTTTCCACATCACCCTGCCTGTAATATCTTTGTATCTGCATCCTCTGGCTTGGGGGGGTGGGGTGTGTGTGTCGGGGCGGGGGGAGGAGAACAAAACAACAAAAGATCTATAAAAATAATGTCAGTAAATATTACATGAAAAACCTTCCAATCTAATAGTTTCCTAGCTCTTTTTGAGAAGTCACTAATAGCACAAAGAACAAAAGTTCTCTTATTTGGTCACTGGAAAAGTCGAAAGCCCTTAGGATGAAGAAAATGGAGACTTGGACCATATTCAAAATGCCACCTTCATGGGCGCAACAACTCATAGGACCTAGAAAGATCCAAGCCAGCTTCCCTGCCAAAGCAAATACAATGCAATCATCAGAATGGTTTGAGTTAAAAAGAAAAAAAATAAATATTTTGTCTGAATTATTCAGATGATTGCCTCAATTCTCTACTTCCTTTTGGCAGCAGAAACCCCACCAAAGGCTGCAAGACTGACACAGATCTTGGAGCCACTGCAAAATATAGGGGAAAACCAGGAGATGGAGTTTTTTCCTCATCTCTCCAGAGGGTTCTGTAAAGGAAGACAGCTGTTTCCCCAAGTTTACTTCCCTCTGGCTTTTGAGTACACCTTGGCTGGCTGGCTGTTGCCTTTACTGCCAAAGTCCTCTGCACCCTAGGCAGCTGGGTAATCCTTTAGTTCCCTGGGCCATAGCTGCCAGGAGAATGCAGGTGATCTCTCTACCCCCACATCTAGAGGAGTGAAGACATCATCCGCCTCAGGTGATCAGGGAGAGAGCAGTGCCAATCCTCCCCCACAGCTAAAGAGGTAAAGTGAGCAGAAGGGAACACTAACCCCTATCTGAACTGACTATGGAGGGCAGGAGAAGGGCATTCTCAATTCCCATGTTAACCTTCTTTGCCCAGTTTACCTGCAAACAGGATGGTTAAAACCTGGGCCAGACTGCACTGGGGCCCAGGAAAATTTCCTTCTCTGGGGCAGGGGGAGCCTTCGAAAAAGACAGCAATCAAAGGAACAGGGATTATTCCAGGTATAGGGCTTTCATCATGGGATTGGGTGAATTAGGACCCCTTGAGAGGCTTTGTGGTTGAGGCCACATCCTTTCCATCCATATGAAGAGTTGCTAACTCTCCTACAGAATACTATTGGGACACTGGAATTTCTTTCCCAGGAAGGCTTTGAAAAGAGGATAGACACCCTGCACTCTTAGGTGTCTGGAAGCAGAAGGATGAGCTCAGTGACTCTGTGGAGAGCACAGGAAGCCCTCTTGCAATTTTTTACCCGTTCCTGGCTTATTCTCTGAAACGAAGAAGCAAAGAACAGCTGAGGCCCAAGAGCCTGAGTGTCAAGGTCAAAGGCATCTGCAACTATGTCGGCTCCCCGTAAGTTACATACCGTCCTCATCTTCCTCGTCATCTTCAAGTCCCTCCACATAGCCCTCAGCATCTGAGTCAGGGGCCTCCTCCTCATCCCGGTCATAGCCATCAAGGTATGTGAGTTGGGGGAGGAGTTTGAACACATTTTCTCTGTAGTCATTCAAGTTAGTTACCTCACAATTAAAAAGATCTAAGCTCTTGAGGTTTTCTAACTTTTTCTGAAAGCAAAAAGCAAACACACAGTGAATCAATGACATGAGGGGACTGGAATTCGAAATGAGCAAAGTCAAAGAAGTAAATATTGTGCTCAGACACAATAAACAAATATGTATGAAGTATCTACTGTGGAATAAGTGTGGCCAACAACACAAAATGTGGATGGGCCATGCATGGTCTCCACCCTCGTGGACCTCACCAGTTTATTAGGAGGCTAACAGCCCCTAAATACATATAGAACACAATATTATATGATATGAGAACTAATATGAGGTCTGAGGGGAAAGAATGAATGAAGAGAATCAGGGCAGGCTTCCTTGAGATGGTTTCTAAAAGACAAAGTGAGAGGAGGACATTCGAGGCAGAGAAACTGCCAGGATTGTGAGTGTGTGTGTGTGTGTAAGTGGGGGAGGGAGAGAAGAGGAAAGGACAGGAGGGGGAGGAGAGCACAGGAGAGGAGAAAGGAGAAGAGGACTGGACAGGAAAGGGAAGGAGAGGAGAGGAGAAAAGAGGAGAGGAGAGAGAAGGACAGGAGAGGGAAAGAGAAGAGAGGAGAAAAGAGGAAAAGAGAGGAGAGGAGAGAAGAGGAGAAGAGAAGAGAGGAGAAAAGAGAAGAGGTCAGGAGAGAGGAGGACAGGAGAGGGAAGGAGAGGAGAAGAGAGAAGAGGACAGGAGAGGAGAAAAGAGGAGAGGAGAGGACAGGAGAGGGAAGGAGAGGAGAGGAGAGAAGAGGACAGGGGAGGGAAGGAGAGGAGAGGGGAGGGGAGGGAAAGGGAGAGGAGAGGGGAGGAAGGGGTGCACTGCAACTTGACTACAGTGTAGATAGCATGAAGGGGAGTTATCAGAAAGAAGGCTTGAAAAGATATGATGGCCACCAGATTGTGGAAGACCTTCTGAATGCTAGAGATGGGGAACTGGAATTTTCAAGAGGAAATAGGGAGCCACTGAAGACTGTTTTCTAGCCAAAGTGACAACTGAATCTGTGAATAAGGAAAATTATTTTTAGCAACACTGTCAAGGATGGATTAGAGAGGAGAGAGACTTGAGGTGGGATCTGTAGGGAGGCTTTTAAAAATAGCCTAAGTGGGTGGCAGCGAAGGCAAGATCTATCCGCTAACCCCTTGAAAGCAAAATTAATTTAGCAACCACATTAACCCCATCTGGGCTAAAAGGCTTCCTTGAGACAGGAAGCAATATATCTGTGCAGGCCTTTTAATGATTACAACCAATTCTCAATTCTCTAGGGGCTCTCCAAACTGCGTTTCCCTTCTCCTTCCTGTTGCCCAAATTGTGGCCACATACTACCCCACCCCCACCCCCACCCCCCCACCTCTTGTAAAGGAGCGCCAAAGGGACAGTCTAGAGTTTTGTCCTGAGGTGTTAATTTGTTTCCATTCAGGATTTGGATGTGTGAGGTTTAGGAGCTTTTTCTGACCAAACTTCTGGTCCTCAGATTCTGCTATCACTTAGTTCAAGTAAAACTGGCCCATCTGCTCACTCATAAAAGTCAAGAAGAAAAAAGTAAACTTTGCTGCACCCCAATCAGAATAGCTCTCTGGTTCCCAGGCAAGTTTAGTAAAAATCATTTGCACTGTATAGTGCCTTTTATTTTCTCAAAGTCCTTTCCTATGTAATGTATCTCAGTTTAAATTCCCAAGAACCACGAGGCAGGCAAGGTTCTTGTGTCTCCATTTGATGATGAGAAAAACGAAGCCCTCCTCTGAGAGGTGAAGTGAGAGGTCCACAGTCACACAGCTAGTGAAGGGTTGGGCTAAAAACCAGGCCTCTTAATTTCCCAATCCTGTGCTCTTCTGAAACAGCCCACATTCTGAACAAACAGAACAGGGCAGGGAAGCAAGAAGATAAATGTTGAAGGTGGCACAAACTGAGGATGTGACTGCCACAAGTGGATGTGACTAACTAATAGCATAGTATGGCTTAACACCTAGCAACAGAGTCCAGAGTCTGGGGTGGGCCTTCATGGCCCAACATCTCCATCCCACCAAAAGCAGGTTTCTACCACCTAGTGGCCCAGTTTAGAAAACACATCATGCTCAATCTCCATAATGAGCCGGTCTTCCCATGGTATTTTCTGTGGCTCACACAGTCCGAGTACTTAAGATGGCCAATAATCACTGAGCCACAAATATTTCATAACGACCCTATTCAATCAAGCAACAAGTACTATAAAGTGCCTGCTAGCACCCGGTATTATGCTAGGTGGTGGGAATACACAAACAACAAAGCATTCAACAGTCTCTACTTACAGAAAGCACACACTGCCCACAGAGCCGAGGATTTCTCCAAAATCCTTTCCAGCTCTAATCTTATGATCCTGGTCTGATCCTATGCTTATCTCCTTCCTACCAAAACTGTGCCAATTCCAGGAAGCAAGCAGAATAAGCTATCTTAGAAGGTGGTGAATTCCTCACCACCTGATATCTTTAGACAGAGAGTAAATGACCAATCTACTGGAAATGACTGAGAGATATGAGGGCTCAGGTATGGGTTGGCTTATGTTTCTATTTTAGAGATCCTTCTTTTGTAATGATTTGTATTCTTCCAGCATAGGATTGGAAAAGCAAAGGTGGTTGCCTGCTCACTTTTACTGGTACCCCCATTTCAGAGTAGGAGAAACTTAGGTTCGAGCAAATCTGCCAAATGGAGCCAGTCCAGTCCCTCTCAGCTATAGCTCAAAACAAATGCCTGCTCTGTGTTCTAATTCACCTGGCCCCCACATTGCAGGGTGGCAGAAATGCTCCTAGTCACCCCAATCTAGATGATATTGGGCTCCCATCCCAGCAATTCAAAAATAGTGGATTCATTCACAGGGGCTGGGATTTGCAAGATCTATAAGGAAAAGGTTTGATAACTAAATTGACAACCAGGACAAGATTACAGGGGGATGCTCAGCTGTTTTAGAACAGACTGCTTAAGTATCCTGAGGCACTTCAGAAGCACTCATTTACATTCCAGCAGATGTGTTAATCTAATCAGGAATCTTTCTGCCTTCATTAAAGCAGGTCCCCTCAGGATCTCAACCAGGTAACACTTTGTTAGCCTAATTCTAGTTACTAGTTTTCCTACCAATTACTATGCCACTTAAAGTGATAGAGTATTTTAAAATACATATTTAAAATTCAGACTTGCTCTTCTTTGCAACTAACATGAATTTGTGAGATCTGGCCATGTTTGTTGCCTTCAGAGTCACATACCAGTCAGATTCATATTCAGGAAAGAGATATGGGAACTCATTCTAATTGGGTCCCCTTTCCCAAAAGCTGCAAACTAAGTTGTCCCAGCAGATTCATGTCCAAAAGGGCACCTGATTCCACACTCACAGAAAGTCAGAGAGGGAGTTAAACCTGACCATCTGGTTTAACTTCTCCATTTTATAGATGAGAAAAATGAGGCGCAATGAGGTTCCTCAAGTTCCCAGAACATATCCGGTTGGTAGAGAGGAAAAAGTACAGGTATTAGGAACTGGAAGGCCTGAGTTTTAGCCCTAGCGCTGCCTCTTGTTTGGTACAAGACCAGAGAAGCCATTTAACCTCTGGGACTTAACTTCCTCTCTGCTAAATGGGCATGACAGAGCTTATCTGTCAATCACATTGTGATCTGGTGATGACGACATGTGAGAATGTGTGTGAAAGCACTTTGGAAATGATAAAATGTCACACAAGTGTAAAGATTATTGTTATTCTCCACTGGGGTTTTTGCTTATTTTTGCTAGGAGTGGGGGGGCTTCACATACTAATTACTCACCAGCGGGTCTATTGTACTGAGGTCTTTTATTGTGTTTCCGCTTAGATTTAGATGTGTGAGGTTCGGGCACTTTTCTGCCAATACTTCCAGTCCTCCGGAGATTCTGTTATCACTTAGTTCAAGCTAAAGAAGGCAGGGAAAGGAGAAAAAAGCCACCACTTCACATTAGCATGCCCCATTGAAAACAACCAAGCTCCACCCTCCCGTCTCGGTCCCCATGCTCCCCACCAAAAAAGCAGGACTACTAGTCACAGGAAATTATCCGGCAAGTTGGAGCAGACATCTGGCACTTAACCACTTAACTTCAACTACGCTCCTCAAATATGAAATAATAACTCCCCACCTCCACATAGCAACACGCATTCCAATTACTCTTATTTACCTTCTTAAGTTTATTTAACTTTGGTAAGTTTGCAACTGAGGAGAGGCCTACGTTGATTGTACTTAAGAACTCCAGTTCTTCAAATTCATCTGTGAGGCCTTCGATTTTACCATCATATGACCGGCAGTTGTCCAGGATGAGCTCTTTCACCTGTAAGGAGAAAACAGCTTGGTGAGGAAAAGTGTGTGGGGGATGGGGGGAAAAGAGAGGGAGAGAGGAAACCTCACTGCCAACCTGAACAATGAGAACTGAACAGGAGTTGGGGGGTGGGGGTGGGGAAGGAGGAGGAAGCCTTCTGTAATTACACCGTAGGGGAGACTTTTCCAGTTTGGGGCGTCCCGTTGCTGATGACACGAAGATAGCGTTACAAAATGTGGTCTTTCTCCTTTGGGTCTGGAAACACTAGGGAATGGTGGAGGCGAGGAAGAGAACAGGGAGAGAGTATGAGGGGAGGAGACGGAGCCAATTTGCTGAATTTAGGAGCAAAGGCCTCGGAGGAAATCCAGGGGTACAGACCCAGCTTACTGAAGACAGTGCTGGCTAGTTGTGATAATTGCCACATTCCAATCCAACAGCCAAGAGCTCTCAAATTGCCATTAAAAAAATAACACACACACACACACACACACACACACACACACACACGACACAGCCCTAAAGCCACCTGACTTGATGCTACCTGCCAGCATTTGCCTCGGCAACAAGACGGTTGGGAAATCTTCCACGCCTGAGAAGCAGCATCCCACTGGACTTCTCCCTCCTTGGGCCGTTCCTCTCTAGTCACTACCTGCCCACTAGCCTGGATTTGTCATCTTTCTTCCCTCTTTGGAATCAGCCATCCAGCTCACTTTATATTTACCACTGTTTCTCCTTCCCTGTCCCCTTCAGCTTCCCTGGCACCAGAACTTTCTGTATATTCCCACAGTCTCAATGTCCCTCATCATCAGCTGAAACGTCACCTTTCTTTAGCTTTCCCAAACACCTGGACTTTGCCCCAGCCCCTCCCCTTCCCCCCTTCCCCACTCCCGAAAACTCACTCTCATCATGGTTATTGCCACGATAATTTCCATCAGTCAGGATGATGGAGATAGCCGTGCTGTGGCAGAAACAGCAACCACCCACTGGATTTGAAGTCATAGGAGCAGGGTTCAAATCCTCGAGGTGCCATTTGCTGCCTGGGTGACCTTGGGGGAGTCAATCTCCCATGCCTCAGTTTCCTCATCTGTAAAATGAGCGTAACTATACCTGCAAGCTCTACACTTGGAGGAAGGCTGAAATGATGTACATAAGGCATTCTGTAAACAAACAGGCAAACACTAGGTGAATGACAGTTACTAGGATCCTCATCACGTTATCGGATTAGGGACAGAAGCTAGTAGAGGACACCTCAGAGGTCATCTAATCCAGCCCCCTCATTTGAATGAGAAGGAAACCCAGACCAAGAGAAGGGGCAGTGGCTGGTTCAAGGTCACACAACTAGATGGGCAAAGCTAGGGCCAGCACTCCGGTCCTGATCCCAATCAGTTTGTCCTTTCTCCCTCACAATATACAGGCTGCTCTTGACTACCCAGGGTTTGGGATGTCAGGTTTTGTCTTTGGATGTGGGCTGTTTTTTGAGGGGTAAAGGCAAGATGAACAAGGGCAGAGATAATAGGATATCACAATCTCAGGGCCTGCCCTCAGCAAATCGCCCGAGTCAGCAGTTTGTCCTCAGAGTCTCTGGTTTCCCTTTCTTCACAGTCTTCCTCCCTTCCCCCCCATCCTCCCTTAACCCTACCCCCAACACAACACATCAATGCCCTTATGCTCTTTTTTCCAGCAAACCAGAGCTTTCATTCCTACCAAGGAGTAAATAATTTATAACAGCTTAAAGGGGAATTTTGCACTTTAAGAGGAATCAAAACTTTAGCCTAAAAGAATGAAGCTGAAATGTGGGATTCTGAGGAGAGGATAGCAGCGGGGAGGGGGAAAGGGGGGCATGGAGAAAGCTTTCCAAGAGTCTGTGAATTCCTGTCTTGGTTTAAGGCAGAAATGGCCCAAGAAAGGCCTGGGCAAACTCCACAAACACTGTGAATTGTTGTCACAGTGGTTCATTCTTGTTTGTAAAGAAGTGTGGTTTGCTTAGATACAGAGCCTGGATATTCAGTGTCCTCACCCCCCTGCCCCCATTGTAAAGCAAAAAACTAGATTCCTCTGATGGTGTGAGAAAAGGAAAGGGAGGAGAGGTGACAAACAGAGCAGACATATGGCCTGCCCCAACACCCCAGCCAGCAAATACAGCACAAAGGGTGGGTGCTGCCTGCACAACAGTGCTAGATTTGGGAGCACTGGCAACATACTAGCCTTCTGTTTGCTTTCCTCCTCCTCAGCCCCAGGGGCTGCTTCCCCACTGTGGTCCACTGGACCCATTCCCAGAGTACCTCATTTCCACTGTAGGTAGCCTGGTGAAAAAAAAGGCCATAGCCTCCAGACTGCTGCTACCTCTCCCAAGGGGGGGGAAGTCTGCAAGATGAAGTCACCGGCAACTTTAACTTTCACAGTCACGTCCATTTTACAGATGGAGAAGTAAAAAACTGGCCCTGGCCCAAAGTCGCTCTCCCAAGTTTCTCCCAGGAGGCAGTGGATAGAAAAGGTAAAGTTCAGTTCAGTTTTCCAAAGTTATTTGTTAAACAAACTGCACTCGGGAGTAAATGGTGATAAACCGCAATTCCCTGGAACAGCTATATCCTCTTTGCCCTTAGGTCTGGGATCTCCCAACTTCCTGAAAAGGGGGATGACACTCTGGTCAGAGTCTAAGTGGGGAACCAACTAGGGCATAAAGGACCAAGGAGCAGAACTCTCAACTCTAGGACATCTTAGACAAAGCACCCAGTAAGCACAATAAATAGCATAGATGTTTACCCTCAAATCAGGAGGACATAAGAAAGAACCTTGAGAGCTAGGGCTGTTGTTTCTGTATCTCACCCTCTTCCCATCAAGGGGCTCAGTCAGCCCCTTGCTCAGCAGGCAATTAAATGCTTGTTGAATTAAATTAAAAAATAGTAATAAACGATTTCTCTTTACTCTGTTACCTCATATGCATACTTGTCACTAAAGAATATGGGGTTACTACATAAATATAGTATGTCGTGAGGGCAGCTAGGTGGTACAATGGACAGAGGGCAGGCCTGGAGTTGGGAAGACTCATCTTCATGGTTCAAACATTTAATAGCAGTGTGACCCCGGTCAAGTCACTTCACCCTGCCTACCTCAGTTTCCTCATCTGTAAAATGAGCTGGAGAAGGAAATGGCAAACCAGTCCAGTATCCTTGCCAAAAAAACCCCAAAAGGGTCACAAAGGGTTGGACATGACTGAAACTACCCAACAACAAATAGTACACAGTAACTAGAAGTCACTAAGGCATTTGGGATTGGGTGTGGGGATACTGGGGTATAGGATCATTGATCATAGGGTCCTAGTTTTCCATCTAGATGGGACTACAGAAGTCACTGAGGCCAACTCCTTCATTTTACAAATATAAGAAATATCACTTAAGAAATGTCAGAACTAGGAATTAGATCCATAGAATTTTTTTACAGTTGGGAAGGACCTCATCAATGACCTAATTCAATCCATACCTGCAAAGGAATCCTCAATGTAATATGCCCAGACGGTCATTAGCTAGCCTCACTTCTCCTCCTCAGGGAAATTATTCCACTTCTGGATAGTTTTTTTTTTTGGGGGGGGGGGGAGTGGGGGAGGTAATAGAGGTTAAGTGATTTGCCCAGGGTCACACAGCCAGTAAGTGTCTGAGCCTGGATTTGAACTCAGATCCTCCCAACTCCAGAGCCAGTGCTCCAACCACTGCTCCACCTAGCTGCCCCTCTGGATAATTCCAATTGTTAAATATGCCTAAATCTGTCTCTTTGCACAAAGACACAAAGATGGTCATCATGTTTCCCTTCCCCAATATTCCTATGTCTTTTCTTCTCCAGGAAAAACCTCCTCAGGTACCTTGATTGATCCATCCCATGATACAGACTCCAGGCTCTTTTCTATCTACCTCTGGATACCTCCCAGCTGATCAAATTCTTTCCTAAACTTTGGTGATCGGAACTGAAAACAACATTCCAGATGTGGTCTGAGCAGGGCAGCTGGACTGTATCACCTACAAATTCTTGGAAGCTATTCCTCTTTCAGTACAGCCTAAAATCACACTAGCCTCTTTGTCTGTCATATTACGCTTGTCCACTAAAACCCTGGATCTTTTTGTTGGTGCTCTTCTGTCCTTTCCCATCTAAAAGGTCATTCTTTTTTGGCTAAGAAAACAAAAGGAAAGAACTAAACAGCTCTCTCTTCTTTCTCTTGTCAGTTACCACTATCCTATCCACCCATCCTCTTTCTTCCAATCCGATGATCTTTCCACACTATCTCCCATTTCTGGTCTTTAAAAAAAAAAATTCCTTTTTATTAAATATCCTTATAATGAGGCTTGGTCATCTTTGTTAATCTTGATCCCTTAGATGGCTCTTGGAATTCTTTAAATTCCACTGAAGAGGTAAAAGGTAGGAATCTACCTCTCACCTTCCCCCCAACTTTAAAACAAAACAAAGATTATCTGCAATTCAGAATGCACTGTGCCTAATAAACCACTCCCTTATCAAGCATTTCAGTTATAAAGCTTTTCCCTGAAGTACAGTGTGAATTTGGCTCTCCTTTCCACTGCCTTCTTTACAGAATCAGAGACTACTTGAGTTGGAAGTTCCTAGGACTGGGTCAGCTAGGCCAACCCAAACCTGAAATATGACTCCCCCTCTACGACACCTTCAAAGGGTCACCTAGCCTTTGTTTAAAGTCTTCTAGTGATGAGGCACTCCCTAATCCTCAATTTAATTCAGTCCACATTTATTCAGCATTTACTATGATTAAGGCACTAGGCACAGGCAAAAATGAACCAGCCCCTAACTTCAAGGAACTTAGAATTCTCCTGGGCAGGCTGAAAAGGGTGAAGGGGGCAAAGGAGAGACTAGATAAAGTGTTCTAGGAACATTTAGGGGAGAGGACACTTGCAGGTTTGGGGGAGATCAGGGATGACTTCAAGGAAGAGGTGCTGCCTCAGTTGAACTTTGGAGGTAAGAAAGATTCTGAAAACTGGAGATGAGAAGGGACTGCTTTCCAGGCATGGGGGACAAGCTTGTATTTATAAATGCACAACAGTGAGAGATAGTACACTGAGCTGGGGAAACAGCTAATAGTCCAGTTTGACTGCAATGTAGAATGTAATGGGAAATAAAAGCCAAATCTGTGCAAGATTGTAGAGGGCATTAAATGCCGGGCTCAAGGGTTTATATTGTACCTTAGAGCCAATAGGGAGCTACGGAAGGCTTTTTGAGCTGGACTTCTGCAATATAAAGATTTTTTTTGGACACCTCTGTCTAGCAGAAAACTTGGCACACGATAGGCCCTTGATAAATGCTTGACTGGAAGACAGACCTCTATAGGAGAGGCAAGGGGAGAGAGAGAATTCAGATGAGTCTGAGGCACCATGGGGCACCAGGTGGTGACTTCCAGCGACTAGGGAAGAGAGGAGGAATGTATCAAAGAAGCCCTGGTCTAGGTTAAAATCCTGGCTCTGCTATTTAGGGGAAAGGAATAAGCCTTTCTACAGCATCTATTGCAGGCCAGGCACAGTGCTAAGGGCTTTAGAATATCATCTCTGAGCCTCACAACAACCCTGGGAGGTAGGTACCGTCATTATCCCCATTTTACAAATGAGGAACCTGAGGCAAACGGGGGGTTAAGTGACTTGCCCAGGGTCACACAGCTAGAAAGTGACCGAGGCCAGATTTGAACTTGGGTCCAGTGCTCCAGCCACTGCATTACCTGGCTGGTCCCCACTTTACAATTGAGGGAACAGAGGTGAAGTGGCTTGCCCAGGGTCACACCACTAGGAAGTGTGTCTGAGGCTGGCTTTGAACTCAACATTTTCCTAACTCCAGGTCCAGCACTCTGTGCGCTACGGTACCACCTAGCTGCCTGTGTGACCTTGCCTAAGTCTGCCTTTCTCTGAGCTTTGGCTTCTCATTGGTATCATGGAAGAGGGTAGGCTAAATGACCTCTGAGGTCTAAACTTTGTATCTGCCCCAACACAAACATCCATGGAAAGTGGGGGCTTAATACACATTTCCTATATTGAGGTTTTTTTATTAAGTAAGAAATTAGCCTACCTGTAATTTCTACTCACTGGTTCTATTTTTATAGATGAAAAAGCAAGAATGCCTCCTTCCATATGACCTTTCAAATAACTCAATACAGTAATCATATGCTCCCCCCCCACCTTAGTACTCTCTTCCCCAGTTTCTTTGAGTGATATTTATATTGTAGCGTTTAGTCCTTTTATTAATCTTGTTACTGTCCAGGTGGTCAATAATCCTTCCTCAAATGTGGCGCCTGCTCCTGTGGACAATATGTTAAATGTAGTTTGGCCAGGAGACAGGGGGCTGTGTGTGTCTGTATACACACATACATACTCTGGATTTTAGACTCTCATTGGCGAAGTTTTTTCTTTGCCACATCATACTGTCGACTTCTAACCATCCACTAATAATCCCTGGTTCTCTTTCCAAGATCAGCTGTCTGACCAGGTCTCCTTCATTAGAAGGTAAGCTGGATGAGGGAAGGCACTCAGCACAGTGCCTGGCACATAATAAATGCTTCTGGGCTGACTGACTTAAGGAGCTGAGGTTTCTTCTGTCTAAGTGCCAAACCGTGCATTTATCCCTGTTACACCTCATCTTGTCAGGATCCTCTCATTGTTCCAGCCTGTCAAGGCCTTTTTTGATCCTGATTCTCTCATCCAATACATTAGCTATGCCTCCCAGCTCTCTCTGTTATCTGCAAATGTATAAGCATGCCATCTCAGTGAAGAGTCAAGGAGAGAGGTCTCTGGGGAGGATGGGTAGGAAGACAGACTTTACCACAATGTACCATGGTTTTACACCCTGGGAGAGTATCTCCTGCCCCACTGCTGTTTCTGAGGGCGGAGGGAGACTAAGGATTTATGGCTGCGAGCTTCTGGTCTCAGCATATGTTGGGAGGCGACCTGCTTTGTCTGGCAATAACCTTCCCCTACAACCACCAGGCTGTATTAGGCTCAGTCTATCTTCTGTAGGGAGGAAGGCATGCTGAGAGCCAGAAACTATTTGTGTATGGATAATATACCCAGTATACTTCCTCAGCAGCAAATCAGATATATTGACAGATTCCAAAAACTTGTGCAATTATTCTACTTGGGAGGAGAGAGGGGAACCTGTCAGTAAGAAAGGGGAAGCAGCAAGTCCTGCGTAGCTCAGCATGTACAAACACACACACACGCGCACACAGCTAGCTTTAGACTCATTTCTACCTATACATGGTATATACGGTACCAGACTTGGATTCAAATCCCACTTAATGACTTTGTAACCCCAGGGAAGTCTTTTAACCACTCTCAGCCTGAGTTTATCTGTAAAATCCAGCTCTAACCTGTGTCCTGACCTCCAGTCTTACATCTTCAATTATCTACCAGACAATTTGAAATGGATGTCCTTTAGGTATTTCAAGCCAAGCGTTTCCAAAACTAGGCTTATTACCTTCCCCCCCCCCCTCCCAAACCGTCTCCTTGTTCTAACTTTCAAAATACCACCCTTCCAGTCACCCAGACTTGAAACCTAGGCTTCATCCCAGACTCTCACCCTACCTCCATATGAATCTGATGCCAAGTCCTGTTAATTCTACCTTTGCTACATCTTTCCTGGATGCCCCTTTCTCTCGAATCTGACACGACCACCAGCCTGGTACCAGCCTTACCACCTCAGACTTGAGCTATTGCAATGGCTTCCTGGCTGCTCTGCCTGCCTCAAGTCTCTCTACACTGCAGTCTATCCTCTACTCAGCCGTCACAATGATCTTTCTAAAGCACAGGTCTGAGCAAGTCACTCCCCTACTCAGTCGATTTCAGCGGTTCCCTCTCACTTCCAGGATCAAATATGAAATACTCTATTTAGCTTCTAAAATCCTCCATAACCTGGCCCTTTCCTATCTCTCCATTCTTCTTCCATCTTACTCTCCCTCCTTGCTATTCCTTGCACCTGATGGTCCATCTCGTGACTCTAGTCACATTTACTGGCTGTCCCCCATGCTTGGAATTCTCTCTCCTCATCTCCATCTGTTGGTTCACCTGACTCCTTTCAGGTCCTTGCTAAAATTTACCTTTCTACAAGAAGCCTTTCCTGATCCTTTGATATTAATGTGTTCCCTCTGCAATTATCTCCAAATTTATATGCATAGATGTGTATATACATACATATATATATGTATGTACACACACACACACACACACACACGCACAGTTCATATCTATTAGTCTCCATGTTGTTTCCTCATTAGACTATGAGAGTTGCTTGAGAGCAGGAGCTATTTTTTGCCCTTTTTTGTATCCCTAGTGCTTAGCACAGGGCCTGGCACATAGTAGGTGAGTAATAAATGCTTGTTGACTAGAATTGACTTGATTGGATCCAAAGGTCTTTCAGGTTCTTTTCAGCTCTAAACCAATGATCCCTGTTACACTCTTACTCAATTGTATTCTAACTGACTGCCAATCATTACCTTCCTTGACTATAACCTGCCCTTCTCATCTCTTTTCATTCCCCCTTCCAAATATAACTATCAGTTACCCCTCACCTAACTGCATTCTCTCTGGGTTATGCCTCAAACAAATGATAAACCAAACCACAATCTCCTCTCCCACTTGAGGCCCCCCCCCAACCCCTCCTTTGGCTGAGTGTAAATTCAGTAAATGCTTGGAAAAAAAGATGATGCCAAAATGAGGTAATGGTCTGAGAAGGAAAGGGGATGGATATGTGAGGACAACCTCCCTTTCCCCAGGCGTAGACATTCCACTTGAAAATCCCCTAGTGGGAAAGGCTGTCATTTTTGAACTCAGTATGAGGGCAGTTGGGACAGTTAAGGCTACACTGCTGCCCAGCTCATATCCGTCTAGCTTTCTGCATTTCCTTCCTGGATGTCATTACATCACTGTGCATTGGGTGGAGGTGTGGGGGTGGAGGGGGAGGGGGAATGCATGTCTCTGGGGAAAGCCAGCATCACCAAAGAACCCCTTCTACTGTGATGCACTGGGCTCTTTGGCACAGAAGGCCCCCCAAAGAACAAGAAGATGTGCTATTATGGTTGGGATGGCAACCTGGTTTCCGAGTCAGCAGCAGCACATTGTTAGGTGCTTGGCACAGACTGCTTTTGTACAACCCCTCCTTTCCCCCACAGCCAATCTCTTATTCATAGACACCTAAGGCTAAAAAAAAAAGGAGTCATCAAGTTCATCCTGCTGCTTCCAGACCTAGCCATGTTCCACCATTTTCTTTCCAGGCCTCCAAGGAAGAAGGCCTGGGTAGTCTCCCTTGGTGAGAATGAGAATGTATTATTCTGCCTCACAAGCCTAACTTTCAATTCACTTCATCCTATCCTATGTTCCATGGGGTTACAAGCCCAGAGTACCCAATACAAAAAGAATACTATCTCTTTTACATTTAGTGTATGTGTCCTGCCTTTAAAAAAAAAAAAAAGTCCTTTCCCCCTGCCAAGTCCTGGGTGTGATCTAAGTGCCAAGTTAAAATTAAACTGAAAATTTGTACTTTGGATTTAAACTACATGTTCCTCATTTTGGGACATTTCCCCCCCCCAACAAACTAAAAATATCATCAGTATGTGGTTATATTCCTCTTTCCAACAACTAGAGTTACTCAGGTTGTAAAAACTGTTTTTTCTACCTTAAAACAAAAATCAAGACCAGAATCCTAGGTTTTACTCTTCAAGTGTCAACTTAAAAAGAATTTTTTAAAGCAAATTTTTCAAAGTTCAGGCACTAGCAATGAGGAGGATCAATGGCTTGGAAAACTCTGAAGTAATGGAATCTAGGAGTGACTGTGTTGATCAACAGGGAAGTTCCAGACTCCCCTTTACAGGGTGCATAGCTTTCACCAAACAAATAAAATAAAGCCACATCAGAAACATGCCACCAACAAAAGAGAAATCCATCACAGCAAACACTCAGTATAACACCAAATATACCTATTATTACTCTAAGAATACCATTAAGCTTCTATGAATGAAGGCAAAGAGTACAGGATATGAAGGCAGAAGCCTCAAAGCTCAACTGTCATTTATAACCATGAGCAAATCATTTAATGTATCTGGGCCTCAGTTTCTTCATCTGTAAAACTGGCAGTGGGAAGGAGTGGAAAGATTGGTCTTAGAATGATCTCTGAGGTCCCTTGCCAGCTCTTTGAGTCCTGAAACTTTGTCCAATTTTTCCTTTAAATTCTTCCACCTTCCTCTCCAGTCTCTCTGGACCATATGATTTAGAGCTAGAAGGGAACCTTATAAGTTATCTAGCTAGTCTTCCAATTTCAAATCCAACTCTTTCCACTGAATCGCCTCTCTAAAATGCTTAAGTGTCTAGGTAACTGACTTTGAGTTTTGTGCGACTACTTATCCTGGTGGGCAGCGACTGCTTCTTTTATGGGCAGATAGTATTGGGTATCCTATTATTCCCATCTAGCATGGCCATCAGGCCTATGTGCCCATTACCTATTGCCACCATTTGCCTGCTGGCCCTTAATGGAAAATACAGGCGCCACCTCCTCTACAAAGCCTCCCCTGATCTCCCTTGCCAGGAGTACCCACTTTTATTCACCAAATTCTTGTAGTACTTTGTTTGGCTCTCTGAAGCATCAGTCACACTGCCGTCCTAGAACTGTGTATGTACACAGGATCACAGATTTAGTTTCAGAATTGGAAGGGAACTTAGAAATTCAGTCTGACCTTCCTCCTCCTTCATGTAAACAAAGAAAATAAGGCTCAGAGAGGCTATGATTTATTCTGGTCACATAAGTAATAAACTCAGAATCAGGTTCCAAGGCCAGGTCTTTTGACTCCAGTCACCAACCTATTATTATAGGGCAGCAAGTGGATAAAGCACCAGACTTGGAGTCAGGAAGATCCAAGTTCAAATTCTGCCTCAGACACTTCCTAGCTGTGTGACCTTGAGACAGTCACTTAACTGCTGTATGTTCTCAGTTTCTTCATCTGTAAAATGAAGATAATAATAGCACCTACCTCTCAGGGTTGCTGTGAAGACCAAATGGGATAATAATTTTAAAGTGTTTAATATAGTGCCCAGCACTACATAAATAAGTGCTACATAAATGTTTTACATATATATACACACACGTATATGTATATATGTACACACACACACACACCCATACAACCAAAAATCTTCTCAAAACTCATACTTTCTCTCATTAGAGTCATAAGCTCCTTTAGGGCAGAGACCATCTTATTGCACCTTTGCATCCATACTACTCAGCACAGTGCTTTACATTTGAAGCTTAATATTTTTTAGAAAAAAGTTAATAGTAGGTGATCAATAAAGACTTATGGAGTACAATCCAATACTCTCTAATACTATATAATAGGATCACAAAATCATGGAAATGGGAGAGACTTGACAGATTATCTAGCTTAAGCCTCCTCCATTCTACAGGGGAAGAAATGGAGGATCACAGAAATAAGATGTCTTAGCTAAGGTAACAGAGCCAGTTGGTAGCACAACTGGGACCAGAATATTCAGTTTCCTGGTACAGTGCTTATGCTACAGGGCATTTTAAAAAAAATTTAAATCTTTGTGCATATATGTGTGCACATATACATACATGTATATATATACAAATAGGTGTGTGTATGTATGTGTGTGTGTGTGTGTGTGTGTATGTAGACTTGTTCTTCCTATCTCATCCAGGCTCTAAATGCAGTATTGGCCTGATCTCAATAGTGACTGGCAGAGGAGCTTTAACCTGCTCAGCTTTTTCCAATCAGAACTGGTTCACCCCTACTTAGGCAGCCTAGTGGCCCTCTCCTCCTGGGTGCTCACCATAATGGCACTAGACTTAGTTTGGACATCCAACTGGTTTTAGCTTTCCTGCAGCTCAAAACTCCCAAACTCAAGTGATCCACCAGCCTCAGGCTCCCCAGCAGGACGTATTAATTTAAGCACTTAAAAGTATTCATCCCTTTAAATCTCAGTTAGGACCAGAGGCCAAGATCATGAAAAACAAAACAAAAGCTATAAAAGAGAAAAAGATCTTTCTGAATTTGCAAACTGTTTTTGTTTTGTATAACAGAGCATGAGAACACAGACAGGCAAAGCAATGAAGACACATGGAGGATATGCTGGGTGACGACATCCCTTATTATTTTAAGGAGCCATATGAATTCAGGATGAGGCTACGCCTTGTGCCGCCGTAATTAAGCTGTCCATCACCGCCCTAGTTTAATAGGCTAATCCCAAATGGGGAGGGGAAGAGGAAGGGAGGAGGGAATAGAAGAGGGAGATTGTCAGAAGTTAAAGTAATGTAAGCACTGTTGTTCCCCACTCAGAATTGGCTTCCCTGAATAAGTGGGTGAGGGATTGGGTTTCTCTCTCCCAAGGGCAGGACAGCTGGTTCCTTTGCAGGACTCACCCACTGAGTCCAATAAGCAGATTCAAGTGTGGTTTGAAATGACAGCCCAGGTGTAAGACAGAAAGATTCTGGTTTGGGCTTTCTAACTAAGCCAATGCAGCCAGGTTCCAACCCCCTACCCAACCCATGATAGTAGTTTCTGAGAATTTGATGAGACACCAGAACATAGGGTTAGGTTTTGAGTGATGCCAGAAGGGAAGTCTGGGGCTCTTAAGTAATTATGGAAATGGAGAACCACCTGTTCTCCAAAAATACCATGAAAACAAAAAATGTCCCTTGAGATGGTAACCTTGTTAACTGCTGCCACCAGAGGTTGTCAGCTCTTTACTCCATTCGTTTCAGTCAGACTGGTTTCCCAATCTCCCTGGCCCATGTTATCCACTGCTCCATTTCTGGAATGGCCCTTCTGTCTGCTTGTCTGATTGCTTTACCTATTTCTCAAGGACTGTATGATACCACCCCACCTTTCTCAAGGCCTCTTCTCTCACCCCAGAGGCTGGGTGATATGATACAGTTTTAACCAGATCACTGGGCAGTCACAAGTAAACATCTCAAATTGTGAAGTTCTGCTCCCAAACACTGGGCCACACTGTTCTCATTCTGAGTTTTACAAATCACAAACAGCCTGTCTTATTAGAGAGATGCAATTTTCCCTAAGCAATAGCAAGCAAGTCAGGGAGAAAGGTTTGGAAGGAACACAGTAAAGAAGGAAATCCTGACTCCACTTTGATCATGGCATTTTCTTCCCAAGAAGCCTCCTCTTCATCTTTAAAACAGTGTAACCTCCTTAGGTTGTCATTCAAGGCCTTTCACAATCAAACTTTGCAGTATCATCAGTCTGTTTCCTTATCTCTCTATACTCCCCTGACCCCTGCGCTCCATTTGGCTCTCCTCATTTATCCCCCTGACAATGCAATGGAACACCTCTCCTCACCTCCCGCCTCCCACACCAATCGCACATGTAGAATGACATTCCATTGACTCTCTGCCTATCTGTTCTTACTCCTTCGAGGACTAGTTTAAATCCTCTTTGAGGCCTTCCTTGATCAGTCCAGCCCTCAGTATTAACTCCCTGGTCTGACTACACATAATACTTAATGCCAACCGTGCTATTAGTTTTTTTTTCTATGTATGTAGCCATCTTCCACTAAAGTCCTTAGTTCTGATGCCTCACTGTGGCACGCAGGTGACTTCTTCAAAGTTATCCAAGCAGAGTGCAGAATCCGGTAGATCCTATACCAAGCTGCTCGGCTTTGGGGACAGGCAGGGTGATGGACTATATGGACCAACCACACTAAATGCTTAAAGCTTTATTACCAGGTTGGCCTCAGATCATGAATTTTTCAGTTACAGAAACTCTCAAAGACTAAATTATACTCCAATGGTGATCTGTGGTGTTAGAGGCACAGTGTAGCTATGCTCTGAAAGCCCCCATGCCTTGTCTCTCCCACCTAGTCTGTGAGCTCCTTGTGGGCAAAGATGACATCTTTTACTTTTTTCTGTACCATCCACAGAACCTGATACAATGCTTGGCATATCAATGCCCAGAAAATCATTGTTGATTATTTAAATGAGTACATGAAAACGAACTACTAGAGCAGGGAGGGGGTTATGAGAAGGGCATCTCTACAAAGAAAAAGTTTTAAGGTCCCCTGAAAATCCACTCATTTGCTTCCAGAGGGGAAAAGACAGTCTCCCTACACAAAGACTTATAAAAGTTACCAGAACAGTTTTCCAGGTCTGCTGGCCAAGTTGAAAGATTAATTTAGTTGAATGGGTCTCCTGAAAATGGCTTCTGGTTCTAAAGCTTGGCTAGGGCTGTTTAATGTATGGTCTAACAAACCAGCATACATAAATGTCCTCAAGAAAATAACTTTGCACTTTAACAAATAGGAAGGAAAGTCTGAGTTTGTTTCCCTGTGACATAGAGGGACACATCTGTACGATGACTGGCTTGGGCTGGGGGGTGGGGGTGGGGGAGGGGCGGAGAATACTGCAGTAGATGGCAGCAAAGTGGGGATTTTTCTCTGGGTGAAGCTAACTGACCCGATACAGAAATTGAACCCATGACCTTGGCCTCATTAGTCCTAGACTGTGGAAACACAGGATGACAGAACCATCTGCAGGGACTGAGATACTGCAAAGCCCACACAATTTAAATGCTGCCAATCCAACATGGAGTTGGGCAGAAGCAGAGAATAGCCAGATAGAATTTTTAGAGCTAGGGCAAAAATCTTTTTTTGATCATGAACCAGTGAATCCACTCCCATGATCCTTCTTCCCCACAAGAGGACCATATATAAAAAGCAACTTAGTTTAGGGTTTATTTGTTGTTTTTTTTTCTCAAAGAGAGAAGTATAAAAACTATTTTAAAACTATAAATAAAACTGAAGATCTTATAAAAGTGAATGTTGAAAATTAAAAATAAATAAATATTTTAAAAAATAAAACTATAAACAAGAATCAAAACTTCATTCCCAGGTACAACAAATACAAAGAAATATACTTTAGTTCCATGTTAATGACCAGCTTGGGGTGGAGTGGGGGGTGGGAGGGGAGAAGAACATAAGAGAAAGAAAACAAATAGAAAAAGAGACAAAAAGACAGTAAGATGAAAAGAAGAAAGAGGCCAGACTCATTTGTTAAGATAAGTATTAGGAGATTACATTCTGTTTCACTTGGGTAAAGGGATTCAGGTAACAAGATTTGATTAGCCAATTCATGTCTTCACAGGTCTTCATCTGTTCTAATCCTTAAGTAGAGGAAAAAATTATAAATAACAGGAAGTACTCTTTGAGAATAAGTGGAAGAAATTGTAGATTACATAAAACATAGTGAACTTGACATCAACCCCTAGTAAAATTTATTAAACAAATCTAAGCCCTTAGAAAAGAAATTAGTGATCACCAGGAGTTAGCACAGATTCACTAGGAATAAGAACTTCATTTCCCTTTTTATTAGGCTGGTAAATTGGGTGAATGCCAGTGTGTTCCTATTTCAATAAGGAATTTGAAAAAGCCCCATGACCACCATGTGGAAAGGTTAGGCAAATGTGAGTTTTGTGATTATACAGCTAAATGGGTTCAAAACTGTACCCCAAAAGTGTTGATTAATGATGGATATCAACTTTCAGGAAAGCCTCTTGTGGCTCCATTAAAGGCTCTGTACTTGGATCTGTTCAACCTTTTTTTTTTTTTAATCAGTGACATGAATAGGAAGGGCTCTGCTTACTCAACTTCAGGAATATACAAGATAATGTGGCAGGTGAGAGAATGAAGGTTTTTAACAGATCTCAACAGAATGAAGCCATAGGAAGATGACAAGCTATAATTCAACAGGAACAACTGTCAGGCCCTACATTTCAGAGGACCAATGACATCAGGAAGGCAAAGTCTTGACTCGCAAGTGAATTGGATTTAAGTGAGGGAGGACTGTGCAAAGTCACCAGCCTCACTCTCTCCTCTGAGCCATCTGGATCAGGACAACTGGAAATGGCCTTGGATGCAGTGGGAGACCTTTGGTTTTTTTTTTTCTTTCCCAGGTCTCAGTTTGTCTGAGGCAACACCCATTCAGTGATTAAGGCTAGGTAAGAAATGTTATTTGCCTGGTGACTGACTGAGAGGTAGGCAGGTGCCTTGCCATGGTCACTTAGTTAGGATATGCCTGAAGCAGCACTTTAACTCCTGCTTTCCTACCTCCAAAACCAGACTTTATTCACTTCACTATACCGCTTTCTCAGGAAATATGTTTGTTTTCTTTGCACCTAAATATCTGAAAGGGCTGTCATTGGAAGAGTTAGTAAACATTCCTTGTTACTTCACAGGGGGAGAAACTTAACCATTAGGTGGATGTTAGATAGGAACAGGTTTCAGTTCAATGTAAGAGAACTTTGGAACTATCACAGAGGTCCCAAAATGGAATAAGTTACCTTACAAGTAAGTTCCCTATCAGAGCAAGTCACCAAGCCTTGAACTCTGGTTTAGGGGGATGAAATAAATTACTTCTAAGATCCTGACCAAGAGGCAGCTAGGTGGCACTGTGGATAAACCATTGGGCTTGGAATCAGGAAGACTCATCTTCATGAGTTCAAATCAGACCTCAGACATTTACTAGCTGTGTGACCCTGGGCAAGTCACTTAACTCCATTTGTTCCTCATCTGTAAGATGAGCTGGAAAGGAAATGGCAAAGCACTCTATGTATCTTTGCCGAAGAAAACCCCAAAATAACTGAAAGGACTTAATAACAAACTATAAAAGGACCTGACCAGTGCTGAGAGTCTATGACTTCATTTCTTATCCTAGAGAAGCTCTATTTCTGCTAGGGTAGGTATTATTCTCTGGCCTATAAGCCCAATGGCCAGAACAAGAGGCTCACCCTTACCTTAGAAAAGAAGGCTGTTTTATCATATTAAAGTAAAAGGAACAACTACTCCCAAAATTTCACATCTAGGTGTGCCAATGCTTCCAAATAAAAGTGGCACTAACTCTCAGTAAAAATCTTAGGGATAGAAGCATTGGCACAGGAAACCTCCAGAAGAGGAAACTCCTTCTACCAATGCAATGAACTTTCTCTGAAACTTATCATTTTAGAGAGCTGCCTAGAACACTGAAAGATTAAGTGACTTGCCCAGGGTCATATACCCAGTTACATGCCAGAGGTGAGACTGGAACCCAAGCTTTCTTGACTTCTAGGCTACCTCCCTAGTCACTACATCACATTTTCCCACCAAACTAGAATTTGGGCAGCATGATTAAGGCCCAGGAATGGAGAGTGGAGCCACAGTGGATTACACTGCCAAAGCAAGAGCTGGAAAGGGGCAGTCAGTAGCAGCAGTGGTAGCAATGGAATGCAGGACAAGCATGGGATGTGAAGTATGTTCTGGTATGGAACCAGCTAGATATATACTGGGCAAGGCTGAATCTTCACTCACTCATCTGTTATTTCAGCTCAGTCCTATCCCCTAGTCCATAAGTTTTACTTTGCTCTTGAGAAACTTCCCTGCTAGTTAGGGTGACCAGACTCATCCCAACTAGAGAATTGAGTCTGCCTTCAAATGATAAGCTCCCAGGAGCCAAGAAATACCAGTGGCTTGACACCTGTCAAGGGGAGGATCCCTTACTCAGACCACTACAGCGTGAAATCCTCTCGGTGAAGTTCCTGCCCTTTTTAATACTATGTGTCTATTTTCTGAACTGAACAAGCTGCTGGTTCACAGCCCTGTCCACACGGGTCACGGTAATCCTATGGTGCTCAGTCTGTTGCTAAGGTGGAAGACCATGGCCTAGGCCTCCTTGTGCATGTACAGCCAGATTACGTTCATTCATGAGACCTGTGTTAACCAGCCTGGGTGTTTTACATCTTTGCCCAAATACTATTCTGCAGGGGAAAAATCAGATGATGTTTTATAGCCTCATGGGGTGGGGCAGAGAAAAAGAGTATTACAGAGTCACCCTTTCCTGGAGTCTATCCACCTGGATGTAATGAAGCCTGGAAAGGCAAAGGATACTACTGTTTATATTTATATATGGTAGCAACTTGCCTCACCATCTAGCCAGAAGATTTCTTCAGGTTACTGACTAAGACCTAATTACTTCCTTTTCTCTTCAGAGCTTCACAATGACCTTCACCTAGCACTGGGGTTCTTAACTTGGGGTCAATATATTTTTAACTGGTAACAATTTCAATATGATTTGTTTTCTTTGTAATCTCAGGTATTTTATTTTATGCATTTAAAATTTAAAAGAAGAGATCCAAAGGCACCACCTGCCCACGAAGCAGGTCCATGAGACAAAAATGGTTAAGTACTCAAAGCAGGACCTCATCTGTTTCTGAGAACATTAAGGCATATCCCTCACAAGTGGGGACAAGAAGCCATATTCATGCAATTTCCATGCAACTTTTAATTATTTCTGCTGATAGAGGAGAACACAAATTATCCAAAATAATGAATCCAGAAATTATTTTATTGGGCATTAAAATATATTATTGTTGGGACTCTTCAACAATAAACTTCAGCGATTCAATTCAACACTTATGAAGCACCTACTGTGTGCGAAATGCCTTGCTAGGTGCTTGAGGATACAAAGACATAAGTAAAACACAGACCTTGCCTCTCTCTCCTGAGAGTACAATGTACGAATATGGCAAGCCGGAAGCAGATCTCTATCTCTTGACAGGTTGTCTCTTTATGTTTGATGTCGGGGAGTGCAACTATCCCATAAACCTCAATATGATTACCTTTCCACAAAGGAGATAGATGATTGTCAGACAAATTAAAAGTTGACCAAACTAGTGTTTCATTTTGGTTTTCAGGACAATGTAAAATAGCTTATTTTAAAATAAAGAGGAAAGACTTCTAATATAGGATCACAGATTTAGGCCTGGAAGGGCCTTCAAAGTCACTGAGTTCAACCGTCACATTTTATAGAGAGGTAAAGTCTTGCCCACAAGCCTAGAGGTACCAAATGGCAGCCTTGTTGGGCATTAGAAGGGAAATGTTTACAGTAGAGAAGGAATAAAGTTAGTGGGAGCACCAGAAGGTTGGAATGTATATGCTATCAACTATCCTACCCTGAAGTTGGTCAAAGGCGGCTATAATCATTATGTACCATAAAAGGTCTCTGAAGTTGTTTCAAATTATATGCCCTTACCTTACAAACAAATTTCATGTTAATACATCCACATTCTAACAGTCTCCTTGGTGAATACAGATTAGCCAAAGTTTCTACAAATATGTATAAAATTTGGCCAACTAATTTGTATTTGGCTAGCCATTTTTGTTTATTGAAATGAAATCTACAGCTGAAGTAAAAGGATGCCCTGGGTGAGGAATAGAAAAGAGTAAATATAAAAGCCTTTACAAAATATGAAGCCAAAAGATCAAATTTTATTGCACCTGCAACACTTAAAAGTCATTTTTTAAAAAAAGTCTCTTTTCAGAGAAGCATCTTCCAAATTCACATGGGATGCATCTTTTCAGTAAAAACAACCAACAAATTATTATACTCTATGTACTGATCCTTAGAGGAAAGAGTTAATGACTAGGTATGGTAGGCTGGACTTGGAGTCAGGAGCTGGAGTTCTAGTCTTAACTTGGTTTCTAACACTGTGTTGCCCTAGATGAGCCTGTTCTTTTTTCTAGCTTTGAAATGAAGAGATTGGACTAATCTCTCTAAGGTTCCCCCAACTCCAAAGTTGAGTCTCCACAGGCCTCAGCCTAACCCTCAGACCCAAAGAGTAGTCTTTTCCAAGGTCCTATTGGGAACTAAAAACCCTCACACAACAGGTGGCATGTAAATCATTGGCTCTAACATCACAATATAACCCCTACAACTACAGAGCACTTACAACTTTTCAAGGCACTTCTGTCCATATCTATGATCTTATTTTAACCTTATGACAATTGTGAGATACAGATAGGACAAGTATTAACTTCATTTTTTAAAGCAATGAAACTGGGGCCCAGAAAATGAATCCATTTGTCCAAAAGAACCGGTTGTAGAATTTAGACTAGAACTGAGTGCTCCTGCCTTAATCCCATTCTGGGGACAGACACCTTGTACTCTGGGAGGGTACCAGACCTACACATCAGGGCAGTTCTTCTTAGTGGCTCAAGAGAGCCCAATCAAAATGCCTTGGAAACTTTAAGGACTGGTAAGAGAAAATGTCAGCCATCCCATGGCACCAATCGTGCTCCACATTCTGCTCCTAGATCATAGAGTAGAGGCGGAAGGATCTGTAGAGGTCAGATATGTAGCCCACCTTGTCACTTATAGATAAGGTTTGGAGTAGGAAACATGGTTAGTCCATGGCAAAGCCAGGAATCAGGCTCAGCTCCTGACTAAACCCAGTGAACCTTTAAAGTGTCCAATTATGATATTTTGATAAATTCTGCTTTGACCTCTTATCATTACATCACCTCCCTTTATACCAACTTGACATAAAATAATTTGGATTTACACAAACAATATGAATCGGGGAGTGATTATTCACTTTATAAAAAGAACTTGTCATACAATTCCTTTAAATAGAAAGTTCCCTATGTTGCATTTAAAGGAAAGTTGATTTTTTTTCAAAAGGTATTTATGTACAACATGTCTGAAACATGTTCCTGGAACACTGCATCTTGCGGAAACTAGGGACCCAGTAGATCAAGTGCTGGATTTGGAGTTGGAAAGACTCGAGGTTCAAATAACCCTGGACAACTCATTTAACTTCTGCCTGCCTTAGTTTCTTCACTGTATAAAGGGAACAATGATAGACCCTTCCTCACAAGGTTGTTTTAAGGAATATATGTACATGTGCGTGTGTGTGTGCTTGTGTATGTGTGTATACACACACATATATACACAATATATGTACATGTATAGACATACACATACATATATGTACATAGACACACATACCCACATACACACGTGTGTGTGTATGTGTGTGTGTGTGCGTGTGTGTATAAGTATGTATGTATATGAAAGTGCTTTACAAACTTTAAAAAACACATAAATAAAGGCCTGTTTGAGGCCTAGTTCAGTGGCTACCCCTTCCAAGAAACCTTTCTGGATTCCCACTCTGTAGAAGGGAGGGCAGGAAAAGCTGTCCTTTTCACATTCTGCCTTCTAGTTACTTGTAAATATAATTACAGTGATCAGACTATAAGCTCCTAGAGGGCAGGGCCCATGTCTTTCTTACTTATCTATGTTTCCTTAGTTTCTAGCACAATGTCTTGCACAGAGCAGACACAAATTACTGAATTATTTAGTAAACTCAATAATAAGCAAAGCAAACTGTCCCAGACAGTTTGGACAGACTACAGTCCCAACCCCCCAATCTCCTTCAGTCATCAATTCCCCCTTTCTGGAAAAACCCTAGTTCCCACATTTCTAAATTCCATCTGCTCTCTAGAGACTCTCCTCTCCTCTAGCAGGATAAAATAAGATAAAGTATATTAAAAGTGCTTTGCAAACCTTAAAGCACTATATAAATATCAACTATTATTATTGTTATGCTTTCAGTTACTGGCCTCAGGCTTGCCCAGTCCAATTACTCTGCCCAGACTTTGGAAGATGAGATACCATACAGTCAGCCCTCATTTCACCTTAAGTCCCCTTTAATGTAAGTTAAAGTACCAATGTGAAAGTATTTATTTTGATTAAAGTATTCAAAATGTTGAAATATTTTTCCCTCAATTGAGTTGAAACTCATGGTCTGCTCAACACAATAAAGCAACAAACTTAACAACATAGTTCTCACAAGGAACTTCCCCCTCCCCATTCCGCCCCTTTCCTGGGCCATACCTCAGCCAAAAAGAGTTCTAGAAATGGTCTAGTAATAAAAAAGATGAATGCTAACTACCAGCAAGTAAATTGGGTGGGGAGTGGAAGACGGTTGGTGATGGACAGAGCCCTAAAGAACCAGGCAGGAGACCTGGGGCCTAGCACTAGTTGTTTCCTTAACTAGCTATGTGTAACCTCCTTTTGAGTTAGAATTATTTCATTTATTGCCTTTGTATCCCCAGAGCCTAGCACACAGTGCCTGGCACACAGCAAGTACTTAATAAATGCTTGCTATCTGGGTGACTGACCAGTCAAAGCAAGGCATTTTATACCCTCCTTAGGTAGAGACTGATTTACTCTGTGTTTTACTGTTCCTTGGAGACTTTTAGCCTTCACTCAATCCAGCAACTTAAGTAGCTGCACATCACGAAGGTGAAGAGAAGTTTCTGGAATTAAACATATTTATAAGAAGCAACATACGAAAGCATTCCTTTTTTGTACCCTTAGGTGGCTGCCTAACTTTTCTATCCCCAGTCCAGGACTTGGGCACGTCATTTCATCTATGTAAACCTCAGTGTCCTAGTTTGTCAAATGAGAAAAATAATATGTATTTTAATTCACCAGTATCGTGAAGATCAAATTTGATAACGGCCATGAAAAAGATACAGAAAAAACCCAAAAGAACACTATATAAATATAAGCTATTATCTTCATCCCAAGAAGTTTCTCACTAAAAAAAATTCATACAAAGTAACACCCACGTGTGCATATGTGTGTGTATGTATACGTATACCCCTTCAGATATTTACACTAAGTCTGACAATGAATGGCCTGGGAAAATATGTATGTGGAGATGATTTGGGGTTCCTGAAGAGCCCATGGCAGCCATGATATACAGGGTTTTCTCAAAGTCTCAGAGTAGTTTTAAGCTACAATTATAATTACAGAGCTCACACTGTAAGCTCCTAGAGGGTGAGGGCCATGTCTTTCTTACTTATCTATGTTTCCTTAGCATCTAGCACAATGCTCTGCACAGAGTAGACACAACAAATTACTGAATTATTTAGTCAACTCAAGAATAAGTAAAGCAAACTGTATTTAAGATGGAATATAGTCCCAACCCTCCAACTTCCTTCACTCATTAATTTCCCCTTCCCTGAAAAAAAAACAACCCTAAATTCTCACTTCCCTGAATTCCAGTTCTCCAAAGATTCCACCACTCTGCAATACCTTAAAACTGCACTAAGCCTCTTGGGATACTTTGTAATATAAAACATACTAGCTTTGGAGTCAGAGAACTTGGGTGTGAATTCTGGCTCAGAAACTTATACCAGGTAACCTTGAAGCTGGGCACTTCCTCTTTCTAGAGCTCAAAATGAAGAAGCTGGACTAGATGAACTCAAAGGCACTTTTCAGCTCTAAATCATAAAGTTTATGGGATGAGCTAACATTTAATGTGAATACAGACCAAGATGGTGGGTGTCTGGCCCCTTTATTTGTGTGAATATACCTGCCCTATCAATAAACTTGTGAATTAAACTGTTCACCTCTCAAATGGGAAAAGAGGTCTGGGTTCCAGTCCCATTGCTGCCACAAACTTGGCGAAAGCAACTAAGCAAACTTGCACATCATTCTTAGCTTCCTTATCTTTAAGGTGAGCTGTAGTTTGTCTAAATGATAACAGTAAAAATATCCAAAAGTTACACAGCTTCAGAGCTTACAAAGCCCTTTGCATATACAAGTTCATTGGCATCTCACAGAAACACAGTGGGCTAAGTACTACATGTAACAACATGCCCATTTTACATATTAGGAAAACTGAGGATCAGAGAAGCTAAGTACCTTGCCCACGATTATATTGTTGTGCAGTCATTTCAGTCATGTCTGACTCTTCATGACCCCATTGGGGGTTTTCTTGGAAAAGGTACTAGAGTGGTTTGCCATTTCCTTCTCCAGCTCATTTTACAGATGAGAGTGAGGCAAGCATGGTTAACTGTCTTGCCCAGGGTCACACAGCTAGGAAATGTCTGAGGTCACACCTAAATTCAGGTCTTCCTGACTCCAGGCCTGGTGCTCTATTGACAGCGCCACCTAGTTGCCCTGCCCATGGTTATACCTACTAGTGAATAATGGGGGGCAGGACTGGAAGCCCACTCACTGTTGACTGGGCAGAGCCTCTCTAAAGCTTCCTTTTTACTTCTAAAAGGGTTAAGATTCTGTGCACTTTTTGGTCTCCTGGCACGGAGGGCACAACACTGAGTTTAAATCTCACCTTAGATAATGACTAGCTGTATGATGACACAGAGCTAGTTTAACCTGGCTGAGCGCCACTTTCCTCATCTGTAAGAAAGGGATGATAAAGCCTGAAGTAGCTACCTCACAACACCGTGAGACTCACGTGAAATGGTCTGTATAAGGCACTTTACAAATTTTATAGCATTTGCCAAAATATTATTCTTTTCAGGAAATATCATCCAGCCTCCTCACCGGGGTTATTGAAAGCACTGAATGTATTGGCATCAATACATTCAACTGAATTCGATTCCAACATTTCTTGAGTACCTGCTATAGCGCCATGTCCCAAAAGTCTTAGTGTAGTTAAAGCTTTGATAGCGATTAAAGACTAATAGTTATTCATGGCTATTAAAGCTTAAAATATACTGCCTTTTTATTAGCTTAAATGAGCTATTAAAGCTTAAAACTATACTAAGACTTGAGGCATGCGTTATGCATAACACTGTTATTGATATGTGTCGATGTTGGCCTCCTGGGGTTGACAGAGGATCACAGATTTGGAGCTTCGAGGAACCTCAGAAGTCAATCTCTTCACTCTGCAAATGAGGAAACTGAAGCTCAGAGAGGTTAAATGACTGGACCAGGGTCACATAGCTAGGTGTCCTGTCTGAGGCAGGATTTGAAACCAGGGCTGCATGTAACTGACTTCCAACTTGGGAGTTACCTAGGACATGTGACCAAACCCTCTCCCCGGGCCAATCACTACCATCCAAAAACACTGATTCTTCAATGTTTACACAAATCTGACTTTGCAACTCATCCTCTGATGGTGCTAACCAAAAAGACCACTTGTGGGGATTAATGACTCTTTAGTTCCACCAAAAGTAATTACATTTGGCTCACCTGAATTTCTGCTACGGCTTTAACTGAATTGCATTCTCTCCCCTTCTTCTCCTGAAACAAAATTTTTTGGTTCATTTCTCCCCACGCCCTCGAACCCCCAACCCCATCTCTCAAAGCTCATAACAGGGATTACGTTATATAGCTCATTCTTTGGCTCAGAACAATGGCATCCTACCCTCAAGCAAGCACAACTGAAGAAGCTTATGGGTTGACACCCTTGGGAAGCTGCAGAATGGGATGATGCCGGTTGGTCTCAGAATATGCAAGACATACCCAGGCTCTGAATCTGCACCATATGTTTATGCACTCTTGTAATACATTTACATTCAGCAAGTTGCAATATTTGTAGGTAACTCATACACTTAATTATGGGGGCCTTTAAAGGAACATGAACTACAATGTAACAAAAGGGCTGGAGACTAAAATGGAAAAACAAGTCTTTATTCTTGGGAAATCGTACAAGTACTTATGACTCAACATTTTATGGTTTACAAAATAAATACATTTCATTTGTTCTTCATAAAAACCCTGTATTATCCCCATTTTGAGGGGACCTAATGGCCACAGCTGTTAAGTGACTTGCTCAAGATTACACATTTAATGAGTAGGGGAGCTGGGACTTGAACCCAAGTTAAACTGGCTCCAAAACAAGCAATTTTTCCATTATACACCATAGGTATAAAATATGTAATATTACATAAAGATATGTAATTATATATGGCATATACTGGGGGAAATTACTATCTCTATGTATGCATGTGTGTGTGTGTATGTGTGTATATCTATCTATCTATCTATATACACACACATACATCTGAATGATCAGTGGCCCCAAAATTAGAAGAGGATCAGCATCAGAAAGCCTTTATTAAAATACCCAGCTCTATGCAGAGCCATGCCACACACTGTAAAACCTACCAACAGGCAAAGTGCCTGCTTCCTGATGTGTAAAGTTGGATGTAGGACTGTCAGGAGTCTGGAGGGATCTGGGCCCAGACTCACCAGATATGTAGACAACCTAAGAGACATAAGAGTGAATATGTGGCTCAAATAACTGTGTTACTCATCTGAGAAGTGGGTAAATGTCAGGGGCCAGAGAAGGGGACACTGAGTCAAAAAAATTGTTCTACTTCATATCACTCCTTGCTTCCTGCCTTCTACAATTCCAGCCAAACCTGATACCTGGAGTCTTCCTAGATTTGACCTTCCAGCTTCTACCTCATTGTATGACTAAAAGCTAACCTCCATTCCTGGCCTGCACCTCCTTCTCCACCTTTTGCAATCTTTTATCTTCCTTTGAGGCTTGGTTCAGGTGCCCCTCACCTGTAAAGCTTCCCTAATTCCACATTCCTTCCTCAGCTGGAAACATTCTCTTTCTCTCCTTCAACTACCTTTCATTTATTTACTTGTGTATACTGTCACAATCCCAAGAAGAATCTGAGCTCATCCAGGCAGGACAAGGACTTATTTCTGCATAGTAGGTGCTTAACAACTCTTGGTTGAATTGAATTGTGTGCATTCAAACGGGATGAGATCAGAGAGAATTTACTGCCTCTTTAGGATCAGCTTCCTCATCTGTAAAATGGAACAAATGGCTTCTAGGGTTTCTTCTAGTTCTACTATTTTATGAATCTGTGAATCTTACCATTAAGGGAGGGTTCTTGGAGGAGGCAGACTCTCTAGGGGGAGTAGCTGAATAAAAGGAAAAGCATGATGTGAAATGGAGTTAAAGGAAAGGAACACCCAAGATTTTAGGATTGAAAAGAAGGCTCAAAAAACAGGAGAACTCTAGTGACTAAATTAAAAATGTATGGTGCTTTGCACTTCCTGGACACAACTCTTGGATGAAGAAGCAGGCCAAGGAGGCTACCAAAAGATGTGGATATCCTGGCAACTCTCCCCAAGCAGCAAAATGGAGATAGGGAGCACAGGAGGGCAGGGATGTCCATGTCCTGGCTGGAGTCCCAGAATGGGAAGAGCTTCGGGGGTCTGCTGTTAGCCTGCCCTCCCTCTTCTCCTACCCCATCTGCATCACCAGCATTGTGGGGGGGGGGGGGAGGCCCGCAATTTGGCTACAGCTCCCAGCTCTGAGTAAACAAAGAAGAACTTGCCAAGAATTGATGCTAGGTAGCTTCTCAGCTCGCTTCATCTTACTCTACAAGCTCAGACACCTTCAAGATTCTTGTTCAGATTAGCCAATTACCCTCATTCACGAGAATCATCCAACCTAGGGGCAGTTGGTTAAAAGGCAGGTCCCAACCTTCTGTCAATTCCCTGAGGGGAAAGAATAAGAAAGATGTAGTCTGTCTCCACCCATAAGGATGAAGACCTCCCTTTATCATTAATTTGGCTTCCTAAGGGAAACAGAATCATGGCATGGTGCAAGGGAAGGGGTAGGCCTCTCCTACTCTTGCTCTCTTTTTTTCTCTCCCTTCTTTCCTTCCTTTCTTATAACCCCCCTCCCTTTTTGTGCTTGCCTAAGAGCACTTAGAGTCTGTGCCATACAGTTTAGCACTTACTCATATACTTTCTCTTTTTTCTGTGTATATGTCTCACCTCCCAAACTTGACTACATTTCTCAAGGCCATGTACTTCTTCTATATCCATCCCCATACAGTGCCTAGCCATATGCCCTCGGCAGTAGGCACTCAAAATAAGTAGCTTATTTTTTTTCCTCCCTTCCTTTTCCTGATGTCTGTAAGACCTGTCGGTGGGCTCCACCCACCACCACTACTCAGAGCTGATGTGGGACTACTCAAAAGCTAAAAGAATTGCCCATCCACAAAATGAGTCTTCATTATTATTGTGCTAAGGTGGATCTCTCCAGAGTCCCTTTCCTCCAAATAGCACACAAGGCACTTTACTAAATCTGACAGTAATCCTCCTAAATCTCTCATTTCCCTCCTCCCTCCATAATGCACCACCTCACACAAGCTACACACACAGTTCCCATCACCACCACAGAAGGCACCAGAGATCTGGCAGTACAGACCTTCTGGGGGATGGATGAACAGTCCCTGCACAACCTGGTTCTGTTCTTGGCTTTGCATAGCAGTTCCTGCCTCTCCTAGAAACACTGGGAGTCAACTCTCCAGCATTCAAAGGCTCATCAGCCTGATGGTTATGTGAAGTCCTTTCCCTCCTCTTTCTTCCCTCCTTCCCTCACTGATTTTTGCTTCTTCCTACCACTACACCCCCTACTCGCTAGCCTCTCTGACAAATGATAACCAGCATCCATGCAGTGCTTGAAAGCCAGCAAAGAATTTTATCAAGATATGTCATTTGAGTCTCATAACATTTCTGTGAGGCAGTTCCTAAAAGTATTATCACCCCTATTTTATAAATGAGGGTTAAGTCATTTGCCTACGGTCATATAGCTAGTAAAAAGTCAGCATGACATTTTAACCCAGTCCCATGTCCCAGTCAAGATTTCTAGTCCAACCCTCTCTCTACTACACAAAAGAGGAAGTTACTCAATCCTCAGCCCAAAATCTAGGGCATTAGGGAGTCTCTTGGGGGTACCAGAGAATTGCTAATGGCCTATTCCCGCCCCCCACTTGAAGCACACCTATCTTTCTCTTCTAAGGTATTCAGAAATGCTGAATGGCCTCTTGAGCCAATGGTTACACTGGACAGATTCATGGGAGAGTATGGTAGTTGTCCTCCATGACATCGACCTCAGAAAGAATGAACACAGGACTTGTAGCAGTCAGGAGATGCATAGCTGCTGGGAGCTGACCCTATGACCTTGGGCAAGGGTGGTGAATTAGAACAAGTGCTGGCCTGGAAAGGAAGAGAAACTGAGCTCTGCTCTTGGCTCTGGGTCCTCAGCACCAGAGGTGCAATACAGTTTCGGACCTCAGCTCTCACCACTATAGAATGAGGTGGTTCTTGAAGGTCCTTTCTTCTTCTAACAATTGCTTTGTTTGGGAGCTTTGAGTCATTCCCCAGCATTTCCCTTTGCAGGCTCTGCTCCTGACTCACTGGAATTTCTCTGCCCTGCCACAGAAACATCTTCGCCCTGGAGGATCCTTCCACCCCTGGACTTCTCACTCTAGGAGTACCCTCTGCCCCTAATTGGCTGGTTCCTCCCAGAACCTCCATTTTAAGGAGGCGGTCCAGGCCAGTCATTTTGATTCTCTGAACTTTCTCTACTATATCCCCAATGCCATCCCTTCACTTTGCAGCTTCCTTTTATGTGTTGTCTTTCCCCACTAGACTGTGAGCTCCTTGAGGGCAGGAATAATTTTTGCTTTTCTTTGTATCCCTAGCACTTAGAACAAACTTGGACCATAGTGTAAGTGCTTAAAAAATGCTTGTTGACTTGGTCTTTTTTCTTCTCTCACCCCTGAGGCATATCCAATCAATCTAATTATTCTACTTGCATCCTAATTCTTGCATCTGCCCCCTTATTTCTACTCATAGGACCACCACCCTACTTCAGGCCCTCATAGCCTCTCATCTGGACCGTTGCAAATCTCTTATTTTGGCTCAAAGCTGCCAGTCTCCCTCTTCTACAATCCAGTCATTCCTCTGATCAAGAACATTCAATGGCTCCCCACTGCCTCTAGTATAAAATACAAACACCTCAACTTGTCATTTAAAGCCTTTCACAATCTGGCTACAGCCGGCCTTTGCAAGCTTTTTACACATTTCCACTCTTTACATACTTTGCATTCTAGCCAAGCTAACTGGCTATTCTTCTGACTTGGCACTCTAGCTTTTGCCTCTCTGCCTCAGGCACAGCCTGTTCCTCATGCCTGGAATAGATGTACTCATCACCTCTGCCTCTAGGCTTCCTCCAAGGTTCAGCTCTGCACCACCTCCTGGGGGACCTCTTTGGATTCTTTTTTTGTGTTCTCTTCCTTCTTTCCAAGTTACCCATGTTTAAATCTGGCCTCTGATACTTTCCCGCTGTGTGATCCCAAATTTGTGTCCATCTTTGAGGGCAGGAACTGATGAAATTTGGTTTTGTATTCCCAGGGCTCAATATGGCAGCTTGCATATACTTAAATGTTTGTTGTACTGGAATTATGAAACTAAGTCACTCAGACTCTCTGTTTCCTCATCTGTAAAATGCATAGATCACCTATCCTACCTATCTTTTTGGGTTTTTATGAAGACACAGCACGCCATGTAAATGTGCTCTGAAAAGCACAAAATACCACACAAATGTATGGAGTTGGTATAAAACAAAGAACTACTCCTTTCCTTTCCTTCTTCTTCCTTTAGACTTGCCAGTAGTACCTAGGACTAAAAGGCTACTGATCTTAGAACTAACAACTAAGAACAAGACAGAAGAGTTCACTTATCCATCCTCTTGATTCTTCCTAGAATAGATGAAGACAGAGAAGAAAGAAGGAAGGTTCACACTGCCACCCATTCAAGACACTGGAGAAATAATCACTAATCATTTCATACTTCATTGGATTGGTGATATTATCAAAAAAGATACTCCCTCCAAAGGTGCAAATCACACTTTATCCAGACTTCCTTATCTGATAGTACATTTGCCTACCATAAATCTACCATAGAGAACTCACCCAATGTGCTGGAAGATTTAGCACTATATATTTCCCAAATGCCATTCATTCTGTTCTCTTCTACCTTGTTAATTCAGGGCTCAACTCACTGTCAACCTGCAGGGTCTGTTTAAGCCATGTGTACAGGTAGACTAATGCAATGGTTATACATCATAAACTGGAAAACAGACATTTTTCATCCATTTGGCTTTCCCTGTGTGGATTGTTGGAATAAATCTCATCTGAGTAGTTGCAGATTACTACAGGAAAACCACATAGCATTTATGTGGGTTTACTAACTTCCTTCCTTTTCCCCTAAATTTTCTTTTACTTTCAACCAACATGATTTTTCCCCTTTCTCTCCCTCCAACTCATCCCATTTTTTGGGATAAAGAAAAACAAAACCCCTAAAACAAATATGCATAGTCAAATATAACAAAATACATTTTCACAGTGACAATGTCCTAAAATGTATGGGCAGGTAGGTAGTGCAGTAGATAGGGTGCTAGACCTGGAGTCAGTAAGACTCTTCTTCCTGAGTTCAAATGTGACCTCAGACACTTATCAGCTATGTGACCTTGAGCAAGCCACGTCACTGCCTCAGTTTCCTCATCTGTAAAATGAGCTGAAGGAAATGGCAAACCATTCTAGATCTTTGCTAACTACTGTAAACATTTTCTTTTGTACATATTGTTCCTTTCCCTCTTTCTCTGAGATAAAAGAAGCCATAAATTATCCAAGGATTAGGACTTAAAATATAGGGAATCCCTCTTTAATTGGGACTATGTAAAGAACATCTTTCCATGGCAGAGGCAAATATGTATCTTTTAGCATTACTCTTCAAGTTTTATGTCTTACTGAATAGTAAAATCAGAAGACTGATGAACAAAGTTACCATTGTGGTTACATCTATCATGGAATCTTAAATGACCTTAACATAGGCATGGGAGATACTTTGTTGAAAGAGAGACTTTAAATCTGAATTTTGCTGTAGAGAGACAAATATTTTGTAATCAATAAACAAATAGTAGATCTTGTACTCTGAATCTTTCAGTCAATTGTGTAACTGTGATCTGCTGTAGGAAATAATTTATTTTTGCTTTTCTATGCAGATCATTCACACCATCATAGATTTAGAATGGTAGAGGACCTTAGAAGTTGTCAAATACAACTCCCTCATCTTAGAGATGAGGAAACCAAAACCCTAAGAAGTTAAGTGACTTGTCCAAATAATTATATGAAGTGGGATTCAAACTCAGGTCTTCCTAATTCCAAGTCCAACACATCATAATGCTTCTTCTAGAGATTTTATTGACATGAGAAAATGTGCAAATACGTTGTTAGCTCCTGATATAATTTTCAATCACTCTTCTCCAATAATATTTACCGTGTGTGTGTGTGTGTGTGTGTGTGTGTGTGTGTGTGTGTGTCTTACTGTCTGGGTGCTTCCCCTCTTGAAAATTGTCTTGCCTCCAGATACCTCTCGAGATAACATTATTTAGTCTGCTACTACTCTTCCTGATTTTATTTTCCTATGTGTCATTTCTACTACTTCATAGATATCACACAAGGGACTGAGGTGTTGAAAGTTCAAATGTTGCAATTTCAAACAAATAACAAATAGATGAAAAATGGAACAGATCTGCTAGAGTTTCAATAAATAGTGATCTATTTTTATTGTTAAAGAAAGTGGAAACACCACATTTGCAAGGGATACAATTAAAAAATAGCTACATTTAAAGATATATAGCTAATTGTTCTGTGGCTCTTCAAACTAATACAGTAACTAGATTGAAGAGGGGTAAGGAAGAGTGTTATAAACTAATACAGTACATAAAGGGGGGACAATGGTAGTGAACCAGCCTGTGTAAGTAAGGACTGCTCAGGAAATATTTAGGTCATATTCTTCACTTAGGGGAAGCCTCCAAACTGAAGAGTACAAATGAAGTCAGAAGAGAGACAAGGGAGATGGGGGCGGTAGGGGACGGGGGAGGGGAAGGGGGCAAAGGCAATTACAAGGTATGATACTAGGGGTATTGGATGTAGGGATCTGAACAGGAGAGACAATACTTGGCAGCGTGGCTAACGGATAGACCTCTGAACTCCAAGTTAGGTAGACCTAAGTTTGGACCCTCCCTCAGATATTGTGTGACCACAGGCAGGTCACTTAACTTTTTTTTGGTCTCAGTTTATTCATCTCTAAAATGGGAGTTAAGATAGTATCTACTTCATTGAGCTGCTGTGATGATCAAATAACATATACATGATGCTTTGCAAACCTTCAAGTGCTGCATGTTAGCTATGATTATGATTATTATCATCATTTGAATAAATTAAAAAGCATTTATTTAGTGCTTACTCTGTTTAAAGTACTGTGCTAAGCTCTGGGGATTCAAATAAAAAGACAGTCTCTATTCTCAAGCTTACAATTTCATAGAGACAACCTACAATGGAGGGGTCAGCAACGAATCAGATGGTAATGTATTTTCTTCAGTGAAATTTCTATTGATAAAACCACACCCGTTGAAACATTTGACAGTGCCAAGGGCTTTGGTTGTGAGAACTTTTGTTTCCTGGTCATCAGTCTCTATGGCCATAGCACCTACAGAAGCAGTTGCCAGGTAGCATCTCCACCAGGGTTGTTTCCCTGCATGATGTCCACAAGGGGTGGGCTGGATGCAAATCATGTGAGCAGGATGCGGGTGCTGCTATTGTCAAAGGTCTTGGGCTTATCTGTCCATAGGTGACAGTTGGCCAGTAGTTAGTGATGGTGGTTATGTTAGGCTGCTTCCCCTCAGGGGTTGTTCCCTTAGTTGATGGCTTTGAGGACCAGACTAGAAACAAGGAAGGTGGTCTGTGGCCTTCCAACAGCTTTTAAAGAGGATGAGGCTTTCAATGATGTATTTCAGGCATGGGAAAGGCCATCTTGGAGATGCAAGGATTAGAGATACATGTAGATAGATTTCAGGGAATTTTCTAACTCTTCACCTCAAGCACAAAAAGTTAACTGAATGTGAGACATAGAACAAGAATATAGGTCCCCTATCTCCCAAGCAGGGGCACCAATAATTTCCTCATCCATTAGGGACCCAAAATAGAAATAGCCTTTTGAAAGGCAACATATAAATTTAAATTCACACTAAAGTAAATTACTGATATCAGATCCTTTCCTTGGATTAGGTTTTAACTGGGGAAATCTGAGGGAACCAAAGTACCTTCCAACTGTACTTAGGCCTAGCTGTGTTTGTAGTATTGGGTTCTAATACCAGTTCTAACTGGTTTTAGGGCTTTTAAAATATCTCTATGCCTCAGTTTCTTCATATTATCTTAGTAAGGATGGGATAGCTCTAACAATAAATGAAAATGCTTTGAAGGAAAGAACTTCTATCTGAAGCAAGTAACTTTCCTCTGTGGGTGCTTCCACTAAGTGTAAAATGAGGAAGTTGGGTTAGATAACCTCCAAGTTGGTTATCAGTAACAAATCCTATGGTTGTAGACAAGGAAATAAAATATTATTTCTTCTTTCTTCTTTACAAAATTTTGTATTGAAGTGCATACCATTACAACTTGTAACTAAGTGATTTCCATGTACAGAAAAACTGAGTATCATTTGTCTCATTTAAAAATAATTGTAACTTTAAAATCCTCCGTCTCAAAACATAATTGATTTGTTATCTATCATTTATGGCACAAGAATATCTGTTATGATGCATTCTTAAAGTTTGTAGGAATTTGCCAAAATCTATGTTTCCCAAGTTGGGGTGTATTTGGTGGAGTGGGGAGGAGAAGGCATGAACAGGGAAATGATCAAAGGGATGCTTCCTGAGGGGCCTAGAACCCTGAGTTTTAAGGTAGAATAGTCTCATGAAAAGGCAAAAGGCCTGTAAACTGTGTCACTTGTCTCTGCATGTTGGAGGAATAGGTTTGTTACTTTCTTAAAAGAATTGAAACTACAATAGCAATTCTGACATCTTGTCACATTTATTTAAATCAATAGTCTACCACTAGTTTAGAATATATTTGGATCCAGAGCCAATTAGACATGGAGATAAACTGAATCAAGCAGAGGGGTGAAGAACAGTCTAAGGTAGCAACTCAACTGAAATTTTAAAAATGCCTAATCCAAGGCATTGTACTAAGTGCTGGCAATAGAAATAAAATCAATAAGGTTCTTGCCTGTGAGGAGATTTTACACAAATAACCATGATTAAGTTAAAATATGATAAACACACAGAAGAGGTCAAACAGGCAAGATGATGAAGATGATGATAGTTAACATTATATAGTACTTACTATGTGCCAGACACTATGCTAAGCACTTTAAAAATATCTCATTTGATCTTCACAACAATCCCCATTTTACAGATGAGAAAACCGAGGCAAACTAAGGTTAAGCGACTTGCCCAAGGTCACAAAGTCAGTAAGTGGGAGGTCACATTTGAATTCAGGTCTTCATGACTCCAGGACCATTAATCTATCTAACTGTGCCACCTATTAATCAAAGTCAGGCACACCAACAGCTCTATAGTTTTAAAATTCCAATTTGGTGTACTTAATTTAGACTAAAGCTCCAGGCCAGGGATTCTTAACTTGGGGTCTAGAAGCTTTTAAAATGTTTATTGTGATAAGTGTATTTCAGTATAACTGGTTTCCCTTATAGTCTTTATTTTAGGCATTTAAAAACATATTCTGGGAAGAAGCTCACAGTTTTCACTACATTGCCAAAGGGGTCCAGGACACAAAAAAGTGAAAATCCCTGCTCTAAGGTTATAATATTTAAGAAATAGCACAAACTCGGGCACATGGTATCATACAGTATTTCAAATAGTAATTGCTGTAAATCATTCCAAGCCTACAGTGGTTAAGATGCATGCCAGTGCAGTGTACGGTGGCTAGTCTTGGAATGAGGCAGACTTTGGGTCAAGGCTTGCCTTCTGACATATATTAGTTTGTGCTCATGGGCAGATAACTTAGCCTTTCAGTGGTCCTAATCAATTCTTTCAGATTCTAAGTGGAAGACAAACTGTCCATCACTATGTATTTGTAAGAAGGAGTTTCCAAACCAGCAATGCTGCATGAGGAGGAACTCAAAGGTATGAGAGCTCCACCCTGTTCCCCTCACCCTCCAAAGAACAACTTAGCCTTGAGAGAATGATTTAGCTGGTAGCATGGTTTGGTACAAACGACATGGGGCCTTTGGAATCAGAGGATGGGTAGAACCATAGCTCTCACATATATTTGCTGTCTGACTCTGGGTGAGTTACAGCCTCAGTTTCCTTGTCTCACAAATAGGGATGATATATCATCTATTTCATTGGAAAATGTTTGTAAAACTTAAATTATTACAGAAATATTATTAGCTGCTTAGGCTAGAAAACTGAGCTTGATATGTGGTTTGATATCCTCCTGAAGTATAAAATCCTGATTTTTTTTTAGCAGCTGATAATTCCCTTCTATTCTTAAGGGTCTTATATTTTCCCCAATCCTTAGTACTAGCACTAGAGGCCAAAGGTAGGAAAAAAGCTAAAAATCAAACTAAGACTCTAGTAAAGAAAAGTTTAGTGGAAAAGAAGTGGTTGAAACTAGTTTTTAGTTATCTATGGTTTTTAATCGTTCATATCATGTTCCTGACAATTGACTGGCTCTGGGGTGGGGAACCTGCAGCCTCAAGGCCACATGTGGCCTTCTAGGTTCTTGGGTTTATCTTTTGACTGAGTCCAAGTTTTACAGAACAAGTCCTTTGATTAAGAGAATTTGTTCAGTCAAGTCTGGATTCAGTCAAAGGGCCACACTTGAGGACCTAGAGGGCCACATGTGGCTTTAAGGCTGCAGGTTCCCCACCCTTAAGGATCTGAGAAGAATGCTAGTCAATGCATAACACACAGATGTATGTGGTTTAAGACAATCCTATAGCTCTGCCTCTGCTTTTAACAATATCAATTTCCGTGTGTATAGTGCTTTAGAATTACCAAAAATACAATCTTAAGGTAAACATTTAACCACAAGATATTTTATAATCATTAATTCTAGATAAAAACTTGGAAAGAGCTTAAAGCAGCTAGGCAGTTAGTTCACACATCTAGACCTGAAAGAGACATCAGAAGCCAATTGGACAGTAGTCCAATCCTCCCATTTTATGAAGACACTGAGGGCCAAAGAGGGTAAGTGACTTGCTCAAGGTCACCCAGGTAGTAATTACCAGAGGCATTAGTTGAACCTATTTCCTATGAATTCAGCCATTTGTCCTCTGAGTCCAGAGCTTTTTCTACCATTGCGCTCTGCCTCCCAGAAGATCTCTCCAACACTTCAATGCATTCTGTGTTGCCGCTGCTGGAATTCATGTAGTCTTCATTTTACAGATGGGGAAAGTGAGGCCCAGGAAATGATGTGACTTGCTTACCTTGACAGAGGTGACAAGAGCCAAAGCCTGGATTTGAATCCATGTTCTCCAATTCCAAATCTCCTTCTACGGCCCCATATTGTCTCCCATATAAGAACTCCACGACACCAAGAGAATCATAAGATTGGAGCTTTAGGGCTGGAAGGGGCTTTAAAGGTTAGAGTCCAATCCTCTCCACTTTACAGCAGAGCAAACTAAGGTATTTCCACTGACTGTCCCCTATGATTAGAATTCTCTCCTCCTAGGCTATGACTCTTGGCTTTCCTGGTTTCCTTCTTCAAGGCTCAGTTAAAATCCCACCTTCTGCAAGAAGCCTTTTCTGGTCCCCTTTAATGCTAGTGTCTTCCTTCTGAGATTATTTTTATTTTATCTTGTACACAACCCATTTGTACACAGTCATTTGCAAACTTTCTCCTCTGTTAGACTGTGAGCTCCTTTAGAGACTGGATTTTTTATGGGGGGGAGGGATACTGGGAAGGAGTTCTGAGTATTTTTTGTTGTTTTTGGTATGCCCAGTACTTAGACAGTGATGGCAATAGGAGGTGTTTAATAAATGCTTGTTGACCTGACTGAGGCCTAGAGTGGTGGTGGCTCCTCCAGAAATTCTTTAAGCATTGGCACAGATTATCAGTCTTCAGTGGCTTAGGTCATGCCTCCAAGAGGAGCCAATAAGAGTTGATCAGTTGAAGGCTTACTCAGTAGAAATCCCAGATAGCTGCTACCAGCTAAATTACTGGAGGCATTTCCCCTCACCTGCACCCCAATAAGAGCACCAGGACATTCAAAAGAAGTCTTTCTAAGGAAGAAGGTTTAGAAAACAAGGGGAAAGTCCTAGTTTTAGTTCTGCCTAGGTTAGGTGGCAATTCAACAAACATTTATTAAGGTTCTACTAGGTGCCATACAGGCAATTTACAAAACTGGGCACTGGTAATATAAAACACACACCCCTTAAGAGCAAAGACTGTTTCATTTTTGTCTTTGTATGCCCAATGCCGAGCCCATAGCAGGCACTTAATATACACTTACTGAATGAATGTCCGAATACATACTTTTTCCTACTCCATATAAGCTATGCCCAAATTTTCATAAAAAAGGTATTGCCCAAGAGCTATTCCTAGCCTTTTTCTGGACCCCAAACCCCAAAGGGCTTTTACTTTGAAGTGTCCTTGCACTTGAAATGTAGTGGGAGAGTCAGGAAACACTGGATGGAGATTGAATCGAGTTACTCCTGCTTTGGAGAATCTGGATCAGTTAGCCACTTAATTGAAAGTAGCCTTATGTCCAGAAAATCATGAACTTAACCAAACTCATGTTCTTGAAAAATATACAAAAGAGGGCTTCTCTTAACGTGAGTTAACCAGTAATATTTTCCAGTTTTTGCTCTAAGTATCAGACCTTCAGGATATATGTATATATGTATGTTTGTGTGTGTATGTATATATGTGTATATATAGTCTCACCCCCTTTCCCCAATAAATACCATTTGTTCCTTTCGTCACTACTATAACAATAAAATAGATAAGTGTGTGTATACATTTATAGAATCAATCTCCAATTGTCTGCTTTGTTCCCACCCCACCCTCCAAAACTTCCAATGATCTTTTAAGAATCCTGGGTCCCATAGCTTCTAACTATTCTGCGAATATAATCATCAGCCCAGATGAAATGTAACTAGGTAAGTAAGACGGCCGCAAAACCATCCTATGATGTATCCTAAAGCCTAATAATAATGTTTTCTTTCATTACCGCAAAAGGGGGATCCCCTCATTGAGGCTGATAGGAGAACAGCATAACCCTGGATTTATGTGTTCACAAGAAAGCTCCTTCACTCACGATCAAAGGATCTGGCAACAGGTGGTTGCAACTCAGATATTTTAACCTGTAAGATGTTTGGCTAGTCAAGCCTCACAGAAGAGCCTCCGTTCCAAAAATAATGCTGCTGTTTAAAAAGTGCCCCAACCCAAGAGCAGTGAACATTAATTTTGCTCTGTGAAAATAAACAAGAGGAAGACCTAGAATATAAGGATTTTGTCTGCTTTAAAAAAATATCCTATTTCCTTTTAGTTTAAGGGAAATATTCATAACCTTAATCTCCTCAAAAGAAAAATAGGGGGGTTGGGGGGGGCGGGAGGACTCTAGGACTTCCACTAAACGCTGACAGCCAGCGGAGGCGCTGTAATAACCTACTAGAAACAGAAAGAACGCGACCTACCTTCCCGGAGAGCCCAGCCCAGGAAGGCGTTTTCCCAACTCATCAATAATTCGTTCCCTCCCGAAGGAAGCGGCTGCTGCTGCTGCTGTTGCTGCGGGCATCAGAGATCAAAAGTCTTGTGCATTTAACGTCTCCCCCCACCCCCCCCCCCCAAAAAAAAAGAAAGAAAAAGAAAAAGATCGCGTTTGCCCCACCTTCGGCCAGTTCCAGTGAAATAATGTTAGGCTTAAAAAAAAAAAAAGCAATGTCGATGTAAAAGTTAACTCCGAGGTTCAGGGTGAGAAAAATACAGGAGGAGGGTAAAACACTGGGGTAGGGAAAGGACCGCGGGAGGAAGAGAACCTGAGTCGGTGTGGCCGTTTACACTGAGAATTCAATCCTTTCAATGTTACTACTCCAAAGAACATAGACAACAACAGCGTTCCATTTAAAGATACAGGACATTCCACTTAAAGATACCGGGCGACTCCAAGGGAGCGGGAGACGTCCCTGCAGAGAAGCCACGAAATATGGGTTCCTTATTCACCCTCTCCGGCCCCTAAGCCGCCCCCCAAAGAAAGACCAGGCGGAGGCGGCCAAGCTCTGGATCGGTCACTCTACTATCAGTCATCTCGTTTGCAAACTAGTCCTGTGGTGCGGGTTCGGAGATGGCGCAAGACTTAATATTTTACCTTTATTTTCTCCCCTCCCCAGTGACAACAGCCACAGTGACAAAATGGCAGCTCTCTGCGCTGGCAGTCATGTTCCACACACACGCAGAGCGCAGTGAAAGCGCCCCTAGAGCCTTCGCTGCAATTCCGGAGCAACCTTCTCCCACCTCCCCCCAAGAACCATAAAGTACACCTCTCTTGTTAACCTCAGAGCGGAGGAGGAGAGGGGTGCTGGCCGTTTGAACACCTCGGGCTCCAAAACTGCCCCGGAGAAGGAATATTGACTATTTTAAAGAGCTCAGGTTCACGGCTATCAGATTGTCTCGCTCAGCCGCCCTCCCTAAAAGACATACGCACACCCTTGTCCCACATCTCCCTCCCCGAGTATCGCACAGATCCTCATGGAGACAGTCGCCTTCATTTCAAACCCAGCATTTTTCTTTTGCAGCTCGATGGGGGAGGGGGGGGCGGGACGGGAGAAACCCAGGAAAAAATGGCTGCTCGTCCTATTTCAGCTTCAACGCGGTGTTGCCAGCCCCCGGGACAAAGTTGAGAAAGGATTTGGAGGTGTGTACAGGGGGGCTAGGGAAAGGGGAGGTTTTGGGGGGCGCTGGGGGCGCTCTCTCGAATCCTTTCGGAAAGAAAGCAAAAATACACGCACCCACTTCTCTCCTCTCCTTCCCAACCCCCTTTGTCTCTTATTACCCTGTTTTCTTACCAAACAACAAGCAAACTGCCCCCCTCCTCCCCCACTAATGCCCAACCACTCCCCATTGGAGTGAAGCGGGGATCTGGGGAAAAAAGAATACGAAGGGTAGGGGGTGGGGGGAGGGAGGACGCGTGTGAAATATCGTTTAGTATGCGCGTCGTATTCCCCTCCCCCCTCAACATAAGACACGAAGACTTTGTGAAGTTTAAAGAGCGGGTTCGATTCGCTCCCCAATCTCTCTTCTATTAGGTTAAGAATGTTTTTAGAACCCACCACTTGATCCACATCATCGCCCAACGCTGGCCTCAGCCCTTCCCTCCGCCCCCCCACCCCCCACCGGGGAACACAGCTCTAGGTCTTCTCTACGGCTGGGTGGGGGTCGTTAAAGTAGGCGGCCAGACCAGTCTTCCTGCAGACTACACGCGGCACCCCCCCCAACCTCATCCCCTAAACCTTACAGCAGTTATCCACAGATGTGATATGAAAACATTACAAAATATTTATAGTAATTCTCCCTTTTCGATGAGCACCCCCTCACCTAACAAACCATAAAACACGCAAATAAGAGTGTACACAACTGCGTTATGGCAGTGTGGGCACAGGACAAATCTTGGTTTCAAAAGTCAAACCGAGGTTTAGGGGAGAAATTATGGGAGGAGAAGTGGAGGAAGGGAGGAGAGAAGGGAGGAAATGGGTGGAAAGGTTCCATCTTCCCCAAGGATTAGTCTCTACTGGGGCGGGCGGAGGGGGTGGTGGTGTTGGGGTCCGCTTATAACGCTTTCAAAGTTGTCTACGCGCCCAGTCTACGAAACCCATCGTCTCCCGGGTTTCAGCGATAACCTCGTCTCTTCCCGCCCTGCGCCCCTTCGAAAGGGAAATTGGGCGAGACGACCATAACCCCGGTCCTTGTATTTTTGAAGTATAAACAACCTCAATCTTCTCCAAAGAGGGGGTATAAACTAAGTCGATACAGCAAGAATGATCGTGGTAATTAGTGCATACACTCCACCTTCCCCTTTTCTAGGGTGTGTGTTTTGCAAGATGCTCTCTCGTTTCCCATCCATTTAAGTTTCTTCCGTCAGTGCTACCGCCGCTGCCCAATCAATAAAAGCGAAGGGAGGTAAGCTCCGATCCCAGAGATACAGGTTTTCTGGTGCTCGCATAAATCTGGACACAGCCAATACCCACCACCGCCACCAGCCATGGACTGCTTGCGTCCTGACAAACTTTCTTGTTCTCGTTTATTCAGCCAGGCGCCCAACAGCTGCCTAAGTGCTAACCGCGGAGGAAAAAAAAACCGGGGTGGAATGCTCGTTTTAGGGGGCAAAAAGCCCTTCACCTTTGTGGAGGGCAGGGTTTGCGGGGCACTGGAGTGAGAAGGGGGACACATTGCCTTTTACTAACTTGAAATCGCTTTCAAGGGGGGGGGGGAGGCGCGGTGATTTCAAACGTCTTCTCCCTTTAAAAAAAATCCCCTTTTAATTTTTTTTTGGGGGGGGTGGAGGAGGAGAAGAAGAATCCTCAGCATCTGGAGGGAAGGTGAGATAGAGTGAGGGAGAAAGAGGAGAAAGAGGAAGGGAGACAGAGAAAGGGAGGGAGGGAGGGGGAGAGAGAGAAAGGGCGCGTTCACGAACACTACAAAGTTACAAATATGGCTCCCCCGTCTCTCGCCTGATCACTGCAAAGAAATGAAGACGCACTTTAAACTCGAACCATTCCCAACTCCACTGCATCCTCTCTCCTCACACTCTCTTCCCTGGGGGGGTACTTAGCCCAAATATATCGGGAACTAAACCCGACTCAAGAAGCACAAAACTTATTGTGTGCTGTGTGCATGGGAAGGGAGGGGGTACGGGGTGGGGGGGGATTTTCTCTCCCTTTCTTTCTTTCTTTTCTTTCTTCTTTCTTTCTTTCTTTTCTTCTTTTTTCTGGGGGGAGTGTTAAATTCTGAAGGCAGACCCTTCTTCCTCCCCCCTCCCCTCCTCCTTCATTTATCTTTCATCCAGACACCGACTCATTGGAGCAGCGGGCTCGTAATGTGTTATTTTTTCCCTCATTCTCTCAGACCATAACGCGTGCGCCTTCTGGCCCCCCAATGGGGTGTGCACACATACACACACACTCACACACACACATATACACACACACAGACACAGACACACACATACACAGGTAGTCACACACCAAGGGCAGCGGCGGCAGCGGCAATAGCAGCCGGAACATGCATGGCCATTGCAACCCCCACAACCTTGCAATTCATTTGCAGACAGGCTTCCCAGCCTACCCCACCCCCCCGCGCCAAAAAATAAAAATAAAAAATACACCACCACTACCCCCCCAAAAAAAGTGGAAATACATATAGCTATTTTTGGCAAATGCTCACATCGGAGGGCGTCCTGTTCCGCAGCTCTAAATGAATCCGTTTCTCCATTTCCATCTCTCGCTCCCTCTTTGCAGAAGTCTCCCGCTTGGGCGGTATTCAATCAATAAACCCCGAACCCACGGCAGCGCGTTTTAGGACTTTGAAGGCTCAACCAGCTCCGCTCGGTTCTCGAGCCCCCAGCACCCGCGGCGCACACTAACCTGATCGCCGCGGAGGCGGGTTCTGTGGGCCCCCTCGGCGGAGCGACGGCGGCCCTGACCAATCATTAAGCAGGGCTTCCCGGCGTTGGCCAATAAAGACGCCGGCGGCGGAGGCCAAGACCAATAGGCGAACGGCGGAGCGGGCGGAGGGGGGGGTACTGCTCTCGGGTTGTGGTGTTGGAGACGGACCCCTTAGATTTCGGGGCGGCTGGAAAGAGCTGCGGCCGTTCGGCGGCAAAGTAGGGGGGAAAAAAAGGTGACGGTACCTCGAGGTGCCGAACCGCCATGACTAGCCGCCGCCGCCTCGGCGTTATTCCCGGGGGCGGGGCCGCAGGTGCGTTATGTCGGGGGGGGGGCGGGCGGCTTCCGCGTTGTGCCGGGGGAGGAGAGGGGGACGGATAACGGGGTGGGGGGCCAACACCGCGGGCTCTGGGACAAGGCCTGAGGAGGGCTTGGCGCGGAGCCGGGGGTCAGGCCCTCCAGTCCGCGCGGTCGCAGCGGGGCGGGGCAGGGCGGGCGAGCATCCTCCGGGGCTGCCCCCACCCCCCACTCTGCAGCCGCGCCGCGCGTGGGAAGAAGGGTGGGCGAGCCTCAAAAGGATCCGGAGTGGCGAGGGAGGACCGGGTATTCGGGGAGGGGAAGGATGTTTGTGGTTTGTCCCACCGTCCATCCCTCCATCCTCCCTCCCCCCGCTTCCTGCCCAGCCCCCCCCCCCAAGGAATTCCACTGCCCACCGCCTCCCCCCAACGTCCCATCCCCATCCCGCGGCTCAGCCATGCCCCGCACTCGTCCCCCGGGTGCCAGAGCCAAATGTAGTTCACCCTTTCCCTTCCCACCCTTCCAAATAAATAACAATTACCCTGTTGCTCCGGGGTGTTCCACGGGTGCTAGATGAACTTCTGGCGTAGCTATCAATACCCTCTCCATGGTATTTCTAAGGCTGTCAGAGAAAGATCTGCCTCGCTAGGGAGAACTCCAGAGGGAGATGCTTCCCCTTTCCTTCCCTCCCCTCCCCCCAATAAATATATGGGTGGATAAAGGAATGGGACCTTGGATGAAATAAATGATGCCACTCTTTTTTTAAAGGAGGAGGGAAAATAGAGTTGAGAGAGGTGATTCTAATAAGCTTTCTTCAGAGACCCCCCCCCCCCAGCCTTAAGACACCCTCTGGCCTTTTAGCCTGAGGGAGAGTGAAAAGTATTACAAACATATTTCCAAGACTTGGTTCATGACTTTATCTTTTGATTTTTATCAGTGACTACTTATTTGATTTAATTTAGATTACTGAGGAGCTCAAACTTGGAGAGCTTTCTTCCAAGTTTACATACTAGTTTGATAGGGGAGACCTTGGAGACCTGCATCTTGCCAAACACCCTAAATACTCCTTTACTTCCATAACTGTTCATCAGTGAAAGTGAGTAATAGGTGTCAGTTCAGCAGCGTTACATGGGTCATTCTTGTTCTTTGCTTTGGTTAAAGTTTAGAGGCATAGACTCATTTTGTGAGTGGGGAATGGCCCTTAGAGAAGATCTTTTCCAGCCCCCACATTTTGTAGTGAGAAAACTGGTCCAGAGAGGTTGTAACTTGCTGAAGGTCAGGCAGCAAATTAGTGGTAGAGCCTGAGACTAACCTGACTTTCCAGTTATAGGATTGTAGAATTTCAAGCAGGGTGGCACCTTCGAGATCATTTAGGCCAACCCCCTCATTTTACAAATAAGGAAACTGAGGCCTGGAGAGATTAAGTGATTTGCCCAAGTCCAAGGCCCTTTGTACTGTGCCATACTTTGTGCAATGTACCTATTTCCTCATCACCAAAAATATCAATGACAGCTTTTCTGCCAGATCTGTTGTATGAGTTTTGGTGGGGAGGGTGGTAGGGAGCAGACTTGATGTATATACAATAAATGTGAAATATTGTTTCATAATTTTCCAATACAGTTTCAATTTTTTTTACATGTAAAAAATTCTTTCAGTGGAAGAGGGAATCAAAAGGGACAGGAAATAAACAGTACACATTTATATAAACAAATAGAATATATACACTGGGGAGAGAACTCTAGTCACCATAGGATATTAAGCTGATGGATTACAGATATAGGCCTCTCACTAGAAAATGGCACAGGGCATTATTAACAGAAACATATTTGCTTTAGTTAGTTCTCATTTTCTGATGAAATACCAAGTAATAAATGAAACATAAAAGGGTGAAATAATATTTAAATTTTGACTAGCAAGGAAATAAAGAATAAAGAGTATAAGTAAAGATGTTACCTTTCCAACTGTGCCTATATTTTTCATAGCAGGTTAGTTTAACTTTTTTTCTATCATTGGATAGTATGTGTTCAGGGGCAAGATGCCTATCTTTATAATCTGACTTCAGCCTTGTTAACCTTCGAAACAAATATATTTCTATAATCAAATTATTTATGTCAGTAGTTCTTTGATGTGAGTATTCTCTCTATGACTACATAGATAGATTTTGAGAATTGCTGTGGTTGAAAAATCATCACCCTTCAACCAGCTTCCTGATGATGAGCTTCTTTCCTTGTCCTTGCAAGATGGACAAACACATCCATCCTTAGGCTTTTGCAGCTTTGTTAGGATCTTCTAGCCCTTTTGCTCTGGTCTTTGAGAACTTGAGGCACCACTAATCCCATCACTGTAATAAGGAAATCAAAAATTATCTTTTTTTTTCCTCTTAATGTGCTGTGGGGTTTTGTGTATGTGTGTTTTGCAGAAAAAATATGGCCTGGAGATAGCAATCTACCTAGTTTGCCCGTGACTCAGTTGCTACTTAAGGATATATCAAATGTATTAAGAATGTATCAAAACAAACCTCAGAAAAACTTATCCAAGAACACTTTGATTCAACATAATATGTGGTAACTGTGTAACACAGCAGCATAGAAGTTACATGGTTTTAATAAAAGGATCTTTTGCTGCAAATCCCAGGGGTCAACTAATGATTTTAAGACACAGAAATAATTAAACAATTTAAAATTGTTTCAGCAAAAACAAAACCTTAGCAGATATTCATATTCAGTATGTGTGTATGTATTATCATACTCAGTGGAGCTAGTACTATAAATACATAACTGTTTTGATAATAAATTCACATCTCCAAGTAACTAAATTTATTTCTGAGCTGAGGAATATAATATAACCTGTATTGCAGAAGAGGGAAAGTGTTCTTTTGCCACCAGAATAGCCATTATTACCTGGCCAATCAGGTTTTGAAACTGTATAGATGAGCCCCAATCAGTTTCTCCAAGTAGAGGGGAATTGAATATTTTATGTAAGTACTAGAAATAGTAGGATAAAACAGCCTCCTGCTACACAGAGTATATGTGAAATATGAATGTGTGTGTATAAATATTTGATATATATCATATAATGTGTGTATATATATCTACTAATATATATGCTACACAGATTATATGTGAAATGTGAATGTATATATGTTGTATATCATATATAACGTATATGTAAAAACATGAAAATAACCCTTCCTTCGGAGAGTTGGAGAAGAAGAGGTTGATGAAAAGACCCAGTCCCATTTTGTAGAAGCATATTTGTTTCATCCATTTTCATAGTAGATTTTACATAGGAGCTTAGAATATCATTCTTTCTCTTTTCTACTAGATAAGAAGCATCACACTACATTCATACTTCAGAATAACCACTAAACATTGAAGTAATCTGAACAGTAGAATCTATAGTAATAGCTTACATTTTACATAGTACATTATGGTTTTCAAAATGATTTGCCTACATATTAATTCACTAGAATTGCCCAACAGCACTCAGAAGTAGGTATTTCAAGTATTATCCCCATTTTATAGAGGAGAAAACTGAGAATAGAAAGTGTTTGTGACTTAACCAAGCTCTGACAGTTAAGTGGCAGAGCCAGACTTAAACCTATCTCCAGACATCGAGTTCAGTGCTTTTCCCACTATATCACCACTACCCCCGCAACTGCCCTTTGATCCCAGACCATTCTAGAAGGTATTTGTATTTTTCCTGTAGAGATTTAAAAAAAGATGTTTTCTTACTCTGTTTTGGAATTATTTTAATTTTTGCAAAATGCCTCCTATCTAGCTTGAATCTCTTACCTATTAGCAATAATCTCATCTGATATTACTATATAGCATTTCACTGGTTGCAAGGCATTTTCCTCTCAACCACTCTGTACAGTAGGTAATACAAATATTATTATCCCCTTTTTGCAGATGAAGAAATTGACTTAGGTGAAATGACTTACAGGAAATTAGATCAGGCCTGCACAACGTGGGGCTTACCAAAGGATTTTGGATGGCCCTTGAAAAATGTAGGATTGCCACTGTGTAGTCTTCTATTTGTCACATGACCCGAGGCAACCAACCATCGTCAGTCTGTCTCTGGTCTAACCTATCTTCGTCCTGAAGAAGTTTAGGCTATTTTAATTTTGGCCCCTACCTACTGCCAAGTTGTGCAGGTCTGACTTAAACAGTAAATGTCCAAAGCAGTTTTGACCTGGCCTCAGTTTTCTTATCTGTAAAATAAGGGAATTGGATTAGATCATTTTAGAGGACCCTTCCCATCATCCTTTGACTAGCTCATTTGCTCTTTTGAGTGTAAGTGAAGATTAAAAAGTTAGCATCCTCCTCATGAGTACTCATAATAATTAGAAGATGGAGCTTAATTTTTCTTCCGACTGAATAATGTACACACTAAAACCTGTCCACTGCTTTGGGAAACATGGTACAGTTCTGGTCCCTGGAATTAAAAGACAGTTATTACAGCAAAGTATCAGTGTGATTGTTTTCCTTATAGTATGTATTTTAAATAGTTTTTAGGAGTGTAGATTATTCCTTTAAAGTCTAATGTTAACCAACACATTAAATTAAAGTGATATTTGAATAAAAATGTGTTGAAATTATATGTAAAATGTTTACTTTTAAAAATTGCCTTTGGCTTTAAAAAGGATTTGATTGTACTTTTCCAAAGATTAGAGGTTACTACCTATCAATTTTATGTATTTACTTAATATATATTTAAATATATTTAAAAGGCAAGGGAAGAGAAGTATTTTTTTTGGAGGGAGGGAGGCAGGGCAATTGGGGTTAAGTGACTTGCTCAAGGTCACACAGCAAGTGTATCAAGTGTCTGAGTACAGATTTGAACTCAAGTCCTCCTGACTCCAGGGCCATTGCTCTACTTGCTACACCCTCTAGCTGCCTCATATTTATTTATTTAGAGGTATTTTGAACTTAAGCACTTGTGTTGATATTTAAATTCCCTGCTTGATATACATGCGTCAGAATCATCACATGAAAATGTTATTACGTATGTCATTCTTAAAAGCAATAAAAAGTTAAGTGCTCTAGCTTTTAAAGATGTCTTACTATTTCAAAAATAAGAAAATTCAAATATTTATCCTCCATTTGGAATTACTATTTAAGAGAATTATATTAAAAATAAGCATTAGAAAACCAGCTTAGTTATTAAGTTGTTATACATAGTTATTAAGGAAAATTTGAAGTAAACAGCAGTCACAATGAACCTATGTTTCATCTTCAACAGAATAACCTAAGATGTAAGAAAGCATTTTTCAAAAGCAGTAAAAGATTTGTATGTTTGTGTTTTAGAGCAAGAATAAATGTTTTAGAAACAAATAATGGAACAATGTTTGAAAAAAGAATGTATAGGCTACCTGGGTGCAATTGAAGAAGACACTTGAAAGAGCATACAAAGAAAAAACCTCATTCATTCAGACTACAAATGTGAGTATGATAATTCAGCCTGGGTCAAAGTTAACCTTTTCATAGTCTCAGAACAAAACATTTATTAGATGAATGAATTGCTTAAATGAAATTATAAAGGACATAAATTACAAAAGAAACATCCCTACTTAATGAAACAGGGCCCTCAGAACCTCTATTTGGTAACAACACCAAATTAACAGTTTGGTACTCTATATTGTATGTACTTGAAAGTAGTAAAACTGCATTCAAAAGTTTTCTAGATTCCACTTTCAACTAATTTAGACTAATTTTCATGTAATTGAATCTTTTGTAAAAGGTGAGACCTCTGAAAATAGGGTATCTGGAAATATTGAAACCTAGTAGTAATTCACGGCGGCAGAGATGTAATGTTTTAAACTCTGTCATGAGTGACCATACCAAAGGAATGAACTCTGCTGCATTAGACTAGGCCTTCAAGTGAAAATGTCAAAGAACTACAACTTTGACCCTTATAGACTGCTTGCAATAACCTGGGCCAAGAATTTACTTCTAATGGTAAAAAAAAAAAAAATATGGCATTTCTGATCAGTGAATTTTTAAAATATATTTAAAAGACAAATAAGTGTGACAAATATGCCATACTAAAAATCTGCTGATAGCTTATGATTCTCTATTCTAATGGAGAGAATTAGTAGCATGGATAATCCTTAACAGTAAGCAAGCCAAACAATAATTTCTATTTGGCTTTGGGAACATTACTGTCTTGGGCTATCTATGTGTCTGATATTCCAAGTCTTCACAATGATTCAAACTAAGGAAACAGTATGATAAAGGTCTGTCTATAGGACCTTATACTCAGCTCAACTCCTTTCCTTCCCCACTCTCTGTTGGGAATAGATTACATCACCTCTCAGACTAACACAAAGAGCTAACTTAAAAGCAGAGTTGACCTCTGAGCTAACTTGTTCATTCACACCTTCTCTGGAGTAGAGATATAATTGATTTGGCTTAAAAGGCCTCCTCTTACGTCCCTTTCTAGTCTATAGTAAACAAGGATATTGTATATGCCAACAAAGTGCTTAACTAAGCTGAGTAGATGATATGAAAATTTGAGAGTAAGAATTAACATGGGATAATCCACAGTGGAGAGATATGATTGTAAACTATAAAGGTTAATCCTAAAATATAAAATCAAAAAATAGGACTCATTTTATACTTTTTTTTTAAAGTAGAGGAGAATGAAGGGATCTCTAGAAACCTAATGATACATGATAGTGAGGAACAGTAATGGATTGTCACTAATGGGTTGGTGAACACTGCTCTGTAGACATTTTAAACCCTCTAAACAGAAGAGTACACTGTTAGGTAAAAGGGGAAGATGTAGGTAGTAAAGACACTTGGTTTATTGATATATATGGTACTGTGCAAAAGGGAAGAAGAGTGATTCAAGTCAGGATATTGCCTTTTTCAAGGACAGTTTCTAAGAAAAAAATGCTGGCAGTAAAAGAAAAGTGAAAGTCACAGGTACATCAGTGATCCTAATTCCAAGGACTAGAAGGGCAGTATCAACAATTCAAAAGATTTCTGAAATAACTGCATAAAGGAAATGTATTGTCATCTTTTACATAATTCTGGGCCAATAAAATTCCATTTGGGAGGCTTCACCTGGGAAAAGCAGTTATCATGTTATACTAACCACCAAAGAGATGGTTCTAAAATTCAGATGTAACTATTCCACCTCCCTCTTCAATAAAATCCAGTAGCTCCCTAGAGATAATAGGCATGTTTGGCATTTAAAGTACTTTATAACCTGGCCTCTTCCTATCTTTCCAGTCTTACACATTATTTCCCTCCATGCATTCTATAATCTAGTATACTGGTCTATCTCCATTCTCCAGGCTTTTGAACTAATCTCTGCCTTTTGGAATCCCTGGTTTTTTTTCAAGACTCAGCTCAAGTACCACCTTCTGCAGAAGCCCTTTCCTGCTCCTCTTAGCTGCTGGTTCCTTGCCATCTAAGGTTCCCTGGTATCTCCTTTCTGTGTATCTTGTATATACCCATATTTGTACATTTTGTCTCTCTGGGTAGAATGTTAGCCCTTTGGGACCAGGGGTATTTTTTTCACTTTGTATCCCTCTCACCAGACCCATCTATAGTCAAGACATTAATGCCTCCAAAGCAAAATATAATTTTTTTTTGGCTTGCTTGCTGTTAAGGATTATCCATGCTGCCAATTCTCTCCATCAGGATAGAGAATCACAAACTATCACTAGATTTTTAGTATGGCATATGGGGTCAGTAAAATGGCATTTGAGAGATCTTACCTGGGAAAAGCTGGTAATATCATGTTATGATGACAATTTCCCTTAATTTCATCAATGACTTGGGACCTGGGTGCTAGTGCTAGCTCTCTTACCTGTCAGCATTATGATTTGAGGTGAGTTACTTCAAAGGTGTAAAATAAAGGGCTTGGAATACGCCATTTGTAATATCTAGCTCTAATGTTCTTTGATTCTGGGTTGATCTACATATAGTTATGCCATTAAAAGAATTCAACTTGTCTTCATTCTGTCTTGACAAATATTAAGGCCTGCTTTGAATGAATGGAAATGTTTCATAAAGGACTTACTTCAGCAAGACAGGGGCAGAATTAATATTCATCAATAAACAAATGCACTTGATCAAATATTTTTTAAGGAAAATGCTTCATGTTTTAAATGTTAACATTTGACATGTCTTTTTTAAGCCACGAGAATCCTCAATTTCTGTTCATGCATGCTTTGAATAGATTGTTATTCCTCCTTTTTTTCTCACAATCCATAACATTCAAGTGGTACCACAAAACTAATATAAGCCTCCATGTATTTTTTAAAAAGCATAGGTAAATGAAGAAAAGATGAGAGGTTGCTTCTAAACATTTTTTTTTGGTTTAAGTAACTTTCTTCTTTAAATGAAAGTCAAATGGCAATAGATGTGGCTATTGTTAAGTGATGGCTTTATTCCTACTGTAAACACTAACAGAATAGAAACAAAAGATTTCTGATTTCTAGAACTGTTTTCAAACCATTCCAATAAAAGTTGATTTTCAGTATAAAATCTTACTTTAAGCATCTACCCAAAAATTGCATTTTGAGTTGTCTTTTATAATTCATATTTGGAAGGGTGAACTGAAAAAAGGCATTTTTGAAGTGCCTACTATGTGACAGGCACTGTGCTAAGCCCTTTAAAAATATTATCTTTTGATCCTCACAACAACCCTCTGAGAGTTGGAGATCTAGGAATAAAAAAAAATTCCCAAGCTTAATAGTAATATCACATCCTTTTGCTATTAAGCAACAGTCTCCTCTCTCTAAACTTTTTCATTTCTTCTCTAATTATGGATCACTTCAACAATTTAATTTTTATTTGTTAATTAGGAAAAATATTACTACTTTAAGGAGTTCCTTTTGCTATTGTTGATGGTGGTGGTGTTGAAAGGGTCCTTGCATGTGAAAACTACATTTTTCTTCTTTTATATACTAGAAATATTCTTGAAAGTGTGGAAGCTTTGTTTTATTGGTTTATGAGCTATTTCATGGAAAAGCATGCTAATTGAAGGCAAACCTATAAGAATATAGGATGATCAAGTTTGGCTATTCAATTCAGGGAGTGTTTTTAAAGAGCTTACCATGGGTCAGACACTGGTAGGTCCTGGCAATACAAAGCTGAGATAGTCCCGGCCCTCAAGGAGCTTATATTCTGTCAGGAAAAACAACATATACATAGATAAGTAAATACAGAATACATGCAAAGTATAGAAGGGCAGCACTAATACCTGGGAGAATCAGAGAAGGCCTCTTGTAGAAAGGGGTAGTAGCTAAGTGGTGCCTTACTGATGGGCCTGGTGTCAGGAAGGCCTGAGTTCAAATCTCTGGCCTCAGACACTTAGCTGGGTAACCCTAGGCAAGTCCCTTAACCTGTTTGCCTCAGTTTCTTCTTCTGTCAAATGTGCTGGAGAAGGAAAATGCAAACCTCTGCAGTATCTTTGCCTAGAAAACCCCAAATGGGGTCATGAAGTGTTGTACACAACTGAAATGACTGACCAATAAAAACAACAAAAAGAGGTGGCACTTGAACTGAACCATGAAGGGAGCTAATTATCCCAAGAGACAAGTGAGGAAGGAGAATGTCAGGTGTGGAGGACAGTCCTGTGCAAAGCGTGGGAGATGCAGTGTCCCACAAAACACACAAATCCTAGTACTTGTGGGAATCCCATTTCCTATGGGATTTTGTCCTACAAGATCAGGTGAAACAGTTTCCTAGAATAGAGAGTTTATTAACAGGAAACTAAATCTGAGTGGGAACAACTGCTAAATAAATCTTGCAACTTTTGCCTTTGTTTACAGATTGAGATATGAAAAAAGTATTTGCTCTTTTAACTTTTTGTACCCTTATGAAATGTTTGAATTTCCAGGGCTGCAGGTCATTGAAGCTAGTAGATTAATGTAAAACCTAGCATACTTTAAAAAAAAAAACTGCTTCATCACTTTCCCTAGGAAACACATTATCATCATTCTTTACTGATTTTATACACACGTATTTATATAATTGAGGCACTTTTATATACATTTTTTATATATTTGTACGTAGCTTATGGACAGCCTAAAATGCAATGGATAGAGGGCAGGACCTAGAGTCAGGAAGACCGTAGTTCAAATCTAGCCTCAGATACTTATTTGCTATATGACTCTGGGCAAGTCACTTAATCCTCTGCCTCAGTTTTCCATCTTTAAAATGGGGGTGATAGTAGCACCTATAAAATAAAATCTGTAAAGTGCCTCACAAACCTTAAAATTCTGCATAAATGTTGCTATTGTTATTAATATTTTACAAAAATGACTGACTCCCAAAACACAACTGTTGGCTCTATTCCTTAAACTCTCCAGAGAAAGAGATTCAATCATCTCCCTTTGAAACAAGTTCCAGCATTTTATAGCATTTGAAGTCAGAAAGGTAAAATCAAAATACTTTTAGTGGGTACTATGACAAGATAACAAAATCCCAGAGGCTAACAGCCAACCCTCTGTAGAAATAATTCTCATAATGCAGTAAACATTACTTTGCATATGACTTTAAATTCTTCTTTTCTGTTTTGCTTTCCAAGCTAAATTAGCTTAATTCCTTTAGCTTTTTTTTTTCAAATAAGGCCAATTTTGTGTGTTTTTTTTTCCTCTTAAGTTATTGAAGCCAATCTCTATGTATATGTATTGATATCCACAGATTATGTACATTTTTGTGATTCGTATTTTTAAAAACTAGTCTGCTGTATTGTTTGAACCTGCTGTTGTTGTTATTGTTAATTATTTGCAGATGCAGAAAGAAAACAACACTGATATATATCAAATGATGGAGCTGGGATCTACTAGAACTTGAATTGTCTTTGTCTCATTTATTTTGTGGTTATTGGATTGTTTAAAGCACAGACATTGGCTTTTTTCTTCCCCTTTCCACATTACTGTGTAAACATGGGACTAATATTTCATTTTCATTTTACCTTACTTAATAATCTACTCATTTCATATTTTATAAACAGTCACCATTTCATTTGCACTAATGGTAATAAATTTTTCTTTCCATTTGCATGTCTAGCTATAAACTGCTCTTCTGTTAGCAAATCCAATTTCTTAAATTACTGTAACTGAAATCCCAAATGGTTCTAGATTAAAAGTACTTTTTTTAGGGAGCCAGAAAATTAAGAACTCATATTTTTAGTGAACACACTAACCCAGACATTGATAAGAACCATAGACCATAAAGAGCTAAAGAAAAGGTGGCATGACCTCACTGAAGGAAGGGGAGAAGAAAAGGGAAGGGTGGTGCTGGCAGGGACCAAGCAGGACATTCCAGAGAGGCAATTGAGTCCAATGAGAACCCAGCAAGGCAGGATTCCAGATTGGCTGCTGTAACAAAAACGCCATAGTGGTGAAAACACTGTCTGCCTCTAGATACACCACTGGGTTTTAAATATATGAAATGATGCCAAAATAAGAGTACATGCCAAGGCTATCTCAGTCTCCTCTCATTTCCACAATGTCACAGTTGGGCAAATAGCCACAAGGGCACAGGTGGTAGAAATGAATTAGGGAGAAAAATTTGGAGTTTAGATAACAGGGTGACCCATAACTTTAATCACTAAAATATTTCACTTCTCATGAGTAAGACATTCTTATTTCACCCTCTTGAAAATTAGCAGAATAATTCAACTATATGGCCAAAGTTTATATAATATCTATAAAAGATGCAATAAATATTTATTCAATTCCTAAACTTTCCTTGTATATGGGACTTGTAAATCAAAGCTAAAATGATAGACATTTTAATGTTACTTGTTCATAATAAACTCAGAATATTTAATAAACTTTTGGTAAGTGTATGAGTCTTTATTGTGATTCTATTAAATAACCAATCAGATCCCATTCTAAAAAAATCCCCAGCAAATCATAAGTATTATAAAGACATTAAAATAAAAACCTTTGACAGCAGTTAGGCTAATGTGCTTCATGAAACTTTTGTGACCTCTTGTCGCAGTACTAATTCTGCTTGTGAAGAAAATAGACTTGGGGCAATTTATCCCTTCAGTCGGTACACAAAAGATCTTCATCCGTTAATGTCGTTAATGGTAGTATTTGGTTATGTTACTACATCTATATTGTTAAAGGATGTATAATGGCTAGAGTTAGTAGATCTAGATTGAGTCTAAGGGTTAGCTGTGCATGTATCATATAAAATATCCAAAAAGTGAATCTTTCTTATTTCCTGATACTGTGATTGTGATTTTGGTTGAGAGATCTAGTTTGAGGAGAAGGATTATATTGAGAAAGTCTTAATTTCTCTACTATCGAGTGATTAATAAAGTAGGATCTAGGGTAGAACATTGGGACTCAGAGAACCGGGGAAGCGGAGAAACAGGGAAAGTTTGTATCAAAATCATTATGCCTCCGAACTAAGGCACGGAATTTTAGTTGGGCAGTAGGATTTCTGAGCACAAGGAATCTACGAATTCCGAATCCTGTCAGTTATTTCAAAATGTTTCCAATCTGCCCTCTTCCCATTGCCACTAACCCAGCTCGAGCCCTCAGCGCCGTGTAACTGTCGCAACAAGTCCTTGTTAGTTTTGCTCCTTCGGGCCGTCTTACCTCCATACTTACCTCAGACTCGTTTAATTCAATTAATCATTTATTATGTGCCTAGTATGCGTAAGACACTGTACTGTATGTGGAGGATTCAAATACCTAGTGCTTGCCTTTAAGAAGTTTACTGTTCATTATATACAAATACCCTATAATAAAAGAATGTGAACCAAAAATCCATGAGCGCTTGAGAAGGGAGTGTTCGGTTCTAGCTGGGAAGATTCATGGGGACGGTGACACCTGAGGTTGGTCTTAAAGGAAAGAATTTTAATAGATGGAAATATGGCAAGTTCCTTCCAGTTCTAAGAGAGCAAAGACACAAAGAAGGAGGAAAGCAGACAAGAATGAGGGATGGATAGCAGTTCAGTTTGACTGGAACATGAGTGTTCAAAGAAAGAACAAGGAGAGGGATTGGCCCCGTAATTTTGTTGATACAGGGAACTATCTCTACACAGAACCCTTACAACTTATGGTCTTAGAGTTGCCTAAAATACTGAAGATGACTCGCCTAGGATCGCACCACCATTTATGCCAGAGAGGGATAAAGGGAAGTAGTATGAAAGGAAAGGACCATTTTCATTATATTATTTCCTGATAAAAATTTTTAAATGGCTTCCCAAGGTGTGTATGATAAAAATCTAAACCCTACCTCAAACCCTTCCCCCAACCTGGTACTCCCCAACGCCGTATCTTCACTCTCATCCAACAAATAGCATCATTGTCCGCTACATACAACAACCCCTGTATTCACTTCTGCCTTTGTCAAAACTGCCACCTCTAATTGATCAAGTATTTAGTACTTACTAGGTGCCAGGGCACTGGATGGATGCAGGTGATACAGACAAAAACAAAGTCATAACTCATTCTATAGGGAAAAACATAAAAGTAAATACATTGGTAACTTTTTTGAGGGGGAGGCACTAATAGCGGAAGGAAGCTAGGGATTCTAAGATGCAGTGATCAAGAGAGAGTACATTCCAGGCATGAGGGACATCGTATGTCAAAAGCATAGAGACAGAATGTCATGTATGAGAAATTGGCTAATTTGTCTGAATTTAAGCATGTGAAGAGTCAAGGAGACATGATTCTGGGGGTAATCTAGGGTTAGGGTTTGGCAAGATGTGAGCAAATAGAAAAAGGTGACAAGGGATTTGAAAAAGTGGTATAACTTTGAATTAATTAGAGGGTCAAGATTGAGAAGGGAAGAAAATGAAGCTAGATCAGAGAGTACTAAGGGGTGAAGGAACTGGTAGTCGTCATGAGATTAAAAAATAGATTAGGAAGAATAAGGCATGGGGAAGATGAAATGATAAGAGACTATAGTTAAATCAAGGAATTTCAAAATTCTGAGTCATGAAAGTGAAATACCCAAAATGCCTTATTTCAGTTCTTTTTATGCTTTAAGGCCCAGCTCAAGCCATAAAATGTTATCAGGTCATTCCAACCTTTCTCCCCTCCCTCCAATGATCTCCATCTCCTGAAATCCTGTAGTGCTTAATTCCTGAAATCTTATACCTTCACTTTCACACTTATCTGATACTGTTTTACAATTGTTATTTATACACATATACACATTAAACATATATGTACATATATTATATATAACTTCCTAAATGAGATTATAAATTATTTTGTGGATGAACAGGTTGGTTTTAGATAATACATGGAGACTTGCATGAAATAATGAAGAGTGAAATGAAAGAATGAAGAGAAAATTGCATACAGTAATAGCAATATTGTTTAAAGAATAACTGAACAACTAAGCTATTCTTAACATTATAAATATTCAAATCAACTTCAAAGGACCTATGAAGGAAGATGCTATCCACCTCCAGAGAAAGAACTGGTAAATAGAAATACGCATAGTATGCTGATATGTGTGTGTGTGTGTGTGTGTGTGTGTGTGTGTGTGTGTGTGTGTGAGAGAGAGAGAGAGAGAGAGAGAGAGAGTAATGGTGGCCTTCTGTAGTGCAGGGTGGGGAGGGAGACAATTAGGAACTTAAAAAAAAGAAAAGAACCACAGTTCATTTTGCACAAACTTCCTGGTGCTTATGTAGTGAGAGTGATGGATAGTAGATGGACAAACCAAGTTTTGCACTAATATCCACAAAATATTAAAAGATTTCAAAGGAGGTTCCTTCATTGGGGAGATGGTTTTTGGAGGACTGGAGAGAGGACAGACAAGAATTCCGTGGGATAAGTTGCGGATGGCTTGTGATTTTCACAGAAAGAGGAAATACCCACTACCAAAATGACATAAGTATCAAACTTAATTCTGACATTTCAATGAAATTGACTATGTAATAGAGATTTTTACTTGTAAGATATGATATAACTTCTATGTAGGAGTTCTCAAATTCACAAAAGGCATGTAGAAAATGACTGTAATTTATTTTAAAAAAACTGTTCTTTGTCCTCCATTCTAGAAGAGGAGCATGGCATCAGGAAGGTGATGCCACGACTTGCAAGCGAATTGGATTTAATTGAGGGAGGACTGTGCAAAGTCACCAGCCACATTTTCTTCTCCAGAGCCATCTGGGTCCAGTGGCAAGATATAGATCAAGATGACTGGAGATAGCTCCAGATATAGTAGGAGACTTTGGCCTTTTTAAGCTGAAGTCTTTCTGAGTTCTTACTTTGACTGAGGCAGTGCCCATTCAGTGATTAAGGCTGGGTAAAAAAAAAATAAGCCAAGGAATGGCCCCTTTTGCCTAATTAAAAAAAAAATCAATCTGGGAGAGGAAGATCCATAGGGTTTCTGGCCAAAACAGAAATAATTACTATTTACTTTCACTCTTAGTCCTCAGTGCCCAAACAATGACCACTAAGTGGAGCTTAGGCTGGGACCTATTGTTGGTCAATCAATGAAAGCCAGGGTGAATTGGGTTAAAAGCATGGTTTTTAAGAAAGAAATCTAGCCCATAAACCCCAAGATATCTTGCGAAGCTTCAGCCATCAGAATTTACATGCCTTTATATTCCACAAGTAAGGGTACGATACCCTATGTGGATGGAGGGAGGAGAAGGAGGGAAGGAAAGGGAAGGGAGGGAGGAAGGAAGGAACGAACGAACCAACGAATGAACGAACGAATGAACAAACTGAGTTGCCTAACTGGAACTGGCCTGTGGGTCCCCAGTGTGGCAGCTCAGACTACTTTTGACCTTCCTTCTCAAAAAGGACCATGACATCAGGAAAGTGATGTCATGACTTGCAAGTGAATTGGATTTAAGTGAGGGAGAACTGTACAAAATCATCAGCCTCATTTTCTCATCTGAGCCATCTGGGCCCAGTGGAAAGATACGGATCAGGACGACTGGAGATGGCCCACATTCAAAAACTAGAGGAAGACTGAAAGAGATCTCTCACATTTATGGTTTGAAGGAAGTTTCGTATAGAAATAAGATTTAAAAGAAGTTACAAAATACAAAATAGATTATTTTTATTATACAAATTTAGAAGCTTTTTCATGAGTGTAATCAGTATAGCTAGAAAAAGAAGTGTGGTTGTTTTTGTTCAGTCATGTCCAACTCTCCATGACCCCATTTGGGGTTTTCTTGGCAAAGATACTGGAGTTTTGCCATTTCTTTCTCCAGGTCATTTTACAGATGAGGAAACTGAGGTAAACAGGGATAGGTGACTTGCCCAGGGTCACACAACTAGTAAGTGTCTGAGGCTAGATTTGAACTCAGAAAAATCAGTCTTTTTGACTCCAGGCCTGCCACTCTATCCCCTGTGCCATCTAGCTGCCCAAGAAGAGAAACCATCTATTGGGGAAAATTTGCATCAAATATCTCTGATAAGGATCTGATATTCAGGATAAATGAGAGCCAATATAAAAGACCAATTATATTTATAAGTGGTTAAAAGCTATGAATGGTTTTGAAAGAAAAACTGTAAATGATCCACAACCATATAAAATGCTCCAGATTACTATTAATAAGAAATGCACATTAAAACAATGGTGAGGTTTCATATAACATCCATCAAATCGTTAAAGATGATAGAAGACAGAAACAGTCATTGTTGGAAGGGCTGTGGGAGGACAGGCTTACTTGGGAGCTTTGAACAGGTGAAACAATTTGCAACTATGCTAGAAGAATCACTAAAATGTGCAGACCCCTTGACTCATCAACAGCATAATGGACCCAAGCTATTCCAAGGTTAGGGGGGCAGGGTGGGAAGACCTATATATACGAGATGCTCATGGTAACATTTTCTGAGGTAGGAAGAAAAAAACACAAAACAAAATGGGTGTCCACTGATTAGGGAATAACAACAAACTGTGGACTAATATTTGAGAAGACTTGTTTGAAGTGATGTACAAAGTGATGTAAAACTGAGACAATCTACAGACATGATGACTAAAATAATGGAAATGAAAGCAAGACTAGAAGACATGAATTTAACTAAACATATTCACCTGTCTAGGGGAAGCTAGGTGGTGTCATAATGCCAAAGCTGGAGTCAGGAAAACTCATCTTCCTGAGTTCAAATATGGCCTCAGACACTAGCTCTGTGACCCTGGGCAAGTCACCTAAACCTGTTTGCCTCAGTTTCCTCATTATGTAAAATGAGTCACAAAAGGAAATGGCAAACCACTTTAGTATCTCTCCCAAGAAAACCCCAAATGGGGTCATAAAGGGTAGGACACAACTGAAATGACTGAACAACTACAGGAACAACAATCATCTGCCTTGACTCCAGAAGACTAATGATGGAACATACCTTATTTTTCTAGGAGAGAAGTGGTGGACAACAGACACAGAGAAGACTGCAATTTTGTTTGCTTCATTATATGTCCTTGTTATAAGGTGAAAGTGAGGGATGTAGGTAATTGCAATGTAGAGAAAAAAAAACCATAGCATTAAAAAAATATTTTAAAAAGGATAAAAATACATACATTTTCCCCTCCCCTTCCAAATTTTAAAGGTTTTGAGCTCTTCAAAGAGTCATTTCAAAATACACAATGGGTCATGAAAACACTATTAAAAGTAATTTATTAAAACAATAAAGTACCATTTATCCAGAATACAAATGATCCAAAAACTCAAATAACCATGATTTTTTCATACTCTTGAAGAATGGTAAAACATTCATAATGATCCCACACACCCCCTCCCAAAGCACTATATGATTGTAAAATGCATTCTGAATTTTAAAAAAAAAGATTGTATTTATCATTTTAGTATTAAGGTAAGTTTTTATACAGCTAGTATAGGAAAACTTTAGAGTAGGTGCCAGTAGAGATGATTTCTGCTCCTATTTCTTTAAGGATGAGTTGGCAGAGTTTTCTGTAAACTTTTTCTCACCTTCTATTACTCCCAACAGCTTCTCATTATCTTTATGAGGTAGTACTAGTAGTATCCTTTTTCATCACATTTACAAATAAATTTACTTTCTAAACCAGTTATTGGCCTTGGCTGTCGTATCTCTCTACCTGATGAGAAGAGTATATTTGCTTGATGATGCAGTTTCTATGTTCTTTTAGTTTCTTCTTTGTAGCAATTGATTGAAATCTACCAAACTTCCTTAAGAAATCATGATAATCTATGTCAACATTGCTTCTCTTATCTATTTCCTAAGCACTTACAGTTTGTTTAAGTAGGTGTTTGTGTGCTTATCTGTTTCTCATTTTTATTCTTCTAATTTGTTATTCATTTTGATCTTTGATCTAACAAGACAGTGGTATGACTGTACAGAGACGGCTGATTTAGAAATGACTCTCACAGTGGTAAAAAGCCATTTCCTATAGGTTAAAATATAATCAGTTTCATTTTTTGGTGATGTTATTTTGACCTTACTATGTCTAGTGCCTCCTGAGTCTCTTCTTGAAGTATTCATCACATTTGCATTTGTTTTCTGTCTATGGGCTTTTAGCGCCTCTTTGCCTGAATCAATCAAGCAAGCAATAATCTATAACTGAACTATGTTTGTAAAAATATTTTACATTGTCCATTGTCCTACCCACCTTTGAATTGAAACAATTGAGTAAATATTCAAGTCCATGTTGACTAAAATTAGAAGATCTTATTCAATTCTTTGCAGAATTTCTCCATCTTTACATACCTTGCAATGATTGCTGGCATATAAACTGTAATTATTTTCATGGTGGTCTTTTTGCAAATGACTATCAAGTATGCACCGTAATGCCAGATGACCAAATGTCCCGTGATATGATATTTCTTGTTGCTTTTGCATGTACAATAAAACCAACTGCACCAGAGCTAATTTACATTTCCAAGGAAATTCTGAGAGTCATTCTTCTACTTAGCTATTACTCCTCTCTTCCTTTGTTTCATTAATAGCAAAAATCTCAAGATCGATATGATCCAGTTCCCGTAATAATGTGTTAAGTCAAGTCAACAAGTATTTACTGGGAGCTTTCTTTGTGACAGGTACTCTACTAAGTTCTGGAATACAAAAAAGGTGTTGGTGGGGGTAATGGTCCCTACTCTTAAGAAGCTCACATTCTAATTGGGGAGGACCACATGCAAGCAGTGATGTACATACAGGGTAAATTGGAGGTAATGTCCCGCTAACAGTGGGAGTGGGGTGAGGATGGGAGTCACTGGGAAAGCCTATTTGCAGAAGGTTCAGTCATGGTCACTAGATGAGGATCTCACATTCAGAGTACCAATAATTAAGTTAATGCTTATAAAGTCTAACAACAGTGTGATTCTTAGCACCCTGGTACACCTATCTACCAATCTTCCTCTACAATCAATTTACAAGCATTTATAAAAGATTTACTGTGTTTCATCCAGACCCTGTGCTAAACACTGGGAATAAAAGTACAAACAGAAAGATAGTCCTTAGGGAGCCTACATTCTAATGGTCACAGACTATATAAAAGGAATCTTAAAGTGAGAGTAAAGATGAAGAAAGAAGTCTGGAGAGTCAGGACCAGAGCCCAGAAAGGAATGAAGAACTGGATATAGCTGGCCTAGACACTGCCCTTAAAATGGAAATTCCAAGGGGACCTGACTAGTTAGAGAAAAGGGCCACAGAAGCATAATTAAGCAGAACCAGAAGAGGGACTAGAAGCCCAAGGCCATTTTGTATTTTTTCACCAAGTACCCAGTCTACTGGTGGTGGTCCTCTTCATACCTAGCTAGGCTGGTCCTTAGGAACAGACACAGTCTGCTGCTGGAATTATACTTGAAGCCTTTGCATCATGGGAGAAACTACCAGAGCTTGTGCCCTACTGGCATAGCCTTCAAGAACCCAGAGTGACCTCCAAGCCATGGTGAGGTGCCGAAGTAGGACTTAGTAGAACTTTCCAAAAATTGGAAGGTGGGACATGTGCTATAACTCATCATAAGCCTGTCTTACATACTTTTCCACTGAGCTTTCCTGATAGTGGTGCTCCTTGTGTGAGTCTCTTTTTTCATTGTCTTCTATTCACTGATGTTCTTCTAGGTTCAATGGTAAGATAACTGCACAGAATCACTTTTGCTCTCAGTCAGTCCTTCCCTTTCCATGTACTCCTCTTATGGAATGGCTGACTTCACATCAGTTGAGCCCAGAGGATTATTTTTTCCTAGAGATGAACAGAATCCAACTGTTTTCCTTTAGTGCTGAAACAGGCATCTCTACGCTAAAAAAAATGGTTGCCAAGAGAAAAAAAAGTGCCAGGCTGTGAAGTATGTTGACTTACCAACTCAAATGAAACATTTAATGAAAACAAAATACAACTATGTCATGTCCTTCATACAAGTTCCAGCAGGGAACTTTACAATCTAGAAAAGGAATTAACAGGAGAAACTTTTATGTTTTTATTTAAAGGCTGGATAAAATTCAGCTTTCTAAAATTTGCTTGGAAGACAATTCCACAACTGTGCAGTATAATTACAGAAGCTTGGACTCCCATTATTCTAAGGCTGTATTTAGGGTATCCCAGATAGTCAACCAATTCAGACCACTAAGTGACCAGGGATAGATGATGGAAGAAATGGATGGAAGATTTTGTGGCACTGCTAAAACTGTGTACTGCATAAGCGAGTTAAAGAACTTCAAAATCAATACATAATTTTACTGGAAGCCAAGCTATTTTAATGTGGATGTAATGTGCTGAGACAACTTAGTACTAAAAGAGAAGTGTAGCATTCTGCTTGGTGTATATGTATCCATCCTACTAATAGCATGATCTGATCTGGGAGACTCATAAATAACGAGTTATGATGATCAACCTTTGAAGTAAAGTCATTTGAGATCAGGTTTGATGAAAGTCTTTGTCCACTTATGCTTCTGAGATGGTAAGATGAAAGTCTTTAGAGGTTTAAAAGACACTTATCAAAATAAAAAAATAATACATCAAATTGGGGCTTGGCGCACCAAATATGCAGGGCTGAACCTTATAACATTAGCATTTAATTTGAGGTGAAAACAAAGTTGAAGAATCCAATGATGATTAGTTCCAAGCAAATCAGAGCTCTTCAGTGTTTTGGAAGAAGAGCTAAATTGACCAGAAGTGCAAAAGGGGAAGCCTGAATTTAAAATTACATTGACAAATGACTTCTCGTTTTTCAGCCTTGATTCTCCTATGGTACCACTAGCTCTGATTTGGTCATGCTCTTAGTAGTCATTACATTTTGTTAATTTATCGTACTGCTGCTGTATGTTACACTATCTTCCCTTGCCTGACCACATCCTTATGATCCAGACACATGTAAAGTGAGGTGGCTAGTAGTAATGTAGTCTGGGTCAGTGGGTTTAGTGGATTAGCCATGGTGCTAATGAGGTTTGGGAATCAAGTTCAATCCCCACATATATCAGTGAGATACATATAGAAACACCTCCTTGGTCACCACTTGCATCCTTAAGCCTTAATTGCCTTCTAATAAATGTAATCCCTAATCTTGTCATAAGGGAGGTTGGTGAGAGAACAGATGGTTTGGTGCACCCTGGGCTTCACAACTATTGCAACAGCCTCTAAATAGTATTGTTTACTTCCAGTCTTTCCCCTCTTCAATCCCCCTTCCACAAAATGTCAAAATAATATTCCTAAAGCTTGCCTGGCCATTTCACTCTCCTACTCGAGAAATAGTAGTGGCTCCCTATTGCCTCTAGGATAAAATACAACCTTCTAAGTTTAGCTTTTAAAGCCTTTTACAATCTGGCTCCAACCTACCTTTCTGGACTTATTGTACATTACTTTTCTAGACATACTCTACTTTCTGGCCAAACTTGCTATTTCTTCCTCATGACTTCGTTTTCGGTCATTGTGCCTCTGCATAGGTTCTGTGCCTGGATGCCCTCTTTCCTTACCTCTACATCTCAGAATCCCCAGCTTCTTTCAGCTCATATGCCATCCCTTATAGGAAGTCTTCCCTGCACCCTTCCATTATTAATGCTTTCTCCTACCTTCTCAAATAATCATGCGCATACCACATGTTATATCCCTCCTTCCTATAGATTATAAACTTTTTGGGGGCAGGTATTGATTTTCTTTGTGACCTTGTACCTGTCTTTGGAGGCAGCTAGGTGGCACAGTGGATACAGTCTGGAGTCAGGAAGACCTGAGTTCAAATCTACCTCAGATACTTACTAGCTGTGTGATCCTGGATAAATCATTTAAACTCTGTTTGCCCCAGTTTTCCTCAACTGGAAAATGGGGATAATAACAGCACCTAACTTGCAGGATTATTGTGGGGATCAAATGATATAATATTTGAAAAGTACACAGCACAGTTCCTAGCACATATTTAAGTATTTATTAAATTCTTATTCTCTTTCCTCACTCTTTGTATCCTCAGGTCCTAGCATAAAATAAGTGCTTAATAAATACTTACTGGATTGGGTTCAAAGAGAGTTAAAATATCTGAGATTTTGTGGGATTTTGTTTGTACGCATATTACTGTCACAGATGTAAATCACAAATCTGCTACAACTTAGTAGATACTCCTCCTGTAGAAATGCTATGATTAAAAATTCCATCACTCTTTAGCCAACCCAATGATAAGCCTGTTGATTTAGTTTATTAGACAAAAAAAAACCATTTAAATAGTACTTTGAGGTTTGTAAAGTGCTTTGCATGTATTATCTCATTTGATTTTATCGCTGGGAAATAGATGCCAGTGTTATCTCCGTTTTACAGATGAGAAAACCAAGGCAGAAATGAACATCTTGCCTAGTGTGACATAGCTCATATCAGAGGCATGATTCAAACTCAGTTCTTCCTAACTCAAGTCCAGCACTCTGTCCACTATTTAACCTCTACACTTTCTCACTGGACTCATATCAGAAACCTTTCTAGCTTGGTAGAGCCTTCCAGAGCTTATGTTCTGCTAGCATAGCCTTCAAGAACCCAAGGATTCCTTCACACCACAAGGAGATATCGAAGCAAGACATTAATGGAGGATCTCTCATCTCTACTACTGGAAAAATAAACTCCAAGTGAACTTCCTATCCACTGATGAAAACAGATAAGATTTCTTTAGGTTTTATACTCAATCAGTAAACATTTATTAAGCACCTACTACATATCAGGTACTGAGTCAAGCCCTGAAGATACAGAGGAGACAAGAGATAATCTGTGCCCCAATGAGCTCACAAACTAATGGAGGAGACAACAGGATAAATAGAAAAGAATTAACAGAGGAAAGACACTAGAAATGAGGGGTTGGGAAAGGCTTTCTGTAGAAGATGGGATTTTAGCTGGGACTTGAAGGAAGCCAGAGAAGTTAGTAGGCAGAGAAGAGGAGGGAGAGCATTCCAGGCATGGGAAACAGAGAAAATGCAGAGCTGAGAGATGGAGCATCTTGTTTTTTGAACAGGAGGCCAGTGTACTGGATCAAAGAGTATGTGGTTGGGAGTGGGGTGTAAGAAGCCTGGAAAGATAGAAAGCAGTTAGATTATGAAGGGCATTGAATGCCAAACAGAGGATTTAATGCTGGAGGTAATAAGTAGCCACTGACATTTATTGAGTCTGGTTGCACATGGTTGGACCCCTGCTTTAGGAAAATCTCTTTGGCAACTGAATGGAGGATGGACTGCAGTGAGGAGAGATTCATGACAGGTAGACCCACCAGCAGGCTGTTGTCCAAGTATAAGATAATGAGGGTCTGCACCAGGATGGTGGCATTATGAGAGGAGATAAAAGGATGTTGCAAAGGTGAAATTGACAGACCTTGGCAACAGATGGTATATGGGGGTGTGTGAGAGATAATGAGGAGTTAAGGATGACACCTGGGTTGCAAGCCTGGGGGCCTGGGAAGATGCCCTTAACAGTAATAGGAAGTTTGAAAGGGAGGGGGGCTTAGGGAGAAAGATAATGCATTACCAAGTCTGGTGATGTATTGCATTCTGATGGAAGGGGTCCTCCTCAATTATAAGGCAGTGGAAATCTTGGGACAATTGATGTCTAGTTCCATAGGGTATACATAAATAGAACAAAAAAACTATAGGTCAAAAAGCCCATATTTACTGAACCTCTGTAGAAAGGGCTGATTGTGAAAGGGAAATGAAAACTTTTTTTTTTTTCAGAGCCAGGTTTTAAATAGTTCCCACATAAAATTATTTTCCAACTGATTTTAAAAATATATTATTTCATTACTCTTGAATTGAGGTCTTTCTTAGTGTTATAAAATAGAGTTTCTCTTTGTAAAGGAGGGAAAGCATGAGATTGTAGAGAAATCCTGATTCCTTTAGACCTTGCTTTCCAAGCTACACACTGCCGACAAACTCCTCACCTTTGCAGCATGCTGCTGGTAGCTTAGCATTGAACAACCATTACTGAAAATTAATTGCATACTTAATTACTAATCATGTGCTTAATTAGGCATGCAAAGCATATTATTGGACATGTAATATTGGCACAAAGTTTGGATAGTTTAGTCCAGTCTTCAGAGATATTGTATTATTTATTGCTGAATCAGACAGTTCAAATTGAATCTGTTCAAGCTACCTCTGCACTTAATTCAGTATTCAATATACATCCTGGGTGGGCCTTATTTCAGACAATTTGCTTTGAAAAGTTTGCTTGGAAATAATCTATGGCAGCTGTTCTCAGAGTGTGGTCTGGGTACCCCTGGGGGTCTCTGAGACCCTTTCAGGGAGTCCTCCAGGTCAAAAGCATTTTCATAATAATACTAAGACATGTTAATTTCCAATATGGTAAATATCAATAGACATAACCCACATAAACAAAAACTCTTTGGGTGGGGGAGTCCTCAGTAAAATTTTTAAGAGTCCAAAGGAGTCCTGAGACCAAAAAGTTTGAAGAGCTATTGATCTAGGGAATTACTAAACAAACAAACAAAACCAGAAACAAGGAAAGAGAAATTCTTTCCAAATAACAATAAAAGGAACAAGATATTTGACTGTTAATCAGGCAAGATACATATAAGACTTAATGTAAATACTATTAGAAGCATTTTATACAGAAATAAAGGAAGACAAATAATTGGAAAGAAATTCATTGTTCTTGGTGAGACTGCTCCAATATTTTAAAAAATGATGATATTACCCAAACAAAAATGTAGATTTAATGCTATAGTTATGAAAACTACCAAAGGATTTCTTTGTAAAACGAGAAAAAAATTAACAAAAAAATTCATTTGGAAAGAAAAAAAATCATATACTAGAATATCAAGTGAAATAAAGAAAAGAAACAGGAATAAAAGTGTCTTGTTACCATTACAAATATTTGGTAGTGGTTAAAAAAAAGAAAAGTAGATCAGTGGCACAGATTATATAAACAAGATCCCAAAACAATCAAATATAACTTGTCCAATGTTTGATTAATCATAGAACAAAAAACATTGAGTGAAGGAGTCTCTTTTTGACAATAATTGCTAGAAAAACTGGAAAGCAGGCAGAAATTAGTTTTAGACCAGTTTCTGACATTATAAACCACAATATGCTCTAAATGTACCTAGAACCAAAATATAAAATATTATCAGTTAATTTTTAAATTAGCTCAAATTCAATTAAATAGAAGAGAATGGAAGGAAGCCCCTCTCAGATCTATGTTTTAGGGAAATTTAGGGAATACTAGTTAGCCAAACAAGGGATAAATGAGATCAAAAAAGACAAAAGGAACCATTTGTATTACATAGAATTTTAAAAAACCTTTTTCATGAACAAAATCAATACATCTAGCATAAGAAAAAAATTATCAATTGGGAAAAAAATCTTAGGAAAACAATCTTTGCATGAGATATCTCTGATAAATTCTTATATCTGAGATATGCAGATATTTGATATCAATTTCTAAGAACTAGAACTATTCTCTCATAGATAAGTGGTCAAAGAATATACATGTTTCTAGAAGGGAAGAAAAACAAACAAGCCGTGATCAGCACCATATAAGAAAATGCTCTAATAATAAGATAAATACAACATTAAAATGCCTCTGAGTTCTCACATTAATCAAATTTACAAATATGTTAAAAGATAGAAATAGATAATATTGGGGAAACTGAAGAAAGATGGACTGAGTAATGCAGTGTTGTTGGAACTGTGAACTGGTCACCATTCTGGAAAACTATTTAGAATTATGCAACAAGTCATCAAATTTGTTATACCCTCTGGCCCAGAAAGCTTACTACTGTGTATATACCCTAAGGAGGTAAATGACAGAAAGAAAGTTTCCAAATATACCAAAATTTTTACTGTAGTGCTCTGGAAACTGGAAACAAAAATGGGTTTCCATCAGTTGGGGAATGCCTGAACAAACTGTGGTATATAAAAATAATGGAATACCATTGCCAGGCAAGTAACAGCAAAAATGAAGAAAAAAATTGGGAGACCTTACTTAAAATGATATAAGGTAAAGAAACCGGTGTGAGAAGAATAACAGACGTAATGACTACATTGTTGTGATTGTTATTCGAGTTATATCTTTGGGTCATGTCTTGACTTGCTCATAAATTGGATTTAGTTGAGGCAGACCTGCACAAAGTCTTCAGCTTTACTTTCTCTTCCAGAGTCATCAAATTCCAGTGGCAAGACAAAAGTCAGGAGGACTGGTGATGGCTTAGGATGCAAAGGATGGCCTTGGTGTCTTTGATGTCTGACCAAGCTTTAAGCACGCCACAAGTGCCTGCTCCAGCTGCCGTCATGGTTGTGTGAGGTAAAGAAAATGTGAAGACTTCACAGGGAAGATATGTATAAATATATATATATATATCTACGTCTATACTAAAAAATGTTTAAAAATCAAGAAATAGGGAAATAGAGAAGTGGAAAAATTCTGAGGCCGTGAGAGCATGATGCCTCAGCCTCTGGGAAAGTTTACCCATAAACTTTTTTTTCTTTCTTCTGGTTCTGGTTTAAAGATTTGCTCAGTAAGAATGGGGTCACTGTGACCTGCTTTCCTTTACTATAAAAGTACTGTAGAAGAATGGAGAGGGTCTCCCCCTCCCCTTATCCTATTTTCCTTCAGATTTATAGATGTCACCTCAATTGAAATCATTAACTAAGGGAATGGGAATTGGAGTTTCTGTGCCTCGATTTCCCGCTTCTTTTTCTAGCTTTCATGCTCAGATTGTAAGCCCACCTCCCAGCCAATGGTGAGAAGGGTCAGAGGGGCAGGAATTCTCTTGTGTTAGGTATAATTATTGGTACTTTGGCCCTTGTGCTCTGCCTCCTTTGTTGGTTTTAGTTCTGTGCTGGTAGAGGATACCCTATTCTCACGAGAATTGAATAAAATTCAATCCTGTTCCCGCCTTGAGATGGCTCCTTATTAGTATTATTATTATTTGGTGAGGGTCAAATACCCCACACATGGTTGTTGGGGCAAATTGTTCTCATTTGTTCATTCCACTGAAGGAAGTCTTCATATGTTTGGAGTAGACATCCCCCTAACTCACCAATAGGTTTGAGGCCTGTCAATTACCCTCAACTGGTTTAGCCTTATCTGCTAAGATGGTTTACCGGGGCATGACTCCTATGTGTGCTACACTTCTTGGAGCCACAGGTGAGAGTTAGGTGAAGGTGGACACCAAAGGTAGATGAGCAGCCATCAAAAGGGCTCAGCAAGCCTTCATGCCAGAGGTGCTAGTCCTCTCTGAACACTCCATACAGCCCACAGTGACTACAATCGTTAAAGTGGAAGCAATACTTAAAGACAACTAATCGATTACGGTGTATGTCTTGTTTTTAGAGAACAGGAAGAAACATCATTCCTCTAAATAAAGAAATGGTAGACTCTGTGTGTGGAGTCCTTCGTATACTCTAAGACCCAGTTGCTTTGTCATTTGGTTTTGCCTAATTCTTTTTCCTTCTGACAAGGAAAGGTTTGATATGTCCATGGGCATATATATTGAGAGATGAGTATGATGTAAAGAAAAAGCAAACAACCCAAAGGCATCACTAAAAACAAATAAACCAAGGAAATGGTCAGAGGTTCTGAAGAGCATGCTGCAATGCTCTGAGGTTCGAAATTCCCAGAGATCACATTCTGTACCCAGTAAGTCAAATAAAATATATTTCTCTATTGACTAGTTACTTCAGAGCTACTTTACAAAATAGAATTTACTCATGTTTATTTTCTAAATTCCAAATTACATAACTTGTTTCTTGTCTCTGAGATAAATTTTCTTCCCAACTTTTCTTCTGCCTATTCCACTCCAGTCTAATCCAATCAGCATTTATTTAAGAACTTACTAGAATGTGCAAGGCACCATGCTAGGCACTGGGATTACAAAGACAAACTATAGAGTTCCTAACCTCAAGGTGATACATCCTACATTGGAAATTCCTAGTTTCTGATTGGCTTATACTTGTTTTTTTTTTAATTTATTTTTTATTTTTAGTTTACAACACTCAGTTCCACAAGTTTTTGAGTTCCAAATTTTCTCCCCCTCCCTCTCTTTCCCCCGCCTCCCCCAAGATAGCATGTAATATAATATAGGTTTTACATATACTTTCACATTAAACTTATTTTCACAATAGTCAAGTTGTAAAGAAGAATTATAACCAATGGAATGAGCCATGAGAAAGAAGAAACAAAACCAAAAAAGAAAAAAAAAAGAGAGCAAATAGTTTGCCTCAATCTACATTCAGACTCCATAGCTCTTTCTCTGGATATGGATAACTTTTTCCATCATGAGTCTTTTGGAGCTGTCTTAGAACCTTGCTTTGCTGAGAAGAGCCAAGTCTATCAAAGTTAATAATCACAGATACCGTGCGTCTATAATCATGTATAATGTTCTCCTGGTTCTGCTCCCCTCACTCAGCATCAGATCATGTAAGTCTTTCCAGGTTATCATGAAGTCCGTCTGCTCCTTATTTCTTATAGCACAATAGTATTTCATTACATTCATATACCACAACTTGTTTAGCCATTCCCAATTGGTGAGCATTACCTTGATTTCCAATTTTTTGCCACCACAAAAAGAGCTGCTATCAGTATTTTTGTACATTTTCCTATTTGTATGATCTCTTTGTGATATAGCCCTATATTTCCCACTTGATTTCCAGATATCTTGAAAAAGCCACTAAGTCAGGGATTTTGCAAAAAACACCATTCATTAATTTTGTCAGTTGTCTTGTGCAATTCAACTCAACTCAAGTCAATTCATTTCATTTCAATTTAAAAAGCCTGCTATTATGTAGAGCCTGCTTTTATGCTAGGCATTTAGGATACAAAGACAAAACCAAAATGGCCTGCCCTCAAGGAGCTGATTTTCTACTAGGCAGAGGCAATATGGACCCAGAAAAACAAAAGCAAAATATAAGCAAAGTAATTCCAGGAAAAAGAGGAAGTCCTAATAACCAGGGAATCAAGAAAAGTTTCATATAAGAGGTAGGAGGCCTCTTGAAGGGAACTAGAGACTGTCAGAACTAGAGGTGAAAAGGGAGGTTGTTTCAGCAATGGGTGATAACCGGTGCAAAGACAGAGGGAGGAGATGGAATGTCAGGTATGAGCAATTGGAAATAGACTAGTTTGGTTGAAATGAAGAGTATATGAAAAAGAATTATGGGAAATAACCATAGAAAGATAAGTAGGATACTAGATTGTGAAGGGCTTTTAATGCCAAAAAGAGGAGTATGTATTTTCTTCCTCTTAGAGGAAACTGCTGAAGCTTTTTGAGCAGAGGAGTAGCTCTTTTGTATAGCTGTAATTCTGAGGAAGTTTTTCTACGTCAACTCTAAATTTACTTCTTTGCAGCTTTCAGTCTTTAAGTAGAGTGCCCCCAAACCCTTGGCCCATCTGAAATAGCCCCACAACCAGTCAGCTCTCAATAGGCACCCTAGCCAACCCATACATAGCACTGGACTAGAGGAGTAAAAACAAACAAACACTTGAATTCCAAACTCTGGACCGCATCTGTAATATAAGAAAATTGGACTAAACGATCTCTAAGGTCTTTCTTCCAGTTCTGCTATTTTATGATCCTAGTAGTAACTACAACAAACCCTAAGTCATTCATAGAAGTTTCTATGAAGAGGAAGTTATTTGCTTACCAGGTTGTGTGCATTTGCTCAACAAGCATTTCTTAATCTTTCATTTATTCCTAGTGTAATGGAGGACTCAGGCAGCTAGGTGGGCAAGGTGGATAGGGTGCAGGGCTTAGAGTCAGGAAGACTCATCTTCCTGAGTTCAGATCTGTCCTTAGACACTTACTAGCTGTGTGACCTTGGGCAAGTCACTTAACCCTGTTTGCCTGAGCTGGAGAAGGGAATGGCAAACCACTTCAGTATGTCTGCTAAGAAAACCTCAAATGGAGTTGCCAAGAGTCGGACATGACTGAACAACTAAACGATAACAATGGGGAACTAGGCAATGAAGGTCCAGTTCATAGAACATGGGGTGGATATGTTCTTAGTGGGTCATACAGAGTATAAGCAATATTCTCTGCCTACTGCCAATACAATACATAGAACTTGGCAAGAGGGGTACCAGAGCAGCTTCTGGCCAAAATTGTCTGAGGGGCTGGTTCTGTGTGGTGAAAAGGAGTTTCCTTGTTGGCTTCAGAGCCAAAATGACTAATAACAGAGCTGAAACAAAATTCACAAACAAAAGGATCGATATGCTCCTTCCCTTGGTCCTTTTTGCATTTTTCTTTCCTAATGATGAGAAAAGAAAGAAGTGCTGAAAGACTCCCAGCATTGGGAGGAGCTACATTTGTAACAGTAGCTATGGTTGCCTTATCTTCCCACCCAGCTGCCATGTGTCAGGGAAAGCACGGCGCCTCTGTTTCTTTTGTTCCATATTTATCCTTTTTTGATTGTAGGTAAATGAGTATCTGAAGAACAAATGGACCTTGTGAGCTTTGCAAGGTTAAAGGAACCATCAGAGGATCAGCAACTGGAGTTGGTAGAAGAATCTATTGCCCATCACAACTGAATGCAATGAGCAGCCAGCGGAGAGAAGTGATCTGCTTGACCCAGACCAGCAGTGAATCTAGCTGGCATCTGAGACACCAACCATTAGCTGTGCCAACTCCAGAAGTGAACTTTGTGAGGTCTCTGTGAAGGGAGAAAATAATTCTCAGGGCCAAGAAGTGCCCTTCCAGGTGCACTTGGGGTAGGGGAGGTATTTTGTACCAACCACTTTAAGTTTGAGCCTACTCTTTCCAGGGACTGAGTGTGTGAAGAGAGGAGAGTGCACCTCTCAGTTTATGTAATATCATCGTACTCTTGCCCTTGCTGTATCTCCTCAGTGAATATTCCTTTGTTAAAGCTAAGTGATATCAATTGGTTCAGTGATAGTGGGGAGCATAGCAGATGGAGTGTATAAGTGCTGGTGTTAGATAGCCCTAGAACCTTAGGGAAATTTTAAACTACCTTCTAGGGACCCTGCTAGCTAATCCAGTGGGAACTGAGAGAGTAAGCCCAGAAGGGGGCTGCACCAGGAGGAATGAACAAATGAGCATTCATTAATCAACAAATACATTCCAGGTTCTGTGTTGGCCACTGGGGATACAAATACAAAAATGAGACAGCCCTTTTCTTTGGAGGAGCTTATATTCTAATCCAGGAATACAATGCATATAGGATGGTATATACCGTGGAAGGAAACTTTGGCCTGAAGAATTGTAAGAATTATGAGTGGAAATGCCATAAGGTGTCTGTTCATCACACCCTTTCTGGTCAAAATGATAGCACTCATTTTAGTGCAAGAGTAAGAACTGGAAAGGGGTGGAGAAGGTGGAAGGTAGATGCTACGATGCCCATGCTAGGTAGTCACTCTTTATGGTGGATCGCTAGATAAGATATGAAGTACGGTCTGAGTCAGAGACATGCAGTGGGATACCTGAGGGGCTGGTTCTGTGTGGTGAAAAGGAGTTTTCTAATTGGCTTCAGAGTCAAACTGACTAATAATAGAACCGAAACAAAATTCGCAAACAGAAGAATCGATATGCCATAAGAGGAAAACACAGTCTATGCACCCACATAACTTATAGTACAGTACAGAAGAAAAGAGAAAGGATGTTCCTAATCTACTGGGAATAAAAAAAAGCACTTTATTGATCCATACTAACCAGAAAATACAAGCAATTTGGTGATAGGGCGCTAACCACAAACCAGTGTCAGGGAACTGTGATTTCTAAGGTAGAGGGTTACCAGTCAACACAGATCACAACCCACCCATAATTTAGTAGCTAAATCTCAGAAAGTTTCTCGAAACTCAATGATGCTAAGTGACTTCCTCATGAATTGTCTTATAGATAGTGTCAGAAACAGGATTTGACCTGACTCTCAAATCTAGCATGTTATTTAATAGAGCAAATCCTTTCAGAAGAGAACGCTTCTTGGAGGTGGTAAATCTTAAGCCAGGAAGTGATAAGGGAGGGGGAGTTGGAGATTGGCAGAGAGGAGGTAAGGGTGGAACCTCTTGTATCCTATGCATCGCTAATTTGAGTGAATTCCACAGATTTCTCTAATTTTAGTTACATGTTCTTGATTCTTAGCTAATGCTTTGAATTTAGAAGACATGTGGAGATGTGAAAAAAAAAGTTGGGTGTGTATTGAGCATATTAATGTAATTTTTAAAACAATCAACCACTCTGTTACAGATGGTGGTAGTATGATTATGCTTAGCGAAACATGGAATCAAGGAGCTAGATTATGTGGTTCAACTCCCTGCTTTTACTGAGAAGGAAACTAAAACCCAAAGTGAAGTAATTTGCCCACAGTCACACAGAAAGTTAGGGCAGGAGCCAAGACCAGACTCCAGACCTCTTTATTTCCAATCAAGTGCCTTGCTGTTATCCCACACTGCCTCCCAATTCCAACTTTTCCCCTGTAATATAATATTTGCCAAACATAGAAATAATCATTGCTCCCACAGAACACTCTAAGACTGTAATTTACAGCCAAGTTGCCAATCTGCATTGCCAGAGGAGTTTCCTTACACTGATGAAATCACAGGTCGGAACCAAAAGACAATTCACATGGATTCTCTTTATTATTTTCAAAGCACTTCCCCTGACCCCCACGACCACCACAATATCCTATAAGGTAGGTAAGTATGCACATTATTCTGACCATTTTGCAGCTGAAGAGACTGAAATTCTGAGAGATAAGGTACCTGCCAAGCCAAGTGAACAGGTGCCTGGGGCAGAATTTAAACCCAAGACTGCTAACTCTAAGTCCAGTACTCTTGCCACTAAACTGTACTTCCTCTCTAGTATCTGCTGCTCTGGTGTAAACTTCAGGGGAAAAGTTGAAAGGATTGAACTACTGTTTTCTGTTTTGTTTTGTTTTTGGTCTTAATGTGTGTTTTCTTTAGGGCTAGGGAGACACAAGGGCAGCTAAGAGGTGCGGTAGATAGAGTGCAGGGCCTAGAGCCAGGAAGACTCATCTTCCTGAGTTCAAATCTGGCCTCTCATTGTTGTTTGTTGTTGATGTCTTGGCCTGCAAGTGAATTGGATTTGAGTGAGGCAGGGCTGAGCAAAGTCACCAGCCTCACTCCTCCAGAGTCATTGGAGTCTAGTGGCAAGACGTAGGTCAGGACAACTGGCGATGGCCCCAAATGCAGTGGGAGAATTCACTTGGAAGTCCTGATGTCATTGGTCCTCTTGGAGAAGGAAGGAAGGACAACAACCTGTGAGGAGGTGTAGCTGCCCCCTTGTGGACCAATTGGGCAATGTTGCTATAAATGTGGCCTCATACGTTTGCTAGCTGTGTGACCTTGGGCAAGTTACTTATCCCTGTTTGCCTCCATTTCATTATCTGTAAAATGAGCTGGAGAAAGAAATGGCAAACCACTCCAGTATCTTTGCCAAGGAAACTCCAAAATCTGGTCGTGAAGAATTAGACATAACTGAAAAATGACTGAACCACAACAACAGGGAGACCCGAAAAGGCAACCTTCCCCACTAATGCAGACCTATAACTGTTCTGTGATTTTTAATCTTAGAGTTGTCTCAGGCATTGAGAGTTAACTTGGCCAAGGTCACAGTGCATCACTAAACAAAGGAGCATTAAGGCCAGATGTCTTAAAGCCATTCTGTAGTCATGACAGTGGTGAAAACACCCATGGAAGTCTTGGTATTATCAGAATTCCAGAACTCCTAAACTACCCTGAAGTGCAGAGAGCACTTTTCATCCTAGGTAGGGCAAGTTCTGCATTGCTGGCTGGATGAGCTACAGTTATCCCTTCCACATTGCGACTTTCCCCATCATGGCTTTGATATGTTGTGGGTTGGCATAAGAAATTAAATGGGAACTTTTGGGGAGTTTTGTGGAAGCCGTAAATGATACATGAAGCCCAGCAGATGACACAGAGCCTATGACCAAATACTTAACCCAAATTTTACAACGGGTATTGTAAACACCCTATAAAAGAAAAAGAAAAAATTTAGACTTCTTCTCTCGTATGAAGGGAGGGCCAAAAATTTTATGTGGATTTTCCAGATCACAGGGATGCCATGCCCTAACTCCTGCAACATGGAAGGGGGTTAATCTGCCAGCTTCTTCCCAGGCTTATATTTCTGTTGCTTCTGTGTATTGGTAAGGGACCCTGGTAAAAAGAGTACTCCAGTAAGTGGTCAAGAAACCCCAGTCCTCTGCGACTAATTTTGTGTGTGATCCTAAGCCCAGCAAATAGGTTATCTGGGCCTCAGTTTCTTTATCTATAAAATGAGGTTGTTGGCTACCACTTACTTAATAGCAGAAACTCATAGGGTCGGGCCTGGTAGTAATTAAGGGGCAAAACAGCCAGTGATTAACTATTCATATGGGGAAATAGTAGTTCTAGGCCCACCTCCAGGACCAGCCTACCTTGAAGCCTGAACCACAGCTCAAAATGTCGAATATCGTCAAAGAGGAAGTAAAGGTGGAACTCATTGTATTCTATATACCTTTAATTTCAGTGAATTCCACAGATTTTTCTAGTTTTAGTTATATGTTCTTGATACTTAGTCACACTTTGAATTTGGAAGACATAGAGATATGAAAAAAACAACAAACTTTTCTTTGCATTTTCCCTTTTGTCTGGATGTCACTTCTGCCCTTATCAAATTCAACCTTGCATTATACATATACACACGTATATGTATATGTATATATGCACAAGCATATACATTTGCATGTTTTCATCACTTTGAGTAAAATACAGCTCTTGAGAGCTGGGACTGGGTCATAATTTTTCCCTTTTTATCTCTTGTAGCTAACATGAGGCTTTTCACACATACAGGGAAGGAAGGCTCTTTGCTTTAATTTAGGTGAGGAACTCCTCTCACCAAAGCAGATCACATGAGGTACGCTGATATTAAATGACTTGCCCAAGATCCTACACAGGAAATATATGAGATAAGATTTGAACCTATAGCTTCCTGATTACTAGCCCTGCACATTATCCAATATGCCATATTGGACACCAATTTACTAAACAGATTTGAATTGAAACAGTGCTGAAAGCTCAGATTCAATATAGCTCTGCTCAGATTGATCTGGCCTGCTGGCATTAGCATCACAAATGCTCAGGCTCCTTAAGAGTCTACCCAATGTGGCAAAACCTTAATAAACTTGGTCTTTTTCCTTGGCTGAGAAGGCTTGAGTTGAATTCATTCAATGGGACCCAGCGTGGCATGTCGATATTTTGGGGTCTCAAGCACCCCTCAACCCCAAACCTTATCATTTTGGTTCCCTGAGACTGGGAATACTGCTAATCTCAAATTCTTTTCCAGCCAAGACTGGAAGTTAGAATTATATTGTCGCTGTGAAGGAAAATGGATAGAAGTTGCCTATATGGTAGCCTTCGTGGAGCTCTCTTAGAACCCCGTCCTCAGAAAAGATTAGACTTCGTAATATATCTGTGAGCCCTTGGAGGACTTCAAGCTACTGTTTAGAAAGACTCCAGCACCCTCAAGAGAACAGGAGGATAAGAAGAGGGTCTGAGCTACCAACTTGCAGATGACTACTTAGATTGTGTACCAACCTCCGACTGAATCCGAGGTCTCCAGCCCACTGAACCTGGCATCCACCGGGTTCTGAAGTCCGACCCTTGAACAAGGGACCCAGAGAGGCAGGGGCAGCTCTACACTCCCAGCCAACAGGAAGCAGTTCCAGAAGCTGAGACTTTCGTCCCTTACCCCCAAAAGAATTTGGGTCCCACTTGTTTGAGGGGGGGAAATGACAGGCCCCAAACAGAGACCTCTTTCCCTTACCCAAAAAGGATCTTGAGTCCCATTTGTCAATAGGCCCTGAAAGAACCCCCTACCTTGAACTCTCCTTGAATCTTCCCACCAGCCTTGGCCTGAGGCTTTTAGGCCCAAATCTCTACCTAGCCTGGCCCTTTATTGCCTAGCTACTTCCCACCCTAGATACTATCAACATCCATGCCTCTAGCTACTTCCCACCCTTAATCCCATTCTCTTGGTTCCTGGAATCTGACCTCATCCCAGTCCCATCAAGTTCCTCCTTAGATTCCTCCCTAAACCCCTTCTCCTATCACCCCAGGACCACCCTAGATTCCTCCTACAATCTTTGTGTATATAGGTTTCATTTTGCCTCCATGAAGATTCTCAGATTCAATCTAGCTCAGCTCAGATTGCTCTGGCCTGCTGGCATTAGCGTCACAAATGTCAGGCTCCTTAAGAGTCTACACAATATGGCAAAAAAACTTAATAAACTTTGTCTTTTTCCTTGGCTGAGAAAAAAAAGAAACAGTGCTGAATCCAAAATCTGACTTCGAATCCTAATTCTGATGCTTAGTAGCTTAGACCTTAAAGCAACTTTGTATAACCTTGAACCCAATCATGCAGGCTTTCTGAGCCTTATCTGTAAAGTGAGAATACTAATACTTTTATTATTGAAGGATGCAAAGACAAAGATGAAATTTCAAGAAGCTTACATTCTATAAACTAGATTAAAAAACATTCATTCCTGACTACCTTCTCCTATCTCATCTGTGCCCTAAGATGTGACCACGGAGTATCAAGAAGACATCATACCCCAAATGGTCAACTAGTACTTAAGACTCAGAGCCCCATCTATACATAATTAGCTTCTGTCCTCACTCCCCCAGTAGAATTGAACTAAACTAATTTGTATTAAATTTCCTACCGTGTCCCTGATACTCTGCTCCTTGAGGGCAAGACTTTTTTTTTCATTTTTGTACTCCCAATGTCCATCATAGGGCCTGGCACATGATAAGTACTTAACAAATGCTTGTCTTTGTTACAGTTATAGGTCTTGCTTTCCCATTTAGTTCATAATTAGACATAGAATTTAGAAATCCCCCAGTAAAACTGATGAGGGTTTGGGGTGAGAGGTGCTCGACACCCCAAAGTACCGAAACACCGGGTCCTGCCGAAAGAATTCAACTCAAGCTTTCTCAGCCAAGGGAAAAGATTAAGTTTATTAAGAGTTAGCCACATGGGCCTGCCCCCAAGACATCCCACCCCTTGCGACGCCTGTAAGGAAAGCGGGCCAGACCAATCTGAGCTAGATTGGATCTGACCACCTTCATGGAGGCAAGATGGAGATTATATACACAAAGGTTGTGGGAGGGATTGAGGGGTGGTCTGGGGTGGCCAGAGGAGGGGTCTAGGGAAGGACTTAAGGAGGAGTCTAAGGAGGAGCCTGAAAGGACTGGGATGAAGTCAGACTCCTGGGTGGGGGAAATAGCTGAAGGCTATATGGAAATGACAACCCATAAAGGGCTGGGGTAACAGAGCTAGGGTATAGATATTTTGATCAGGATTAAGGATGGGAAACAGGATTTAAGGATGGGAAACAGGATTAAGGGTGGGAAACAGCTGGACAATAGAGGACTGGGCAAGGTAGGCATTTGGGCTTAATGGTTATAGCCTCAGGCCAAGGCCAGATCAAGTGGGAAGATTCAAGGAGAGTTCAAGGGTTCAAGGGGTTCCCAGAGACTGTGCCCTCATCAAAACCACCTTTCATTTTTAGCTTGGCCCATATTCCTGCCATATTGAAGAGTTTTGTTGCTGAGTCATCATCTCTGAACCAATAGTCCCAACTTCTTGTCACGATCTTTAACAGATTTTTACTGGTTTGCAAAACCTTTACTACCAAGGACCTTGCTTCAAAAACGTATACACTTAAAAGATCAACTCTGTTGCTTCTTCTCTTGCTTTTTTCTCCTCCCTAGCTTTTAGTTCTGCTTCCTGAGCTTCTGAGAGCCACCTGGCAGATATTAGTGAGGTCTGGGTAGGAAAGGGCAAAGAAACTAGGTTTTTAACCATTTTGAAGCACTGGAGATTACTGACCCATTTTGATGAGGACTTATCAAGACTTAAAAATTTATTTGTTAACCAAAATCTCCCTGTTGTGAGATTAAGATAATGTATTCTTTCAGTATAAATAATTGGTAATAAATACTAATTTTTTTGCAAGTCCTACCCCAATATAGAAACCAAGCCACAGATAGACATATAGCTATCTATATAAACACTTTATTTTGTGAGGATCACTTTATTTTCAATAATGTTTATGGGCCAGTGCTATGAATCGTTTATAAATAAGTTTTTAAAATGTATTTTAAATGAAGTTTAGGAAATATTTTCAATTAAGTAAGAAAAGTCACTAAGCTATTAAAGACTTTTTGACACAGAGATTCCATTCCTGGGCGTATTTCCCAGAGAGATGAAACACTGAAAAAAAAACATCCTGATATATACTAAAAGCTCAATACATACCAAATATAAATAATAGCACTTTTTTGTGGTGGCAAAAAACTAGAAACAAAGTAGGTGCCCATTGATTAAGGAATGCTTGAAAACTGTAGTATATAAGTGTGGTGAGCTACTTTTGCGCTCCAAGAAATATGAATATAGGCAATTCAGAGAAACATGGGAAGAATGTAAGGTGAAATGACTGGAACCAGGAGAACAATATACATAATGTCTATAGGTGCAAACAAAATCAACCCTAGAAGGCAACTAACCTCTGATTATTAGTAATAATTAATCTTGTCTGTCTTGAATAACAATTGATGAAACATGACTCCCTTATCCTGGTAGAGAGGTAAAGGACTTTGTATATTCTGTCAATGTAAGTAACTGTCTTGGTTTTGCTTATCTGTCTGTCAGTCGGTCTGTCTATTCATTTATTGTTATGAGGGAGAATTCAGTGGTAGGGGTAGGGGAGGAGAGGCATACAGTATCAGGAAAATGGATGCCACAAAAACAAATGGCATTAATAACACTTAAAAAAATATCATCTTATAAAATATAAATATAGATGAATCATTTTTTGTCACCACAAAAATATATATGTAAAACTAAAAGCAACTATCCTATGGAATGAGGACACACTAGAAGCTTTCCCAATAAAAACAGGAGTAAAGCAAGGCTGATCACTCTTCCTACAATTATTTGATATAGTTCTAGCAATAGTAATTTTAAAAAGAGAAAGAAATTGAAGGCATAAAGATAGGCAAAGAAAACATAAAATTAACATCATGGCTTGCTTAGAAAATTCTAGGGAATATTGAGACAATTCATATCTTGAGCAAAGTTGCAGTCTACAAAATAAATCCACAAAAATCAATAGCATTTCTATACAACAATAATAAGAGACAATAACAGACAGGGAAATCTCATTCTCAATAACTATAAAATACATAAAATATTGTGAGATTAAGCTATTAAAGCACAAAATAATACTATGGTAGATTTAACTACAAAGTGCTCCTTTATGAAAATAAAGAACAACTTAAATAGCAGGAATAATAGTAATGCTCACATCTGGGCTGTGCTAATATAATAGAAATTACAATACTATGAAGCTTAGAGGTTTAATGCTCTACTAATCAAATTATCTAAAGGACAATTTACAGAACTTGGTAAAACAATAACAAAGTTAATTTGGAGGAATAAAAGATCTTGTGTATCAAGGAAAATAATGTAAAAGGCAAGGATGAAGGGAGAACAGCACTTCCAGACCTCAAGCTATGTTCTAAAGTGGCAGTTTTAAAAGCCATTTGATATTGGTTAAAAATTAGAACAGTAGATCAATGGAATATACTAGGCAAGAGAGAATCAGTGACAATAGAACTCAATAATCTTGTGTTCAATAAACTAGAAAGCATAAATCACTTAGGAAAGAACTCTCTACCTGAGGAAAACTACTGGGAAAACTGGAAAGTGATCTGGAAGAAATTAGGTTCATACTAACATCTTACCCCATATTCTTCAATAAATTCAAACTGGATATTACATAAAAGTTAAAGATTATACCATAAAAATTTAAGAGAGAAAGAGATCATATACTTTTCATAGCTATAAATAGGAGGTATATTCTTAATTGAACAAGGGACAGAGGCAATTACAAAAAATAAATCAGAGAACTGATTACATGAAATACAAAAGCTTCTACACAAATAAAGTTAATGCAAGGACAATAAGAAGAGAGGCTGTAAAATGGGAGGAAAAACCTTTTGTATCAATTTCTCAGATAAAGGTTTAGTATCCGATATATGTATATATGCATATATAAACACACATATACATACATATGCATATATTCACATATAATTTACCTATATAGATACACATAAAACCAAAAGCCATTTCTTAATAGATACAAGTAATCAAATGTTACGAACAAGCAGTTCTCCAAGGAAGTGTTGAAAATTATGAATCATATGAAAGAATGCTCCAAAGCACTAACAAAAGAAATGTAAATCAAAACAAACCTAAGGGAGGTTTCACCACACACCCAGCAAGTTGTTAAAAATGACAAAAGATGGGGATAGTCAATGTTGGAGTAAGTTATCAATCAGTACAATCATTGTGGAAAGTAATTTGTAATTATGCAAATAAAGTTATTAAAATGTGTATACCCTTTGACCCAGAAATTCCACTCTTAGCCTTATACCCCAAGGAGGTCATTGATAAGAAGAAAGTCCTTACACTAGTATATTTATAGCAGCACTTTTTGTGGCAGCAGGAATTGGAAACAAAGTCAATGTTGATCAATTGGGAAATGGCTAAACAAATTGTGGTACATTAATATCATGGAATATTACTGTGCTGTAAGAAATGATGATTAAGATGAATACAGAGATGCATGGAAAGATTTTCATGAACTGATGCAGAGTGAAGCAAACAGAGTCATGGAATAATAATATACACAAATGGCTACATTAATGTAAATGGAAAAAGCAGCTCCCCAAAACAGTCAAAAGTGAATGTTGTAAAATAACAATGAAGCTGCATGGCCCCAAAGAAGAGAGTAGACACCTCACCTACTCCCACTCCTTTGCAGAAGTAGTAGGTGCATGGATCTGGAACACTGTATATATTTTCAGACTTTTTTATGTATTGCTTGGTTTTGCTGATTCTTCTTTTCCTCATTTTTTTTCTCTCTAAAATTATTACTTGTTATATGAGATGGCTCTCTGAAAGTGGGGAAGTGGTGAGGGAGTGATAGTGGGAGATATTCTGATGATATAAAAAAAGATAACAATAAAATTCATTTTAAAACGAATTACATGTAGATACTCTTTAGAGAAGAATAAAAATAAAGTTCAGCTATGTTCTTTCAAAAAATTTGACATGATCTATGAAAATGTGGATTTGTGAAGTAATAAGTTAGAAGTTTGCTATTTGGATCTCAAGGGGATTCTTCACTTTACAAAAGGATACACTGCAGGGTTCCTTTAAAAAATGAGCTCCCCTAGCACGTGGAAGTGTTGCTTTACAGCTCATTAACTACATGTCAAAGAGACCGAGTTGCCAAGAAACTTAAAACTAAAGTGTTTAGGACCATTGCCAATTAACGATCAATCAGAACCAATGATGAAACATCTTCAAAATTATAATGGAAGTGGGTGGTAAAATAAGGTTCAGTTTACAAAAATTCAATTTACACAACTTTTGCAGAGATTAGAGCATATCTACAACTACATTGAGACACATCTTTAATTAGAATAGGTAGCATTCATATTGAGCTTCAAAGTCTGCAAAATACTTTACAAATATTATCTCATTTGATGCTCACTCTCAGGTGCTATTATTATCCCCATTTTATGGATGAGGCTACTGACTTGCCCAGGGCCACACAGCCAGTGTGTCTGAAAGTTGAATTTTAACTCAGTTCTTCCTCAGTCAAAGTCTAGCACTCTGTCCACTGCACCATCTGGATGCCTAGGTTTAAAAAGTTGACTTTGTTTTGTCTTTGTGTAGACAGGAAACAAAATAGCTCAGAGCCCAAATGTGAAAGCTCCATTGCTCTAGTCCAGGTGAGAGGTAATGAGGGACTGAAGTAGGGTAAGAGCCATGTGAGTGGAGAGAAAGGGGAATACGTCAGAGTCATGGAGGTAGAAATGACAAGTTTGGGCAATTGATTGTATATGTGGGGGAAATGAGGACTGAAACCACCTTCCTTCTCCTTCATTTACCATGAAGGACTCTACTCTAGATCATAGAGTAAATGCAGTAACATGTAAATAGGTAAGACGGGGCCAGGTGGTGAAGGGCTTTGAAAGCCAAACAGAGGATTTTGTATTTGATCCTGTAGGTTGTGGGGAGCCTTATTTGTACTTAATCTAGCTACTATCATATAACTCGTACTATAATCATTTATGTATCTGCCTTGCTTCCCTTAGTAGACAAAAAAAAGACTTGAAAAGAAGGCCCCCCTGTCTTGATTCAATTTTATATCTTTTGCCCTTAGGGAAAAAAAAGGATTTCCCATAGTAATTACTTAATAAATATTGGCTAAATTGAATTGTAAGCTGGTAAACAGAGGGCTCCACCTGGAATTCATTGTTTCTTTCTACTAAATTTAAGAACGTGTCATGTGTGTTTGGTGGGATAGTAAAAGGGGAAGCTATAACTTGGCCATTTTTCAAAAGTTACAAGTTTTGAAAGCATTTAAAAGGATTACAAATCAGGAAAAAATGCTAGCAATTTTTCATTTCTATAGCATTTTATAATTTGTGAAGTGCTGGAGGCAGCTAGGTGGCACACCAGTCCTGGAGTCAGGAGGATCTGAGTTCAAATCTGGTCTCAGACACTTGACACACTTACTAGCTGTGTGACCTTGGGCAAGTCACTTAACCCCAATTGCCCTGCTTTCCCCCTTCCCCCCAAAAATTATTTACAAAGTGCTTTCCTCGAAATAGCCTGGTGAGGCATATAGTACTAGCATTTTCATTTCTATTTTACAAAGGAGGAGACTGGCTCAGAGTGAGCTAGAGCCTTGCCTCTGGTCACATGTTGCCTGTTTCCAAGACTTTCTTGCTCATTTCATCTCTAACTGCCATTTTTTTTTAAGATGTGAGGTTCTAGCATGTAGGATAACTCTGTCTATATTTCCTAAGGTGGAAAAAAGGAAAAACACCTTGAAAATCCTCAAGACTATAGTAGAGGAGCCAGGGTGCCAGACAGATTGTGGTAGAGGAGCCAGGTGCCAGACTTGAGGTCAGAGGACACAACTTCAGATTCTATCTATGCCATTTACTAGCTGAGTATATACCCTTCCACATCGCGACTTTCCCCATCACAGTTTTGATACATCATGGGTTGGCATAAGAAATTCAATAAGAATCTTTTGAGAGTTTTGTGGAAGCCACAGATGACACATGAAGGCCAGAAAATGGCACAGAAAAGATTTAGAAACACAGAAATGCATAAAATATATGTATGGTATTGTACAATATCAACATGTTTTATCTTCTAATACTGTAATCATTTAGACTTCTTTTCTGGTACTAGGGGAGGGCCAGAAAAATTGGTGTGAATTTTCCAGATCTCAGGGAGAGGGGGACATGCCCGGGGAGAGGGGGCCACTGTACCCCTAATCTCACAACGTGTAAGGGATAACTGTATTTGACCAAAGGCACTTGATTTCTCTGAGACTACTTTCTCAGCTATAAAATTAGGGAACTGGCCTAGAAGCAGGAGCCTAGGGTCTTAGCCATAGGCTTTACCATAGGCTTCATCAAGCTGACTGCCCAAGGGTTCCATGACACAGGAAAGGGTCAGAACCCTGGCCTAGACATCCCTAAGGCCCCTTCTAGCTGCAAAATGCTATGGCTCTTAAATTAACAGAAATGCCTAGTCTAGATCTATTAGTCCCTAGCAAAGGAGTAGGGAAAAAACCCAACAGCCACCATCATGCCTTGGACTGGTTACTGTGGTTTTTCTTGTCTAAACTCTCTAGGCTTTTATCATCTCATTTTCATTATTATCACCATCAAGTATTTACTGAAAAACCACTAACCAAGTTTCAGGCACTGTGGGCTAAGAATTTTGGCACTTAATCAGACACCCTCCTATATTTGTCATCTGATTGTTTTGTGTGTGTAAATGCTACCTCCCTGATCGTATTGTAAGCTCAGTGAGGGAAGAGGCTTAGACTCTGTTGTCCCCACAGTGCCCAGCACAGGTCTGGGCACAAAGCATGTATCCAATTATACTGAGATGAACTAGAGACATTTTTCTTCTAGGAGCTTACTGATGACAGCTAGCACATATATAGTACTATATATTTGCAAAGTGATTATATGTATGTGTACATATATGTATATATAAATGTAAATATATATAAAATAAATATACATAATGTTGTTGAGTCATTTTTAGTCATGTCCAACTCTTCATGACCCTATTTTAGTTTTCCTGACTTCCTGAGTCCTGGCTCACTTTAACCATAGCATATACATATGTGGATATGGATATGTATGTTTGTGTGTATGTGCATATAAATATATGTGTACACATACACACATACACATGCATACATGTCTCTCTGTGTATATGTGTGTATATACGTATGTGTATATGTGTATATCTTGCATATATCTATCCATGTATGTATCTGTAGCACGTAGGTGGCATAATAAATAGAGTGTCAGGCCTGAAGTCAGGAAGATTCATTTTCCTTGTTCAAGTCTGGCCTCAGACACTTACTAGCTGTGTGACCCTGAGCAAGTCACTTAACCCTGTTTGCCTCAGTTTCTTCATCTATAAAATGAGCTAGAGAAGGAAATGGCTATACCACTTCAGTATGTCTGCCAAGAAAACCCCAAATGGGGTCACAAAGTCAGATATGACTGAAAAATGATTCGACAACAACATATATATGTACCCATATGTAAACTTAATTTGGTCTTCAGAGCAACAGCTTTGTGAGGTAGGTGCTATTATTATCTGTATTTTACAAATGGAGAAACTGAGGATGAGAGAGGTCAAATGACTGGTTTAGCACAATATAGTTAGTAGGTATTTAGGTCAAGTTTTGGATTCGAGACTTCCCAAGTCCAAGTGTAACCTCCATCCCCTACTCTGCCCTCTAGCTACCTCTGAGCTCACATTCTTAGTGTGTTAATGTGGAAATAGGGTTGAATTCAGAGCCCAGGGACCTGGGTTTGATTCCTAGTTCAAACACTTATTAACTGTGTGATATGGAAAAGTGGTTGAATGTCTTTGAACACTTGCTGCTGTGAATCACTTACCAATAATCTCCATCGAGTTTAGTTTCACAGAATGACAGAATTTGAGAGTCTGAACTAATGCAAAGTGAAGTGAGCAGAACCAGGAGAACATTGTACACAGTAACAGCAATGCTGTATGATTATCAACTGTGAATGACTGTAACAATGATGTTGCTAGCAGCTGCTGTGGAGGTGAAAGACCAACAACAAGATGAACAACAAGAGCACACAGGAGGGCTGCTAGCACAAGTTCTTTGATCTGTTTTTCTAGGGAAAGCAACTTTAAGGGGTTAACAATCTTACTTTAATTAAACATACATATATCATTCATTTAGTTCAAGGGAAAAAATCAATACTCTGAACTCCAGAGCAAATACAAACAGAAATTACAAGCAGAGAAAACATAAACAGATCAACAGACAGGTTTCTGTCTGATCTGACCATAGCATACATAGTTACCAGAGAGAGAAGCACTAACATCTAGGTTTTACAAAGTTGGGTGGGGGAGGAGTGGGGGGGCTGCTCCTTGACAGCTACCCAGAGTCTCCACACCAACACTCTTTCAATGAGTGTGCCACAAAAGCAAAACTCCAACTTCAGAGCTCATATGCCTCGTTCAGGGCTCTGAGGTCTCAGTGCCTACTCAGCAAAAGGGGTGTGGGAAAGATCTTTAATGACTAGGGCCAGGTCATATACATTGTTTCCAATCGATGACTCTTGATTCAAACAAAGGCAAGACTCAAAGATACCTGAAAAGACTCTGAAACAAAAGACCCCATTTTGCTTGCCATTACATTTGAAAGGCAAGACTCATCAAAGGTACTTGACTACCTTAGTGCTGAGAAGCACTCCTAAACAAAAAAAAAAAAGGCAAAAAAATTCCACCCTGCTTGGCATTACAATGACTTAGCTCTTCTCAGCAATACAATGATCTAAGATAATTCTGAAGGACTTATGATGAAAAATGCTGTGTCTCCAGGGAAAGAACTGAAGGAGTCTGAATGCAGATCAAAGCATACTTTTAAAAGAAAAGCTTTCTTTATTTTTTCTCATTTCTTTTTTTTGGAGGGGAGCTGTGTTTTCTTTTGAAACATGGTTAATATGGAAATATGTTTTGCATGATTGCACATGTATAATCTGTATCTAAATGTTTGTCAACTCAGGGATAGGGGGGTGAGAAGAAAAGGAGGGAAAATTTGAAATTCACATTTTAAAAATGAAAGTTAAAAACAATTTGTTTTGCCATGTAATCTGAAAAAATATAGAAAATTAAAAAATAAACCTTGCTAAAATCTAAATAAAATATTTTGACAGCATTCTTGTTCTCTACTAACTTAGTAATCCTGTCAAAAAAGAAGATGAGGTTATTCTGCTATAGCCCATTCTTTTTTTTTTTAATATTAATTAATTTAGTTTTCAATGTTCACTTCCATAAGATTTTAAGGTCCAAATTTTCTCCCCCTACCCCTATCCCAAAATGGCATGCAATCTGATATATGCAGTCATATTAAACATATTTTCACATTAATCATGTTGCAAAGGAGAATTAGAACCAGTGGGAGGAACCATGAGAAAGAAGAAACAAACAAACAAAGAGAGAGAAAATAGTATGCTTCGATCTGCATTCAGCCTCCATAGTTCTTTCTCTGAATGTGGATAGTATTTTCCATCATGAGTCTTTTGGAGTTGTCTTAGATTCTTGCATTGCTAAGAAGAGCTCAGTCCATCAAAGTTAGTCATCGCACAATATAGCTGTTGCTGTGTACAATGTTCTCCTGGTTTGGCATCAGTTCATGAAAGTCTTTCCAGGTTTTTCTGTGGCATGACCCATTCTTGATGAAGCATGATGACTATAATGATAGACTTCCTTTGTAGATATTTCCCAACTATCTTTTAAGTGATTACTTCTAGGATTTTCCCCAAAATTCAAGTCAAGCTCATTTGCCTATAGTCTGTTCTCTTCCTTCTTTGGAAAATCCCCCTTCTCCAATCCTGTGATATGAATCTCATTTCCTATGATCTATCAAATATCAATGACAGTGTCTCAGCAATCACATCTGTCAGTTCTTTTAGGGTTAGGTTGCAATTCTTTTGGACCAAGTGGTATGAAGTGATAAAGGTTATCTTGGTGTTCTCTTAGAATTTCTTTTGTTATCTTGGGATTGCCATCCTGTCAGTCATTTTAGTTTTGTCATTTGTTTTGCCAGTGTAAATGCCATCTTCCTTTGTTGAGAAAACAGAAACCAAAAAACAAGTGAGCAACTCTGCCTCAGTAGTGACCTTGGCCTGAATTAGAATTGGTAGCCTTAGGATGGACAGGGGGCCATGGAAGCAAGCAAGATGCCTAAAGTATAGTATTATTACAATCCTTCACTCCTATGTTCCTAAATGCAGAGCCAGCCTTAGAGCTGTTTAATATTTATGGAAAGCCCACAACATGCTGGATGTGGTACAGAACACACACATGACAGCAGCTGTCTTCTCTTCCTTCAAGAGCCACCCACACTTGCAGCCAGCATGCGCTGCTGGGGGAAGGCCTAGAGCCTGGCGGCAGGAGTTGAAAACACTGGTTAACAAAGCAGCCGTGTTTGGGTATTAGGAACGTGTTGTACTGTAGCTTTCAGGTGCACTGAACTCCATAGGAAAATCCCACCAAACGCCTCTTTTGACTTGTCTTTCCAACAGTCAACCATTTCATTTCCCTCTCTCCACTTAATTGCTGCCCTTAAGCCAGTGAGGGAGGACTGTTGGTTGGGAGCTTTGCTTATAGCCAAACCCTGACCAAACTTCTTCTTTTTTCCCCAGTGGTATCTGCAAAGAGATTACTGGTCTAATTAGCAATATAGAATTGGAGAATGTCAAGAGTTGAAAGGAAGAGACCTTCTCTTCATTTTATAGCTGAGGAAACTGAGACCCAGAGAAACTCCTTGGCAAGCTGACTTTCTCATGGTAACGAAGCTAAGCAGTGGCAGAGCCCAAGTCTCCAGATTCCTACCCCAGTGCCCTTTCTATTATATCATGTTGCCTCTCTTTTATTAATAAAAGCACACCACTGGTCTCATTACAGCAAGTCCCATTTATCTCAGGGAAACAATGATTTAACTAGAACAAAATAAATACTAACTTCCTGCTGATCACCCCTGTGTTGTTCTACTTAATTTTTAACCAGGTTTTAAGAGCCATTGGAGAATCAGAGGGTTGGAAGGAACCCTGGGACTCCTTCTGCCTTTGAGCAGGGTGCTCTCACACCCCCAATCAGTCAGCTGATTCTTCCAGCTCTCAGTCTATGTACTGAACACCTGCAATTTATGGAGTACCATGCTAGTTGAAGGGGAGAAGTACAAAAGCAGAGGACATGCTCCCTGCCCTCAAAAAGCTTACAATCTAGTCATGTGTGAAACAACAATGTGTGATATTAAAATGCTCCAATGGGCCTGGATTTCATCCATGTGGGTACTTACTTCAAGCATTGGGTAATCCCTCCAAAAATGCAGATCACAACTTTGGAGACATCTTTGGCTCTTTGCTTTCCCTCATCCTTCATAGACAATCAGCGGCTGAGTCATATGGATTATACCTGCACATCTCTCACATCCATCCTCTTCTCCCCACTCACATAGGATATCACCCTAGTTCATACCTACATCATTTCTCATCTGGATGTTTGCAATAGCCTTCCAACTCTTCTCCCTGTCCCTGCTCCAAGCGGTACCCCACATGAGTGCCAAAGCAATATTCCAAAGAGCATAGCTCTGGCTATATCACTCTTCTGTTTGAGAAGCTTTATTAGCTACAAATTGGCCCAAGAATAAATATGAAATTTCTCTTTGGCATTTAAAGCCCCTCATAATTTGACTGTACTCAATTTTTTTTAGCCTTATTACACATCTTTTTCCTTTGTATTCTGTACATTTCAGACAAACTGTTCTGTTTTCTGGTCCTCATACAGACATGAAAACCTGCTTCCTGTCTCCATTTCTTTGCCCAGACTGTCCCCCAGGCCTGGAATGCACTCTCTCCTCGTCTCCTGTCCTTATAACCCCATGCTTCTCTGGTCTATCATCTCCCTGCCAAGAGGTGGGAGGTATGTTTTATCAGTGTTCGGAAGTCATGCCTGGTCACTGGTTTGATCAGGTTTCAAAGTCTTTCAGTTATTTTCCCTTATATTACTGTGGCTATCAGATACATTCTGCTGATTCTCAGTGGGGGCAGTCTCTAAGTTCTTCTGACATCCTGAGGCTGCCTGGAATGCACAAAGGAAATTCATCCATTAACTTTCCTTCTCTCCATAAGATAAATTTATCTTTTTTCTATCATCCATTTTTTTGGTGACTTCATATACACCACTCCTCCTGTAATCGCATCCTTTATAATTTATAATAACTTTGTAATTCCTTATTTGTAATGCATTTCAACCTGCTTACACCTCCACGTGCCTCTCCTCAGCCCTTTGGTTGAGTCTTAAGCTCAGTTTTCCAGAGGCTGTAGTAGTCCATGCTTTGCCATGTGATTAGAAGAACGTTGCTATTCAAAAAGATGGGCCTTTGTTTCAAGGAGAAGCTCAGGGTCTTTCAAATAACTTTCAATAATATAGGGCAAAATAGAACCATTGAGTCTGTTCCCACTAGGGAGTCTCAGAATGTTCCAGTGGCTAGGGGACAAAGTGACAGCAACCAGGGACTTCAGAGAGAGGCAGAAATTGAAGCTTATCTATAATGAGGAAGTCTACAAGATTCAGCTGGAAATCTCAAAGAGCTAGAAGCATAGGGCCTGTGGGCAAGGTCTGGGCTAGGTGACAGACATCCAGCCCACATGCTCCTGCTGGTTGAAATTGTACATATTTTTTAAGATCTGCTTCAGTCTGTGTCAATTCAGCACACACATGTGCTGTACTACATACTAGGTCGTAAGAAGATGAAAAATGGCATAATCCCTACTTTCAAGGAGCTTACACATCCGATAGGAGAGATGCAATATATGGTGGGTGACCCAGGACAAATCATTTAACCTCTCCTTGCTTCCCAGCATGAATCTAAGGAAATAGGTAACGTAATAAGGGAAGGTAATAAATTGCTGAGCAGAGGTAAAACTGAATCAGGAGAGAATTTCCTTCTTGGGAGTTCCTCACCTTAGGGAAACCACAGAACTGGTCCATTAAAAACACTAAACTAACACACAAACTAGTATAACAGAAGGGACAAAATGATAAGGGCCAAGAAGTCTAGATGAGATGCTCTAAGACAAAGTGAGCAAGGACAGACAGGGAACTTTTCCGTTCAAATTCTAGGTGGCCTGGTGGATAGTGTGACTTCTTGACTTCAAGTCAAGAAGATCTGAATTCAAATCCAGTCTCAGGCACTTATTTGCTTTGGGACCATGAACAAGTCATTTAACCTCTCTATGCCTCACTTTTCCTATTTGTAAAATGGGAATAATTATAGCACTTACCTTCCATGGCAATTGTGAGGGTCAAATGAGATAATATTTGTAAGCTTGTTCTAAGCCTTAAAGATCTACATAAATGCTGGTTATTATTATTGTTTTTATTATATGTTCCATGAACCCTCTCTAGGCCTTTTAAACAGACAGAAAGGAATCCTTCCTGTCTTTGAATTCTCATATATTTATAACCCATTTTTATATGGCACTTTGACATTTGCAAAGTACTTTTCATATATTCTCTTAGGATCATAAATTTGGAGTTGGAAAGGACCTCAAAGACCTTCTCTAGAGTTCAACTCCCTCATTTGACAGGGGAGGAAACTGAGACCTAGTGTGGTCAAGTGATTTGTCCAAGGTAACACAAGTTATTCATAAAAAGAGCTGGGATTCAAACACAGAGCCTCTGATCATAAATTCAAACTTCTTCCCAAGGCACTGCCCTTGATTAAGCCTGACTACATCCTGTGAGGTAGTAATTAGAAAAATTATTACCTTTCCCACCCTGATCCCTCCCTTCATTTTACAGCTGAGGAAATTGGAGCACAGAGAGATTAGGTGATTCCTTCACAGTCACACAGCTAATAGCTATCAGGGGGGTTGTTTGTGTGATTTTGAAATCCAGGTTCAATATTTTGTTCACCGTGTCACATTCCACTTTATTTAAGGTTTATTTGTGTATTTGTCTTGTCTTTCCTACTGAAAGAAGCTATAAGCTACAGGACATCCATATGTAGCTCAGTATAATGCCTCAGACTTAGTAGGTACTATATAAATACTTGTTCCCTTTCCTTTCCCTCTATAATACTTCTCAGAGTGATCATTCAGTCTCTGTTAAACATCTATAAGGTTGAAGAGCTCACTACCTCACAGAAACAGTCTCCAGGCTGTTTTAGCTACGGGTTCTTCATTCCTTTACACCCCAGCGGGGTGGTCCTTTATTGTAGCACATTTCCATACAGGCACTCTATTTCAGTTATGACTCAGAAGTAGCCAAGACAACTAAAGAAAAAAACAGCGGGGGGGGGGGGGTAGAGAGGGACTGCCAGGTTGGAAGACTAACCAAAAACTTCAGTCAGATCTCTACTGGCAAAAAAAGTGGATAAATGAGACATTTCTGGGGCCAAGTAAGGGGAAAGTGCCTCCAGTTAGAACTGAATCATCCAAACTGTGGCATTTATCCACTTTACTTTGCCAGCCTCATCCTGTTTGTATTTTAGCCACAATGGTGTAATGGGAAGAGCCCTGGGCTGTGCTTTCTTCTTAGTCCTTGAAATTACATGGCTTGGCCTATCATCTCTATCTCAAAAGGCAGTGGGGCATAATGGAACTAGATCAGTCCTAGGAGACCTGTATTCAAGTCTTGCCTCTGATATGACTTGATTGTGTGACCCTGAGCAAGTTCCTTGACCTCTCAGTGCCCCAGGCATCTCTCTAAAACCTTAAATTGCAGAATAAGGCCAGAGTTCCCTTTCCTCCCCAATTCCACACTTCAGCTTGCTTCAGTTTCATTCTCTCTTCCTTTGCTCCAGGATTGGAGGAAAGGATAGCCCTTCTTGCCGGCACCAACTAACTACTTGAACCCTTGATTCTGTGTCCCTCTCTCTCCTTGATTTTCAACTTCTTATGCTTGCTGCTTTTATACATCCTTAAAAATCCTTTATTTGATCCTACCATCTTCTTAGTCTATCATCCTGTATCTCTCTCCCTCCCTTTTGTAGCCAAAGTAGAATATGCTGTCTACATTCATTTACCTCCTATTCCTTCCACTTTCCCACCTCCAACTCCTCCAACTCCTATAGTCTGGCTCCCCTGGCCTGGTCCTCACCCATCACTCTATTGAATCTACTTTCTCCAAGGTCACCAACGATCTCTTAATCGATAAATCCGAGGGCTCTGTCTATGTCCTCATCTTTGAGTCCTCTGAAGGGTTTGACACTACTGACCACTTCCTCCTTTTGGATACTCTCTGATCCCTGAGTTTCACTAACTTTGTGTTATTGAGGTTCTCCTCTTACCTTTCTGATCAGTCCTTTTCAGTCTTCTTTGCAGGATCATGATCCATATCCCACTCTCTGTGCGTGCATGGGATTTATCCCGGGCTCTCTGCTCTTCCTCTCTCAGATCTTATCTGCTCCCATGGGTTCAGCTATCATCTCTGTGTAAATGACTCCCAAATCTACATATCTAGCCGTTATCTATCTATATGACCTTGGACAAGTAGGTTTATTAGTCTAGGCCTCAGTTTCCTTATCTGTCAAATAAGGGGGTTGAACTAGTTTGTCACTAAGGTTCTTTCTAGCTTTGAATCTATGATCTTATGATAGTACAATCTGTCTCCTGAGCCCTGGGCCTGTATCTACAACTTCCTGCTATATCTCTACCTGAATGTCAGTCATATGGATATCTTAAACAGCATGTCCTAAACAGAACTCGTTATCTATCCCTTTCCCTCCTAACTTTCCTGTTTCCCTGATGTCGAAGGCATCGGTATTTTCTAGTCCGGGAATTATCCTTAACTCTTTACTTTCATTTGCCATCGTTTAATTGTGAGCTCCTCAAGGCCTTTTGCCTCTTGGCATAGTTCCTGGCACACAGAGGGCATTTAGTGAATGCTCATTGACTGACTGACTATCCACTCCCACCTTTCCATATCCAATCAGCTGCCAAGTCTTGTCTATTCTTCCTCTACTGCATTTCTTGTGACCATTCCTTTCTCTCTACTCACACCACAACTACCTTAGGTCAGGCCCTCACCATCTCTCATCTGGATTATTGCTCTGCTTCCCAGTTGAGTTTCTCCTCCCCCAATCCAACTTCCAGGCAAACGACAAATTGATATTCCTAAAGTGAGGTATGACTGCTCTAATGCTGCTCTATGATCTTCCCTGACTCCCCATTGCATTTAGGATAAAATATAAAACCTTTTGTTCGGCATTTAAAACCCCTCCAGGCTGATGACACATTAGTCTCCCTCATGAGCTCTGTGATCTAGCCAAATAGGTTTATTTGCAGTTCCCTATATATGCCATTCTATCTCCCACCTCCACACCTTTGCACAGGCTATCTTCCACGCTTTAAATGTTTTCCCTCATCAATTCCACCTATTGGAACCCACATATCTAATAAAGGCTCAGCTCACGAATCACCCCCTTTAAGAAGCCTTTAATAACTTATTCAATTCTACGTGCATTGACTCAATCAAAAGATATTTTGTATATATCCACTATTTGCTTATCTGTGGATATATGTCCCGCTAGTCCAGGGGTTCTTAACCTTTTTTGTGTCATAGTCTCCTTGGAATGATGTTCTTAAATAATTGAAGAAAATGCCACCTTTCAGTTAGAAGTTTGTGAAAGTAGAGATGCTGATTTTTTTCCCATATCCCCTAAAATCTATTCATAGATATGGACTCCAGGTAAAGAGCTTCAGATTCAGCAAAATATAAGCTCCTTGAGGACAAGAACTGTCTCACTTTTAAATTTTTATCCTCAGTGCCTCATACAGTGCCTGGCTCTTAGTAGGCAGTTGGTAGATACTTGTGGTTGATTGGTTGGTCTTCATTATTATAAGGAGTTTCCTTGCTGGGAATTCACTACATCAGTCAACCTCAGGTTTGTACTCCTCCCCACAACTCTACCATCTACGCTGGATCACAAATTTTAGACTATAAAGGGCCTTAGAGCTCTTCTAACCCAACCCCCTCATTTTATAGATGAATTGAGGCCATGGAAGTTAGGTAATTTGCCCAAAGTCACATGTAGTAAGTAGCAGAGATGATATTAGAGGTCAAATTCCAAATTCAATGCTCTTTCATTCAGACCAGTCTCTTCAGTATGTATACATACCTGTTGACTCTAACCTTCTTGACTTTGCTTATGCTGCACCTTTCCACCCTTCCATGCCTTCTTCTTGTCAATTAATGGAAGCTTATGTGACAAGGCACATTGAGAGATTGATAGGGAGTTGTATGTGCCAAACAAGTCAAATCACCTCAGCCACTCCTTGCCCTCATACCTGAATGGAGCCAACATAGGGCACTTATCCCAAGAATACTGTGAATCATAATGCTCTCCTCAGTACCTCTAGCTGTGTTCCCAACTTGGTGTCCACAACAGTCTTTGAAGGGAGCGACCTTTGTAGAGAAAAGCCCTCTTTGGGGCCTACTGCCAATACCAACCACTGATAGACAGGTAAACGCAAATGTTCCAGGAATAGCAATGCCCAACCAGAGCACTGCTCCTTCTTCCAGTCCCCTAAGTCTTCATTAGGGAAGCAACTATTTGAAGATGGGGCCACCACTGCTGACACACTGCTACCTATGGGATAGGCAAGTTAGCCTGACTAAAACAGCAAGGAAGATACTCTGGGAGAGACAGGAGGCAGCAAGTGTCAGGCAAATCAAACTACTGTGACCACCATTTCCCTTCAGACTCTACCTGAAACAACCTAGAACCCAGAACCCTGGCAATAGTAGTGCCCCCAGACCACCAACCCTGCCTACAACTTGGTTCTTGCAGTCATCATCCCAGGAAGCAACTCTTATGGAGATGTGACCCATCAAATGCTTCTATAGATGCTGATGCCTTTACCCACCACCCACCACTAGAAACGATAGTTCCTGTCCTGGAGGTGCAGAAATTTCTCAACAAAGTCCTTGGTATTTTCAAATTATTACAAAATCAGAAACAGAAATGATTCCTTTTAAATTAGTGGAAGCCTCTTTAAAAAAGTACATCACCATTTGCTTTTTCTATGGTCCTTTTCCCTGAGGACCATGTGATATTTACTCTGACTTGTAGGTGAAACCCTATTAGAATATGAGCTCCTTGAGAGCAGAGACTGCTTCTGATTTTTTAATTTATATTCCCAGTGCTTAGCATGGTGAGTGCACATACTAAACATTTAGTAAATGCTTTTCATCCATCCATCCATCCATCCATCTCCATCCATCCATCCATCCGTCCATCCATCCATCTATCCATCCATCCCTCTAAATCAACAATCTCAAACTAGAACTGCTGTTTATTTTAAGTTAATATTGCTAGCCTCTTTTCTTTAGTGTTATCTAAAGCTGTGACTTTTCAAGGTCCTCTCAATCCAATTACATGTTTCTCAGAAAAAAGGAGAAAAGGTCTGTAATAGGGGAGGTTCAGAAGCTCCAATCCTCAGAATGGCATTGGCTTTGAAAACCCTGGTTAATCCATTCTCCAAGGCCTGGGTCAAGTCCTACCCTCTTTATGAAGCCTTCTCAGACTTTATATCACAATCTGGAGTCTTTCCTTCCAGTCTTCCCTCTTCTGAAGTCTGTGGGCATCTACTATATGAGCTGTACTCCTAATACTTTAATAATACATAAGTTGAGGATCTATGATTTTCTAGGTAGGGGAATTCCTTCTACCTATGCAATTAGCAACTCACCTATAATTTAGTGGCTAGTTTTAGAGAGTTACCTGAGTTTCAGAGAAGTAAAATCTTTTGCATATGGTTTCAGAGCTAGCAAATGCTAGAAATATGACTTGAGAAATAATGGAGTAAAATGAGCAGAACCAAGAGGATATTGTATACAGTAACAGCGATATTGTTCAAAAAGTAAATGTGAATGACTAAGTTATTCTGGATTATATGAATATTCAAATCAACTACAAAGGACCTATAAAGAAAGATGCTATCCACCTCTAGAGAAAGAATTGCTATATTGAACTATGTATTGTATAATTTTGTGTGTGTGTGTGTGTGTGTGTGTGTGTGTGTGTGTGTGTGTGAAATGCTGACCTTCTGTAGTGCAGGGTTGGGAGAAAGGGAGGGAAATAGCTTGGAACTCAAATGTAGCAAAAAATAAGATAAGTATTAGAAAAAAAGAAATATGAGTTGAATACAGTTTTTACTGCTAATACTATATACTACTAATACTACCAGTGTCTCACCTTAGCCAGTGCTATCTTTTTCTTCATTGTACAATAGAATACTTTGTTATGTCAATGTAGAATTCTGTATTATTCTTCATTTCATGAGTGTTAGGTCTTGTCTCACCACTTAGTGGCTACTTGTGAGCACGGGGCATATATTTTGTTTTGATATCATAGGCACATGCCCAGTGCTACAGCACATCGTTTGCCCTCAATAGCTGTGAGGTGTGCTCAAAACATACTTGAAATTTCTCTTTTGGAATTTGCTTTTCACATAGGAGCTCGATAACTGTTTATTGAATTGAATTAAGACAAAATGGTATAATCCAATCCTATATGTATTTATTATCTACTATATTCTTTGTATTTCCTGGAGATACAAAGATAAAACAAACAAATAATCCCTGCCATTGCTTTCCACAGGGAATACAACTTGGAAACAGATAAGTACATAAATCATTATTCTAGGAGTATCTCTAATTTTAGGATTAGAAATCCATCATTTAGGAGGTGACACAATGAACTGAGCCATTAGGAAGCCAGGGATTCTAAGAGATAGAGGTTAGGAGTACATTCTACAGCCTACACAAAGACAGAGGAATAAGAAATAGAATATCAAGTTTAATGAAAAAATACACATTCTCTTTTGTTGTGTTTTTAATTCTGTAGTTTCATAGAACTGATATTATTTCAAAGAAATAGGTAAAAATTCTAGCTCATAAAGAGCACACTGCAGTGACTGTTAGAGATATTGCAGACGCTGTTGGTGTAGGGAAGTCATGTTTGTGGATCCTTTGAGTCCACAATGAAGCAAGATCAGTTGCACCAAAGTGCAAAGGAAGATGTGGTTAAAATAATTCAAAGACTGGCAGACTATTGCTGCAAAAACAACCTTATTAATCCTCAAAAAGTAAGCAGAGATCTGTAGAGTGACCTGGGATATGATAGGGCTGTCACTAATTGCTCTGAAATGACAAATAAGCTTCTTAAATTGGAAGAGCAGCAAAAAGGGCAGTAAAAAAACAGATGTTAACCATTGCTAAGAGAAACCCCTATTGTTCTAGGAAAGACAATACAAAGACTAGAGTACTAAAGATTGAAAAAAATATTTTATGAATAAAACTCACTTTTTTTATTCAAGGCTAGCTAAAACCATCAACAGAAGGCCAGTTGAATATGTAAGATTTGGACATCTTCATCAGATTATAAAACATCCACCACCCTCCTCCAAAAGTTTTTCAGAATTTTCTTTTTACCTCCAATGGATGTGGAAGCCTATCCCCTATTAAGGGAGTGATGATGTCTGATAAATGTATAAATATATTAAAGAATAGAATTGTTCAAGAATTATAGAAATTCTCAAATGAAGATACAATATTGCAACACCACCATGCCATATGTCACGAAAAGTTAACACATTTATCTAAGAGATGGAGATTAACATGCTTTCATAGCTTAGGAACTTGCTTGATCAAAACTCCATTGAAAACTTACAGGCTGCAATCAAGTCCAAATTTTGAAAAATGAAGTATTTACCAAAGGTACGCTTGATATTCAATGTAATAAATATGGTTTTTATTATGAAAAATTAAAGAATACATATCAAAACCTTGTGAACTCAATGACAAATCATGTAAAGTAAGTAAATACTGCAAAAGGAGGGGCTATTATATATTAAAATGTTTTCTAAAGGTGCAAAAAGTTGTAAGACTTATTGTATAACTAAAAAAAAATTGTTTTACTTTGTTCCAGTTAATTCACACACCACTGTAGGATGATAGCTCCAGTGGGTATTAGAGTTAGGTGAGCATTTTTTTTATGGATACAGAAGTACAGAAGACCCGGGCATGTTTGTAGGCAGCAAGGAAGGAGCAGAGAGAGAGAGAGAGAGAGAGAGAGAGACAGAGAGAGACAGAGAGAGACAGAGAGACAGAGACAGAGAGACAGAGACAGAGAGAGGGAGATTGAAAATTGGAGAAAAGGGCTGATCCAAAGGATAAGCTGCAGGAAAAGATGAAAGATGATGATGGTATCAAGAGAGCAATTAGAGGTCTTGGAACACCTCTTCCTTAGGTATTGTAGCAAAGGTAGAGAGACCCGGGAATGATGTTGAGGGATTTTGAGGCATGGGATATGGGAGAAGAAGAAACAGATGATGTTTAATTTGAAAAGAGCTCTAAATTTCAAGTCACAAGACCTGGATTAAAATTCCACTTCTGCCATTTTACTTGTGTGACCTTGGTCAAATCACTTAGTCTCTTTGGGGCTCAGTTTTCTCATATTTAAAAGGCACATGTTGGACTAGAATCAGAGGTCAGCAAACTACTGCCCAAGGACAAAATGTAGCTGGCTCTCCCTTTTTTGAACAGCCTGCAAGTTAAGAAAGATTTTAACATTTTGAAATACAATAAGACTTTATTTAAAAATGCAAAAACCAATCTTAACCACACAAAAGTGTTAATTTAGACCCAGGTTGTAGTTTTCCAAGTCCTGGACCAGATCTATGATCCTATGAATGAAGTTCTAAATGGAAAAGACACCCTAAACAACACACGGAGGCCTAAAAGCATGGGAAACAGTGTAGAGTACACCTTGTCTGAACAAGCAGTGTGCACATGAAAAAACGAGTATGTAAGCCAAGAAGGCTGAAACCAGACTGAATTTGTATCTCATTTAGAGCATAATAGGGAGCCACTGAAGATTTTTGAGGAAGGAGATGACATGATAGGAAATGTGTAAAAGGCTTTACAAAAGATCTTTTAAAAGGCAAGGAATTTTTATCTTATCAAGGGAATAGTAGCAATGCCAGAACAACTTGGATGAAAGCATAGATAGCAAGCTTATTAAATCTGCAGATGACGTAAAGCTGAGGAGGATAGCTAGCACATTGTATGACAGATCCAAAAAGATCTTGACAGGCCAAGTCTAAAAAGAGGGAATTTAATAGAGATAAATGTGTAGTGCCCATGTCCCACCCACATAAAGCTTCAGAGATGAGTACAGCCAAAAACAATGCACATGGCTATGCAACTAATGGAGGAAACCCAAGGTAAGGGGATTTTAAAAAGGTGACTTGGAATGTGTGCAGTGAGATTTGGAAAAGGATAAGATTTGCCTGTACTTGTAGTTGTGCTTGGTGCTTTCTCTCTCTCTGATTTGGTACTATGTGGACAGAGATGCAAAATAAATGCAAGGACCCATGATGCTGTTCATCAGGAAATGGAGGTGTTGACTGTTGAGTAGCTAAACCATGCTGGATATGTGCCATTCAGGCAGTGCATGCTATCTTTAGGAGACATCAGCGAGTGTTCCAAGTTCCTGTATCACATTAGTGGACATAAATCTACTGTGGCGGTTTTGTTGTGAATAAAAAAAGCCCTGGGCTAGGCCCTTGCTGGCTCCCCATTAGTTGGGATGAGTTTATCAGTGGTAGTCTTTCATTCAATTCTACTATTCTGGTTAGTCTCTATAGAGATATGCCTTCATACGTTCTTTAACAATAAGATAGACTGCTAAAGGGGAGTGGCTCAGAAATGGGGGCCAAGCCATGACTTGATTGGTGCAACAACAAGCTATGCACTAGATAGAGGAGAAATAGATACCATTCACATAAGGGCAGGGCCAAGGAGTGAGAGGGCCAAAGAAAGGCACAGAGAATTTCATAGTTAACCCCTAAATACGCTGTGGTGTTATGTAGTACACATTAGGGACTAAGTGCTTGATCAACAGCCACAAGCTTAGGATCTTGACAACATTACAAGAACATTGAGGTTCTTGTTAATGTACAGGATAGAATTTTATTTTTCAGCACATACTGTTCAGTCTTGACAAGGCAAGCAGATCTCTTTTCTATCCCTCAGACACCCTGTATTCACTCTTTCCTCTGCCTTCCTTCATGTTGTGCCCCTCACTGGAGTGCCCCTGACCCTCTTTATTCTATATCCAAATCCTACCTCCTCCATGAAGCTTACTTGCCTGCCTGCTTCAATTTCCCTGTCATCTGATTGACTTTACTACTGCATCTGGCAATGCCAGAGCTAGCTCAGAGTTTGGGAGACTCCAAAAGAAGGTGTGGGAGAGAAGTATTAGACTACTTACCAAACTGAAGGTCTACAGAACCGTTGTGCTGACTTCATTGGTGTATGCCTGTGAAACTTGGACAATGTATCAGTAGGATGCCAGGAAATGGAATTGCTTCTATTTGAATTGTCTTAGGAAGATTCTGAAGATCACTTGGCAAGAGAAGGTACCAGACACTGAGGTCCTTTCTCAGGGTGAACTGCCAAGCACTCAAATTCTACTGCAGGGAGCCCAGCTCTTATGGGGTTAGCCACATTGTTCAAATACCAAATGCGCATTTGCCTAAAAGACTATTTTACAGAGAACTCACACAAGGCAAGCGTTTACATGGAGGTCAGACGAAACAATACAAGGGCACTCTCGAGGTCTCTCTGAAGAACTTTGGGATCGATTGGGAGACATGGGAGACACTGTCAAGGGATTGTCCAGCATGGCACGCCTGCATCAAAGAAAGCACTGTGCTCTATGCATGAAGCAGAAATTAGAGCAAATTTAGAGACATCTTCCCAAATCTTCACATGGACTATTTGTGCCTAACCTGTAGTAGTGTTCCAATCTTGTATTGGTTTGATCAGTCACAGTCAAACACAATGTACCTTGACCCCAACATAGTGATGTCATTGGTCCTCTTCAAGCAGGAAGGACAACAACCAACACTGCATCACTTGGGAGTCACTGAGTGTAGTGGATAGGGCGTTGGTTTCATAGAAAGGAAAACCCAGGTTCAAAATTATACCTCAACTGGGTGACGCTGGGCAAGTCACTTAATTTCTCTATACTTAGTTTCCTCATTTGTAAAATGGGGATATTAATGGGCAGGTTGAACACCTCCCTCACAGGGTTGTAGCAAAGATCAAATGAGATTTTCTGTATAAATCACTTTGTACATCTCAATGAGCTAAATAAACATAAGCTCTTATTTTTATAACAGTTTATGTTGTGTTACATTTTTATATGTATGTCTTTCCTGATACAATGTAATCTCTGGGGGCAGCAAATGTTTCTTTTGTGGGGGTTGTATCTACCTCAGAGCCTGGCACAGTGCCTTGCACTTTGGAATGTTTGTAGATTGATTGATAATTTGATACTTAATTATATACTACCATGTATAATATATTTCACTGTTGCTTCTTGAGTAAAGTTTAAGTCCCTTAAGGGTAGAGATTCTGTCCTCTACTCTTCTGCATATGTAACAGTCTGTCACAGATATATTGCTCAATAGATACCCAGTGGTTGACTGGTTGTATGGTATTAGATTGTAAACTCTGTTAAGGCATCAAGGACCATGTGACTTAATGATCTTTATATCTCCTCTGGTATCTAGTACCCACTAGAGTTCTGCACACAGTAAGTACTGAAGTATTTGATGAACTTACTTGGGCTGGATTGCTGTATATTTTGACATATAAACTATAGAACTTTATATTTAGATTGGACTTATAGATTGTGTAGGCAACCAGGTGGCACAATGCATAGCCTGTCGGACCTGGAATCAGTAAGATCTGAATTCAAATTTGGCCTCAGACACTTCCTAACTGTAACTCTGGGCAAACTATTTAACTTCTGTTTGCCTCAGTTTCTTCAACTGTAAAATGAGGAAAATTATAGCACCTATCTCCCAGGGCTGTTGTAAGGATCAAATAAGATAATATTATAAAACACTTAGCATGGTGCCTGATACGTAGATGGTGCAATATAAATATTAGCTGCTGCTGCTGCTGCTGCTGCTGCTACTACTACTACTACTAGTACAACTACTACTACTATGATAGAGTAGGACAGGGCATTTGTATGTCTTGGGCAAGATTTGGAAATTGTGTCCCCTACTTTATGCCAAAGCCTTTGTTTCATTCACTATACCTCTTAGAAATTCTTTAAAAACCAAAAACTACATACCACAGAGAATTTTCTGGCATGAAAACAATGCATATTTATGAGAAAAATGTGTGAAATATCTCATTGCTTTCTGCTTCAATTTATATTACAGGTGGCTAGCTATCTTGTCACTCTCGTACCAGCTTTGATCCAGTCCAAACTCCTCAATTTACAAATGAGGGAACTGAGTCTCAGAGAGGTGATATGACTTGGCCTAGCCCATGCTGTCTGAGTCTGAACTTGAACACAGGTCTTTTAATTTGTGGTCTGAAGCTCTTATTATATTCTTCTTTCTTCTCCTGCCTCTGGTTCTCACTCTTTGGCCATGGCCACTATGCCTCAGCTGTTTTCTCATGCTAGAAGTTCCCTTACTCCCATGGGCTTCTCACCCTGGAACATCCCTCTAACTCTTTTTCCATTGCTGATTTCCTCCTGTAAACTCCATTGTGAGGAATGGCAAAGCCATCCTTTATTCTTTTCTGAGCTCTGATTTGACTCTTGACTTTGCTGCTAAGACCACATGGAGGCACCTCTACCACCAACTTTTCAGTTGCCTTGTATGTGTTGTTTTCTGACATTAAAATATAAGCTCCTTGAGGGCAAGAACTGTCTTTCTTTTTGCTTGTATTTGTATCCTCATCACTTAGCAAAGTGCCTAGCATTTAGTATATACATGTTGACTTGACTTCTGCCTCAAAGTCATAGATTTTAATAATTGGAAGGGCCTCAGAGGCCACCTAGTCTAACTTGTACTTGAACAAGAATCACTTTCACCTGGCAAGTGATTGTTTGGTGTCTGCTTGAAGGCCTCCAGGTAGGAGGAATACCTTCTCTCCTAGAGCTACCTATTCCACTTTTGGGTAATAGCTTGGAAGTTTTTCTTAACATCAAGCCCAAATCTAGATCTTTGCGTCTTTCAACCCATTGCTCCTCATTTTGTCAAGTGGGACTAAGCTGAACACATCTAATATCATCCCATCCTCAGTAAGTATGCTTATGGTCTTTCCTTTCAACTCCCTTCACTTTGGAGGAACACTTAGAAATTGGCAGTTCCACCGACAAATGTAACCAGCTTTTCTCATACTTGCAGATGACTGATGAATATTAAGGCCTGGGTCACAGTGAAAATGGGAAGCAATCGAGTATTGCTGCGGGCATTTCTGTGCATGGAGGGTGGGTGGTAGCATCTTTTTTCACTTTCATTTGTTCAGATGGTTGCTACTTCATTCAGATGTGAATGACTATCCAGGCTATGTGGTAGCCACAAAAATTCCTTGTCTCTCTATGCTCAGTTGGGATAACTTGAGGAAGAAGGAAGTAACTGATACCAGGACTAACAGTGACAGGATATAATTGACAGGAGCCAGGTGGAAGAGGAGATATGAATGGAGAGTAAACATCTGTCAAGGTAAATTTTATCTCAACCTCAAACTCTGCTGTTCCTCTACTACCCAGCTCTTCAACCCCAACCACACCCCTATCAGTTTATCACTTCAACAATTCCTTCCCACTATCTACTGTGCTTGGGGGCCTTAAATTCTATCCCTTCACCTCTCATCTGTCATTAACTCTTATCCTCTATCCTCAGATTCCCAGAAACACTCATTTCTGCATCTTATGCTCCAGGCCAGAGAATGCTCGTATCTCCTATCCCACTACCCATCAGATGAGCTAAGTGTCAGAATGGAAGCATATAATCCTACACTACTGGGGAGATGCGTTCCTAGCATCTCAGGACAGAAATTTGAATATACACAGAAATATTGATGATGGTTGGGTTTACAGTACTGTTATTCCAGTAGCAGACCTCACTTTTGTGGTGGATTCATTGATCTTAGTGGCTGAGACACAGGATAAAGTTCATTCTTGCTCCTGAGTTGGTTTGCATGGTTACCATGGGCGTTATTTGGTCTAGAAAGGCTCTCCTCACCTCAGCTTTACCTAGATTCTTTTGCAGTTTTGTTAAGTGAAGTCCTCAGGATGATTTGAAGGAGAGCCAGGCTCCTGATTATAGGCATATGAGAATAGTAAAAAAGAATTTTGGGATCATAACTCAGATAAGAATTTAGCCTGAGAAAAGGAATTCAAGATACAGGCAAACATTTCTAAGGGCTTCTCTGGGTAGATGACTAGTTACGACTGTCTGAAGTCCACATCACAAAAGAACTGAAGATACACTGGGATTTTTAACTAAGGAGCTAGTAGAATCATTTCCCTATAAGAAAAATGCAACAGAATCAAGCAGATCTTGGCACACAGTAGCAACAGCATTAGTAAAAATGCCCAGCAGACAACCCTAGAGAACAGCTCAGGCCAGATGATAAACACAGAGAGCAACACAGCAGCTCTGCAACACTCTACAGGAATGAGTTGCCCCAGCCATTAGTATATTCCTGCCACATGTATTCCCTATGTGTGCCCCTCTTGCATGTTTCCTATGTGAGTGAACTTTATGCATGCTTTCTGGTTACATATGCTGTCTAGGATTGGCCTCTCTCTACTGGTGAATGTGCTAACTTGTGAGAGAAGGCACATTACTTTGTATGGTGGGTACCCACCACCCCTCCCGCACTGACACTAGTCGGTTGAGTCCCCGGAAGTGTAGCTGCTACAACTAAACTTGTGATTCTAGGGGTAACCTTTGTGAATGGCTACTGCAGCTATTGAAGCTCCTGAGCCCCTGATGACATTTGCTTGACATAATGCTTCCCATTAACAAATTAGTTGGCTAATTCAATTAGCTCTTAACAAAGTTGTTTACTCAAAAGGCAAAGCAAGAGCAATAATTATCTAACATTCTACCCATAAAACCAGAACATACTCTCACCAATGTGCTCAGCACCAATGGGGGAGATTGGGAGCAAACCTAAATTACTCATGGTAGTGAGACATATATGGAACTGAGGCCCTCAATGTCCTTTCTCTTTCTAGGGGATTTTCTTCACCAAGTTTCACCAATGATTGTGGTATCTGTGTTGAATTGGTTTGTTGCTAAACTCTGCTATTCAATGGCTGTGTTGTCAGTCCACTATAAGATTGGGTTACTCTGTGACTGTCACTAGTTTGAATGCAAAGCTGGTACTAATCTGTCGTTAGTCTAGAGAATTCTACTGCAAAGGTGCTCCACAATTGGGCCAGGTTACTCTGCTGCTGAGCTGGGCTACTTCTATCCTGGGTGGAGCTCTTTCTCTGCCCACTGTCTCTCTTACTGGAGTGCTTCACTCCTGTGTAGAGTTTTCTGGTTTTGCTAGCACAATAGACTTCATTTTTTTATATTGTATTTTTTTTTTGGAGGGGGGAGGTAAGACAATGGGGGTTAAGTGACTTGCCCAAGGTCACACAGCTAGTGTCAAGTATCTGAGGCTGGATTTGAACTCAGGTTCTCCTCACTCCAGGACCAGTGATCTATTCACTGCTCCACCTAGCTGCCCCAACTTCATTTTTTCAGAACAGGCAGAGACCATTAGCTGAAGGCTACTTTCTTGGATTTTTCATACTTGAATCTCACATTTGTCTTTGCCTTTGCTTCTTTTAATCAATATTTTTTTCAGAAAAAGAACCCTTGCATATGTGTTTTGTGTTTATTTACTTGTGCGCCTGATATATCTCTTGTGGTAAACTGTAAACTTATTGAGGGCAAGAATTGTTTCATTTTTGGTTTTATCTTTGTATTCCTACTATTAAGTATGGTGTCTTGCACATAATATAACTGTTATTTATTTTGCTATGTTTTTTAATTGGAAATATTTTTACTTTTTTACTTCGAACTAGTGTGTCCTCTAATTGGCCTAGTTAAAACAAACACATTGACAAAAACTTCAAAAGTTATGATTTTTGAGTGAACATTGTTCCATAATGTACTTGAGATCTGTAGGCCCATGTGTGAAGGGGTTCTGGGTGATAAATTTTATTATAATTTAAATAGACTTCTGGGGGCTCACCTGAAGACCTAAACAATATTTTACCATTATTTTTGTGGGGGGTTCTATAGGCTTTGGATTGGTGTGTGTGTGTGTGTGTGTGTGTGTATGTGTGTGTGTGTGTGTGTGTGTGTAGTCTTTGGATTTCTTGATCATTATTCAATCTAGTGCTCTTTTTTGATCTTTCCAGAATTACATGTGGGAAAGATGGGCTCTTGTATGAACTTTTGCAGCCTGGCTCTGATTCTTTCATATTGGATGCTAGGCTGTCACTAATTTTCATAGCTTTTCTATTCTATTTTTTTCACATGGGGGGCTACAAAGCTCAGCTCTACCATTTTGTGTTTGTTTTCATATCTCCCAGTTTTAAAATCTTTTTCTTGGCATTCAATGGTACTACTCTCTTTCTAGCCTTATCTTACACATTATTTCTCTCTAAGAACTTTAAGCTCTAGCCAAATTGTGTTAGTCTTCCATTGTCAACATACCCTTTCTTTGCTTGGATATTTTCTATAGCTAGAATTTTCTTCTGTCTCATGTTCCCCTATTGAATTTTTACTAATTCTGCAAAGCTCAAGTCAAGATATCCCCTTCTACAGGAAGCCTTCTCTGATCACACACACACCCACCTTCGTCATTGACCTCTAACACTTTGTTTTGTACTTCTTTAATGTACTTATCATGAAATACTGTGTGTCATAGTTAGCTGGGTTGATGTCTTATCTTGCTCCAGGAATCAAGGATTATGTCTTATCTAAATTTTATATCTCACCTGGTACCTAGCACAATGTTTTTTGTGATTTCATTAAATTCAATTTGACCAATATTTTGGCTATTGCACACAGTAAGCCCATAATAAACATTTGTTGAATGAATGAATGAACAAATGAATTGTGCTAAATATACCCTGGTGAACTAGCTGTACTCACCAATTTCCACTAAAAAGTTAAAGACATTGAAAGTATGGCTCCCTAACACACTGAATTATGTATACTTCCCTCAAGAAATACTTAGTAAGGGGGCAACTAGGTGGTGCAGTGAATACAGCACTGGCCCTGGAGTCAGGAGGACCTGAGTTTAAATCTGGCCTCAGACACTTGACACACTCACTAGCTGTGTGACCTTGGGAAAATCATTTAACCCCAATTCCCTTGCCTTCCCCCCTCCAAAAAAAATTGAAGAAAGAAATACTTAGTAAGGTCTTTAGCAGCTTTGACTCTCTGTATGGGGTAGCTAGATGACACAGGGGATAGAACACTGGGCTTGGAATCAGGAAGAATTATCTTTGTGAGTTCAAATTCAGCCTCAGACACTTGCTAGGGCAAGTCAGGGGACTCTAGGCAAGTCACTTAACTCAGTTTCCTCATTTGTAAAATGAGCTAGAGAAGGAAATGGCAAACCATGCAGTATCTTTGCCAAGGAAACCCCAAATGGGGTCTTGAAGTGTTGGACATGACTGAAAATGACTGAACAACAACAAACTCTCCATATAGTTCTAAGAACAGCAATTCTCAGCCTTTGGAGTTGGGACACCACAAAATCGTAGAATCCCAGAACATTAGAATTGGAAGAATGCTAAGAGGTCATTGACTCTAACTCCTTCAGTTCATAAATGTAGAGACTGAGGTTAGGACAAGTGAAATGACTTACTTAAGGTCAAACAGCTGGCTAAGAGTAAACCCAGTTCTCTCCACTCACAGTTCAGAATGTGTACAGCAAGGAATTTATCCATTAGGGCAAAAAAATCATCTGCTCACCTAGTGCTTTAAGGACATTTTTAAGGTCAACATAGATGCATATAGGGTAATAGATTTAGAACTGGAAGGGATCTTAGAAGGCATCTCATCTTATAGGGGAGGAAAGTCAGTCTTAGAGAGTTAAGTGACTCACCCAAGGTCACATAGCCAGTAAATAGAAGAGCTGGGATTTGGGCCACGGACATTTGACTCCAAATCCTGAGCCCTTTTTACAGTACTTACTGGCAATGTGGACAGTACTTACCCTCAACTACATTATTTTCTGGAGGAGATGGTCTTAGGAGCTATATCACTTTTAACAACAACTTACTGCATTACTTCAAAGATTTCTGATTTCATTGATATAGGTATTCCTCCTATGCAGATTGCAGCTCATAGTGGATGAGAAAAAAAACCACACAGAATTATTGAATTTTTGAGTTGGAAGGAATCTCAGAGGTCACTTAATATACCACTTAGCTGAAAGAGCATCCCCATGACCACAAAACCAGTGAGTGATCATCTAGCTTCTACAAGAAGATTTCATAAAGAGGAGGCAATTCCTAGGCAGCCTACTCCGTGTTTGGAAATCTGTAATTGTTGGGAATTCCCCCCTTAAATTAAATCTAAATTTGCCTCATTGCTACTTCTACCCATTGTCCCTGGTTTCTTCCTCAAGGACCAAACACAATGAGTGTCTGATTTTCAGACAACTATTGTGTCTACCTTAGGCCTTTTCCTCTCATCCCCAATTATTTTAATTGATTGTGATATGACCTAAACTTAAGGTCCTTTACCCTTTTCTGAACACAGTTCAGCTCATCAGTGCCCTTTTTAAACCCTGAAAACTTAAACTGACAGCAATATTTCAGATGTGGTCTAACCAGGATGTAATCTAACAGGACTATAATTTCCACAAATTATGACTCTCTTACTGCAGCCAAAGATCACATTTGCTTTTGTGGCTGTCATATTACATTATTGATTCATGTTGAACTTGCCATCCATAACAAACACCAGATTTTCTTCAAAGCCTTCTTAACCATGACTGTTTTTTCTTATACTTGTGACATTGATTTTTTGAACCCAAATATAAGACTTTTTACATTTACCTCTGCCAATATTCATCATCTGGTGGCTAATTCTCTAGTGATAACATGTCCAAACTTAGCTAAGCTGGTTTCCCAAAGCTGTATTTGAACCTTTTTATATTTTGAAGGACCTGCTAGATCCTTTGTTCAATTGATATGGCATGTGAGAACCTAGAGTCCCCTCCACTCCAAGATGAGACAGTAAAATAGTGAGCTGCAGGACAGGAAAAAGTGCATATGATAAAAATAAAATACCAAGGATGAAAAAACTTAGTACTGGTAGATCATGGATCCAAGCTATAACAAAATCCATTGATTCCAGATTGGCTTTATTAACCATCCACAATCTATACAGAGGCACTGAACAGGAAGAGAAGATATAAGTAGAGTCGTCTACATGATGTGACTTGAAAGATGTACCAGAAATGTCATTCCTTTTTTCACCCTTCCCCCCCCCCAAAAAAAGAATAAAAGACTTGCTTTGAAATTCCATCAGAGTTCTATCCTTTTGGATTAACTAGCAAATATAACTGGGAAAATTAACCCATTAAAACAACTTTTGAGCATTCTTGTTTTAATAAGAATGAGCTTAACCCGATTGTTTTTCTCATAATAGTAAGTTGAAGTCAGTTGCACTAGTTTCAATGTGGACAATGGGAAAGGCAATTTTGTACCTTCAAGTACCTCATGGAGATGATAGTCCTAGAGTGGGGTGGGGTGGTATCAGGAGTGTGCTGGAAAATATTTATCAACTAGCTCTTTGAAAAGAAAAATAATCCCAACCTACTTTCAAGTTTAATCTGTTTAATTTTAAATATTTTCTCTACCACTCTCTTAATTTTAGACAACCAATAAAGCAATAAATTAACCCTTGCTGATTTCTGAAGTGTAAATGCTCACACTGAAATTAAACACTTTTCTCCATGTAGGCAATTAGAGCTGACTCCAGCACACCTCTGGATGGTGTGCTCTATGTGGTCAATAAGCAACACCAAGGCATTGGGGAATGGTGATAAAGAGGGGGTACCAGAAGTCAGTGAGAGGGACAAAGAAAAAGATGCAGTGGAGGGCTCCAAAGGCTAATTTTACCTGCTTTGTGGCTTGCCTTTAGGATAATTGCAGGATTAGAAGATTTGGGTCTAGAAAAGATGAGACAAAGTATCCAGTTCAATTTATCCATTTTACAGATGATGAAACTGAGACCCCGAGAGATTATGATTTGCTCTAGTGCTATGCCTACACTGCTATCCTGTCACCTAAAAATAGGGAATTGCTAAGGAAAGAGTGTATAGACATGATTCCTATCTCCATCCCCCCACCTCCCACTTCTAGACTATTGTGATAGGCTTCTAATAGGACTTTTTATCTCCTCAAACTGCCTCCTCCAATTCATTCTTTACATCACTACCAGGCTTCTTTATACTTGCTGTTCTGTTGGTTTCAGTCATGTCTGACTCTTTGTGACTCCAGTTGGTGTTTTCTTGACAGAGATACAGGAGTGGTTTGTCATTTTACAGATGAGGAAACAGGGTTAAGTGATTTGCCCAGGGTCACATAGCTAGTAAGTGTCTGAGACCAGATTTGAACTCAGGAAGATGAGTTTTCCTGTCTATAGGCCTAGTCATCTATACATTGCACCACCTAGCTGCCCCTTCCTTAGGCTTACTTCTGGTCACATCACTCTTCTTAGACATCTTCCATGGGTCCCTATTAGCTACCAAGTAAAGTTTTAATTCACTTGTCTGACATTCAAGATCCTGCACAATTTGATATAATTTTGCTTCTGGTCTTATTTTATTATTCTGGTCCTTTCACTCTAAACTCCAACCAAACTGGACTACTGTCTGCCAAACTGGACAATATTCACTCTAAACTCCAACCAAACTAGACTACTGTCTGCCAAAATGGACAACATCGTACTTTTCCAACTCTGTGACTTTGATTATTCTATTCCCTTTGCCTGAAACCATCTTATTTTCCCATCTTCACTTCCTGCATTCCTACCTATCCTTTCAAACTCAAGTCAAATTCAAATCTTCTGTGAAATCTTCCCTGTTCCTCCTTATTTAGTAATGATCTCTTTTCCCCCTTACCTCATGCAACACTTTATTTTGCATCTCTCCAATGAATTTATTTCATAATATTGTGTAATATAATTATCTTATTCCTCCACTAGCCTGCCAGATCCAGGTGGGAAGATACTACATGATATGTAAACTGTGTATATTCCCCAGTGTCTAATAGTGTTCTGCACACAGTGGGTGCTTAATAAATGTTTGTTGACTATATAAACAATATGATTGTTTTTTGGATCTATAACAATATTCTTCCCAATGATTCTTGAATCCCTATTTTTATTTCATATATTGATTTTTTTAAGTCAAGATAGAGCTAGGGATAGGCCAGACGTGTGATTTCATTGGCATGGAAAACCCCCAGGTGAGGAAAATTCTTCTGCCAATGAAGATCAGCACTCTTATTTGATCCTTCAATCCCTGCTAACTTTTGTCCTTCAGCCTTTTGTAGTTATGCTCCTCGAGAAGGCCTTCTACAATAAATGCCTCCATTTCTTCTCCTCTCACCCTCTTCTTAATTCTCTACAGTCTGGCTTCTGGCCTCATCATTCAACTGAAATTACTCTCTCCAAAGTTACCTATGACCACTTAGTATTTAAGAGTGTACAGTATGTTCTGATTGTTCTTTTTATTTCTTTTTAATTTTTATTGTTTTTTATTGTTATTATTCTTTTTTATTTCTTTTGCTTGTGATTTTACTTTGCTCATTTGCTATTTTACTGATTTGATTTTCTGTTGTCTTCTTTTTAATAATATTATCTTAGGGTTTACCAATTTTATTAGTCTTTTAAAATAATAAAGTTTTAGTTTTTATTTCTTATGTTTTTTTCTAATTTATCTATTTCCTTTCTAATTTTTAATATCTTATCATTTGTGCTTATTTTAAGTTTGATTCTTTGTTGATTTTCTAAGTTCTTGTAATATAAATTCAGCTAACTAATCCTTTCTTCTTCTATTTTGTTAATGTGTGATTGTCAGGATATGTTTTTCCCCCAAGGACTATCTAAGAAGCATCCTAGAAATTTTAGTATGTTGTTTCATCATTATCATTTTTTTGCATAGTTATTAAAACTGTATTGATTATTTCTGCCTTTTTACATTTGATTGCAATACTTCTATGCCTTAGTACATCATCAATTTTTGTAAAAGTTACACATGGTACAGAGAAATATATATATAATATATATACATATATATATATATATATATGTATGTATGTACATATTCTTTTGCCATCCCATTTAAAAGATGCCATAACTTTTAACTTTTATTTCCCCAGAAATTTATTCAGGTCCCTTTTATTTATCTTTCAATTGGATTTATCTAAAACTGATAGAGGATATGGAAGTCTCCTATGATTATTGTGTTCCCATTGATGTCATCTTTTCGCTCAGTTAATGTTTCCTTTATGAATTTGGATGCTAAAGCATTTGGAACATATAAGTGTAATACTGATATTAGATTATTGTCTATGGTTCCTTTCAGCATAGTCTTCATTCCTCTTAATTGTTTGAATATTTGTTTTTGCTTTGTCAGATAGCATTATGGCAACTCCTGCTTTTTTAAATTCACTTGGTGCATAGTAATTTTTTTTCCATCCCTTAGTTTTATTTTCTGAATGTCTTTGTTTTTCAAATGTGTTTCTTGTAAGCAACAGATTGAAGGGTTTTGTTTTCTTGTCCAATCTGTCACACTTTTTCATTTTGTTGGATTGTGTAAGCCATTCACATTTAAAGTTATAAGAGTTGTTTATAAATTTATCTCCATCTGTCCCTAAAATTGTTTTTTCCCCAAGTTATAATTCCCCCTTCTTCTGTGAACACAATATTATATTCTTTCAGTTCTTTTAATCTTTTTTAAAGGTTTTAAAGGTCCTGTTTCCACTGACCCTCTTCTTCTCATCCCTCATCCCCTCTTCTCATTTGTTATCCCTTTCCTTTTTGAGTTTTGTTTATTAATTCTTCTTTCTCTGCTTTTATCTGGTTATATATTTCTTCTCCCTCTTTTTTCCTTTCACTTAGTCAAGTTGACTCCCCTTTCCTCTCCTCCCCTTCAGCTAGCCCTATTCACTAGTATTTTTTAAATTTCAGTTTTTACATCCCTTTCCAAAAAAGGATTTTTCTCACTCTCTTAATTGTCCATCTTCTCTTTCTGTGTACTCTAGACCCTCATTCTCAGATTCATGACTCCTATAATCATGTACTCATCATATTGTTGTTAATCCTTTGTTTTTGAAAAGGGTCAATGACATCATGAGTGATGCCTTGACTTGTGTGTGAATTGGAGTTAATTGAGGCAGAGTTGTGCAAAGTCATCAACCTCACTCTCTCTTCTTGAGTCATCGAAGTCCAGTGCCAGGACAAAAGTCAAGACTATGGCCCAGGATGCAGTGGAGGACCTTTGTGTCTTCAGTGCCTGACCAAATCTAAGCATTCCACAGTGTCTACTTCAGCTGTTTCCATGGCCACTGGAATAAATAGGTTTTATCTGCCCATTCTGCTGGGGGAAGTTTTCACATGCTTGGGGTAGACATCTCCCTAACCCACCAACAGATTTGAGGCTTTTAAGTTACCTTCAACGTAGTTTAGCCCATCTGCCAAGATGGTTTTACCTAGATGTAGTCACTGTTCATGTTACAGCTTCTTGGAGCCACAGTTTCCAAGATATCCATCCTAAGTTCTGCCTCCAGGTTTTCTGCCATGGGTATTCGTGGGGTACTATGGATTCCCCTTTTTCCATTGTGTCTCACTCTCAGAACAAAGTCAATTATTGCATGTGTCAAAGAGGACATTACCCATTGGTAGGGCACCTCCCCTCCCACACTTCTGTCACCGACATACCCCTTGATATATGCTCTCTTGTTGATCTATTCTTCCCTGTATATTTAACTGGGAATGTCCTCCATAGATCCATACTTTCCCACTCCTACAGGTGCCAGTTATCCCAGGGGTTCCAACTTCCTCTTTCCAGGACAAGTAGATTTTTCAGGCACCAAAGACTCCACAGTGTCAAGTCCTTATCTCCCTTGAATCATCACAGCATTCATCAGTGGGACCCCATCCCACTTCCAAAGTAAGATTTCCTCTATTTTCTCCCCCACCACACCCTCATCCTTTCAGCCTTCCCTCCCTCTTCCTCATCCATTCCCCTGTAGGGGTTTCTTTTTCTCAGATCACAGAGGTATCTTTTCCCTAATTATGAGCCATCGATTTGACCTTGCCACAATACCCACACCTCTCTATCCCCTGCTCCTCCCCCCTCTTTTATGTAGCCTTTCATGTTAGAATATAGTCCCACAAAAGAAGTATTCATCTGTAGGCAGGGTGTTACCAGGTTCTGTCCATAATGCCCTCTGTCCAACTCTTCACTGTTACCTCTACTAGATTTCTTCATTCACCCCATCTCTTTGCATACATTTAGAAAGAAGCTGCTTACTGGTCTTTCTGTTGTCACTCTGTTGCTGTCTGCATTTATTCACTCCTCTTGAATTTCTGTTGTTGGTGTGTGTGAGAAGCAAATAATTTCTTCGGTTCTGGTTTCCTTTCTAAAACTGTTTCAAACTCTTTATTATTGAATGTCCATCTTTTGTCTTACATGGTTAAGCTCAAATTCATATGATTGGTTTTACCCTAGGCTGAATCCTAAGCACCAGTGCTCTTCAGAATACATTCCATTCTCCCTTCTTTTGTCTAGGGCAGGAGTGGGGAACCTGCAGCCTAGAGGCCACATATGGTCCTCCAAGTCCTTGTGTGTTGCTTTTTGACTGAGTCCAAGTTTTACAGAACAACTCCTTTTGCTAAGGGGATTTGTTCTGTGAAGTTTGGACTCAGAAAGCTGCACTTGAGGACCTAGAGGGCCCCATGTGACCTTGAGGCCACAGTTTCCCCACACCTGGTCTAGGAGGTGCAGAATAGTCTTGCATTATACAAATGTATTTTCCTTTGTATTTGAAGGTCTTCCTCCTGATGACTTGTGGAATTTGATGTTTCTGAATTTAATTGTTAAATTTAACCACTATGTGTCTTAGAGTTTGCAGCCTTGGGGATTTTTTGTGGAGGCAATCTATGAATTCTTTCCATTGAAATTTCATTTTCTATGTTCAGAAGTTCTGGGCACTTCTCTTCTATTAGTTCCTTCATTATAGTGCTAATTTTTTTTTTGTCCTGTCATATTGACCTATGATCTTTAGGTTGTCTCTATGCATCCTCTCTTCGAGGACCATATGTTTTGTTTGCATGGTGAATAAATTTGCCTTTAATGTTTTTGTTTTTTGCTTCTCTTTTTCTATGTTGTCCTTCATTTCTGCGTATTTGTATTCCAAATCTATTGTTATCTCTTGTTTCTTTGGTGAGGCTTGCCATTCAATATCTCAGTTTTTCTATTATACCTATTGTTTTTGCTGTGCAGAACATAAATTCTGCTCTTATAATTTTGATTTTTCTTTTAAACCATTCGGGAATGGCATGTTGTATTTCCATGTTCTCTTCAAATTCCCCAAACTCAAATTTACATTCCAAAAAGGGTCCTCTATCTCATCAAGTATTGGATCATTTTCCTTCATTTTGCAGTATTTATTCATAGATGCCTGAACTCATTTACTGGAGGCCATATTTCCTTCTGTTACTGTTTTTCCTGTTGATTTATGTTCAAGGTCTTAGAGATTTCTTCTTCCTGATATTTTTGGCACTTTTAGTCCCCCTCCCCTCACTTCTATTTTTCCTTATTATTCACTTCCTGATACCCTCCCCTCTGAAATTGGGGTTTTCTTTGGGGTTGGATCATAAAGAATCTCAGCCTCTTCCCACACTGGGCAATTCATGGTTCACCACAGAAGTCTCTGAAACGACTGACTCTGGAGTGGTCAGAACTGGTCCTAGCTGGACACTGTGCTCTTTCCCTTAGGCTTAGTGGAGTGCTTCACAGCTTCCCACTGTATTTATTTCCCCATAGTTCAGAACTTTGCAGCACTGGTGCTTTCAGGTTCAGCCCCTAGTAGGCTTTTGCTATCGAAGGTTGTGGCCAAGCTGTTTGTTGAGGCCCAAGCAAACTTCCACAGCTTGGAGTACAGGTCTGTATGACAGACGTAGGTTTTTGTGTAAGATGTGTCATGTCCTTGGGTTTGCTGGCATGGCCCTGCTGGTGACAATTTTGGATTCTAGGTGACCTGGACCATGGAAGCAGCTAAAGTTGCTTTATCTTTGACACATATTTCCTATCAGGATCATTCCTGCCAACCATGGGTGTCCCACAAGGCTCTGTCCTTTGCCTTCTTTTCTTCTTCCTTTATACTATTTCACTTGGTGACTTCATCAGCTCCCATGAATTCAGTTATCCATGTTGATGATTCTCAAATCTACATATCCTTGTCTAACTTCTCTATTGACTCCCAGGCTGATATCTCTGACTGCCTTTCATACATCTTGAACTGGATATCCTATATACATCTTAAACTCAACATGTCCCAAATTGAATTCATTATCTTTGCTCCCAAACCCTTCCTGCTTCCAAACTTCCCTATTATTGTCAAGGGCATCATCCTCCCAGTTCCCGTGCTCACAACCTAGATGTAATCCTTGGCTCTCTACTATTTCTTTCCCCCAACCTTCCCTTCATATCCAATCTGTTGCCAAGATCTGTCAATTTCACCTTTGCAATATATCTTGAATATATCCCCTTCTTTCCTCTGATACTGTCACCACTCTGGTACAGGTCTTTATCTCCTACCTAATGGAGTCTGCTGGTTGGTCTGCCTGACACAAGTCTCTCTCCACTCCAGTTCACCCTCCATTCTTCCACCAAAATCATTTTCCTAAAACACAGGTCTGGACATGTCAGGTGCTACTTAATAAACTTCAGTGGCTCCCTATCACCTCCAGGATCAAATACAAAACTCTGTTTCTTATTCAAAGCCCTTAATAAAGTACATGCTCCCTTTTCTAGTTTTCTTATACCTTATACTTCTCCTCCATGTACTCTTTGATCCAATGATACTGGCCTCCTTACTGTTCCAAGAATAAGACATTCCATCTCCTCATTCTGGGCATTTTCTCTGGCTGTCCCTCATGCTTAGAATGTTCTCCCTCCTCATCTCTGCCTCCTGACTTACCCAGCTTCCTACATATCCCAGCTAAAATCCTGCCCCATCCAGAAAGCCTTTCCCTATCCCTCTGAAATCTAGTGATTTTCATCTGTTAGTTATTACCTATTTATCCTGTATGTAGCTTGTACATAGTTCTTTGCATTTGTCTCCCTGATTAGACTATGAGCTCCTCAAGGGCGAGGACAATCTATCTTTTGCTTTTTCTTTTATCTCTAGTGGTTAGCACAGTATCTGGCACATAGTAGGTACTTATTTAATACTTATTGACTGGCCTTCTTTGAAATGCATAGTTATTGAGAGTTACCTAGGAGTATATGTATATACCTAGCAACTATATGTCAGAGGTGTGACTTAAAGCCAGGCTTTCCTGGCTTCAATGATAATTCTCTATGCATGACAACATACTGTATATTTTTTGCATCAATTTTGTTTTGAGAAATTTTTGAGAATTTCATATCCTCCCACACACAATAACTAAAGATACCTTGGGGTGTCATGATGCCAGAGATGGGAGTCACTGATTTGTAAGACAGCCTTCTTGAATTGAAAAATATCACACTGTAATATAGCATGAAAATATAGGATCACAGACTCAGATGTGTCTTCTAAAGGTCATCCAGAATATCTTGACGTTAGCTTAGCAGCAGGTCTCAGATGACAATGGGATGAACTAGATCAGAGGTACTACAGATGGCCAGGACACAAACACTAGACAGAACTCCTGGGTTAGAGTAACTGACCCTGGAACATTTCAATAGTACAGAACACATCTGGACATGTGGGTGAACTGTCCAGGGAATTTGGCAGCAGATAACTCACTCCTGAAGATTAACTCTCCAAACTCCTCCTCCTCACCAGCTGCCTTCCCACCCCGGAGGGACCTCTGCCTGAAGGCCCTGCTGGCTTGATTGGTGACTTCTTGGCCCAGGCCACTATTTCAGGAGGGGCCCCAGATATGCATTATTCTACTTTCTACCCAATTCATTCTCTGTGCTTCTCTTCATCAACCACCAGAATACTCTTCTTGGGTACTCTGTTCCCCATCCCACTCCATTCTAATTCCCTTCTATGTTTTTTTTAATTAATTAACTATTTTTTTTATTTTTCAGCATTCATTTTTATAAGATTTTGTGTTCTAAATTTTTCTCCCTCCCTACCCTCCTCTCTTCCCCAAAATGGCATGCAATCTGATATAGGCTACACATTACAATCATATTAAACATATTTCCACATTAGTCATGTTGTGAAAGAAGAATCAGAACAAAAGGAAAAAACTGTGAGAAAGGAAAAAAATGAGAAAATAGCCTGTTTTTATCTGCATTCAGACTCCATAGTTCTTTCTCTGGATGAGAACAGCAATTTCCATCATGAGTCTTTTGGAATTGTCTTAGATCATTGCATTGCTGAGAAGAGCTAAGTCTATCAAAGTCAGTGTAAGTGTAAGCAAAGCAGATTTTTGTTAGTATTTTTTGGAGTTTGATTTTCCAGGATCCATGGCCATAACAACATCTTGTTCCCAGGTGTTGGATATGAGTTCTATGGTTCAAAACATCTCCACCACGACCCTTACAGATTGTAAGGGCCAGGTGTCACCTGTTTAGATTGTAAGGCTCAGGGCTCTGGAGGGGTGGAGTGAAAGTATGAAGCAGGTGGGCCCTGGTCAGTGAGTGGGGAACCTTTAGGGTTGAAATGCGCAAGCTAGAATGCTGTGTGTACCTTGATTCATTCAAATACGTACTAGATTATAAACTGTATGAGGACAGGGACCTCATGATTTTTATCTATACCAGTAATTCTCAAGCCGTTTGGTTTTAGGACCCTTTAAAAATTATTGAGGATGTCTCCCCAATAGCTTTTGTTTATATAGGTTATATCTATCAATATTTGCCATATTAGAAATTAAAACATCTTAGTATTATTATGAAAATAGTTTTTTCCTCATAGACCTTCTCTTTCTCTCCTAAAGGATCTCAGGGTTCTCTAGGGGTACACAGACCATAGTTTTAGAACTATTCAGTTGTGATCTATGCAATACCTTTCTAAGTTTGTATCTCTTTTTTTTTTTTTAAGCATCCAGAACATTGCTTTGTACTTGGCAGGTGCTTAATACATTTTTTCAAGGGTTTCCTTATATCTCTTCAGCCTCTAGGTGCTAGTTTGGTCTTTAGATTAAGCCTGAAGATGGGTGGGATACAAAGGGAGGAGTCAGGCTAGTTATTATCCATGCTGCTTTTATCAACAATTGACACTAAGTCCATTCAGCCAGAAGAGTAGCCATCTTATCTTACTCCCACAGATCCCCAGAGAAGGATCTTCTTCACTTCAGTAAACTTGTTTCAATATCTTAGAGTCTTGCTGTCTAGATGCTCTTCTTTATATTTTTACTGAGATTTCAACCCACTATAAGAAAAAACTTTACAACAGAGCTGTCTTTGGAAATTGGAAAAGAGCTCCATCACTGTAAGTATTCATTTGGGGGATGGATAACCATCTGTCAAGCATCTCATCTGAGGAGTTTTGCACTGGGTGAAAGGTTGGACTAAGTGACCTCTAAAGTCTCTCTGATGATTTCAGGATAGCCTCCATCTCTCATGAGGTAAGGAGCCATGACAACTACAGAGTATTATGAGCAGTTTTAAAGGACCATAGTTTTTTATTTAGGATAGACTCAGAAGGACAAATTCACTTTTCTTGAAATGGAAATCTTTCCAACTCAGTTATTTTAAGGATTCTTGGTTTCTTTGTCTTTCAGAGAGAAAGATCGGAATTGTTTCTTTAAATAGCAAGGATATTGATATTTTTTGTAATACCTTTAACTTTGAATATTGCTTCCACAGCTATTTGACCTTTGCAACAACCTAGCAAGTTATCATGGTAGGTATTATCATTCCCATTTGACAGAAGAAGAAATTGAGATCTGCAGAAGTGTGGGTTGCCTATACAGCAAGTTAGTGACTGGACAAGAACGAGACTGTAGGATTGTTCCTTTATAGCTAATGGTTTCCCTACCCACTCACTCCCTTTCCCCCCCATAGGATCACCTAGCTTTAGCTATAGTAAATCTGCTGCTGTGTATGAACTGATAGGTTGCATGTCTGGCTTGGTTAAAATGGGATCTAGGTGACAAACCCAAAAAAAAGTGTTTCTAAAAAGATTGCAAATTGAACCATTTTAAATTCACTGGGAGAATTCAAGGTTTAAATTCTACACTGAGGTAGAATACTTTGTAAAGTGAATCATCCTTTGGAAAGGTGAATCGTAAACTTCCCTCATTTACCAGTTGTTGTCATTGTTTAAGTTGATTCTCATCAGATCCCTCACTAGGAATTTTTGTACCTAGGGCAGGCACCAGAAACCTTGCCTGGGCCAGGAAGGCTTGAAGTATTCAATGGTCTGAGGTGCAGGTGCAGGTGAAGGGGGCAGGTTGGAGTAGGGGAAGGGCAAGTTCTAGCCTACAACTGGTAGCTTCCTATTTTAACTAATAATTCTTGCTAACTAGCTGCTAAACGCTGTTATTTCTGTGTTGGTAAAGGACTGAAAATTCTTTCTGTATCCTCTAAATCTGATGGCCCTGAGGCAAAGCTCTGATTGCTCCACCCAGGTATGGCTCTGATTATCACATATCATTTTGGTTTCTTTTTAATGAGATTCATCATCCTTTCTTTATGGTCACTTTCCCACGTAAGGTCTGAGGATTTAGAATTGTAATGATCCTGAGAGGTCATCTGTTTGAAAGGTTCTTAACTTGGGACCATGAACTGGTTTTTAATAACTGTGTTTTGATAACTGTATTTCAATATAATTGGTTTCCTTTATAATCTTATGTATTTTGTTAAATTAAAAACATTTTGTCAGGCAAGGTTCATTGGTTGTTGACCTTTGAAGATGTAATGTTAATGGGATATGAAGATCTTCCTTGCCCATTAATAGGCCTCACGTGGAGCCCATTAAGAGAAGCTTGCTTAGGGGAGGCTTGCTTGTAGGAAAGCTTTCACACTTTTTGGTATTAAGTTGATTAGGCACTGAGTCACGAGAGTTGTGATGCCTTCTGGCTCTGAGAAATATATATATATATATATATATATATATATATATACACATATATGTATGTATGTATGTATGTATATACTCTGAGTTGGTATTTTGCTTTGGGGGCTCGCTTATGAGAAAGACCTTGTGATTCCCTGGTCAAGACTCTAAGTAGCCGTATGTTCAGAGCTCCCTGACTGCTCTCTGGGTCCAGGGGTGTGTCTCAAGTGTATAGCAATATTGCTTTGATTGAGGCAGTCAGAGCCCTGTCTGTTCGTCTAATTTCTCTGCTTGTATTTTTTCTGATGCTCAGGGTGCTGACTTTTCCCCTGAATTAGTGAATATAATTAAAAGTAGGATTGTTAACCCTTTTTTGAGTAGTCTTTCTTAGAAAAGCAGATTAAAGAACTTGTGCTAGCAGGCCACCTTGGGTATTATAGGGTGCTTGCTGTTGTAGAAGAGCACCAAAATGACAACACCATGTTGGGGTCAAGGTACAGTGTGTCTGACTGTAACTGATCAGACCAACACAAGCTCAGGAGACTCTACCACACGTTGGGCACAAATAGTCCACATGAACACTTAGAGTGGAGATGGCTCTAAGTTTGTGCAACTCGTGTTTCTTTCTAGCTGCTGTAATTCTGCTCTGCTGATAAAGTACGGCACCTTCTTCGAAGCGGGCACATCATGCTGTGTGGTCCTGTGGCAGTGTCTCCAATGTCTTACTTGCAATAGACCAGGAAAGATAGTGTATGCCTGTGATCCATGCTACCAGGTAGACTGTGGCTGCTGGATCATTTGAGCTCAGGAGTTCTGAGTTAGAGTGATTAGGAATCCAAACTAAGTCTGGCACCAATATGTTGAGACCCCAGGACTAGGGCGCCACTAGGCTGCCTAAAAGGGGTGATCCAGCCAGGTCAGAAATGGAGTAAATCAATGCTCCTACATTACTTAGAATGGGATCCAGCTGTTCTAGTTGTTGGACTTCTGGGGGAGAATAGGGACACCTAGTTTCAAAAATAAAAGAAAATGAAAAACCCATTATTCTGAGAAGAGGTTCATCGGCTTCACCAGCCTGTCAAAGGGGTCTTGACACAAAAAGGTTAATCTCTGAACCAGTGCAACTCCCTCAGTTTTCCAGATGTTGAAACTGGGGCCCAGAGAGACTAAGAGATCTGCTAAGGATAGCCTAGATATTAAAGTAGCAGAACTCTGGGCAAAACCCAGGTCTTCTTCTTCCAGGTCAGATCTGGGTCTAGACACATTACAAGGACACCATACTGGTTGTAAGTATTTCAAGGCCTAGCATTCTCTTTCTGTTTATACCAACGTTGTCAGGAGTGGACCATTAGAGTTCAGAGCACAGAAAAACGTTTTTTAAAAATTTGAATTTTACTGAAATTTGGGGGTAGAGCAATTTCTAGTCTTTGAAAGCAAAATCAGTTCCTGAGTTCTGAACTTTACTTCCCTTGTTTTTGATACTGGGCGGAGGTTCAAGAAAGCAAATGTCAGGATAGAAGGAGGTGGCTTTGTCAGCTGGTCCTAAAATGAATATGGCAACCATGGGACCCATAAATCCTTTGTTCCTCTATACCAGTGTGAACATACTCATTGGCCCTACCTCATTAAATCACATACACATGGTATTCCATAAGTATTAATATAGTTCAAGGCATTACATTTTTGTATCATATATTATATATGCATGTCTAAACCTATGGACATATAATAATAGCTAGCATTTATATAGTACTTTGAGGATTGCAAAGTGTTTTCCAAATATTATCTCACTGGATCCTCATAAGAACCCTAAGAGGTGGGTTCTACTATTATCCTCATTTTACAGATGAAGAAACTGAGGCAGAGATTAACTGACTTGCCTCGGGTCACCCAGTTAGTGTCTGAGGCCACATTTGAACTCAAGTCTTCCTGACTCCAGGTCCAGCTCTTTATGCACTGTGCCACCTGACTGCCTATATGTACATATATATGCATATATACATGTATATACATATACACACATATATAATACATGCATATTTATATAACTGACAGCCCTAGATGTCCATTTAAGAAGTAGGGGTCCTGCTCTGGACTCAAGTGGCCTGGAATCCATATTGGAGAAGCCTGACCCCCCCCCTCAAGGCCCCCCCCTCCCTGCAAAGAGGGGACTCAGGGTTTTTAAAATTTTTTGTATTCTCTCTGGATCAGTTTGCCCCAGTTCTGGAGTTCCAGGGAAAATCACTTAAATAAAGCTTAGACATGGTTCAAGTCTAGTGTTTTCCTTAAAATTTCCTTCCTAGAAAATACACTGAATGTAAAAAGTAGATATATCAAGTACAGGACAGCTTCCTTCCTTCTTTTCTTACTTTTTTTTTCTCCTAGAAAAAGTTTATTTTTAAAAAGCTAGAACATAAAGAATGTACAATGACTGATTTTATGTATCAAATTCTTTTGGAAATGGAAAGATGTAGCAATCTCAGCTCAGTGCTTTGTTACTTACACTCATTCCCAGGCTTCTAACATGATGATACTATTTCCTCAGCTACTACAATTCCAATATTGTTCTGTTGCCCACATGGTGCCATCTCTGCACATTCATCAATCACAAGATTCATAAATGGATCAAACTCTGGCGATATTCTTTGGACGTGCCTCCCACTATTTAATTTCGGTGATAGCCTCTTTCCCATATTAAAAAAAAAACAATAACAAAACTCGAGTACGCTTTGCTCATCCCATTTCAGTCAAAGCCCTTGACCTCCTCCTTGAGCAAGTGGAGAACACTCAGGCTTCTCTTGCCACTCTCACTGTCCTGTTTTAACTCTGTTCAACAGCTATTTATTTCCTCCACCACAAAAGAAATGTTTAAAACACAACGACTTCATAACTACACATTAACAAAGAATTAAAACAGGAAGCAGTAACTTATCACTCCTATTATATTGTCCTTGAAGGTAAAGACAATTTTGTGGGACTACAGATCATAAATTTTACTTTTGCCTTATATCTCCATAGAACTAGGAACTCACAATATCGAGATTTTTCTGGCCAATCAGACCTAAGCTCCAATCCTCCTGGGTGTGATACTCTTCTCTGAGACGCTGTTGGGGGAATCATTTTCTGTCAAGCAACCAACACCTGATTCAGGAACTTCTGACCTCTGGAATTCATGAAGTTACTAACATCTGGAAATATCCATTTCTCATCATCGTTGTGTGGTGACAAGCTCAGGGAAAGAAATACAAAGCAAAAGAGGCAGCCGAGGATATGAAGGCCAGTCTCCTATATCTGGGCAGACACATATTCTCTCTGCCAAAGCGTGTAATCACCACTGCTGTGGGAAGGGGGAAGGTGAGAGAAATCCTTCCCTCCCTTCCTCTCCAAGTCCAGAGGAGATCTGTGTTCCAAGCCAAGCAGGATCCATAGAGACAGAAACTTTCTTGTCCTCATTCCGGAGAGAGCAGCTCTTTCTGGATCTGATTGCAATCATTTTTTACATCACTCCAAGTCACACAAAGGGACCAACCGGGGGACGTTCACAAATGTCCTTTTGCAAGTGGCCCACCAGAAGGGACCACGGCATATATCATATATAGCTATATCATCCCCGTCACTTTTTTTTTATTGCGTTATATTGCAAGATCGTCAGGGACGCGAGCCATGTTTTCTTGAACTTTGTATTTGCCTATAGCTTTTAGCACAGTGCTCTGCATAGAGTAGGTGTTCAATAAATATTTATTGAATATAAGAATCACTTAAGTGGTGGAGCCGCACATCAGAGAGCACAATCCCTATTTCCATGGCATCTCGCTACCTTACCATCTTCCCACTTCTCACTTTACAAATCAATTTCAATCTCAAGCCGGTCTCTGCAATGTGGCAGCAGATGGGCTAGGCTTATCCGTCAGATTCTGCTAGCCAACCTTGAAGGAGGAAAATCTCCCGATGCGAGTGAAGAAAATCGCTCATGTTTATTACCATCGCATCATCACCATTTTTATTATTACTGCTGCTATCTTATTTAATGCACGAAAGTGAAAACATTCGCAAAATAGCAAAACAAGCTCCCACAGTCCCGCAGCAAAAATATCGCCCCTCCACTGACTTAGCTGCATTAAAGACGCCGCTTCTGGCCAGACAGAGCTAAAAGTCCTGCCCTCCTGCGGCCGTTGCGGGAAACTCACTTACCGCGCCATAGCTTCTGTTTCATGTTGCTTTGTTGCCCTCTAGTGGCAGGTGGACTTCTCTAGCGCCCGGGAGAAGTCTCCGGTGTCAGATTCCTTCAGAAGGGGATGTGGAGGGAAGGGCACTAACAGGGGGACGATGAGGTCCATTTTCCTGTGCTTGGATCAGACATTCTTGACACAGAATGTTGCGGGGAAGAGGAGAAGCAGTATGTTGATATCTATTTTTATGATTGTGCAAAAGCTGATAACGTGTATACAGATAAAATCTTATTAAAAGTCTACACACATGGATCTATGCACTTACATTTCCTCACGTCCATAGAACAGACGTATGTCTGTCTAAAACATAAAACGATGTTGGTATATATTGAACACGTTAATGTTAATGCTAATAATATGTGTACTCTTGTATGTGCAATGCATATATTGATGTTAATAATTAAAATAGTAATAATAATTAGTAGTTAACATTTGTATTGTGCCAACTTTGGGCCAGGCACTACCTAAGTACTTTGCAAACGTTATCTCATTTTTAGATAGATGCTATTATGATCCTCATTTTACAGTCTAGAAACTGAGGCAAAAGGAGATTAAATGACTTGCCTGGGGTCACATAGCTAGTAAGTGTCTGAGGCTCGATTTGAAGTCAGTTCTTCCTGGCTCCAGGCTGGCATTCTATCTACTTAGCCACCTCGCTGCCTATTATATTATTATTATTATTGTTATTATGTAATAATATATATGGAGGACGATAGAGTAGAAAGAGAGCTGACCTCCCTCAGAGTTAGGAGAAAGACTTGAGTCTTGCTCTTGATACATCCTGGCCGTGTGACCCTCGGCAAATGACTTCGCAGCTCAGTTTCCCAGGCCACTCTCTAAGAATATGTTGCCAAGCTGGTGATGATTTGGAGATCTGAGGGATCATAGATTTAGAGAGGAAGGGATCCAATCCAACCTCTTCATTTTATAGGAAAGGAGATGGAGACCCAGGGAGGCTGAGGAACTTGCCCAAGGAATTAGAGCTAGTAGGTGTCAGAGGATACACAGAAGTACATATAGTATGTATACACATGTATATCCATACGCACATATACATTTATAAACATACACACATAAACACACAAATAAGCACAAATACACATAAGAACATATATAAACATACATACATATACATACACTCATACACACATAAACACACATAACATACACATATAAACATATACACACATATGTATACATGCATATACAAACATATACACATAGTACAGTGTTATGTATATAAATATACCCACATATATATATATATATAAACATATATACACACATGTATATACACATATACATATGTAACAGAGGACTGGCAAAGGGGCCTCAGTTTTGGGAGCATGCACATTTGGTGGCCCTGCTTCAGGAAGTTTATAGAATTGAGGGGGCCTACTCTCTACCTCAGATCACAAGTATTACATGACACTTTATGGTTCATTAACCACATGGTGAAGACACATATTTTTGATTGGTTGCTGAACTAGAACTGAGTGGTGGGCATTCTTTCTTTTCCCGCTGTCTTCGATGAAGGAGGAGGAAAGGACAGCTAATGGGGAAAGAAAGCTGGCACCAGCGACCTGCTCTTCCAGCTCTGGTCAACACGAAGCCATGAACCTTGACGTTGCCTCTGTAGCTGTGATGCCTGTTATTTTCTGCTTCAGATGAAGAAATATTGAAGACGGACAGGACTAAGTTATGATCTTGCGAGCTTGGAAAGGTCAGGAATGTTGCCAGAGGTCCAGAGATGGGATTGATAGACTTTGCCATCAGAGCAACTCCAAGAAGTGACCTGTGGGATCCAGGCCAGCAGTGAATTGGGCCTAGCAGCCAAAGTACCACTTTGTAGAGATACTTCATTTATTGTCTAGGACACATTTGGAAGGGGACTTGGGGTGGAGGGAGCAAATGACCCAAAGCAAATAGAGATGGATGTGGTAGAGGGGAGAGTGTGCCCTGATTTGGGGTAAGAGGGTGTTTCTACTTCTTTTCTCATTGCATATTCTCAGGAAATATCCATTTGTGAAAGCTAATAGATGTTCATTGGTTAAATGGTTGCTAATTGCTAGATGGTATCAGTGACATACTAGTGACCATACAGTGATGTACTAATGGTATCAGTGATATACGATATCTATGTCTATATATGTATAGATATATGTTTATATATATATGTGTATGTATATATGTGTGTGTGTGTGTATATATATATATATATATATATATATATATACTATATAATGATATACTAACTATAACTGGTGATTAATATTGGAAAGAATACATTGGACTGTGGGCTTTAACTGATAGAACTGAACAACCCTCTTGCTGTTCTGGGTCATGTGATGAACAAGACAGTGCACTGTTGTGCAATCTCCATGACCTCTCAAACCTCTCCAAAATACAAATTATGCACAAGGGATAAAAACTTTATCCCCATGTCTAAGTCACCAACATACTGACCCAGTGAGTTGACAACAGAGAAGGCTAATCTCTAATCCTTTAAATGCTCACTAAGCATCCCATCTCCCACCAGCCACCATGCTCTGGCAGGACAACACAAGCTTAAAAACATGTTATTACAAAAACAAGGACTATACTGACCTGTGGCTTCTAATAGAACTTAACTGTCCCCGGATTCATCACCGTTGTGCCCTGGGAAGCTAGAAGTTTGCTCTGCTTGGGTTGGCAATCCTCTGCTTCAATAGTACTCAGCCAGAGAATTGAGAAGCGGAGGAAAATGACACAGAAGCCATCATGTATTTGTCTCTACCAGGCCTGGAAAGAAAAAAAATGGGACTGGCATTTGACTGTGGGCAGGGGTTTGGGGGAGACTTCCAACTAGGTCCTGAGCATCATCAGATATTATAATTTCTCAAGCGTCCCAGAATGGTTGCAATCCTACTTTGCTGGGCATAGATCATGAAAATATAGGGAAGTGATAAGCCTCTAGATTTCACCTTTTCCCACCATTTTTCTGAGGGCTGATTCATTCTTCCCCCAAACTATCTAGAAGATAACTCCATTAAATTTTAAATTTTGAGGAAATTTTAAGAAAATTTGGAGTTTTAGAAATTTGAGAAAATATAAGAAAGTTTTAAGAAAGAAGTGGATGAGAGGGAAGGGGAAAAACTGTGTTCTGTTTAAAAAGTTGGCTGATTTCTTTAGTCAATGCCTTTTAGACCCAAATACATGCAAGAAGAGAAAGAAAATAATTTAAATAATCTTTTGATCCTTCTTAGAGCAATGTTTCTCAAACTTTGGGTCCCAGGAACTCCTTATACTCTTAAAAATTATTGAGGACCCTAAAGAACTTTTGTTTATGTGAGTTATATCCAAGAGTGTGCTGGTAAGTATTTAGCCAATGGGTCTGTGGAAAAAAAAATACCCATGAAATTTTAAAATTTAATTTTAAAATTTAATCTGCAGTATTAACATTTTCCCTACCACTTTCTTAAGTCTAGGCAATTAAAACAACAACAAAAATAAATCAAGGCCTGATTTGTAGTATTTGCTGGTTTCTGAAGTATAAATACTCATACCAGTTTGAGCTGGCTCTAGCATACCTCTGGTTAAATCTGTCAGTATTTATTGAATTAGAAATGAAAACCAATAAAGTTTTAAAATAATTATTTATTAATTCATTTAAAATAACAAGGATAAACCTATTATATAGCATGCTTTTATGAAAAAATAACTATATTTTCAAAACAAAAATTAGTGAGAAAAGTAGCATTGTTTTATACATTTTTGCAAATCTAATGTCTGGTTTAATAGAAGACAGCTGGATTCTCCTAGCTACTTCTGCATTCAATCTGTTGCAATATGTTGTTTTGATTGAAGTATATGGAAAAAAAAAACCCTAGCATCACAAGATGTATGGTTGGGAAAAGGGGAGAATATTTAAATGGACAATTAATATCCTAGCATCATTATGAAAATAGTTTTGACCTCACAGACCACCTGAAAGGCTTTTGGACACCCCAGGGATTCATGGACCATACTGCCTTAGTAAATTTGGTTTTCATACAAAGCCTTTATAAGACAAACTAGTCATAATTTAATACTTTGTGTGGGTACTCCATTCATGTGTCAAAGTGGTTCCAAAGACCTAGACTTCTAGGTAAGATAAAAAGCTGAATAATTGCCCTATGGATTTCTTCAATGTAGAAATTCAGTCTGGTTTAAGTAGATAAAAATCCATATCCTTTAAGGTCTCAACTGTGGAACTGATTTTGTGGATAGGGTTTGGGGTGGAGGGGAACTCAGACTATCAGGGGTGGGGAACCTGTGGTCTCAAGGACACATGTGGCTCTCTAGGTCTTCAGTTTGACTGAACCCAAACTTCACAGAACAAGTCCTGTTAATAAAAGGATTTCTTCTGTAAAACCTGGACTCAGTCAAAAGGCCACACCCAAGGACCTAGAAGGCCATGAGTGGCCTCAAGGCTGAAGGTCCCCACCCCTAGACTAGTTGGTCTGAATTACCTAATTCAATTCAATCAAATCAAGGGGTATTTATTCCTATCCTCGAAGAGCTCCTAGTCTGGTGGAGAAGACAAGATTAACATAAGAAAAATAAAAGATCACCATGAGGCACTTATGTGATAAGGGCTAAATGAGGGTATAGACACTAGGTGTTTACTGATATGAGAGAAGGGAGCTGTAGTCTACAGTGGACTCTATCTGGATCCTGAAGGATGGGCAGGATTTGGAGAGAGGGATGGCTCATAGAGAAAAGAGGAGGGAATAGTGGTAGGATGAGAATGATCCGGAGATTGTATAGAATAATCTAGATTTGATCATCAGTGGTTTTCAAAGAATGAGAGAGACAGTGATCATTGATCAGTGGAATCAATATCTGAAATGAGGGTGGATATATAGACATAATATATACATGTATGTATATATATATGTATGCACACACATATATGTATATGTGTTTGTATATGTATGCATGTGTATATAAACATATACATATATATAATTGAACAACAACAAATATGTGTGTGTGGTATATGTGTGCATTTAAAATATTCAAACAACATGCATTATATTACATGCACTGATAATGTGATATATTAGGTTCTGTAGGGATAGGAAATTATATGAGGAAGAATGGTGTAGCTGGAGAGATAAGCTAGAAAACAAAGCAAGAAATAAAAATGAATTAAATAATGATATAAGCAGTAAATAACAAAGATGATGGTTTAAAATGGTTTCTTGACCTTTTCTGCATTTTGGGCCTCTTTGGTAGTCTAGTGAAGCCTATGAACTGCTTCTCAGAACAATATACTTCATTGCATAAAAACGACTGTCAAATGGCTGGTACAGACAAGCAATGTTATAGGAGTTCCAGAGGAGGGAGGAATCAACGTGTGATGGAGTGGCCATAAGACGGTAGCTCAAGAAATCACATCCTGTAGGATATATAGAGAAATTATCCTGAAGTCATTATAACGGAGTAGCTAGGATGGCTTTACATGCAATAAAAGAGCACTGTTCTCATGGTCGAAAGGTACAGTTCAACTCTGTTACTTCTTAGCTGCTTGTATATAGACAAGCCATGTGACCTTGCCAAGGACAGTGTTAAATCTGTAAAATGGGAATATGAAGGATAAATGCTTTCAGAGGGGTCAGGAAGAACTTCTAGCTTGGAAATTCTTTCCACTAAAGAAGGTGGGATTCCATCTGTGACTTAGCAGATATGTCCTAGGAGAGTTGGCTGATTTTCCCAAAGTCACTAGAGAGTGCAAGAGGCAGGTCTTCCTCACACTGAGCAAATGATACTTAATTCCTTTTGTGTCACAGACTTCTCTGGAAAGTCTAGTGATGCTTATGGACCCCTTCTCTGAATAGTGTTTTTAAATGCCTAAAATAAAATGGAGGGGATTACAAAGGAAACCAATTGTGTTGAAATATAGCTATTGAAATACGTATGTATGTATTATATATATATATATATATATATGTATATATATATATGTATATATATTTACACACACATACATTTTTTTTAAAAGGTCATGGACCCTAGTTTAAGGATAGCTCTGACCTTAGCATTCTACTCACTAAACGAGGCTGTCTCTGTATGTATAAAATGAGAAGAATAGATTGAGTTTCTATTTCCCAGAATGAGACACCTTCCTTAGAGCAAGCTGGGCATAGGCTAAACCATGACTGTGGCTATATTCCTAGGAACAGACAGAGATTTAAAACTGGAAGATACTTTAGAAATAATTCTTCTACCAAATCTCTAATGCATCAGTCACGCACCATCGTGTGTCATAGATATCTAAGTTGGCATCATATCTCCCTATTGGACTTTCTTCCTGAGGGCAAGATTGTGTCTTATCTAAACTGTATATCTTGCTCAAGATGAAGCATAGCACAGTGTAGTACACTGTGAGTTGGAAAGGGAGGTACCCCAGGGCATCTAGTTCAACACTCTCCTTTTTGTTTTTTAGAACAAAACTTGAATTATCAAAATTGAAAAGCACTTGGCAGAATTAGAATGTGATATTCAAACCAATTATAAGTACAGATTGAGTTAAAATATTTTCATAAACTACTTTATCAAGTTTTCTGGGGAAAAAAGCTTTTTTTTTAAAAATTTCTGGAATAAAACAAACGTTTCCATAACATAGTATAATAAAGTAAAAAAGATTATTGCATATGAAACTGCAAATCTATTTTGTACAACTTGCTATTTCTTTTAAATATATAATAAAGTTATCATGTAAATTTTCTTCCCTTTTTTTCTTCACCCTAGAGATGGCTACCATTAGACACAAATAGGTTTGTGTACACATATATGTAAACTTATTCTATACATATTTCTATTTATCAATTCTTTCTCTGGATGCAGATGGCATCTTTTTTCATATGTCCTTTATAGTTAATTTGGGTATTTATGATAGTCCAAATGACTTATTCATTCAAGTCATTCTTAAAACAATATTGCTGTTACTGTATACAGTATTCTCTTGGTTCTGTTAATTTTGCTCTTCATTATTTTGTGCAAGTCTTTCCACGTTTTTTTTTTTTAAAGATCATTGAGCTTATCATTCTTATAGCATAATAGCATTCCAACACAATCATATACCACAACTTGTTCAGTCTCTTGGAAAAGAAGTTAGTGTGTATAGTAGCCTTGGTCAGATTTTAGTTTAGGGCTTCAGCATATTGAGAATTTTCTCTTTCCTCCTCTTTAAATTATAATTTACTTCTTCACTGCCCAGGTATTTGTCCAGTCACAGTCTGACAAATTGTTCCACATAAAGCAAGCAAAGAACCATTTCTTGTTGTATCTTTTGTTTAAGTTCCAAGGCATTGTCCATTGAAAATATTTGTATTGATGATACAACCAAAAATGTCTTTTGCCAGGCATCTGGGGTATTGGATTTCTTTGACCTTTTTGAAGAAGACTCAAAGCATCATCTTTTTCCTGGGCAACTTTGTCTATTGCATCCATAGACTCTAATCCTTTTCTAATTGTTCTGGGCTTGGCATTGGCAATATTTAGTATGTGCTCTCTTGATCCGAACAGGAATTCTTAACTGTGTGTGTGTGTGTGTGTGTGTGTGTGTGTGTGTGTGTGTGTGTGTGAGAGAGAGAGAGAGAGAGAGAGAGAGAGAGAAAGAGAGAGAGAGAGAGAGATGGATTCTTCTAGTTATCTGATGAGATCCCTTTTCAGAATGATATTTATTTTTAAAATTCATAATTGAAGGAAATGACCAATTCAGAGATTATAAAAAAATTTCAATGTAGTTTTCCCCAATTTTATTGATCCCCTAACAACTATATTTAGACCATTTGGGCATCTGTGGACCCCAGGTTAAGAGCCCCTGATCTAAATTAAGAAGCATATTCCTTTTTTCTAGCGAGATATACCAAAATTTATGTATATCTTCCTTGGTCTGGTGCCTTTACTATTCCGAAGTTCAGATAGGGTTATTGGAATATTCCAACAGTGGGAACAGGGTTCCCTAAGTTTCAGGAATTAAAAAACAATGAAATGAGTTTCTTCTACCCACTTCAATTCATTTATTTGGTGGCAATCTACCCCCTTCCATCTTTGCATAATGTCATTGAATCCATGAGGAAGCTCATGAACTAAAGTAAATCTTAGATGCTATGAATGTATCAAAAACAGCTTGGGGCTCTTAGAGTCCTTAGAATTAGTTCACAGACACAAACTTACTTCTGTCTTCTTTACTTCACAATGGCACAAAGAATCACTGAAATATTTGTTCATATATCAATTTGAGAAAATGTCTGGATCTTATAAAAGGGGATTTCTACCTCTTGATCCCCATTACTGTGGACTCAAGGGCAAGGTGATAGTGGGACTAAGACTCATCATAAAACATCTAAGCATCTCCTCAAGATGTCAGAGAAATTTGATGTGAAGGGAGGAGGCAGAGTCAAGATGGCAGAGCAAGAGGAAGCATAGAATTTAACTCTCCTCTGAAACTTTCTTGATAAATATTTAGAGACTGTATCAGGTTTCAAACTATGCTACAAAGCTTTAATTGTCAAAACAATTTTTTTACTGGGTAAGAAATAATATCAGTGGAGCAAATTAGGTACATTATATATAGAAGCAAATGAACATAGTAACTTAGTGCTTGATAAATCCAAAAATCCCAGGGGCAAGAATTCTCTATTACAAAAAAAAGCTATTGAGAAAACTGGAAAGTAATCTGGCAGAAACTAAGAAGAGACCAGCATCTCACACTATATACTAAGATAAGCTCAAGATGGGTACATGATAGAGACATAAAGGGTGATATCATGAGCTAATCAGTAGGATGGAAAATAAATTACCTGTCAAATCTATGGATAGGGGAAAGAATTCATGACCAAATAAGAGATACAGATGTAAAATTCAGAGAAAGTAAAACAAATAATTCCGATTCCCCAAAATTAAAAAAAAATTTTTGCACAAACAAAACAAATGCAACTAAAATTAGAAGGAAAGTAAGATCTTAGTGGGGGAATTGGAATCTTTGGAACAAATTTCTCTGATAAAGGTTTCATTTCTAAGTTATATAGAAAATGGAGTCAATTTATAAGAACAAGAGCCATTCTCCAATTGATAAATGGTCAAAGGATGTGATAAGGTAATTTTTAGAGGAAGAAATCTCTCTAGAGACAATCAAAACAAAAGAGAAAATGACAAATGCTGCAGTGGCTGTGGGAAAACAGGAACATTAATATACTGTTGATGGAGCTATGAACTAGTCCAATCATTCTTGAAGCTATTAAAATACGCATACCTTTTATCCTAGTGATACTGCTGCTGATCTACACGCCAAAGAGATCAAAGAAAAAGGACAAGGACTTATGTGTACAAAACTATTTATAGCAGCTTTTTGTGGTGGCAAAAAATTGGAAAATGAGGGTATGGCCATCAATTGGTTAATGGCTGAACAGGTTATGGCATATGAATGTGATGGAATACTACTGTGCTATAAAAAATGATGAAAAGGATAGTTTAAGAAATACCTTGAAAAATCTGTATGAATCTATGCAAAGTGAAGTAATCAGAATTGGAAGAATAATTTAAATAGTAATTGATATTGTAAAGATAATCAACTTTGAAGGATTTAGTAAATCTGATCAACAAAATTACCAACCACAATTCCAAAGGATCCATCTTTATATAGAAAGCTGATGGATGCAGTGCAAATTGTGGCATCTTCTCTTCTCCCCTCTTTCTTTCTTTCAACTTGGCTGATGTAGGAATTTATTTTGTATGACTATATATTTGTAATGGGTTCATTTTTCTTGCTTTCTCAGTGGGTGAGGGAAAAGGGAGGGGTAGAGAATTCAGACCTAAAAATAAAATCAAATTGAACTTTAAAAAAAGGAAGAAAGAGGGGTGTGCTTGTAACCACATCAAACTGTTCTGACAGCCCTGGGTCTGAATGTCACAGACTGAGGGATACTAGGTATGAGGGGACAGGATTCCTTCAATTCTTGTTGATCCCAGGTAAATGTCATAAATGCCTTTTGGAATAGCTAATTTATGTGTCAGATCTCCACATTGTTCAAGGGGCATTGTATGTAGCTAAGACAATGATGTCCTACTCAAATAGAAGGGGATCCCTGTGGGTCACATTGACTTAGAAGACCACAAGTGAGCATTTTCTATGTTGTATTGTATTTTTATTTATTTTGTTAAATATTTCCGAGTTACATTTTAATCTGGCCTGGGTTGTACTCAGAAGTGGCCATGAGTTTGATTTCTCTTGTCTAAGGGAGGCTTTGCTGTTCAAAGAAGAGATAGCACAGTGGGAAAACTGAGTAAAAAAAATGCTGCTATGGCCTTAGCAAGACCATCCTCTCAGCCTCCAATTAGTCTATATCTGCATGGAACTGACATTTGGAGATGTTAGGCAGCTCTTCTTGTTATCATCTATTGGCATTTCCCCTGGATTATTTATTCAGCAGCAAAAAAGAAATAAAACAAAAAAAAGTTCACCTAGATTGGAACTGAGATCATAGCAGGTTAAAGCCCAATTTGCTATTCCATGAGTTACTATGCAAAATAAGTTTCTCTGCTTTCAATTTAAGTAGGGTACAGTTATTTCTGAGTTTTCAATATCATCAGATTTAGAAATTGGTTTATAACTATAGTGTAATAGATGACAGTTGTTAAAAACATCTTTTAAACCCATTGTGTTTATACAAGGCCTTTTCTAAAAGCTTCCAGTTCTTTCCCTCTCATTTGTATTTTTGTTGTTGTTGTTCAGTTATGTCCGACTCTTCCTGATCCCATTTGGGGTTTTCTTGGCAAAGATACTGTGGTGCTTTGCCATTTCCTTCTCCAGCTCATTTTTAAAAATTTATTTATTTATTTTTAGTTTTCAACATTCACTTCTGTAAGATTTTAAGTTCTAAATTTTCTCCCCCTCCCTCCGCTCCTCCTTCCCCAAAATGGCATGCAATCTGATATAGGCTATATATGTAAAATCATATCAAACATATTTCCACATTAGTCATGTCGTAAAGAAGAATTAGAACCAAAGGGAAAAAACACAAGAAAGAAGAAACAAAGAGAGAGAGAGAGAGAGAGAAAATAGTATGCTTCGTTCTGCATTCAGACTCCATAGTTCTTTCACGGGCTGTGGATAGCATTTTCTATCATGAGTCTTTTGGAATTGTCTTAGATCCTTGTAACGCTGAGAAGAGTTAAGTCTATCAAAGTTTGTCCTTGCACAATGTTGTTATTACTGTGTGCAATGTTCTCCTGGTTCTGCTCACTTCACTCAGCATCAGTTCATGTAAGTCTTTCCAGGTTTTTCTGAAGTCCACCTGCTCATCATTTCTTATGGAACAATAGTATTCCATTACATTCATATACCACAATTTGTTCAGCCATTTCCCAATTGATGAGCATCCCCTCAATTTCCAATTCTTGGCCACCACAAAAAGAGCCTCAAGCTCATTTTTACAGATTAGAAAACTGAGACAAACAAGGTTAAAGTGACTTGCCCAGGGTCACATAGCTAGTATCTGAGGCCAGATTTGAACTCAGCAAGATGAGTCTTCCTGACTCCAAGTCTGATGCTCTATTCACTGGGCTACCTAGTGGCCCGTTCTCACTAATATATGACATGCTATGTTCTTTTCATAAGGGCAGGAAAGATGCTACCACTGGGGCCTTCTCTCCTTGCATTCCCCCTTGTCCGGGGTTTGGGCCTGCCCACAGGGTCTGAATGAGATAGAGGTCAACAATTCCGTTCCATCTCATGAAATGGAGGACCAGCACTTCTTGCCATCTGCCCTGCCACTGCCTCCTAAGATCCTGTAGGCCTTACCATTTGCCCTGACTCTATAACCTACCATTCCCTACCACTGGCATTTTAATTACTTAAGTAACCTAAGGCCCTCTTGATCTTTCCATTTGCCTCACCACTGCATTGTTGAACCTTCTGGCCTTTCCACCTACCCTGTGTTGTCTCCTACAACTAGGGTGTATCTTCCTTGAGAGCAGAGGATGTCTACTAGCTTTTTCTATTTGTATCATCAACACTTAGCACATTGCTTGGCAAAAAGAAGCATGTAATAGACGCTTTTTCACTTATTCATGATGCATTCTAATGTGAGCGACGATACTACAAATAAATGATTATAAAAACAACATGCTGATACCACAAGATCTTATGTTAAAAATGATTGAGCAAAGTAATTCTAATGGTTAACTGCAGTAAGTTTCAGATTCTTGTAAGGGATATATCACAAATAATTTTCATTTCAGTATGAAGTGCAGTCAGGTTTTAGCAAGGCTTATATCTATCTGGGAAAAATACAGAGAATTACTCTAATGCTGATAAGAGGAGCAGGCATCAAGAATGGAGAAGCCATGTCACTTCAAACCACTATGGGGGAGATTAAATGTGTCACATTTGCTTCCCCTCATGGATTTCCATTCATTCTGACTGCCTCTATCAGGGTTGGCACAGAGGTGTATAAGCCATCTGGGTCTCTGACTGACAGTTCCAGCATTGTGCAATCCAGAAGAGAAAATACTTCAAGCAAGGCAATATAGAAGGTAGCATAAGCATGAAAATCACCATACATTGTACCGACTTTAGGATTCCCATCCCTCCTTGGGTGCTGATCCAGTGATGAGTTTTGGGAGGGGGATGGTTAGAATAGCATTGATAATAAGGAAAAAGGGGGCCCAGAGCTGTGAGAATTTGTAGTTTGTTATTACGTATTTGCTGTGGCTTAAATGTACTGTGGGAGTGCTATTGCCAAACAGTAAGAAACCATCCAGGTCCTCAGGCCCAATGGCCATCTATGGATAGTAGAAAACATGGGGGACAGCTGGGTGGCACAATTAACAGAGTGCTGGGCCTGAAGTCTGGAAGACTTATCTTTCTGAGTTCAAATCTGGCCTCAGATAATTACTAGCTGTGTGACCCTGGGCAAGTCACTTAACCCTGTTTGCCTCAGCTCCCTCATCTGTCAAATGAGCTGGAGAAGGAAATGGCAAACCACTCCAGTATCTTTGCCACAAAAAGCCTAAATGGGGTCACGAAGAGTTGAATGTAACTGAAACAAATCAGGAAGTAGAGGTTAGAGGATGAATTGGAGCTAGGGTTCATGCACTGAGAAAAAGACTCAGCTTGTGCTACCTCTAGGGTATGGAAGTGCCCACTGATTGTCTTGGTGTATAACCTAAGTATCATCTATCAGGGTTTCAAGTGTACTTCTCCATAATCAACAATTCTTAACTTGGGATCCATGGAGTTCCAAATGATCATTTGATAAATTTCAAGGTCAGTGAACTTAAAAAAATACACATATGCGCACATACACACATACATACGTACATAACTGTAATTTTATACAGTTAGTTTCCTTTGTAATGCTATGTATTTTATTTTATGCATTTACAAACATTATTCTGAGAAGAGGTTCCATTGGCTTCACTGGATTGCCGCAGGGGTCAAGGACATGGACCACTTAGCCAAAACAGTTACGGGCCCTTGTCCTAGGGGCTCAATGATAGTAAACAAGTCACTAATAGTGTGAGCTAGCTGGAAGGACGCAAGGGAGTTAACTGATTATTCCGGATAAAGCAATTGCTGGTGACAATAACTTCTTTTATAACCCCCTTATGTCACATTTTGATTATATTTCAAATATTCTCTGTTCACATGAATCACCCTGTTGTTAAGCCTTGCTTTGTATATGTTCCTATGCTTTTATGTATTCTAAAAGAAGGTTCTGCCCACTCATTGTTGGGAGAAAAATGTCATTAGAGGGATTGAATGAAGTTAGGATCAAATCAGCACTTAATAAACAGCTATAGAATTACTGTCCTCCCATTTGGCAGGGAGAGGTGGGGGCAGGAGGTAGATTGTGTGCCAGATATCCTCGGATCTTCTGTAAAGAAGAAAATTGTTCAAAAAGTCACATTCATAATCTGCTATAAAAAGTGTTCAAAATTTATGGAGCTTTTCTGTCACAATTAACTTGAAACTTTGAAAATGCAAAAATCAAATTTCTAATTGTCATATTTGGGAGAACCACAAAATTGTGCAGTCTAGGGTCATGTGTGATTTTTAAAATCAATTATCAACCCTGAGAATTCATGAAGGCCATCTTGCTTTCACAGAAAAAATTCTTCATAGACATTCAGGCTTCTCAAGGTTTTTCATACTTTTCCCCCAAATTAAGTTAACTCCAGATACACCAGGGTATAAGGTTTGGAAATAATCAATAATCATTTTTCCAGAGGAAAGGAGCACCAGGATCTCTGGGATAGCTCTTCTTATTATATGAAAGCTTCAAAGGAGAACTTATTTTTTTCAATATATTTTATTAATTTCATTAATATTTTGCAATTATGTTCAAAAAACTTTAACATTCATTTTTTAAAAGCTTTGAGTTCTAAATTCTCTCCCTCCCTCTTCCCCTCTCCTCACCCCTTGAAAAGGCAAGTCAATCTGCTATCGATTATATATGTGAAATCATGGAAAACATATTTCCATATTAACTATGTTGAGAATAAAAACATGCCAAAACCCCGGAAAAATAAAGTGAAAAAAACCTATATCAATCTGCACTCAGAGTTCATCAGTCCTGTCTCTGGAGGTTGATGGTATTTTTTAAAAAATCGTTTTTATCATATCCAAAGAAGAATTTAGAATTACAATATCTGAGAGATTACACGTAAAAAGCAAACCAAATCATTGGTGTGCATGGGAATTACTTTAGTACAGGGGCTGCCCTGGCCTCAAAATCATAGGTTCTGAAGCAACAACAGCTACTGAAAATAAAATCAAGTAACAGAACAGAGAAATTACCCCAGACTAAGCCAAGCATTTTGTATCTGTTAACACACACAAACCATGGTTTGAAAAATGAAAATCAGTTAAATCTGATAGTTCCTAGTGTGAAGTAGTTAACGTAAACAGATTGTAAACTTCAGTCACGCGCTCATACAGTATTGCTTTGAGAACAGTCCCATTCTTTCTCTTTTTATGTCTGTCCCCACTAATGTGGCAGCTAAATGGCTTAGTGGATAGAGTACCCGGCCTGGAGTCAGGAGACCTAAGTTCAAATCTGGCCTCAGACACTTACCGTGTGACCTTGAACAAATCACTTAACTTCTGTTTGCCTTAATCCACTGGAGAAGGAAATGGCTCCAATATCTTTGGGCCCCATGGACGGCATGGTCCCTGGTGTCATGAGGAGTTGGACGTAACTAAACAACAATAACCATTAAAAATGGACAGGTGTTGTTAGCACGTAAAATGTCATCTTACCTGTGGTTATGTACACATTTTGGTAAGTCATTCTTATAAGACATAGATTGCCTATTGAATGGAATTGATGATACATATGATCCCCCAAAAGGAAGCACACGGAAGACATAAATGTTCTTCTGTTACATAGGACATAAGTTTAAGTTGTAGAAGGCTTAATAAACCCCTTGTGTACCCCAAACTCCATCCCCGTCACAGCAGAAACTCGTGGTGCCGGCAGAGGCAGAAAAGAATAGGGAGGGGAGGAGGGAGTGTTCTCAAATTAGGGTACGTTTGTACTGAATTTCCATAAAATCCCGAATATAACAATCCCATAAAAGGGGGAGGGAGGACAATCATAACCTCACTAGGGTATTTCAACACGCAAAAATACTCAAAACTCAAGGGCAGCTAGGCGATGCAGTGGATTAGAGCATTAGCCCTAGAGTCAGGAGGACCTGAGTTCAAATCCAGCCTCAGACACTTGACATTTACTAGCTGTGTGACCTTGGGCAACCCCATTACCTTGCCACAGAAAAAAAAACAAAACAAAACAACCAAACAAAAAAATACTTAAAACTCATCAAAATGGAAATCCATATCCAAAAGATCATGTCTAATTAGTTATCAATTTGGTTCCTTCTATTTTCAAAGCAACAAACAGTAGGAACAAGCAGGACCTTTTTTGGTTTTGCAATTACATTCCATTCTTCCAGTTTTCCCCCTCTTCTTCATGATTGGACATATTAAGAAATAGAAAAAATGCTGTGCTCAGGACCCAATCAGATAATTCAAGAAGTTTTATTGCTGAAAAATCCCCCTTCCTTTAAAAATTAATTAAATTTAATTAAGGGTTTTTTTGTTTTGTTTTGTTGGTGCCAACTCAAACTGGCTTGGAAGAGTTTATTGTTAAATTTTCAGTGGGAACATTTACACTTTGGAAAATGACAAATGCTACAAATCAAGGTTTTAGTTATGTTTTGTTGATTTCTAGACTTCAGAAAATGATGGGGAAAAAGTTAATAATGCAAATTAAACATGCATCATGCAGCCTCCCTCCCCCCCCAAGCTGGTTGTTAAACATTTATCAGCACACCTCTGTCTTTTACTCCCTTTGTACTGAGTAGATCTAGGTCTTATATAGATAGGAAAGATACAAATACAGATGAAAACCAACAATTTTGTTGACACTCACTCATTCTAGCCAATGAAACACAAAAATAAAACATTAAAGCAACTTTGCTGAAATTTGTTGTCTCCTCCTTCAGAGGAAATGGGGGTGGGGATGGGGAGGAAGGCTATCCTTTCTATTTGTTTTAGCACTTCAATGTCAACCTCAACAATCTCTAAGCAATATATTGGTGGTTGATTGAGTTATTCCTATTTCAAAAAAAGAAAGTTCTGTTTTGAATGCATAGGGGAAGATTCTTTTTCTCTGTAAAACCTTTGAGGCACCCTGTTTGTCCCCCCCAGGCTCAGAGGTTGGAAGGAAAAAGGTGAACTTTGCTCTGGGAACTGGAATAACTATCACAAACACAAGTCCAGAATTCCAACACTATGTTCTGTTCTACTTTTCAGTGGGGAAGAGTTCTTAAAAGCAAACATTTAGCCTGTCAAAGCGGGTTTACAACCATTTGCCTAGACCTCTCCTGGCCCTGGGCTTATTAAATGATAAAAGTTCTTACTAGGTGAAACATTGTTATTGACTAAGTGACTTCTAGTGCTCTCACTTCTAGCCACCTACCCCGCTGATCTACAGAAACATCTACCTTTTAGTTCAGTATGTAGATTAAATACCAAGCTCCCTTGACAAGCCAGCTCTGGCTAAATTATTATTAGTTGATAAAACTAAATTCTGAGAGACTTTCATTGCCATCTAAAGCTATCAGCTGAACACCTGAGGTTGACATGTACAGGGAAAATGCAAAATTAAATTCCTGACTTAGGTAGTTTGGGGCCAAGTTCAGACCCTCAAGAGTCCTTAGGCTGGCAGTGACTTAAGACTACATTACCCCCAGGTCCTTGATGGAAGTTGGTGGGGCTGGATTCAGAATGTCTGAAATGTGCACAGATCTCAGTTCAAAGATCCTTAATGTATGAGATCTAACAGGTTGATGTATTATTCCCACTAAGGAGACTATCCCCTAATAGAAAGTAGTATCCAGAATAAGAGCCACTCAGAAGACATGGTAGGAAGGAAGATGGATTTTTGAGTCTAACTTTAGCTGGTAATTCTGGGGTCTCATTTATGGTTTCCCCTTTGATTTCTCTAAGTCCCTGAAAGTTTCTCTCCAGAAATCTACTCCTTCTCATGCCCACTTTTAAGTATATCATGCAATAATAATTTTGGATTGAAGCGACAAATAGAAAAATAGCAGTCAAAAAGTCGAAGTGAGAAAATTCCTGCTATTGAGCCCAGACTTGCCCTTTTGCACTCACAGTGGGAATAGATTCATCTGCAAGTCATGGCACCATCTTCCTGATATCATGATCCTCTTTGAGAATCAAAGACAAACAACAACCTGGGAATGGGATACCACAAAATCACCCCATTCCTGACACCAATTCAATTAGAGTCTTTCAATACGGCAATTGAAATGGGCTCTTTTAGGTAAGGGAATTGTAAAATGAGGAAGAGAACTGATAGGTTTTTCCTACCCATTTCAATTCCTACCCAATTTTATGCCTCTCCAAATGAGGCATCATATGGTAATCCTGAATGCCCATTAAAGAGGGGAAAAGGAAACACATGCACAAAACGTGTGTGTCTAAAAGGAAATTTTTATAGCCAGCTCAAGGTGGAAGTGGGATTTGCAATTGCAGATCTGTGAATCTACATAGATTGGGTTGATGGTATGGCAACTCCTTAGATTGTGGCAGTGTGGCACCTCTGAAATGGCTTCCCAGATTTTCTTTTTTGCATAACAAGTCCCATTTCTGACATGTGTCAGAGATGGCCCCTCCTTTTGGGGGGTTTCAGGCTGTTGGTTGGTAGAGCAAGGTGTTATGTTCCTTTATTTTTTCAAGATGGGTTAACAATGGGGATGTAGAGGATCTTATCCATGATGTCAGGTGCTATGGGGGAATCTGGGCTCAGATACCTACTTATCTATGAAGTTATTATTGGCCAAAGAAGGGGAGACCTTTATGGCTCATTTTAAAAGAAGAAGCAGAGTATAATTAACCCTTATTGGACATTTGCTAGTTATCTGCAAAGTATCCGGAGAGTAACCTTGGTTTGTCTTCTTCAAATGAAGAATAAAATGCCTCATGGAGGTGTTTATGGGCTCTCCTTCCTCTTTGGGATTTTACATATGGAATAGTAACTCTGATTCTGTAATTGAAAGGGTATAACTTTTTTATTACACAAAATCTTAGCAAGACCTTGCTTATTAATATACCTAGCTATGTAAGGTACACACACACACACACATATATTCTATGGCGAGCATTTGCCTTACTGAGGAAGGACAGTATTCCATGAAACAAAAATAATATTCTTAGACACCTAATAAGAAGGGGTAAGAGAAACTATATATATATAAGACATTGCAGAAAGTGCTGCTAAAACTCCTTTCTTCTCATTTTTTTCATGATCACCTTTGAGATTCATGACTTTTGTTTCTTCTGATAAATTTTATTTCCATCGCTCCTCCCCCCCACCCCAAAGTAATCCTTTGGTAGTTTGATGAGTATGATAGTATGTAAGTCAAATAATTTAAGTAGTACCATAATTTTTATTATATTGTCTGATACCAATTATAAGCAAAAAATATTTCTCCATTTAGCTTTGTTTTTATTTCTGTAAAGTTTGTTTTGTAGTTGTATTCAAATAGTTCTTAACTTTGTCTTGATAGATGGACTCCCAAATATTTTATACATTCTGTAGTAGTTTTGGATGGAATTTTTTATTTTACCTCTTGCTGTTGTATTTTGTTGGTAATATTTAGAAAGGCCAAAGATTTGTATGGGTTTATATAAGATATACCCTCCTAATTTGCGGAAGCTAGAATTTATTTCAATTAATTTTAGTTGAATTTCTGGGGTTCTCTAAACCGTAATGTCATCTGCAAAAAATGATAATTTTGTTTCTTCTTTGTCTTATGCCTTTTTAACTTTTTTCTTGTTTTATTGCCATAGCAAGCATTTCTAGAACTATATCAAATAGTAGTGGTGATAATGGACATGTTTACCTCTGGTTATATTGGAAAGGTCTCCAGTGTTTCTTCATTATCCAGGTTAAGTTATAGCTTAAAATTTCACTAAGACTTTTGGGACATCCTAAAAATATTGGCTCTTGGTTTTAGATACTATTTATCATATTAATAAAAGGTCCACTTATTCCTATGCCTTTTAATTATTTTTAAACAGAAATTGACCAAAAGCTTTTTTTGCATCTATTACTGATATCCTCATACTTTAAAAGTTTTGATTGTTCATATAGTCTATGATTTTTATAATTTTTCTAACATTGAACCAACTGTGCATTCCTGGCATAAATAAAATTTGTTCATGGTGTATTATCTTTTTAATATGTTGCTTTGGCCTTTTTGCTAATATTTTACTCAATATCTTTGCATTTGTATTCATTAAGGATACCTATCTATGGTTTTCATCTCTGCTTTGGCTCTTCTTGGTTTAGGTATCAAAACCATATTTGAATCATTAAAGGAATTTGGCAAGGCCTCTTATTATTTGTTTTGCAAACTTTCTGTATTTTTGGAAATAATTGTTCTTTGAATGGTTGAGAGAATTCACTTGTAATTCCATTTGGTCCTGATGTATTTTCCTTTGTGACTTTATTTATGGCTTGTTCAGTTTCATTTTCTAAGATGAAAATATTTAAATTCTCCATTGTTAATTCTGCTAATCTGAATATGGCATATTTTTAAAATATTCATTCATTTCATTAAGTATTGGTATATTGTTCTTTGGATCATCAAACTTTTTTCCGTCCTTTCCTTAACAAAGTAGAACGAATGAATCTACATTGGTATGGCGTGTGTGTATGTGCATGCTGTTTTGTCTTTCTGTATCCTAATTCAACAAACTGAGAGCAACCCTGGGCAGTCAGGAGCCTTGTAGGGCTTGCCAATGGGAAAAACTATGACATCAATCAAGTAGCATTTATTAAGCACCTACTATTGCGAGGTACAGAGAATACAAGTATAAAGAATAAAACAATCTTTACTTGCAATGAGCTTACATTCTAATGGGGAGAAAAGTACAGATAAAAATAAATACAGCATAAATATAAAGTTAATAATATGTACATATACACGAAGTAGTCAAATACAGGGTAGTTTGAGAGGAAGGAGAACACTACCTGTTGGAGGAATCAGTAAAGGCTTCAGGCAGAAGATGGTGTATAAGCTGCATTTTAAAGGATAACTCTACGAGGCAGAAATAAGGAGAGAGTGCATTCTAGGAATGCAGAACTACCATTGTGAAGGGATAGAAATGGGAGCTGGAGTATCCTGTGTGAGGAACAGAAAAAGGAGTCAATGTGTCTAGATCCCAAGCTAACATGGGATTGGAAAGATAGATTTGGGGCCAGGTTGTGAAGGGCTTTAAAAGCTAAACAGGAGAATTTATATTTTTACCATTAGAGGCAATAAGAAGCAACTGGAGCTGGTTGAGTAGGGGATCCACAAGTCAGCTCTATGCATAAGGCAACTTAGCTTGGCAGCAGTGCCTAGAACGCACCAGAGTGGTGAGAACCTTGAGTCAGGGCCACTAATTAGGCAATAATGTAGGGGAGAGGGGACGAAAAGATGGTATCCGTGGGAGTGGAGAGAAGGGTTCAAATGTGAGAGATATTGTTAAGGTAGAAATGGCAAGATTTGGCAACTGGCTGGACATATGGGGTGAAGGAGAGTGGGGGGTTGAGGATAATGCCATGATTATAAAGCTGAGACACTATTAGAAGGCTGGTGCCTGCAATGTCACCTCTGTGCTTTACCATCTGCCCAGCTCTTTCACTTTATAGATGAAAAACTGAGGACCAGGGAGGTTAAGAGATTTGGCCCAAGCCCAAGGTCATACAGGTAGCAAATGTGCGAGGCAAGATTTGAACAGTTCTCTTTCCATTGTACCACATTGCACTTCAAAAATATTTATTGTAATATATGTATATATATGGAATATAATCAATATTTATAATTATATAAATACATGATTAATAAATATAACAAAATGCTCATATATAACAAATATGTTTATATAGAAATATGTTCATCTATGCATATATGTGTATATGTATGTATGTTCATATGTGTGTACATAGGCAGCTAGGGGGCACAGTGGATAGAGTGCCCAGCCTTAAGTCAGGAAGGCCCAGTTTCAAATCTAACCTTAAATACTTATCTGTGTGACCCTGGGCTAGTCACTGAACCCTGTTTGCCTCAGTTTCCTTACCTGTAAAATGAAGTGGAGAAGGAAATGGCAAACCACTCTAGCATCTTTGCCAAGAAAATCCCAAATGGGGTCACAATGAGTTACACACCATTGAAAACTGGCCGAACAACAACAAAATGTGTGTATACACACATGTACACATATAAGCCTGCTCATTATTAAACAAGCCTGTAGACACCAATGGGTTATTATGTTCACCCAAAATCAGTACAGGAGACAAATTTCTTTCCTGCACTAAACTGCTCTTGAAAAGTTTAATCCACAAGGAGAGAGACGAGAAAAAGGAGCTGATGAGAATGCAACTGCAACTAACAAACGTGGCTAGAGGAAATACAGGAGACACCTGGCAGGAAATTGGCGCGGCAGCGTGCCAGGGATGGAGAGTCCTCCCCCTACGCCTGCGCAGTGGGGCCCGCAGCGGTGGGCGGAGCCCAGCTCTCCACGTGGGCTTCCATGGTTGCTGGGAGCTCGGTTGTCTTCGCCCCAAGGTGCCCGGGCTCGGGCTCGATATCCCTTGGAATTTCTCTTCGCGTGGCGATGTGCTCTGGGAGATGCCTCTGAAGCCCGCCGTCCTTCTTGTTGCCGCACTGCTGCTCTGGCCTCTGCCTGCCCCGGCACACCCCAGTGAGTGACTGGCTTGGAGAGTGGAGGACCAGGGAGCAGCCATAGGTCCCTCGCTCCACCCGCAGCCTGGCCCCGCCCCGCCCCTAGCCTGGCCTCGCCCCCTTAGTAGCCACACCTCTTCCCTAAGGCTCCCTGTACTAACTGCCTACATCTCGGTGCGTCTTCTCGTGCGCCATCCTTGTCTCTTGCCAACCTGTGCCCTCTTTCTTCTTCTATCTCCTTTTCCTCCTGTTTGTTTCCCCCGATTCCTGTCCCCAGCCTTGTCCTTTGTCTACTATAACCCTTTGTGACCTATGTTATCTCTCCCTCCCCTAGGTTCTTGGCACATTTCTAAACCATCCCATTTCGGGGAAATTTCATTTCCCCCATTCCCATCTCTTCCAAAGTCTCCAGCTGTTTAAACCAGTGCCTTTTTCTCCCAGGGAGCCTGGAACACACATAGGTTACATAGCTTGTGCTCACCTAAAACCGGTACAGTTGAGATGTTTCTTTCCTGCACCACGCTGATCTTGCAAAGCTTAATCCTCATTGAGGGAAAGAAGGTGTTTGCTGATTTCCTTTCCAGCCTGGTAAAAATCCAAGTTCATCCCTTTCCAGTACCCATCTACTTACATACTGGGTAGCTTCTTAGGTACTGGGTACTTGTTTCGTTGCTGGTTTTAAAATAAACAAATAAAACCTCTGAAATTCTCATCTAATCAGCACCCCCAAACCGGTGCTTGATCATCCAACCCCATTTCAAGGAAGTAGCAGAGGCTAGGTGCTTTGGCTATTTTCCAGCTTGTCTTAGACATTCTTTTAAGAAATTTATCAAAATTCCATCACTATCAAAATTCTAGTTGACATTTCTAACCCTCCACTCCACTCACTGAGTTGAATAGATAGTATCTATTTACTTGGTAATTCCAAAATTCTATAGTTGTAGTTCCTTAGGCTGTTATTTAGGGGAAGTGAATGATTCAATTTTGCTCACCTAAAATTTCAAGAAGGGGATGAAATCCTCAACTTCATAGAAAAAGATTTAAGTGACAAGTAGAGAATGTATGGGTTGATGCTTCTGTTTTTTGCTTCTAGCTTACAGTTTAAAAATTATTTTAAATATGCAAGTAAATGTACACATGGCCATTATAAATGTTTGCAGTCCAAGTTAACATAGTATTATGTAAAAAATTTGGCTTTAATGGCTTTTAAAAGTTCTAACAACTGTAACATATCTCTCACAAATTAACAGTGACTTTTAATTATTACTGCATAAAAGCAATGATTATGTAAGGAAAAAAGTCATGCCTGTCCACTGCCCTGTGTTATAAATTCCTACAGTATAATCAGTTTAAATGTGATGGACTAATTAATAGTATACAGGCAAAACAAATTGGAGAATTGAGGCGTGTGTGTGTGTACATATTAGGAATGTAACATATACATATATACACACACAGACATATACATATATACACACACATACATATACACATATATTCCAACTCATTCAAAGTGCCACTAATGAAAAATTCATCATTTTTGCTCCCTTTCTTTTCTAGATTTGTGTGAAATATTTTTATCCTATGATGATAGTTCAGTTGAAATTTGACTGTGCTATATTATTGACCTAAACTAACATGAATGAAACCAAGTAGGTTTCTCCTTATTTTTATACTTTGAAGAATTGTTGATTCATTGGGTTAGATACTTTCTCTGTTACCCACAAGTTATAATCCTTCCATGCCTTGTCACCGGGTTGTTCTGGTCCATGAATTCCTATAAACGTTCATAGAAGATCTTACTGAACCCACTGTAGACCTTTTTTCTTATTTTCTTAGTATTTTGGGGTGGACTGCTATATCATTCAGGCTATCTGTTGCTTGTCATTCCCGTTATATATGACTGCCTCAGTTTTTTTTTTCCTCGCTAGGAGTGTGCTGGTAAATGCTAAAAACTAGCTCTCAAAAAAAATTCACAAGACATGCTTTTTAGTTTAATTTGCATTATTAACATTTTCTGCATAACTTTTGCAAGTTTAGGCAAAATAATAAATCAAGACTTGATTTGCAGTATTTGCCAATTTCTAAGATGTAGATGCTTACACTGAAAATGTAACAAGTAGCTCTTGAGAGGCTCTAGAACATCCCTTGTCCTGACTTCTTACATTTAAGTCTCAGTTGGTAGCAAACTTGTAACTTGATTTAATTACTATGCACTGTTCTAATAGTGTTTGGGTTATTCACAATAGAGTGTGTGTGTGTGTGTGAGAGAGAGAGAGAGAGAGAGAGAGAGACATATACAGAGAGAGACTCTGGTTTTGCAACGTAACAGTAGGTCAGTAGGTGCAGGCAAAGTGTATACTTAGTGAGTTTTCTTAGGTGTTACGTGGAGTGCTCCTTTGCTGCCCTACTTTCTGTAGAAAGCAAGCGGTCACTTCAATTAACCAATAAATTTAATTAACCAAGGAGAAAGGTCCTAACTTGTCTAGGTTCAATATAGTGCTAGGTGTAAAATGTAGAATATATTCCCAAAGGAGTAAAATAGGGAAATCTTCTCATCTCTGCACTGGAGCCTTCTTTCCTACTAGTTTAGAATCTCCCTTTGTTATTCACAACTGATATTTATCATTATCACAAAAGCAATTCACACTGTGGCTATATCATTTTGTTGTGCTAAGAAAATGAATAAAGATACCTATTGAGAGCTGTCATGTTTATACTATATGTAAGGCATCTTCTGTAGTGCTGGCAAATGTCATTGGCAGATAACTTGTTTATGCCTAACTTGTTTGAATGGACAGCTAGGTGTCATAGTGGATAGAGTACTGGGATTGGAATCAGGAAGACTCCTCTTGCTGAGTTCAAATTTGGCCATAGACACTTACTAGCTGTGTGACTCTGAGCAAGTCATCTGTTTGCCTCAGTTCCTCATCTGTAAAATGTGGACACACTGGAGAAGGAAATGGCAAACCACTTCGGTATCTTTGCTAAGAAAATCCTAAATGAGGTAACAAAGAGTTGGACACAAATGAAATGACTGAACAACAACAGTAAACTTGTTTGATCTTAGTGCTTAGTAATATTATATATATATATATATATACATACATACATACATACATATATATATAGTATATATAATGTATATATAATGACATATTGTATAATTTTGGTATATGAGAGACTTTGGGGGATTTTATTATCCTGAGTCAAATACTTTCTGAAAATCAATCAGCAATAAGGATCCTATATTCTTATGCCTTCTTCAGTTTTGTGGCCATAAAATTAGTCTGCTATAGAAGATCAACTGTGAAAATCTACTTAATGCTGATTTATGCTTGCGTTAAAGATACTCTCAATGTGTCCATAGACTAGGGGTGGGAAACCTGTGGCCTCAAGGCCACATGTGGCCCTCTAGATCCTCAAGTGTGCCCCTTTGACTGAATCCAAACTTAGAACAAATCCCCTTAATAAAAAGATTTGTTCTATAAAACTTGAACTCAGTCAGAAAGCCACACCCAAGGACTTAGAAGGCCATATGTGGCCTCAAGGCTGCATACCCCTGGCATACACCATTCTTATGGAACTTTTATGGTGATCTGAAAGTAGGTACTCAGTTGCTTATGTCTTAGTCTTTGTTCCCTCCAAGGTAAGGCACCTTCCATGAGCTTTTCTACTCTTTTGCAATCTCTACCTTCTTCAGCCATATTGAAAATCAACCCTGAATGCTTTAAAAATTATATTGCCAGCAGCATAGGTTTCTCCTGTATGTACCTGGCCAGTTTCTAACTGCTCCTCTCAAATGTTTCTTCTTATATGCCATTATCTTATTTCCATATAGTACACTGGGTACAGAAGTGGTAGACTCTAGGTATGATTTCATTATTGCAGATGAGAAAAGGTCATTATTAACATGGCAGAAGATCTGTTCCATTTTGTATCTTTTTGTTGCCCTTCCAGTTTTTATCTAATATACTCTTAGAATAATACGGTCTTCTTGGATAGCATATTAATCTACTTGAAAGCATGTTTCCTTTTTTCAGCTATTTTAAAACATTTTCTTAGGAGCTTATACTCTTGCCATCTTCTTCTTATAATTTTACAAGTAAACTTAGACTCTAAATGGATATTTATCTTGGCTGGCCTCCTATAATTCTTCACTGAGCAAGGAGATCAAGTGTTTATTGACATCAAGAGCTCATTCATTTACTCATTCCACAAACATTCATCAAACAAATATTTATACAGGTTTTTTAAAAAACTTAAGGGTGATTGAAAAATAACACTAATAGTTATATAAAGAATAAGTGAAAAATGTACTGGAGTTTTTAAGAGTTGAGTCTTATGTATGAAGTTTTAAAAATCGAAGTACAGAATTAGTTACATGTAGTGGTTTGCTTCAACAAACATTTATTAAGTGCCTTTTGTAGGGAGTCATGTGATAAGATGGAGGACTAAACATTGTCTGTGTTCCCCTTGATCTTTCAAACCTCTCCAAAACAGAAATTATGTGCAGGGAAAAACATATCTGGACTGGAAGTAGAGCTCAACATCACATCCTGTTCCCCTTTACCCCCAGCCCTGAATCTCAGAAACCCTACCTACAAAAATCAACCCCTTAGTAGCTATGTGGAAGCTCTCTGAACTCTTGATGGTATGCAGACAACTGAGCAACGGAGGAGACGGGATATGACACAATGTGGCACTCCACTAAGCCTAAGGGAAAGTACTCAGCATTCAACTGGAGCCAGTTCTGTCCACCCAAAAGTCACTTGGGCTAGAGATGTAGGCTGGTGTACCATGAATTGCTGGAGGAAGCCAAGACACTTTGAGATTCGGCCTCCAAAGAAACCACTGTCAGAGGAAAGGGAGTCAGAGTCAGAAAGTGAACAATAGGGGAAAATTAAAAAGAAAAGATGGAAAGTACCAAAGATCTCAGGATGAAGAAAACTCAAAGACTTTGAACATAAGGAGATAAAACAGAGAAAATATTAACAGCAGAAAGAAATATGGCCTCCAGATCTAGAACATTAATTCAAGTATCTATGAATAAATACTCCAAAACAAAGGAAAATGGTTCAACACTTGAGAAAGAAGACACTGAAATTTGAGGAGAACATGGAACCACAGCATGCTGTTCTTGAGTGGTTTAAAATAGACAGAATTCTGAGAGTAGAATTTATGGCCTGCACAGCGAAAATAATGGGTCATAATAGAATGGAATCTGCAATGGCAAGTCTCACCAGAGAAACAAAAGTGAGAACAATAGATCAGGAATGCAAATACACGGAAGTGAAGGACAATCTAGAAGAAGAAAAAAAAATAACATTGAAAAAATATGTTCATTATGCAAGCAAAACATACTGATCTAGAAGACAGGATATATAGACAACCTAAAGATCTACCAAAGAACATGAAAGTAAAACATAAATAAAAACTATAACATCATAAAGTAGAAAATAATACAGGAGAGAATTGCTTAGAACATAGAGTATGAACTTAGAGAATGATGTTGTTTGTCTTTGTTTTTGAAGAGGACCAATTATGTCATGGGTGATGTCTTGGCTTGTGCCTGAATTGAATTTAAGTGAGGCAGAGTTGTACAAAGTTGTGAGCCTCACTCTCTCTTCCTAAGTCATTGAAGTCCAGTGGCAGGACAAAAGTCAAGATGAATGGTGATGTTCCAGGGTGCAGTGGTTGACCTTGGCATCTTCGATATAAATGACCAACATCTAAGCTTTCTGCAATGCCTATTTCATCCTTCATGGCCATTTGAACAAATTGTTTTCATCTACCCATTCCATTGAGGGAAGTCTTCACATACTTGGGGTAGATATCCCCCTAATTCACCAATAGATTTGAGGCCTGTCAGTTACCCTCACCCTGGTGTAGCACATCTGCTAACACAGTTAGGTGAGAATTGAATGAAGGTAGATACCAGAAGTGGATAAGCAGCCCTGAAAAAGGGCTCAGCAGGCCCTTATACCAGAGATGTTAGTCCTTCCTGAACACTCCATACACCCCATAGAGAATGGAATATCAATTGAAGGAATTCATAGATAACTTCCAGAATTAAAAAAAAAGCACACACACAAGCCCAAGGCTACAAATTCCAAGACATATAGTAGTTAAATTAACAATTCAATTTAGAAACTAGTAGTTATTACAAGCAATCACGAGAAAGGCCTTCAAATAAAAAGTAAAGGAAATTTGAATAACAAGACTATTTTATACCCTTTAGAAAATGTGGGAGGGAATGGAATAATTTGTTCCAAAATGCAATGGAGCTTAAAATTCAGTCCAGGGTGACCTACCCTGCAAATCTGAGCCTATTTATAAATGAAAAAAGATAGATGTTCAGTAATAAAGGGGAATTTGAAACAATCTTAGAAAGAAGAGCAGACCTGAAGAGATTATTTGCTTTTAAATGCCCCAGACAATGGAAATGCAGGAAGGGTGAATGAATATAGCAGCCAAGGATAGCAAAAGCAAGAGTGACAGCAGAGAGACTAGTAAGAGACTTTTTTCCTAAATGTAAACATAAAGATAGAGGTGAAGGCAGAAGTCAGGTGGAGGTCACAGTAAAGAGGTGGGCCTGGCCCATAATGGACAGAGCCTGGTGACACCCTGCCTAGAGGTGAATGTAGGACTATATTAAAACATGGGAGGTGAAAGAAGGGGGAATAGGGGAGCAAGAGAACAGAGGGTGCTGTGCATCGGGTTAGTAACAAGGGCAAGTTGATCCTGGTGGTCTAACCAAACCTATAGGGGTTGGGGTGAGGAAGTGGGGAGAATGATTGGAAAGGGGGAAGGAAAGGAGGGAATCCTTGCTTTAGTAGTGGGAGAGGATTCCAGTGATAAAGGCTTCTATGGATGAAGAGAAATGTTTTGTGAAGGAAGACGAGAACTTTGTGCTACGGTTTGGGTGCTGTGCTGTGGTTTGGGTGATTTGGTGCTTGAAAAGACCACTTGCTGTCCCTCATGATGGAATAAATTGGTTATTCTGGGGACAGCTGGCACCTGGGAGAGAGGGAGAACATGGATCCAGGGAGGAGATTTTGAAGCAAATAGAGAAAAGGTAACTAGGGTGAAGGTGTAGATCGATGGTGGGCTGCATTGTTAGGGATGTAGTGGGGGTGTAGGGGTAGCATCCTATCATGAGGTAGTATTTTCTCTTATGTGCAGGAATTGACTTTTTTCTGGGAGTGAGGCATAATAGAAAAGGGAAATCTTTGGGGCAAGCTCTGCAAGACAGTGGCAGAAACTTCCAAGGGTGGAGAGGTCAGAATGGATACCTTGGAAGTTATGGTCGTAGAGGGAATACATAGGAGAGGGAAGGAGGGGGCGGGAGAGAGAGGGGGGCGGCAGGAAACAGAATGAGGAACTAGAGTAGACAGAAGGAGAAGATGTAGAGTAAAGAAAGTAAAAGATACCTGCTATGGAAAGGGGTGCAAAAAATTAAAAAAAATCATAAGGTGTATGTTAGGGCATAGAGATATTTCAAACAAGCATTAAATGGCAAAAATAGTTAATACATCTTTTATAGACATAACATAAAAATAGTAATTGGTTCGGGACATGAGCAAAAAAAAACAAACCAGAAAATGAGAGATTTAACAATGAAATCCTAAATAATGAGTGAATTAAAAGAACAAATCATATATAGAGAACATTATGAAATGTAAAATGGATCATTTTGATTATATAAAATAAAAAATTTTTGCACAAAACCAATGTGACCAAAATTAGAAGGAAAGTAGAAAACTGGGGACAAATTTATATCAAGTATCTCTGATAAAGGCCTCACTTCTTAAATATATAGAAAACTGAATCAAATTTATAAGAATACAAGTTATTCTCCAAGTGATAAATGGTGAAAATATATGAACAGACAGTTTTCAGCAAAGAATTCAAAACTATCTATAGTCATATGAAAAAAATATTCTAAATTGCTATTAATTAGAGAAATGCAAATTAAAACAACTCTGAGGTACCACCCCGGACCTATCTGATTGACTAATGTAACAGAAAAGGAAAATGATAAATATTGGAGGGGATGTTGGAAAACTACATGCACTCTTGGTGTAGTTGTGAACTGATTCAACCATTGTGGAGAACAATTTGGAAAATGCCCAAAGGGCTATAAAACTATGCATACCCTTTGATCCAGTATTCCACTACTAGGTGTATATCCCAAAGAGATTAAAGAATGGGGTGGGGGAAGGACCTTTTTGTACAAAAATATTTATAGTAGCTCTTTTGGTGGTGGCTAAGAATTAGAAATTGAGGGGATGCCCATCAGTTGTGGAATGACTAAACAATTTGTGTTATATGATTGTGATGTAATATTATTGTGCTATAAGAAATGACAAACAGGATGACTTCAGAAAAACCTGGAGAGATGTACATGAACTGATACAAAGTGCATTGAGCAGAACCAAGAGAACATTGTATACAGTGACAGCAATATTGTATAATGAACTGTTAATGACTTGTCTATTCTCAGCAATACAGTGATCTAAGACAATCCCAAAGGACTCATGATGAAAAATGCTGTGTACCTCCAGAGAAAGAACTGCTGTCTGCATATGGACTGAAGCATACTCTTTCTTTGTTTCTTTCTTGTTTGAGTCTTTTTGCATAAAATGACTGATATGGAAATGTTTTACATGATTGCACATGTATAACCTGTATCAGATTGCTTCCTGTCTCAGGAGGTGGGAGGGTAAGAAGAGAGAGATAGAATTTGGAACTCAAAACTTAAAGAAAACAATGAATGTTAAAATTGTTTTTAAATATAATTGAGGAAAAATAAAATATTATTTTTAAATTTTTTTACATATTTTATTATTTAATATTTTAGTTTTCAACATTGATTTCCACAAGATTGTGAGTTACAAATTTTCTCCCCATTTTACCCTCCCCCCACTCCAAGATGGCATATATTCTGATTGCCCCGTTCCCCAGTCAGCGCTCCCTTCTGTCACCCCACTCTCTGCCCCCAAATCCCTTTTCCCCTTACTTTCTTGTAGGGTAGGATAGATTTCTATGCCCCATTCCCTATATATCTTATTTCCCAGTTGCATGCAAAAACAACTTTTTTTTGAGCATCTGCTTTTAAAACTTTGAGTTCCAAATTCTCCTCCCTCTTCCCTTCCCACCCACCCTCCCTAAGAAGGCAAGCAATTCAACATAGGCCACACATGTATCATTAGGTAAAACACTTCCACAATAATCATGTTGTGAAAGACTAACTATATTTCCCTCCATCCTGTCCTGTCCCCCTTTATTCAATTTTCTCCCTTGACCCTGTCCCTTTTCAAAAGTGTTTGCTTTTGATTACCTCCTCCCCTTATCTGCCCTCTCTTCTATCATCCCCCCTTTTTTATCCCCTTCCCCCTACTTTCCTGTGGGGTAAGATACCCAATTGAGTGTGTATGTTATTCCCTCCTCAAGTCAAATCTGATGAGAGCAAGATTCACTCCTTCCCATTCCCCTGCCCCCTCTACCCTTCCAACAGAACTTCTTTTTCTTGCCACTTTTATGTGAGATAGTTTACCCCATTCTATCTTTCCCTTTCTCCCTCTCTCAATATATTTCTCTCTCACCCCTTAATTTTATTTTATTTTTTTAGGTATCATCCCTTCATATTTAATTCACCCTGTACCCTCTGTCTACATATATGTATATTCCCTTCAACTACCCTAATACTGAGGTCTCATGAATCATACACATTATCTTTCCATGTAGGAATGTAAACAAAACAGTTCAACTTTAGTAAGTCCCTTGTGATTTCTCTTTCTTGTTTACCTTTTCATGCTTCTCTTGATTCTTGTATCTGAAAGTCAGATTTTCTATTCAGCTCTGGTCTTTTCACTGAGAAAGCTTGAAAGTCCTCTATTTTATTGATAATCCATATTTTGCCTTGGAGCATGGTACTCAGTTTTGCTGGGTAGGTGATTCTTGGTTTTAATCCTAGCTCCATTGACCTCTGGAATATCATATTCCAAGCCCTTCGATCCCTTAATGTAGAAGCTGCTAGATCTTGTGTTATATTATCATGATTGTGTTTCAACAATACTCAAATTATTTCCTTCTGGCTGCTTGCAGTATTTTCTCCTTGATCTGGGAGCTCTGGAATTTGGTGACAATATTTCTAGGAGTGTTCTTTTTGGGATCTTTGTCAGGAGGCAATCAGTGGATTCTTTCAATTTCTACTTTACCATCTGGTTCTAGAATATCAGGGCAGTTTTCCTTGATAATTTCTTGAAAGATGATATCTAGGCTCTTTTTTTGATCATAGCTTTCAGGTAGTCCAATAATTTTTAAATTATCTCTCCTGGATCTATTTTCCAAGTCAGTGGTTTTTCCAATGAAATATTTCACATTGTCTTCCATTTTTTCATTCCTTTGGTTCTGTTTTATAATATCTTGATTTCTCATAAAGATGCTAGCTTCCACTTGCCCCAATCTAATTTTTAAGGTAGTATTTTCTTCAGTGGTCTTCTGGACCTCTTTTTCCATTTGGGTAATTCTGCCTTTCAAGGCATTCTTCTCCTCATTGGCTTTTTGGAGCTCTTTCGCCATTTGGGTTAGTCTATATTTTAAGGTGTTATTTTGTTCAGTATTTTTTTGGGTCTCCTTTAGCAAGTCATTGACTTGTTTTTCATGGTTTTCTCACATCACTCTCATTTCTCTTCCCAATTTTTCCTCTACTTCTCTTACTTGCTTTTCCAAATCCTTTTTGAGCTCTTCCATGGCCTGAGACCAATTCATATTTTTCTTGGAGGCTTTTGATGAAGGCTCTTTGACTTTGTTGACTTCTTCTGGCTGTATGTTTTGATCTTCTTTGTCACCAAAAAAAGATGCTAGAGTCTGAGTCTGAGTCTGCATCCTTTTTCACTGCCTGTTCATGTTCCCAGCCAACTACTTGGCCCTTGAGCTTTTTGTCAGGGTATGACTGTTTGTAGAATAGAGAGTACTTTGTCCCAAGCTTTAGGGGCTGTGCTGCTGTTTTCAGAGCTACTTCTACTCCACCATCACCACAAGCTCTGCCACAGCAGCTCTCCTCTTCCTCCAAGAAGCACCAACCAGGACTGAGATCCAAGCAGGGCACAACAAGAGAACCTGCCTGTGTGCAGCCAAAGCTCTCCTTGCACTCCTGCTCTGATCCACCAGTTGATTCCTCCCACCGTGTGAGCCAGGGACTTGGGAAACAGCTGATGCTGGATCTCTGGAAGCAGCCACAGGAGCTTCCTGCTGCTGTCACCACCACTACTGTGCCACCTCCACTACCCCCAGAGCTGGGCCAGATTGTTCTCACCCCTATCCAGCAGTTTTCCCACTAACCTGGTCCGTGGTCTTTGGCGTATGTGGGTTGAGAAGTCTGGTAACTGCCACAGCTTAATGATTCATGGCCCTCAGGCCTGCTCTGCCCAACTCCCAGTCCAGTTCGTCCTGGCATGGCTCATGCTGGGCTGTGCTCCGCTCCCAGCACCATGAGCTAGACCCTTCCCAGCGACTATCCAGGCCGTCCTGGGCTGGAGACCTGCTTCCCTCTGCTATTTCTTGGGTTCTGCAGCTCTAGAATTTATTCAGAGCCATTTTTTTACAGGTGTTTAGAGGGACTTGGGGGAGAACTTAAGCAAGTCCCTGCTTTCCAGCTGCCATCTTGGCTCCACCCCCTAAAATACTATTTTTAAAAAAGAATAAACCACAGAAAGTAATTTAGAACTAAAGCAGAACTAAACCATAAGAACATAAAAATTATGTGAAAGAAAAGGATAATGATGAAATAATATAACAAAATATCTGAGATGCACCTAAAGCAGTCCTCAAAGGGAAAATCATATTACTACAAATATACATTAACAAAATAAAAAGAAAAGATTAATGAGCTGACTATGCATTTAAAAAGTTAGAAAAACAACAAATAAGCCTAAAATAAGCACAAAAGAGGAGATGTTAAAAATCAGAGGAGAAAAAGATGAATTAGAAACCCCAAGCCCATAGAAATGATAACTAAAACTCAAAACTGATTCCTCAAAAAGATCAATAAACCAACAGACCTTTAGCTAATCTGATTTTTAAAAGGCAGAAAACCAAATCAATAAAAGCAAATGAACAAGGTGAAATCACAACACAACCGGAAGAAATGAATAATCAGAACATATTATGCACAATTATATGCTAACAAAATTTATAATACAAAAGATATTGAGGAATATTCTCAAATACATAAAACACCCAATAGAGATTTTAAATAACCTAATCTCAAAAAAGGAAATAAAATTAGGCATAAATGAACTACCACAGAAAAAAATCCTGTTTTGATGGATCCACAGGAGATTTCTATTGAACTTTTAAAGAATAATTGGTACCAATAATTCCCAAATTATCCTCAAAAATTGAGAAAGAAAGCACCTTACTAGGATCCTTCTATGAGACAAATATAGTCATAACATCTAAACCAGGGAAAGATAAAACATAGAAAGAAAACTATAGGCCAATATCATTAATGAACATTGACTCAAAAGTTTTAAATAAAATCCTATCAAAGAGATTATAGCAATTTATCCAAGAAATGATTCATTATGACCAAGTAGGATTTTTGCCAAGCCTTAAAAGGTGGTTCAATGTTAGGGAAACAATCAACATAATTGATCAAAATTAAAATCCACATATCCAAAACCACATGATCATCTCAATAGATGTAGGGAAAAAAAAAACCTTTGACAAAATTCAGCATTCTTTTATGTTAAAAATCCTACAAAGTATAGGATAGAGGCACTTTTAAAAATAGCATAAAAAGCAACTATTTCTAAAACCAAAAGCAAGCAATGGGGATGTGTGAGAACCTTTTCCAACAAATACAGGAGTAAAGCAAGGATGTTTACTCACTCTGTTACTTGACATAGTTCTGGAAATGCTGGCACCAGCAGGAAGGCAAGAGAGAGTAATAGGTAAAGCAGAGAAAAACTTTCACTATTTGCTGATGATACAATGGAATATTTGGATATCCTAGGCAATTATCTGATATGTTAATTGAAACAGTGTCGGCAAAGTTGCAGGCTGTTTAAAAAGAATCAATAGCATGTCTATATAATAAAAATAAAACTAAGGAGCAAAAATAGAGAAATACCATTCCAAATAACTACAAAATGCATAAGATACAATGGATCAACTTAGCAAAGCACAAAAAGAATAGTAGAGATTCAGTTACATAGCACTCCTTAAAGAAATAAAGAAAAACTTAAATAGCTGGTGGAATATTCAGTGCTCATGGCTAGGCTGTGCCAATATAATAAAAATACTACCAAAATTAATTTACACATTTATTGCTGTACCAATCAAATTACCAAGGGAATACTTTATAGAACTTGATAAAATAATTTTATAAATCATATAAAAAACCAAAGATCTAGACTATCAAGAAAAATGAGGAAAAGGTGTAGGGATAAAGTGAAAATAAGCACTCACATGTCTCAAACCATATTATAAAGCAGCCGTCATCAAAACCATTTGGCATTGGTTGAAAAATAGAGAGATTGATCAGTGGAACAGACTAGATAATGGAGAATCAGAAACCATGCAACTCAACTACCTATTCTTTGATAAAGTGAGACACAACTTACCTAAGAAAACACTCTTCTTTAGATAAAAATCTACTGGGAAAACTGGAAAGCCATCTGGCAGGAATTAGACCAATGAATGCCTCATACCCTATTTCACAATACATCTAAATGGATACATGACCTTAATGTTGAAGATGTTACTATAAAAAAAAGAAGAGAAACATATCATATACCTTTCACAGTTATGGGTAGATGTATTCTTAAACAAACTAGATGGAGGCAATTACAAAAGATAAAATAGATAACTGATTACTTGAAACTGAAAAGCTTCTGCATGTAGAATAAGAAGAGAAGTGGTTGAATGGGGAAAAAAAATCTCTGTATCAAATTTCTCTGATAAGCATTTGATATCCAAGACATAAATAATTAATAAATTTCTACAAAAATAATAGCCATTCCCCAATAAATAAATGGTCAAAGAATATGAACAAATTTTTCTCAAAAGAAGAATTGCAAAGTATTTATGACCACATGAAAGAATGCTCCAAATCACTAATAATAAGAAAAACTTAAATCCAAATAATCCTGAGGTTTCACCTTACCCTCACCCAGCAAATTGGCAAATTTGGCAACCAAAAATGGTAGTGTTGGAGGTGTTGTGGAAAGATAGAAACATGTACATTGTAGTTGGTGCTGTCAAGTGGTACAACCATTTTAGATGACCAGCTTTATGTCCAGTTCTTGATTCTCTCCCTCTCTTCTTACCCTCCTCCACCTATTGAGAAGACAAGAAAAACAAAACCTATTACAAACTTGTATAATGATGAAAAGCAGATTCCCCAAATTAACAGTGTCCAAGAAAAAGAAAAGAAAGAGAAAGAGAAAGAATGAAATGGGGATGTGCTACAGTTTGAATCCATCATTTCTCTTTGTAGAAGTGGATAGCATATTTCATCATGAGTTCTTTGGAGTTGTGGTGAGTCATTGTGTTGAACAGAGTTACTACTTTTTTTCTCCTGGTTCTGCTCTATTCACTTTGCATTAAGTTCATACAAGGCTGCCCAGGTAGAATCATTTTGGAAAGTAATTTGGAAATATGTAAATAATGTGATTAAATGCCCATATCATTTGAACTAGAGACTCCATTACTGGGCTTATACCTCAAGGAAGCTATTGCTAAAAAGAAAGTCTCTGTATAAGACAAAATATTTATAGAAGCACTTTTATGATGGCAAAGGATCGGAAACACAGTAGATAACCATTGATTGGGGAATGGCTAAACAAATTGTAGCACATGAATGTAATCGAATATTACTGTGATGGAAGAAATGATGTGTGTGATGAATGCAGAGAATCATGGAAAGATCTATATGAACTGATGTAGAGTGAAGTAAGCGGAGCCAAGAAAACAATATACACAGAAACTACAATAATGTAAATGGAAACAACAACCACACACCAAAAAATCAAAAGTGAATGTAATGAAGTTATGATGATCAAGCAGAGTTTGAATGAAAAGTTATGAGAAGACAGTCCCAACCCACACATTTATGAATATGGGAGGTCTACAGGTTTTAAATGTTGCATGTTTTCAGACTTCTTCTATATATTGATCAGTTGTGCTGATTTTTTTCCTCTTAAAAACATACTCTTTGTTATCTAGGATGGCTCTCTGGGAAGGGGAATAGGAAGAATACTAGAGATAACTATGATGATGTAAGAAACAAGATACCAATAACAACTTATTTTAAAAAGTACCTGCTGTGTCCAGAGCACTCTTCTGGGTGCTGAGTGATACTTAAAGTTTTGATAAGACCAGGTCCCAGACTTCATGGAGCTTGCGATCTAATTAGGGGATATTACAAATGCACAGATATCATGGATTATTTTGTATTAGAGTGCAAGTCATTAAATAGATGTGATCAATGTGTTATCTGAATTTAAAAGAGGGAAAATCATTACCAATTATGGGAATCAAAGAAGGCTTCCTGAAGAGGGTGGGATTTAAATTGGGCCTTAACAGATGGATAGGAATTCAAAAAGAATTGGAGGGAGCTCATTTCAGGCATAGGGAAGAGCATGAACAAAGGCAGGTGAGAAAAACTACACAAGGATTGCGGAAGAGACAGTGATACCTTTGGGTGGAAGGTAGCATATGTGGACGTGAAGTAGCATAAGTTTATAAATGTAGCATACTACAAAATTGCAGTGAACCTTGATCATCAGATAAGGGCAAAGGTTCAATAGAAGGCAAAAGTGTGACCTTTTCTTGATATGGAGTTACTGAAATGTTTTAAGCAGGAGAGTGACTTGCCTGGAAAGGTGTATGTGAGCCAGAGAGAGGAGGACTAAATGCTAGACTGATGATTTTGTATTCTATCGTAGAGACAATAGAGTCACTGAAGATTTTTGAGAAGAGGAGAGTCATAGTCAGAGCTATTTTATGAAGTTCATTTTGGCATCTGCATGGAGGCTAGATTGAAGATAGCAGAGACTGGAAACAGGAAGACCAGTGGGAATCTATTACAGTCATCCAGGAGGGGAGAGGTGAGGGCTTTAAAAAGGGTAGTGGCTATGTGAAATGAGAGAAGTGGATGACTGTGGGAAACTTTGTGGAGGTAGCGTTGACAAAACTTGGCAGCTGATGGGACATGGTTGAGAGGGAGAAAGAAGAGTCGATTTTAAGGTGGTAAATGTTGTTGCTTGTAAAGAAGTGGTGCCCTGCATAGAAATAGGAAGGTATGGAGGAGCGATGAGTTTCAAAGTGAAATGAGTTTTGTTTTAGAGATGTCAGATTTGAGGTGCCTATGGAACATGCAGGTAGAGATCTCAAGTAGGCAGTTGTAAATCAAATCTGACATTAAGAAGAGATACTTTAATAAACATTCATCATTTGACTGACATGTGACCTCTGACAAGTAGCTTATCTCTTTTAGCATCAATTTTCTCATCTGTTAAATGAGATAATAGTATCTGTATTGGCCAAATGAAATAATATGTGTAAAATGCTTTACAAGCCTTACAATGTTGCACAAAGGCGAGTTCTTATTATTTTTGAGAATGAATAATAATGAAAACTCATTTACATGAAAAAGAAGAGATATTAAGATTGAATATATAAATTTGGGAATAACCTGCGGAGATAAAATTAGCTCATGGGAACTGATGATATCACCAAGGAAGATGATGTAGAGAGAAGAGAGGTCCCAGGACAAAACCTTGGCAGAATCCCATACTTGGTGATGGTGGTTGTAGGTCAGGATACTGGTCTGATAAAAGAGATTGAGGGGCAGCTAGGTGGCTCAGTGAGTAGAGCACCGGCCCTGGAGTCAGGAAGACCTGAGTTCAAATCTGACCTCAGACACTTGACACACTTACTTGGGCAAGTCACTTAACCCCAGTTGCCCTGCCTTCCCCCCTCTAAAAAAATACAAAGAGATTGAGATGGAACAGTGAGAAAACAGGAGGACTAAGAGAGAACTTTACTATAGAATCCAAAGAAGCAGAGAGGAGTGTTAGGAAGGAGTAGGAGGGTGAAAGTGTCAAAAGCTTCAAAGAAATCAAGTAGAATGACAACTGAGAAAAGCTCAAGAAATCTAGCCATTAATAGGTCATTGGCAACCTTGGAGAGAGCAGTTTTAGTTAAGAAATAGGATCAGATGTTAGACTAAAAGGAATTGAGAAGGAAGTGGGAGGTGAGACAGTGGAGGCAAGATGTTTAGATGACCATTTCTAAGGCATTTAAATATTAAAGGGAGAAATAGGGATTAGCCATTCCCCAACTGACAGGTACCCACTTTTAAAAAGTGCTACAACAAAAAGTGCTGCTACAAATATTTTTGTACATATGGGTCATTTCTCTATTTTCTCTCATTGTGGTATAAACCAGTAGTGTTATCACCAGGTAGAGTACATATACAGTTCAGTGATATTTTAGGTATGGAACAAAGATGTTTGCCCAGTTAACCTCCATTTCTTTTTTTTTTCAAGGTAAAAGAGAAAGTTTATTAGGGATTCACCATAAAGAGTTGTCTTAAGAAATCCCACTAACCTCCATTTCTAATTATAACTGCATTGATTTTGCTTGTGCAGAACTTTAAATTTTATATAGTCAAAATTGTCTGTTTTTATCTCCTATTTTCCTCTCTCCCTTGTTGGATCAAGAGTTTTTCTGTACATAGATGGGAAAGGTATCTCTTCCTCTCCTCTAATCTGTTTATGATATATCCTTTTGTACCTAGGTCATATTTGTATTTGGAGCTTATTGTGGTATATGGTATAAGATGTTGATCTAAGCCTAATTTCTTCTAGACTGCTTTCAAGTTTTCCCGGAAGGTTTTGGCAAATAGTGTCCTCACTCCAGTAGCTGGAGTGATTGTTCTTGATTAAACACTATCATCATGTTTGATTGCTTCTGAATCTTCTGTATTTGCTCCACTAATTTGTTCCACTGATCAGCTTTTCCATTTTTAAACTAGCACCAAGTGATTATCACTTTGTATAGTTCAAGCATTGATGCCACCATGCCACTTGCCTAATTTTTCATTATTTTCCTTGAGATTCATGTCTTTACATTCTTCTAGATTAATTTTGTTTTCTTTATGGTTCTATAAAATAACCCTTTGATATTTCAATCCGTATGGTACTGAATCTATAAATTAACTTAGATAGTATTATCATTTTCATCAGGTTGGCAAATAGAGTTCTCTAAGTAAATAATTATGTCACATGCAAAAAGTGCTAATTTTATTTCATCTTTGCCTATGCTTGTTCCTTCAAGTTCTTTTTCTTCTCCATTTTCTATGGGCATCCTTAATTTACCTCTGATATTATTTGAAAGATCTCTAGTGCTCCTTGGTATAGTTCTTTTCAAATGAGGTGTACTTTTTCATTGCCTGATAGAGAGATCTACAAGATGGTAGACAGGTAAATATCTGTCCCAAATGCCCCAAGTTTTTAGAAGGATACATTATTCAAAAAAGGGGGTAGATTCTTCAGACTGTAAGTCAATGAACAAAGCGTTCGAACTGTGAACTATTAAAATAATAGTTTGTGGGCATTTAGAAAATGAAGTGGCAATTACTGATATTCACCATGAGTCCATCAAGGACAAGTCATGCCATATCTACCTTGTGTCCTTTTAATTTTTTTAACGAAGTAATTAGACTAGAAGATCAGGACGATGATATATTCAGTATATGTTTGTTTCAACAAAACATTTGATGAAGTCTCTCTTAATGTCCTTGTGGATAAATTGGAGAGATGTGAGCTCAGATATTAGCAGAATTAGTTGGATTTGGAATCTGTTAAATGATTAGACCTAAAAAGTAATGATTTGTGTTTCAGTTTCATCCTGGAGGGAGGTTGTAGTTGAGTATCTTAGGGTTTTGTCCTTAGCCATGTTCTGTTTAACATTTTTATCACTGACTTTGGTGAAGTCTCCTAAATGGCATGAATATCAAATTTGTGTGTGACATAAAGTTGGACGGGATACCTTGGAAGGGAGGTTGGAAGGGACAACAGAATTGGGGTAAAAAATGTCTACATGTTAAATAATAGACTAAAAAGGTGAAGCAATAAACATAAATGTAAAATTTCAAACTTTGGTTCAGAACTACATAAATATAAAAAACTGCCTAGACAAAAATTTGTATGAAAAAGATCTAGGAGTTGTATTGGGTCACAACTTCGGTGGGTCAGAAGTGTGACACGGTAGTCCAAAAAAATCATGCAATCTTAGGCTGAATTCTTAGAAAGAAATAATTTCTAGAGTAAGAGAAGGGAATCTTGATAGACTTCTCCCTCGTCAAACTACTCCATGAACACGATATGGCTTTTTCCCCCTTGGTGTCGCATTTTGGCAAACCAGAGACTATCCTTTGGAGTCTGGACAGTATGAATAAATGAAAAAGTACTTATTAAGCATGATTTACTGTGTGCCAGGCACTGCAATGATGACATTAGATGCCATATCATATGAGGATCTATTGAAGAAATGGGGTAGGTTTATTTAGCTTGGAAAAGAGAAGATGTAAGAGGAGATGTGATCATAGTCTTCAGGCATTTGAAAGATTGTTACCATGTGGAAGAACCATTAGACTTGGTTCTGCTCAACCCAAGAAAGCCAAATTAGGCTCAACAGATGGAAGTTGTAGAGAGGCAGATTTCCACTCAAAATAAGGTAAAACTTTCCACTTAATTATTCCCAAAGTGTAATGGGCTCCATTTGGTGCTTGTGAGTTCTCCATTCCTGGAAGTCTTCAAGTACAGACTGGATGACCATTTATTGGGAATATTGAAAAGGGAACTCTTATTCAGGTGTGAGTTTTATTAAATGATATCTGAGCTCTCTCCAAACTCTTGAGATTCTATCAATGCTCCCAGACACTTTACTCTTTTACATACCTTCAGCCTGATACTAAATGTAGTGGTGCCTAATGAGGCTATTAAGGTGAATGAACCTTTCACTGAAAACCTCTGCCATACTGTATTCATTGGCTTACATTCAGAATAGCATAGTGATGCCCAGAAGGCAAACCGGGTTGTGTGGAGCTTAATTTACCCTTTTATTAATTACCCACTATTTATTTCTGACTTCCCAACTGAATTGTTTTAGTTGGTTTTTTTTTTCTTTCTTCATGGCAGTGCGGGTTCTACTGGCTTACTCTATAATTTTGTTATAACATTTGTTAAATGAGGAGTTTAAACTAAGTGATCTCTAGGGTTTCTTCTTGTAAAATTTTATGATTCTGTGATTCACTTATTGCTATTCATTCTGTCATTTCTAATTGTTGCTCTTTCTGCTGTTTGCCACATTGTCCTTTTCTATTTTTTCCTTCCATATCTATTCCCTTTCTCTTTACTTCTCCCTTCCCTATAACTCCCCCTCCCCAAAATATGGACCTAGTAGAGCTTAACTTTTGCATTCATTGGAAGCCTGAGAGCATGCCTTGATCTGGATGGCACAGTCAACTGATGAGTCACCTCATTTTATCTCGGAGAACATGTAATTATCCATGATCTCCTGGGTTGCTTTTGTTGCTGAGTATGCTCACAAGTTTTTTTGGTTACTTGCTAATCAAAAACTTCTAACTTAAGGTAACTATTTTAGAAAGTTGAAGATCCTGATATTCCCAAGGTCTAGGGACCCTCAAACTCCAGGCTTATGTGAACCTAGGTTCCAATCTTAGGGGAGACCTAAGAAGGTCATTTTCTGTGACTTAGTTTGCTTTCATGCAGAGTTTGCTGAAAAAAATCTCTGAACATTGCTTATATGTAGCTTGTGTCTGGGTGTAGTAGTGTCCAAGTAGCTCCAAGTGCACTCTCCCTGATGCTTGTTTGGTGGATCACCAAGGGCACATCAGACAAGGAAACTTCACTCCACTGAATCAGCTCAAAGTGTTCTCAAGGCTGATCGCTGTTGAATAGCCTTCTCTTGCTATGGCTAAGTAAATCTCTTTTTGTTGACTGATGGATGACCAATGAGTATTTTATTTTGTTCTCATATAAAACCTGAAGCACCAGGGAACTGGCTTAAGTCAGGCCCATCCCAGAGCATCAGTTTTCCACAGTGATTGTTAGAGTCCTCAGCTTCCATAGGGTTACAAAAAACAGAAAATGCAGAAGATTCGAAGGACATGAAGGTGCTTAAACAAAGGAAGACAAACATACTAGGACTCACAATAAACCACAAACAATTTCTTCCTTTTTGGTGGGTACCACTTTTCCAAAGGATCCTGGAATTCTTCTGCCTCAGCTCTACCCAGTGGTTTACAAGGAAGTTGGGATTGCCATTGAGACAACATCCTGACAGACTGATAGACCCCCTTAGTCTCACAGGATCCTGTAATGTCCCTTCTAGACTTACAATGCCCCTATGTGATTTGGACCCCTGCTGGAAGAGCAACACATCTTGAAGTTATTATCTAGGCAATCCCCTTCCCTTTGGACCTATATTGCCTTAAACAAGTCAAGTTCTTTTGCTCTCCTATGTCGTAACTATAGTCCTTTATTGATTTCTCCATCTGCAAGAGCTACATGAGGGACGTTGCTTAGGGAATTCACCTTCCCTGGCCATAAATCCAGACACCAGACTCCCAAAGCTGGTGCTGTCCAGAAAATCCTCCTTCTCTAACTGGGGGATAAGGGTTCAGGAATGATATTATCCGTGAAGTTGCTTCCCGGGTGATAGGAGGGAGCACATATAGCTTCCAAGAACCGTGCGCTTCTCCAGAATGTTCGATCACTGCCCTGGCTGCTTCCATCTCCTGGACTGGGAAAGTCAGGCTCTGGCTTTAGAAAGGAGAAACAATGGCATCAATTTGGACATCCATTCGAGAAATCAGAAACAATGACAACGTCACTTTAACGGGCCGACCGTCAGGGGTTAGCGGTTATAAAGGATATGAGGCAGGATGGGGCAGGGTACTGTCGTGTCCTGTATTCAGTCTCCAGGACTCAGTTGGTAGAAAGATTTTGGGAGCTTTTTGATAAAAGTATTATCTAATTTTGGATTTCTGATCAAGAGATTGAGGTGTTCTAGGAACGCGTGAAGCCTGATGAGTGAAGGGGTAACCAAGAGCAAATTGTTGCAACCTTCGAGCAATATTTTATTTTGTTCACTTACTCTGCTTCTTCCATCCAGTTCAGCAAATATTTATTATTCTATATATGAGGCACTGTCTTAGGCAGCAGCAATAGAACAATAGCTATGGCACAGCCTCTGCCCTCAAGAAACTTAGAGTCCAATGGACTGGCCTTTGTTAAGGTATTCCCTTCTACAGTTTGGATATGTGAATTTCATGAATTTTTGCATAAGTAATAACATCAGCATTCACAAGGAAGATGATTGCCCAGTGGAGAGATTTTTCTAAAATGTTCGGATAGTTTGTTGATTCAAGTTCATTGAGTTCTTCTTAAATAGTAGTAATCGATCATCTGTTTGGGAGATAATGACAGCTAAGAATTAAACTCAACTATAAAATTAATCTTTCATTTCCCACTTGCTCATTTGTACCTGCTTTTGTGGGAGGGCAGGGAGGGTTATGATATATTTCAATTTAGTTGCCAAAAAGATTTTCAGTCTCTAAATTAGAAGTATCACTTTTGTAATTCCATCAGCCTTCTCTTTGATGGATGGACTTTAAGAACCCCAGAGCATCATAGTGCCCAGCAATCTATGGTGGATTGGTAATTTTCCCTCCTTTTGTTCATGATTACGATATGCTAAACAGACTTTGACCATTTCAATATGAAACCGTCAGCTTTATTGCCTTTTTCTTTTTCGCTGTAGTGCTACAAAGTGAATCAGATGAATTATGTGACAGTCCAAAAGAGATTTTAAAAGTAGTCAAAATAACTTAGCGGCCGTGCTGTAGCCAAGTTATTTTCATTTCATTGATGTTATTTAAGTCACTGTGATTTATCTTTTAAATGATCAACTAGGTTTTGAAATGTAATTCTTACCAACCTATTTTTCATTCTATACTTGACAACTTGAACCGTCTCATTTTTTCATCCTTGTATCTCACTCAAAATAGGTGATTTTTTTCGAAGATTTCGCCAACAACGATCAAATCTTAAGAGTAGAATTACCTAATTACCAAGCACCAAATCTTAAGAGAATCTGATTGTTTTATTCCATTCATCTAGGCATACATAGGATGTTTGTTTATCAATTACCAATTTAACCTCATATTTACTAGTTTATGGGCATCTAATATAAAACAAGTCAATATTTATGAAGTTAATTTATTTCTATCTTTCAGCAGAGAATTTTGAAATACCTTTTGTTTGTTAGGCTTAAATGATTCTTAAACTTATAGAGGAAAACTCCATTGAGTCCCGCCCCCCTCCCCCATTAATTTTTGGAAAGACTTTAAAATTTAGCCTTGCTTTATGTGTAGTACAAGTCAAAGCAATAGAATCTTAAAGTTTGAAAGGATCTTAGAGTTCCTTTCATCCAGTCTTCGACTTGTTGAATCTCTTTTATAGCATCCTAGACAGGTGGTTATACAAGTACTTGGATATGTCCAGTGATGGGAAGTTTCCCATTTTATTGTTGGGCAACTCTAATTATTAGTTTTCTTTATTTTGCATTGAAATATGCCTCACTGTAATTGTAAAACATCGCTCCTAATTCTGCCTTCTGGGGCTGTATAGAATGAATCGACTCTGTCTTCCACATGTCAGTATAGCCCTTCAAATATTGGAAGACAACCATCATGTTCCCTTCCTTTTTTATCTCAATTACAGCCATTTTTCATTTCAAATATATTGAGATGGAAAGAATTTTAAATATAACCTAGTCTAATCTTTCCATTTTACAAATGAGTAAACTGAATGACTACCCAAGGTCCCATGCCTAATTAGTCGAGGAGCGGGAATTCAAATCGAGACCTTTTCTTGTGAAACCCATGTTCTTTCCACTGAACTTTATTGTCTTATTTAAAATGCTTAAATGGATCTATGATTCCATCTGCCTATTACAACTCATCCATGTCTATCAATACTGTGCTATTCTTGTGCACATCCTCCTATAAATTTGCCACAGGGAGTCCACCCACTGGACTGGGGTGGGAGTGGGGGGCCTTCCTTGTTTCCTTCTGACATCTCAAGGATAGTAGTAGAGTAGCCTATTCTTGTTTTCCACATGTGAGTGGTGCATCTTTTTTGATTTTTCATTTCTTCTGATGTCTCATCCTATCATGGATATGCCCCTGGGTTCTCAAAGACTATGGTATTAGAGTATAGAATCTTGAGGGACCTACCATCCCAGAAATGCTTGGAGTGTGGTCCTAGTTACTAATTGAATCTGTTCTCTGAAGACCAACCTACCTAAATACTATACAGAAAACCTTACCATGAGTAAGGCTAGCTGGTGACTTGGTGATATAATCTTTGGTCCCAGAGACTGCCATATAAGCCCGGTCCATTGGCACATGCCTGTAATTCCTGCTACTGGGGGAGGCTGAGGCTGGCAGATGTCTCGAGCTTAGGAGTTCTGAGCTTCACTTGGGCTAAAGCCAATTGGATGTCTGCTCTAAGTCTGGTGACTTATTGTGAGCCACCTGGGAGGGCCACCAGGTTGCCTTGGGAAGGGTAAACCAGCCCAGGTTGGAAGTAGAGTGGGTCAAAGCTTTCCTGCCTACCAGAGGTGGCACTAGGCTGTAAGTGGATACTGTATTTTCAACTTGGGTGAGAAAAAGGAGAAAGAAAAGGAAAAATCAGTTGCCTTATTTGCTGCTATAAAATAGTTCCCGAGACATTGCTAATACCCTTATGTATTTTAGAAATATCCATTTAGGTACCTAATTGATTTGATAATTATAGATCTTGTCTATTAGTTAAGTCAGGTCTTCCAGGATATTTCCAAGTAAAACTTGATTATTCTAGTTCCTACCTTCAGGAAATTGGGTGTTCAAGGGTGTATTGTGGGGTCAAATGAAGCATATTAAGAAAAAGAAATATTTCCTATATTTCTGGTCAAATGTAGGGAAGTATGGATAGGAGAACCTTTTTTTTCTTAGTAGGATGAGAAAGGTCTGCAGAGACTGGTTTTAGGATCCATCAGTACCTCTCCTTGCTACACACAGAGGCATCAACAATCATGTCAAAGCTGTGCCACCAACAATAATGTGAGGTGGATGTCCAAGAGCAGTCACCATCTTTCCTTCCTGTCTGACAATTTTTGTATTTTGTGCTGCTTTGTGTGTATGGGGCATAGATCAGAGATGGTGGTGATGTACAAGGACAGACCAGGGTGGAAAAAATAAGATACCTCATCAATACCGGCTCTTAAAATAGTACTTTTATGCTTGTTAAAATTTTGATGGCTTTAATCTCCTTGGAAGCCTTCCAAGGGAGAAAAGTGTGTTTTAATGATAACCTGGGCTGTTCCTGGGTGACTTTTGGGACCAAGGATACTTCACAGTGTTCCTATCCCTCAGGTGTTCTTAAGCATTTTTATGTGTCATAAATCCCTGTGGCAGTCAGTTTGGTGAAGCCTATATACCCCTTCTCAGAGAAATGCATAAAATAAAATACATAGGATTACAAAGAAAACCAATTATATTGAAATATCACTGCCTTGTTTTTTAAGTTTAAGAATTCCAAGTTAACACTAGAAGGATTAAATATAAGAATATCTCAAAAGACCAAATAAAGCAGTGCATTTTAAAAAATCCTTAAGACAAAGAAAATTGAGATGGTAAGATGCAAATTTTTATTTCAAAGTAAAATTGTGATTTTTTTTTTTTGCTTCCCTGGTCAATCCCTATTTTATTTAGGTGACATTTGGTTTAAGTGAACTTTGGGGACAACCTCAATTGCTAGAACTTGGAACAAAACCATTGCAGTGTTGGGAGGTGGGAAGAGGAGCATGTAGCCAAAGGAAAGATGTTACAAAGGGGCAATGTAATCTGAGGGGTATTTGTAGAAGAGTTACTGCCAGGCAGCCAACTCAAGTCTTGATTGTGTTGCCTTAGCAAGTGTGAGGGGGAAGTCATAGTGTGTCGTTTGTGTTGTGAGCAATTCAGATTCCTTTTTAGCACCATTTGGCATTTTGATTTCCTTCTCCTGCTGCCCTGCATCGCTACACAACTCAAGTCACTTGGGTGACGCAATAGCTGGGGACCACAGCTTTAGCGGGGATGGTTCTGGCAGGAGCAGAGATGAACAGCAGGCCTAAAGCAATGGATTGTTGAGTGGACTATAATCTAGAGACAGAAAACTATATAAGATTCATTGAAACATTAATTGTTTGCAGGTTTCCAAATTTACTGATGTAGAGTTGCCAGGGTTTAGAATCTTTTTCAAAGAAAAAACAAAATCCCCACTCTGAAATTCAAGTTAATAAACCTTTATTAATCCCCTACAATGTGCAAGGCATGGTGCTTGGCAGTAGGCTTGACAATACTGAAATGATCTCTGACCTCAAGAAGCTTATGTTCTACTGGGGGAGTAGATAAAAGAAGTAAATTCAAAGCATATACCAAATTTTATAACATAATTTCAGGAGAGGGAGAGCACCAACAACTCATGGGGAATGGGAATCAGGAAATTGACAAGCAGTTATTAAACACCTACTGTGTTCCACTTGGCTATGAGCTAGGAATACAAAGATAAAAATAAAACAGTCTTTGCCCTCTGATCTTAAATTAGATTCAGATTCAACTTTTTTTCTAAGTCATGATATCTTCATATTCCCATTCCAGTTATTTTCATAAACATTATCTCATTCCTTCTGAAAATAACATCGTAAAGTAGGTAAAGCAGATACAGTCATCCCCGTTTTCCTAATGAAGGACCTGGGAGATTGTGACTCACTTGTTCAGTGTCATTCTCCTGGCAAAATATAGAGCCAAAACTCTATTATGGTTCTTTGGCCATCATCCATCCCTCCTCTCTACTGAAAACTCAAACTCTTGTTACTTCAAACCACCTTGGACTCTGTTAGGTCAGCTTTTGCTTTATTTTGCTTGAATCCAGACCTCATCCTCACTTCTTAGTCATCTATAAACCATGCCACCTGCCCTCTAGCCATCATCTCTACATTCTTCCCACCACTTTCCTGTTCCCTTTGCTTCTTATCCCATGTAATGGTATTCAGGGCGGTGCTTTTTGCTGTTCTTCTCTTAAGTGCTTTTAATGGTTCTTGCCTTTCAAATGTATTGGCCGGCAAAATAGGATTTTTCACTGTTCTTTGAGTGCTTCTCAGCACTGAGGTAATCAAGTGCCCCAGGGCCCTGAGAGGGGTATATAAGATCCAAGATTGGCATTTGACTTTTGGGGCTCTCATTCACTGGAAGAGTGGCATGTGACTCTGGGCAAGCCGTTGTAACTGCCCCCCGGCTTTGCTAACCCAGATGTTGGTTTGTATTTGGTCTGTTTATAATGCATATTTGTAATTTGTTTGTATTTGCTCTGAAGTTCAGGTTGCTGGCTTTTCCTCCTAAACTAAGTAAATGATATTTGTATGTTTGATTAAACTGAGATTGATAACCCCATAAAGTTACTTTCCTTAGTAAAGCAGATCAAGAGAACCTTTGTTAGCTGCCTTCTGTGTGCCGAATTACTATTGGCCTTTCACAGCCACAGTAGCTACTAGCCAGATTGTTGCTACAGCCTGTGACTAGCTTTTTAGGAGCAGTGCTCAGTTGTAGATGATTCTAAAATTTTCTCAATAGTTCCGGCTTATAATTAGTCAGCTTTTATGGGATAGTTTGCCAAGGGCTTTCTGAATTCACTTAAGGATAAACTTTTAAAAAGGGAACTGAAGTCACAGAATCTCAGATTTTAAAGGGATGACCGAGGTCATCTAGTCCAACCCTTTTTGAATAAGAATTCTCTCCACAATGTCCCTTACAAGTGGTCACATAGTTTTTACGGGAAGAATTCTTGTGAAAAAGAACCCACTTCCTTCCAAGGCAGCCTATTCCTCTTTGGTATAGCTCTAATTATTTGTGATTTTCCCTTAAATACATCCTAAATCTGTCTTTATTCAATTTCAGTTCAGTCAGCCAACAAGGATATGTTAGGCACCTATTTTTTCTATGCTAGGTGCAAATTCTGTCCTCGGCAACTAGCCTTTCAGATGCTTGTAGACAGCTATCATGCTCTCCCTATCTACCCCCTATTCCCACATAAAAATCTTTTCTCCAGGTTAAACATCCTTAGTTTCTTCTGTTGATTCTTCAGCTACATTGTTGGTAACTCTGATTAAGTAGAGTCTTCCTTTTAATACCTGGTTTTAGACTTGCTCTGTCAAATCTCTGCCTGGTCCTTTCACATTCCCAATTATATAGGTCCTCTCTCTTCCTCTCTTAACTCTTTACCTCTCCAAGCTCACCCGAAAGAACCTTGTTAACTAGGAAACCTGTTGCATGATGCTTATGGAAGGGACTATGCAGCTGGACTCTATTCATGCAACCTAAGTTAACATGAGCTTGGCCACCATGTCACACAGTTAACTCGTATTGATCTTATGGTCCACTAAAGCCCCTAGGTTTTTGTCACCCAGTGATTGCCTCCCCCCACAACCTGTACTTAAGCAGTTTATTTTTTGAGTCTAAATATAGGACTTTCTAATTATCACCACTAAATTTCATATTATTGTATTTTTCCCATTATTCTAGCCCAGAGATGTCAAACATGCCACCTAAAGGTCACTTTGCAGCCTGCAGCACTCCTGGGGTCCAAACCAGATTAAAATGCAATAAGGTTTTCTGAGTCAATACGCTCCCATACTCTGCTGTTCAAGACTATAAAGATCTTCTTGAATTTTGATTCTATCACTTCTCCCAGTTTCATGTAATTAATAATTTGATAAGCATGCCATTTATGACTATTTAAATCAATGACAAAAATTTTAAATAAAACAAGGTTCAAGACAGATTCTTTGGGTACTCTTCTAAGAGATTGCCCTCCAAACTGACCTCAAGTCGTTAATGGTAACTCTTTTGCTATGATCATTCCAACCATTCTTAATCTATCTAACTGTATTGTCATCTAATCCATATCTCTCCATTCTGTTCAAAAGAGTAGAATAAAAGAATTTTTCAAACTCTTTGCTGAAATTTAGGCATATCTAAGTCTTCCATGATCTAATTGCTAAATCCAATGAGATTTTCATATTCTTCAGTCTTGATCTCTCTACAACTTTTGACATTGTTAACTATACTCTCATTGAAATTTTCCATTCTCTTGGTTTCTGTGATACTGTATTCTCATGGTTCTCTTTGAGCATTCCTTTTCTATCCCTCTTTTGCTGATTTTTCTGGCTTCTCCCACCCCCTAGATCCAGGGGTTTATAACTTTTGTAGTGTCATGGATGCCTTTGGCAGTCTTGTGAAGTTGAGGAACCTCTTTTCAGAATTATAAAACATAAAATAAAATACATAGAATTACAAAGAAAATGAAATATTAGCAAAAAACAAAGATGTAATATTTTTCCCATCCAAGTTTACAGATCCCCCCCAAAATCTATCCATAAGACCATTGTGGGTCCATGAACCACAGGTTAAAAATCCTTGTGCTAGATGTTGGAGTATTCTAAAGCTCTTTCATCAGTTCTCTCTTCACATTATCTCCCTTGGTGATCTTATCTTCTCTCTTGAACCATCAGCATCATGGAAAGATTTTTAAGGGGGTGGATGCCTTTTTTTTTTAAGCCTGAGCCATATGGTCTCAGATGGGAACTGCCTTCCTGCATTAAACTGTGAAGGAACATCAAATCATCCCAAACCAAGCTCTAGTCAATAACATGAAATGGGAAGGACTTTTGATCCTCATGTCTTGCTGGAGCTACCTAAACTCAAGGTTGACTAATATGGTACTGAGGAAGTTTTTGACTGTCCACCAGAATTCTCTAAGGCAGCCATGTATCATTTAAATAAGAATGCTTGCTATAGAGGAGGTTGTCCATCAGACCTCCTGTCCCAGGAAACCTACTTTCACATTGCTTGTGAACTTCCAGGACCATAAAATCATAAATAAACATGTCTGCATGAGTTATTCAGGGTACCCACCTATCTACCCAGACTATTTCATCTAGAGGGCTGATACAGGGTGACATTTTGTTGCATACTTGTGGAATTGCCAGATTCCTCAGTCAAGGGTGCTACCTAGACCCACTGGTTAGAATTTTTTCCCCTGACTGTGCTTGAGCTGACTCTGTAGTATAGCATTTTACTTTTAATAGTTCAACCCAAATCATATAGATTATGGCATCCAGAATCACCATATCTTTAGGTTATGTTGGACAATGTCATATATAGTCAGCTGGTGTTAACTAGCAATGGACTTGATGGTTGAGCTCCTGGTAGGTTGGAATAACTTTTTAATGCTTGAGGGTGGGTATTGGCACTGAAGTCAGGAATCAGGAATGCAAAATAGTGGTCAAGTGTTAAGTAAAGCGTAGGATAACGGAGGTCACCGTGAAAGTAGAGATAGCTGCAATGCAAATCCAGATCTGCTCAGATGCATTGGAGAAGCCAAATAAGAAAAGTAGCTGGGTTGAGTGCAAAGCTTCAGGACAGCCAAGAATGTCAAACAAAACCTGAAGGAGAAGCATCACTGGCCATTTGCTGTGTTTAGCCTAGTATCTTCATCAGCAGCTTAAGCACATGCTGTCCGCACCCCTTTCTGCTGCTTAGAGGATGAGAGCTATTAAGGCCAAGAAGCACAAAAATATGACCAAGCTGATCCTAAATGTGGGAGAGTGGAACCTGATTTGTCCTACAAGCTCTTGAGAGTTATAATTAGCTCTGTCAGAAGTTAAAGTGTAATCCTCATGGAGAAGTCATAAAGGAGGTTAATTGAATAAAAATATGGAAATGAGTGGCAGATACATGGAACTGGAAACATACACAGGGAAGAAAGGCTAGGCATGTTATAGGAAGGGAGGGGTAAAAGAGAGTTATAGGGATACAATGATGAAAGTGCAAGGGGAAGATTCAAGGTAGAAACATCAGGATGTGGTGTGGCGTGGGATTTTGCTTGCAGAAAGGAATAGAGGTGAGATATAGAGTGACGAGTGACTTGATTTGTACCATTGGATGGAAGAGTTAGAAACTGCTGCAGCTTCAATAATAACATAGCAAACACAGATCTATCTGATTTGAATATGTTTAAATATTAATCCAGTATTTCTATTTTATCTAACTGTTGTTGTTCAGTCATTTCAGTCGTGTCCTACTCTTCCTGACCCCATTTGGGCTTTTCTTGGCAAAGATACTGGAGTAGTTTGCCATTTCCTTCTCCAGCTCACTTTTACAGATGAGGAAACTGAGGCAAACAGGGTGAAGTGACTTGCCCATGGTCACAAAACTAGTAAGTATCTGAGTCTGGATTTGAACTCAGGAAGGTGATTCTTCCTGACTCCATGCCTTGTACTCTATTCACTATGCCACCTAGCTGCCTATTTTATTTAAGTGAAGAACCAAAATTACAATGGTATATTACTATCTTAAAGAACCAGGATTGAAAATATGAATTTGAATGATATTATGATAATTTAATTTCAATTATAGTTACATTCAACTTTGTTTATCTGTAGTCCAAAAAACATGGACTTTGGTAAGAAATTTGCATTATTATTGTAATTTAGCATAGTATATGTTATGATATGTTATAATATATCATGTCATATAAATTACATTTTAAAAAAACTTAAGAGAGCTGTATATTTGGTGAAATGTGCTAGAATTGTCAATTTTCTATTCAAATTCAAATAATTCAAAAAAGGGGTGGAGCCAAGATGGCAGCTGGAAAGCAGGGACTTGTGTGAGCTCCCTGCCAGGTCCCTCCAAAAACCTATAAAAAATGGCTCTGAACAAATTCTAGAACTGCAGAACCCACAAAATAGCAGAGGGAAGCAGGGCTCCAGCCCAGGACAGCCTGGATGGTTGCTGGGTGAGGTCTATCATGCACAGAGCTGGGAGTGGAGGGGAGCGGAGGGGAGCGGAGCCCAGCATGGGTGGCGGCAGGACCAACTAGACCAGGAGCCTGGCAGAACAGGCCCTAGCACTCTTAATTAGTGAGCTGAGGCAGTCACCAGACTTCTCAACCCACAAACACCAAACACAACAGAGAAGGTTAGTGGGAAAAGCTGCCAGGGACAGAGTGAAAAGAGTTTGCAGTTCGGCCACCACCCCCGGGGGCAGCAGAGGTGGTGCAGCTACAGAACTACAGCTGCAATTGCTTCCCGCCCCAGGCCCACCTGGTGGGAGGAATTAAGTGGTGGATCAGAGCTGGAGTGCAGAGCCTGCTTAAGATTTGAGTGAGGTCCAGGTTGGTGGTTCTTGGGGAAGGAGGAATGCTGTTGTGGCAGAGCTGGCAGTATAGAAATAGCTCTGAAAACAATGGCACATCCCCTCCAGTTTGGAACAAAGTACTCTTTATTCTACAAGCAGTCACACCCTGATGAAAAACTCAAGGGTCAAGTAAGTTGGCTGGGAACATGGCCCGGCAGCAAAAACGCACTCAGATTCAGTCTCAGACTTTGGAATCTTTCTTTGGTGACAAAGAAGACCAAAACATACAGCCAGACAAAGTCAACAAGTCAAAGAGTCAATATCAAAAACCTCCAAGAAAAATATGAATTGATCTCAGGCCATGGAAGAATTCAAAAAGGAGCTGGAAAAGCAAGTAAGAGAAGTAGAGGAAAAACCGGGAAGAGAAATGAGAGTGATGCAAGAAAACCATGAAAAACAAGTCAATGATTTGCTAAAGGAGACCAAAAAAAGTATGGAAAAAAATACTTAAGAAAACAACACCTTAAAAAATAGACTAACTCAAATGGCAAAAGAGCTCCAAAAAGCCAGTGAGGAGAAGAATGCCTTGAAAGGCAGAATTAGCCAAATGCAAAAGAAGGTCCAAAAGACCACTGAAGAAAATACTACCTTAAAAATTATATTGGAGCAAGTGGAAGCTAGTGACTTTAGGAGAAATCAAGATATTATAAAACAGAACCAAAGGATTGAAAAAGTGGAAGACATTGGAAAAACCACTGACCTGGAGAATAGATTCAGGAGAGATAATTTAAAAATTATTGGACTGGGGCGGAGCCAAGATGGCGGCTGGTAAGCACGGACTAGAGTGAGCTCCGTACCCGAGTCCCTCCAAAAACCTATAAAAATGGCTCTGAACCAATTCTAGAACGGCAGAACCCACAGAACAGCAGAGGGAAGCAGGGCTCCAGCCCAGGACAGCCTGGATGGTCTCTGGGTGAGGTCTATTCCACACGGAGCTGGGAGCTGGGAGCTGGGAACAGAGTGGAGCAGAGCCCAGCCTGAGCGGCGTGGACGATCCAGACCAGAAGCTGGGCGCAGGGGGCCCTAGCGCCCTAAATATGTGAGCTGCGGCAGTTACCAGACCCCCTCGACCCACAAACACCAAAGACTGCGGAGAAGGTTAGTGGGAAAAGCTGCGGGAGTGGAAGGAGTTCGCTGTTCGGCTTCCAGCCCGGGGGCAGCGGAGGTGGGGCAGCTACAGCTGTTGTTACTTCCGGCTCCAGGCCCACCTGGTGGGAGGAATTAAGTGGCGGATCAGAGCAGGAGTGCAACAGCCTGCTGAAGATCTAAGCCCAGCCTGGACTGGGGGTCCTTGGGGAAGGAGTAGTGCGGGTCTGACAGAGCTGGCACCTCCCCCCCAAACGTAGAACATAGAACTCGTAAGTCTACAAGCAGTCATACCCCAGTGAAAAACTCAAGGGTCAAGTTAGTTGGTTGGGAATATGGCCAGGCAGCGAAAACGCGCCCAGATTCAGTCTCAGACTTTGGATTCTTTCTTTGGTGACAAAGAAGACCAAAACATACAGCCTAGAGAAGACAACAAAGTCATAGAGCCTACAACAAAAGCCTCCAAGAAAAACATGAACTGGCCCCAGGCCATAGAAGAACTCAAAAAGGATTTGGAAAAGCAAGTTAGAGAAGCAGAGGAAAAATTGGGAAGAGAAATGAGAAGGATGCGAGAAAACCATGAAAAACAAGTCAATGACTTGCTAAAGGAGACCCAAAAAAATACTGAAAAATACACTGAAGAAAACAACACCTTAAAAAACAGACTAACTCAAATGGCAAAAGAGCTCCAAAAAGCCAATGAGGAGAAGAATGCCTTGAAAGGCAGAATTAGCCGAATGGAAAAGGAGGTCCAAAAGACCACTGAAGAAAATACTACTTTAAAAATTATATTGGAGCAAGTGGAAGCTAGTGACTTTGTGAGAAATCAGGATATTATAAAACAGAACCAAAGGAATGAAAAAATGGAAGACAATGTGAAATATCTCCTTGGAAAAACCACTGACCTGGAAAATAGATCTAGGAGAGATAATTTAAAAATTATTGGACTACTTGAAAGCCATGATCAAAAAAAGAGCCTAGATACCATCTTTCAGGAAATTATCAAGGAGAACTGCCCTGATATTCTAGAGCCACGGGGCAAAATAGAAATTGAAAGAATCCATCGATTGCCTCCTCAAATAGATCCCAAAAAGAAATCTCCTAGGAATATTGTTGCCAAATTCCAGAGCTCCCAGATCAAGGAGAAAATACTGCAAGCAGCCAGAAAGAAACAATTTGAGTATTGTGGAAACCCAATCAGAATAACCCAAGATCTGGCAGCTTCTACATTAAGAGATCGAAGGGCTTGGAATGCGATATTCCGGAGGTCAATGGAGCTAGGATTAAAACCTAGAATCACCTACCCAGCAAAACTGAGTATCATGTTCCAAGGCAAAATATGGAGTTTCAATAAAATAGAGGACTTTCAAGCTTTCTCAGTGAAAAGACCAGAACTGAATAGAAAATTTGACTTTCAAACACAAGAATCAAGAGAAGCATGAAAAGGTAATCAAGAAATGGAAATTGCAAGGGACTTACTAAAGTTGAACTGTTTTGTTTACATTCCTACATGGAAAGATGATGAGTATGATTCATGAGACCTCAGTATTAGGGTAGTTGAAGGGAATATGCATATATATATGTGTGTGTATATATATATGTATGTTTATGTATATATATATAAGTGAATGTGTACGTATGTATATATCTATGTGTATATGTATGTATGTGTATATATATATGTGTTTATATGTATATATATATATATATATATGTAAAAGAGAGAGAGCAGACACAGGGTGAGTTGAAGATGAAGGGAAGATATCTAAAAGAAATAAAATGAAATTAAGGGATGAGAGAGTAACATACTGAGAGAGGGAGATAGGGAGAGATAGAATGGGGTGGATTATCTCGCATAAAGGTGGCAAGAGGAAGCAGTTCTATGGGAGGAGGGGAGAGGGCAGGTGTGGGGGGAATGAGTGAACCTTGCTGTCATCAGATTTGGCCTGAGGGGGAATACCATACATACTCAGTTGGGTATCTTACCCCACAGGAAAGAAGAGGGAGGAAGATAAAAAAAAAATAAAAGGCGGGGGGATGATGGAGGGGAGGGCAGATGGGGGTGGAGGTAATCAAAACAAACACTTTGGAAAGGGGACAGGGTCAAGGGAGAAAATTCAATAAAGCGGGATGGGTTGGGAAGGAGCAAAATGTAGTTAGCCTTTCACAACATGAGTATTGTGGAAGGGTTATACATAATAATACATGTGTGGCCTAGGTTGAATTGTTCAACTTGTTAGGGAGGGTGGGTGGGAAGGGAAGAGGAAAGAGAATTTGGAACTCAAAGTTTTAAAATCAGATGTTCAAAAACAAAAAAAGTTTTTATATGCAACTAAAAAATAAGATACACAGGCAATGGGGCGTAGAAATTTATCTTGCCCTACAAGAAAGGAAGGGAAAAGGGGATGAGAGGGGAGGGGGGTGATAGAGGGGAGGGCTGACTGGGGAACAGGGCAACCAGAATATAAGCCATCTTGGAGTGGGGGGGAGGGTAGAAATGGGGAGAAAATTTGTAATTCGAAATGTTGTGAAAATCAATGCTGAAAACCAAATATGTTAAATAAATAAATTGCATTAAAAAAAATAAAAAAAAATTATTGGACTACCTGAAAGCCATGATCAAAAAAAGAGCCTAGATATCATCTTTCAAGAAATTATCAAGGAGAACTGCCCTGATATTCTAGAGCCAGAGGGTAAAATAGAAATTGAAAGAATCCACAGATCACCTCCTCAAAAAGATCCCAAAAAGAAAACTCCTAGGAATATTGTTGCCAAATTCCAGAGCTCCCAGATCAAGGAGAAAATACTGCAAGCAGCTAGAAAGAAACAATTTGAATATTGTGGAAACATAATCAGGATAATACAAGATCTAGCAGCTTCTACATTAAGGGATCGAAGGGCTTGGTATACGATATTCTGGAGATCAATGGAGCTAGGATTAAAACCTAGAATCACCTACCCAGCAAAACTGAGTATCGTGCTCCAAGGCAAAATATGGATTTTCAATAAAATAGAGGACTTTCAAGCTTTCTCAGTGAAAAGACCAGAGCTGAATAGACAATCTGACTTTCAAACACAAGAATGAAGAGAAGCATGAAAAGGTAAACAAGAAAGAGAAATCACAAGGGACTTACTAAAGTTGAACTGTTTTGTTTACATTGCTACATGGGAAGATGATGTGTATGATTCATGAGACCTCAGTATTAGAGTAGCTGAAAGGAATATGCATATATATGTGTGTATGTATATATGTGTGTGTGTGTGTATGTATAATATCTAGGTGTATATATATATATAATATATACATATATATATAGACAGAGGGAACAGGATGAATTGAATATGAAAGGATGATATCTAAAAAAATAAAATCAAATTAAGGGATGAGAGAGGAATATATTGAGAGAGGGAGAAAGGGAGAGATAGAATGGGGTAAATTATCTCTCATAAAAGTGTCAAGAAAAAGTGGTTCTGTAGGAAGGGAAGAGGGGGCAGGTGAGGGGAATGAGTAAATCTTGTTCTCATTGGATTTGACCTGAGGAGGGAATACCATACACACTCAGTTGGGTACTTACCCCACAGGAAAGAAGGAGGAAGAAGATAAAAAAGCGGGGGACTATAGAAGGGACGGCAGACGGGGAGGAGGTAATCAAAAACAAACACTTTCCGAAAGGGACAGGGTCAAGGGAGAAAATTCAATAAAGGGGGATAGGTTAGGAAGGAACAAAACACAGTTAGTTTTTCACAACATGAGTATTGTGGAAAGGTTTTACATAATGATATGCATGTGGCCTATGTTGAATTGCTTGCCTTCTTAGGGAGGGTGGGGAGGAGGGAAGAGGGGAGAGAATTTGGAACTCAAAGTTTTAAAAACAGATGTTCAAAAACAAAAAAAAAGTTTTTACATGCAACTAGGAAGGAAAAAGGATACACAGGCAATGGGGCATAGCAATTTATCTTGCCCTACAAGAGAAGAAGGGAAAAGGGGATGGAAGAGGAGTGGGGTGACGGAAGGGCAGGCAGACTGGGGAATGAGGCAACCAGAATATATGCCATCTTGGAGTGGGTGGGAGGGTAGAAATGGGGAGAAAATTTGTAATTCAAACTCTTGTGAAAATCAATGCTGAAAACTAAATATATTAAATAAAAAAACATTTACACTTTGGAAATCAGCTAAAAATACAAATCAAGGCTTGATTTGTTATTTTATTCATTAGCTATACTGAAGAAAGTGGTGGAGAAAATAAAAATAATGCCACTAAAAAAAATAAAGTGTGTGGTAAACTAAAGAGTGAAAAAAAAACTTAAGAGAGCTGTATATTTGGTGAAATGTCAATTTTCTATTCAAATTCAAGTAATTCAAAAATTCAAATATTTCAAATAATTCAAAAAAAATCAAATGAAGGTAAGATTATATTTTGAATGAACTGATATTAGACAACTCACAAAAGCAAGGCAGAAGTTGAAGGGTGTCTGTGAAGTTATTTCAAAAAGGGATACAGTCTTTGTGGTCATCTAACACTTTAATTAGAGACTTCATCCATACTAGGATGCCCATCTGCCTGTTATTTCCAAGACACAGAAAAGAAAATCAACAGAATTTCACTTGTAACCTTTGACTTCCAGGTAGATCAATACCTTGACAAAGACATAGGATGGCTGTGTCCTTGGTTTTTTTTAAAGCTTTGTAAGATTGGAAGTACCATAGGCTATGCAAGCATGAGCAATGTTTAACTTAGGAACAGTTGGCTTATGACAACTTACATATATGGAAAACTTTGAGGAGTAATCTCTTCTTGCTAAGACTAGAGATTAGGAGATGCGTCTGCTACCACTGCTTTCCGAGCAAGCACACTCTCCTCATCTGGCTGTTGTTCCTTGAAAATGAAGCCAGAGGGAGCCCCAGGGACACATTTTCAGACCAGTTTAGCTGGCTTACTATGAGGCTAATTTTAATCAGCAGCTACCTCCGGAAGCCATTTGACCAGTTCATACTGATTGGCCCGATTGAGACCGTTGGAATGCACAACTAGACCCACGGACCAGTACAGCCTAGGAGAGCCCATGATCAGTGGTGCCCTTCCTGGGAACCCACCAGCAGGATTCCTCTCCTGGGGCCCAGACCTGGTATAGAAACCAAGGAGGCACACGAACAAAAGGTAATATGGAACAGAATTGGAAGGCTACTATTGCAGAGAGCTTCCTGACTTTTGTGGCCTTCTTCCCAAACCTACTGTAGTAACATATCCTCCCTATATACTGAGGCCAGTGTGACTCCTCAGTTTTTCTCATCCCCCAAACCTTCACAACAGCCTTTACCCTCACCCAGGCCTTCATCACCTTATGCCTGGACTATTGTAACAGCCTGCTGATGAGTCTGCCTGCCTCAAATCTCTCCCTGCTCTAGGCCATCCCCCCTTCAGCTGCCAAAGTGATCTTTCTAAAGTGCAGACTAAGTCACCCCACCCCCAAGTGGTTTCCTATTACCTTGAGACAGCTAGGTGGTACAGTGGCTAGAGTGCTTGGCCTGAAGTCACGAAGACTCTTCCTGCTGAGTTCAAATCTGGCCTCAGACACTTGCTAGCTGTGTGACCCTGGGCAAGTCACTTAACCCTGTTTGCCTCAGTTTCCTCATCTGTAGAAGGAAATGGCAAACCAGTCTAGTATCTTTGCCAAGAAAACCCCAAATGGGGTCACAAAGAGTCATACGTGACTGAACAACAATTCCCTTGAGGATCCAATATGAGATCTCTTTGGCATCACAAACTGGCCCCTTCCTACCTTTAGAGGCTTCTTATACTTTTCTCCACTCCACATACTCTACCATCCAGAGACACCAGTTTTCTTGCTTTCCCTCTCAGGGACAGTCTATCTCCTGACTCTGTGACTTTTCACTGGCTATGTCCCCCTTGCCTAGAATATTCTCAGTCTTCATATCTGTGCCCTGGCGTCTCTGGCTTCCTTCAAGTCCTCGCTAAAATCTCACCTTCTATATGAAGACTTTCCTCATCCTCTTTTTGCTGGGGCCCTCCCTCCGCTGATGATCCCCAGTCTATGTCATGTATGTCCGTAGCTGTCCGCATGTTGTCCTCCCCCATTAGAATGTGACCTTGAGAGCAAGGGCTGTATTTGTCTTTGTATTCTGATCACTTAGCACAGCTCCTTCCACGTAGGAAGTACTTAATAAATGCTTGCTGTCTGACTGACTGTTGTTATTTTTGTTGTTGTTCAGTTGTTTCAGTCATGTTCACTCTTTGTGACCTTATTTGGGGTTTTCTTGGCAAAGATACTGGAATGGTTTTTCATTTCCTTCTCCAGATCATTTTACAGATGAAGAAACTGAGGCAACAACAACAAAATGCCAGGGTATGCCTGGGAATGATTTTTGATTGAACTTAAAAAAATTGTTGTCAACTTAATGAGAGAGACTTTTTATATGCAAAATATAATAGAAAAAACAGGATTATGTGTGAAACCATGAATATTACACATGACTTGCTATTCTCAAAAGGTAGATAATTCAGTCTGTAACTTTTAAAGCTATATTGTTTATGTTTCCCAATGAACTTCCTTCTAGTTTCTTCTGTGTATTTTGAAAAATGCTTCAATGACCCTCTATTATTTCTTTTCTTCTTATTTTTTGGCAACACTATTGCTGACTACCTGTCTCCCTGCCGAATAAAAAGCAAAAAAAAAACACCATCATTCTTTGAATAGTTAAACAAATTACACATTTTCCATCTTCAAAAATGTATGTCTCATTGGATTCGATCACCTCCCTATCAAGAAATAGGTACAAGGCTCCATTATTGGTCCTCTGAAGTTAAGAGTGGTTGGTCATGGATGGCTCTCATTGTACTTTTTAAGTCTTTCAAAATTATTTCTTTGTATAAGGCATAGGGAATAAACATTTATATAGTGCTTACTGTGTGCCAGTCATTAGGCTAAGTGCTGTTATTATACCCATTTTCAGTTAAGGCAATGGAGGCAAACAGAGGTGAAGTGGCTTGCCCAGGGTCTGAGGCCATATTTGAACTCAGGTCTTCTGGATTCCAGGCATTGCTTGCCAACTCGCTGCCTCAATTTACAGTGATGTTACCACATGAACTGTTCTCCTGGTTCTGCTCACTTCAGTTTGCATCAGTTCATGCGAGTCTTTCCAGGTTTTTCTGAAGCTATCCCTTTTGTCATTTCTTAAGGCACCGTGACATTCCACTAGCAATCATATAACATAATTTGTTCAGTTCTTCCCCATTTGAGCAGAAGCCCTTTTGTTTCCAGTTCTTTGCTATAACAGAAAAAGCTGCTATAAATTTCTTGTGCTTGTAGGTCTCGTACTTTTTTTCTTTGATCTTTTTGGGGTATAGGCATGGTAATGGTATCACTGGTCAAAGAGTATGCACACCTTAGTGATATTTTGGGCATGGTTCCATATTGTTTTCCAGATTAGGTGGACTAGTTCATTATTCTACCAATAGTGTACCATTATGTCTGTCTTCCCACAACCCCTCCAACAATTGTCATTTTCCATTTTTGTCTTCTCTGCTAATCTGATAGGTGGGACCTCAGAGTTGTTTTAATTTGCATTTCTCTAATTATTAGTCATTTGGAGCACTTTTATATGACTACTCATCACTTGGATTTCTTCCTTTGAGAATAGCTTATTCATATCTTTTGACCATTTATCTACTGAGGAATGGATGTTATTCTGATACATTTGAATGAGTTCCTTATGTATCTTGGATAGCAGACATTTATTCAGAGAAACTTGCTGTAAGGATTCCTCCACCGCCATTTAAATGTTTCCGTTTTAATTTTAACTGCATGGATTGCATTAATTGCATTGATTTTCTTAATGCAACACTTTTCCAATTTTAGGTAATAAAACCTATCTATTTTATCATCTGTGATCCTCTCTATTCTTTGTCTGGTCATAAACGCTTCCTTTGACAATGGTTATGAAAGACATTTTTATTCTGTGCTCCCCTAATTTTTTAAGATGCAAACTTTTATTTCTAGGCAGTGTACATATTTGAAGCTAATTATGTCATTAGTGTAGGATCCTGATTTAAATCTAATTTCTGCCTGGCTGCTTTTCAGCTTTCCTAGCAGTTTTTGTCAAATAATGAGTCCTTGTCCCAGTGGTGCAGTCTTTGAGTTTATTGAACACAATATCACTATGTCCATTTGGTTCTGTAAGTTGTGTATTTAATTTGTCATTTTTCTTTTTCCAAGTTGTTGATGATATCTACTCCTGTAGGACGCAGGAGTACTGCCCCATGGAAGAAGGATTAGATTCATTCTGTTTGGTGCCAGAAGACAGAACCAGGAACAAGAGGTAGAAGCTGTAAAGAGGCACATTTAGTCTTGATGTCAGGAAAATCTTCCTTGCAATTAGAGTGATCCAGGAGTAGAATGGTCTGCCTCAGTATCTAGGGAAACAGAGGAAGAATGACCATTTGTAGAGTATGTCATAGATGGAGCTTTTTTGAGGGTATAGGTTATGTAAGCAAGGGAGGTAATCCTTGACATGAAAACCAGTAGGTATATCCATTCTCTGAATCCTACCCTATCCATGTTAATGTTCAGTCAAGGACCACTGTTATTAGGGATCTTTGAAAATGTTCTGGGCATCTCCCCTTTTCTCTAAAAGTGTGAAAGCACTCTACTCTCTTCTATTCCAAATTCTTTCTCTCCTTAGCTACTAAACTGATTCCTCCATTCCTTGGTCCCTAAACAAGCATTGTTTACTTATGTGGTAAGTGTTATTACCATAACCTCAGGCCATATTGAGACCCATCTCAGTAGAGCCTAGGGAATAGTCTAAAATCTATTATGTTTCAGGTAAACTCAAAAAATCAAGCATCCATAGGGTCTTAGGAGTGGTGTCCTGGGAACATGTGGCCACCATTGAAAAGATTATGATAGTGCAGTTATCCCTTCCATATCATGGGGCTTAGAGGTGCAGTGCCCTCACACCCTGGAAAATCCATGTAAATTTTTTGGCCCTCCCTTCATACCAGAGAAGAAGTCTGGATTTTTTCTTTTTTTATGGGGCATTTACAGTACCTTTGGGTTAAGTATTTGGTCATAGACTATATGTAGGTCAATGCTAAGAAAAATACTACATGAAAAAACATTTTTTGTGTTGTATGCTGGCCTTCAAGTATTATTTGCAGCTTCCTCAAAATTTCCATTTAATTTTTTATGTCTACCCGTGATATATTAAAACTGTGATGGGGAAAGTCATGATGTGGAATGGATAACTGTAATGTGAAGGGAGGCACACCAGTTGTATTGCCCCCCCATGTATCATCATGATCTGCATTTCCTAGATCTACGTATAAGTGGGCTAGCAGCTGAGACTTGGAAGGACAGTGTGGTGATCTGGATCCATAGACCTCACTTTGAATCCTGGTTCTTATGTGTACTACCTATGTGGCATAGGACAAGTCAGTTCATCTTTATAAAGAGAATAGTGGATTATCCCCAAGTGTGGCTGAACCAGAATAAAATATAATTGGGAAATATTTAACAAAATAAATAAAAATACAATACAATATAGATAATGTTAATTTGTGGATATCTAAGTCAATCTGAGGCCCACAAGGATCCATTTCTATTTAAGTCTGACAACAGTAGACTAGACAACCTTTAAAATCCCATGATCTCATGCTGACTTAGAAGTTTTACCATCTAGACCCCTAGAAATCCAGTGGCAAATGCCTATCTTCTCCATGTATTATTCCTTAAGGATAAAAACAAGAGGCAGCTAAGAGATATACTCGCAGAAAAAAAAGCTTAGATAGCTTAGTCTGAGGCCATTTAAACAAAAGCAGTAGCTTCAGATCTAGGTGAACAGACAAGCTCATGTTCATTGTCAGCATTTTGATAGACTTTTTCTTCTTTCAGTCCAACACACACTGAAAAATTACTGCCATATGATACATCAAAACATCAAACTCATTCAATTGCCTATTTGAGTTTCTTCAGCTTTCTTGACCTTTTTTGTCTCCTTCGCTTCTGTTTTTCTGTTGGTATGGTCCTTCTCTTCTGTTTTTCTCATGTCCTGTGCCTCATTTGCTCTGGGTTCCCAATGCCCTTTCTACTTCTCTTTTTCTGGCATGGTGATTCTTCTCAGGGACTCATTGTTTTGTAGCTTTGTCTTATACACTCCTGATGTTTCTATGCTCATGCAACATTCAACTTTTCAGGCTACCAGTGTCCCACTAAAGCCCACTAATTAACTTGTATGTGACCAGGAAGATGGAGCAGGACAGTTAAGATTAATTTTCTCGTTCTTTTCTGCTGCCCATCACCAGAAATATACCCATGAAGTCCATGACCAGACCTTCATTCTCCTTGGGACATAAAGAGAAAATGTGGTTTCCATGGGTCCAGACGCAGTGGTGAGGAATTGAAGAAGGTACAAAATCTCACAAAAAGAGTCATGTGGAATGAGAGACAAAGACAACGGCCATGTCACAATATCTTCTAATGGCAACATGGTCCAACTATACCAAGGAATGTCATCCATTCACCATTACTAAGGCATTCCTGCCCCTGGATTTAAAGGCTATGATGACTGGCTCCAGTGGTGCCAGGAGGAGAAAATGCCAGCTGCGGAGAGCACATCCCAGTTGTCATGTACTTTCTTTCATTTGTGCCTTCTCGGTCCCAACATCAACAATTTTCCATCATTGACATGACTTCCATCAGGTATATAGGGTTCTGTTTGCTCCCTTCCTGTCTTCCTGTTGTCTGTATGTCTGCTGTCAGATTGATGACATGGTACAATGAGAAATAGCCCTCTCCCTGACCAGCAGGCATCTGGGCATACCGATGGCAGGGGCAGGGTGGGGAAAGGAGTGGGGGAAATCTCTCGGTAGCCATGGGGACTGCTCTTGAGCTAGAAAGGGATTTCTTCTCCCTCTGTTCCCACACTCAATATTGTCATAACTTAGCTCACAAAGAGCCTTTTGGTCATACACATATAAGATCTGCTGCTTTATTTTTCACTCCATGAAGAATTTTAGCCTGCTGCTTTTTAAAATGTTTTCATCTTAATCTGCAACCTTTTGGGTCAGGAATGACCACTTTTATCAAATGACTAGGTTGTTGGGTCACATTCTTTTTGACTGCTGGTTTCAGTAGGTTGGACCTAGTAGTCACTTAATGAATGACTGCTTCAATGTGGGCAGATGTATTCATACAGAACATTTTTTAGGATGTTTATACTTGTGAAAGTGGCATTCATATGACTGAGTAAAAGGGAATTTAACTTTTATATCTTTAGTTACATTAAACCTAACTCATTCATCTTACTAATTTGAACAAATGAATTCGTATACCACAATTATAAGGGAAATGCTGATCTACTTCAAAGATCAACGTTTTTTTCAGATTCTTTAGAAAATTCCATTTATTTATAGTATAATTGCAGTGTTCAGTATAAAGACCATAGCCTGGCTGGGGCTGGAAGATGCTTTGATATGCTAATAGTAAATCAGTCTTATCTATTCACTGAAGCAATTCAGTACTTTATAAGCCTAATTTGCATTATAGTGTGGACAGCAGCATAATATAATTGCAATTCTTTCTTTAAAACCTTTTTTAAAGTAAATTTTTATTGATATCTTTTGTTTTTATGTCCTCCACATTTTCCAGTATACCTTTTCCTTTCCCCTCCCAGAGAATAATCCTTGTAACAAAGAAGAAAAAAGAAGAAAACAGTAAAACCAACCCTCCTCAAAAATATGGAGGCTCTTTTTTTAAAAAAAGAAAAAAAAAGTATTTTCCAAGTTAGAGTAGTCTTCTCTTCAATAAATCTGAATTTGTCTGAACTGATTTCTCCTTCCCTTTCTACATACCCTTTCTATGTAACTATTGGATTCTCTTTTGTATTATCGAGAAGCAACGTGACAGTAGAAAGAACTCTGGATTTGGCAGGAAGACACCTGAGTTCAAATCCTAACTTTATAGCTTTAGGCAGATCACAGTCTCTCTGAATCTCAATTTCCTCATTTGTTAAATCAGGGATTAGGACTAGAAGGTGTCTAGGGTCTCCTCAGGCTCTAAAAATTTAACTATCTTATTTGTGTAGTGTCAACCAGACCAAACTGGCCTCTAACCTGTGGATGGCCAGAGATGAACAGAGCAGACTAGGGAGAGGGGAATCAGGAATCAAACAGAAGTTTAATTTCAAAGTGAGGAAAATGGCTTGCAAGCAAGGACACATGGCAGGGCCCCACCCCTAATGGGGGGACTGTATTAGGAGGGCAGAGTTTATAATCTCAAAGAGGATCATAAACATGTCTGAAACGTTCGGAACCGCCGGATATAAGAAACTCTCAAAGTAGAAGGCAGAAGAATCAAAACATTTATTTAGGCTCCACAGTAACCAACCCATGAACCAGCAACCCCATTTTGATATATTGATCAAAAGCTTCCAGGCCCAATAAGTACGCCTTGAAAGAGTAACCAGGAGGCTACAGAGAAGCATGATTGCGTAAAGCAAAATCATGTTTCCCCCTCTATGGTAATAAGATTACCCACTGGACTGAAGTCTTTGTTCAGCTTCCTCCCGTAGGTCAGCTCTGCTACTGGCAGCTCCTGCTTCAGCTGTGGCTGTGGCTGTAACTGTGACTGCAACTGTAACTGTCGCTGTAACTGTCGCTGTAACTGTCTCTGGCTCCAACCGGAAAAGGAAAAGAGGATCTTCAAGCTGTCTTCTCCCCTCTTATAGAGTTTTTGACATCATCAAGCACCGCCTGAACGACCAGGGCCGATTGGTTCTTGACTTGGCCCCTCCCCCTAGCATAGCCGTTAACACCTCCCCTCAGCCAGCCCCATGACTCATCACACAGGAAGTTGTCTGCTTCCTGGAATGCTCTTTGGGCTTCCTGCCCCGGAAGAGCAAGCCACAGTGTCCAGAGGCTCAATGAGGTAAGCTGAGTCATTCAAAGAAAACAAAGGCCATTCTGGCTACACTCCACCCCTTGTTATAGGATACATAATCTAATCAGCCATGTATCCTAGAACATACATTGTGATCCAATTACAAAGGAAACTAAAACATATCATTCATTATAAAGCAAAACATATCATTTGGTGACATTCCTAAATATTGGTTTACGATTCAAATGTGATCCACCCCTAGGTCCCAGCAAGATAATCTCTTCAATCAATCATCCCCAAAATAATTATTAATAATTCAAATGTCCACCCCTAAATCCTTGTATCCATTACATAGGATCAATAATATCATAACAATAAAACAACACAGCAAGGATAACACAAAATAAGTAAACAGAACACTATCATCATTTCCACCCCCCTTGAACGATTGGGGCTCAAAATCTTGGGGTGAGGGGTGAAGGTCTCATTTTCCATAGCTTCTTCATGCTGAAATTGGATGTAGAGATGGCCCTGCCCCCAAAAAGTCCCATTCCAGAGGTCATTTCTTTAACGAGCTGGCAGGAATTCCAAGAATGCTACATGCTTAGGCAGTCACCGGAAAGTGCAGGGTGCTTAAGCCTGAAGGAAACAAAACTAGCAACAAGGTTAGCCAAAACAAAGGACAAAAAGAATAGACAAGTATGGACTATAATTCTTCAAATAAAATCATCTCAAGTTTGGTTGAGATTTCAGTTATGCAAAGATCCAACATCAAAGCCAAACTCAGGTGGGAAATGAGACAGAGACTAGGATTGTCCTCCCAGCCTTTCCCCAAATGTACAAGTTTTCATCCGTTAATCACACAAAGTTACCTTTCCTCTGAGTGGCTTATGGCATTTACCAGCATCAGCCATACCTGTGGAGTCTGTGAATCTATTATTATAACCTATTCACGGTAAAATATATGGTTCAGGGGTACGATTTGGTAATTATTTTCCCCTGAATAGACAACTGTTACAGTGTTGTCCTTCCCATGGGCTATAACTTCTGCAGCCTTTGGAATATCATCTGGCTTCCGTTTTACCCATACCTTAGCTCCTGACTTTATTCTATCAATGGAGCAAGACCCTTTTGCCCCTCTAGTAGTTATTTTGGGAGGAGGGTCAGTTTTCACAAAGGGTATTTTTTCACAGGGGATAATAATGACTTGAACCATCCTATCATTTCTACAAAATTGTACAGGTTTTTTACCCATATTCTGGAGTGTCACAACAATTTCTTTTTGATAATTAGAATCTATCACTCCAGCCAATACATGTATTCCTTGAGCCGCTAATCCTGGTTTAGGTAATATCCGTCCAAGATGATTCTTGGGGATTCTCATACATACTCCAGTAGGGGTTTTTCTTATCTCTTTCCTATTTAACCTAAAATTCTCTATACAATGTAAATCATATCCTGCTGAACCAGGTGTTCCTGGACTTGGTAGTGGGACATCTTCCCTCACAGTCCAAAATTCAATGTTTTGGATCTCACATGTTTGCTGTTCTCTGATCTGCAGATTTGGGGTCATCATTCTGGCTAGAGGTGTACTTCCCCCTAAGGGCCTATTATTCAAATTACGTAAGGCAATAGACAAATTATCCTTCCAATGTCGATATGAATTATTTGAGCTTAATTTTCTCAGCTGTTCTTTCAACAATCCATTCATTCTTTCAATTAGCCCAGATGCTTGTGGGTAATATGGAATATGATATATCCATTCTATATTATTCAACACACAATATCTTTTCACTTCTTTGCCCTTGAAATGTGACCCATTGTCACTTTGAATCTGCATTGGGGTTCCATAATATAAACTTACAATATCTAGAGTTTTACAGGTGTTTTTCTGAGTTGCGTCTTTATAAGGACAAGCCACTAGTACACCTGAATAGGTGTCAACACACGTACATACATATTTACATCCTTTATCCTGGGGTAGTGGGCCAATATAATCTATCTGCCAAATTTGGGCTGGAACTTTTCCCCTTGCTATTTCTCCAGTAACTATCCTAGGAAGAGTTCGTTCTTTTTCTAATTGGCATATACAACACTCCTCTGTTATTTGTTTTAACAACGCATGAGAAATACTGATACCTCGATCCTGTGCCCATCGATGGGTGGCCTGGACCCCTAAATGGCCAGCAGTCTGGTGGACCCATCTTGCTAAGGCTGGGTCATCAGTTGGAGTCGGAGTAGGGACAATACATTCAGTAGCAATCTTTGCTAGTCGATCCACATGTGCATTGTACTCACGTTCTGGTGTGGTCAGGGTTGCATGAGCATCAACATGAAAAACTGACAGATCTGTAACCAAAGACATGTCCCATATATTTTCCCATAACTCTTTACCCCAAACTTGTTTGCCATGAATCTCCCAATTCTGATTCCTCCATATAGGCATCCACGTAGCTAATCCATTAGCTACCGCCCACGAGTCAGTAAATATATGACACTGTCCTCCTTTCTCTGCTCTGATGGCCTGATGCACTGCCATCAGTTCAGCATATTGGCTACTTCCACCTATCCCAGAACTTTCCAGAGTTCTCCTTGTACAGGGGTTATAGGCTACTGCTTTCCAATGTCTCTTCTGTCCTAAATATTTTGCTGTCCCATCAGTAAACCAAGCATGTTTCTTCTGTTCTTCATTTAGTCCGTCATATCCATTATTCCATTTCACTAAGGATGGTACCATCTGTTGCGTAGATTCAAGGGGCTTTTCATTGCTCTCAGTATCAATGTTCGCCACAGATTCATGTAGAGCAGAAACTCCATTTTTGCCTGCTCTGGACCTATTCTGAATATACCACTTCCATTTGATTATGCTTGCCTCTTGTGCATGTCCAATTCTGTGAGAAGCTGGGGTACTCATTACCCAAGTCATAATTGGAATTCCAGGCCTTAATACCACTTCATGACCCAGAGTTAGTTGCTCAGTTTCTACTAAAGCCCAATATGCAGCTAACAGCTGCTTCTCAAAAGGTGTATATTGCACTCCAGATGAGGGCAGTTTCCTTGACCAAAAGCCTAAAGGTACACTTCGGCTTTGTTGTTTTTGCCACAGACTCCAATTTGCATAGTCATCTTGTACAGTCACTTGTAACTCCACTGGCCCATTTTGCATAGGCCATAAGTCTAGAGCTAATTGAATAGCAGCCTTTGCTTCCTCAAAAGCTCTACTTTGTTCAAGTCCCCAGTCAAATTCATATTTCTTTCTGGTGACTTTATACAAGGGTTTTAAAATCTGTCCCAAATGTGGGATGTGGTGTCTCCAATAACCAAACAGCCCTATGAACTTTTGGGCCTCTTTCTTATTGGTAGGGGTGGGAAAATCCTGGATTTTTTGTCGAGCTTGTGGGAGAATTTCTCGCAGTCCTCTATTCCACTGTATCCCCAAGAATTTTACAGTTTGAGCTGGCCCTTGAACCTTTGCGGGGTTGATTTCCCATCCTTTGCTTTTCATATGGTCAATTAATAATACTAAACTCTCCTCCACCTCCTTTATATTCTTTCCCTGTATCATGATGTCATCTATGTAATGTGTAAGCTGTACACCAGGTAACTTTAATTCATCCAAATGTTCAGCTACAATCCTGTGGCAAATAGTTGGGCTATGAATATATCCTTGCGGCAGGCGTGTAAATGTATACTGTCGGCCTTGCCAAGTAAAAGCAAACTGATTCCATTGCTTGGGGTCTATTGGGATTGTAAAGAAGGCATTGGCCAAATCAATAACTGCATACTAAGTCCCTTCACGTTTTTGTATTCTCTCTATTAAAGTAACCGTGTCTGGGACAGCAGCATACAAGGGAGGAGTCACTTTGTTCAGCTGTCTATAATCTACTGTCATCCTCCATGTTCCATCTGACTTTCGGACTGGCCAGACAGGGTTGTTCCATTGAGTAGTTGTAGGGACTAACACTCCTGCCTCAACACATTCTCTTATAGTGTTGGCAATTTCATCTTGCCCACCTGGCACACGATATTGCCTCAAAGTAATTATTTTAGAAGGTTCGGGCAAAGTGATTGGATCCATCTTGATTTTCCCCACTAAGACTGCATTAATGCCCATTTTCCTCACAGCAAATTGGTATTTCCCTTCGGGTAAATTTAAGGTCATACCCTTCAATATGTCTATTCCAATGATGTATTCGGGAACAGGCACAATAACCACACTATATTCTTTCTTGGGCAACTGTCCAATTTTCATCATTAATTTAACTTGCCTGGCTGATATTTCAGTCCCTCCTAGTCCTGTAATGGTAATAGGAGTTCCATGGCTGAACTTGTCTGGATTTCCATAAATAAGGGTGGCCTCGGCCCCAGTATCTATTAATGCCTCAGTTACCGTACTTGACCCATTTTTCCAATATATGGTCAAGTTAATGTGAGGTCTACAATCCAGCCTGTGTATTTCCTTAATTTGGACTGGGGCTCGGCCTGTTCCCTAGTATTCCCTTTCATATGATTCACTTGGGTTTGAAGGTTCAACATCTGTAGTATTTGCAGGAGCAGTTCTTATTTCCCTATCTCTCCTGTTATCAAGGCCTTTATCTCTGTACATTCTATATAATTCATTGGTTGGAATTCCATCTATCATTTCAAAACCTACCCCTGCTCTCAATAAAGCAGTAAACATTTCTTTCCTTGTTACTCTCCTTTGGCGCCAAGTTTGCTGGTTATTCACCCTTCTCTCTCGAGGAGATCTATCCCTTCCCCAGTCACCTAAGTCATGTAACTGTAAAATCTTATTTATCACTGTTGTAAGACGGCTCCCTACTTCTCCAAGTAATAAATTCAAAATTAGTTGTTTATAAGCAGGGGGAGCTGTCCTAATTATTAAATTCCTATGAGGCAGTTCCATTGGATCATTGTAATATTTGTCTGCAGTTCCTATCATAATGGCAGTCTTCATTACCTCCTCCTTTAGTCTCATGATACAATCTCTAAGTGAATACCAGGGTCTGTGCTCAGTGGGCCACATAGAATCAGTAGCATATCTCTTATTGCATCCCACAGCGGCTAATGCCAACAGAGTAGTCCTGCTATCACCATCTCCTTGCTGATGATGTTCCCTAAAAGCTTGTTGAACTAGAGGATCATGGCTGATACCTATGAATCTCATGCAGTCTGTCCTATCTACTGATATTCCACTGGCCCCTTGATCATTGAGTCTTACCATCCAAGATATCAATGGTTCTCCTATTCTTTGGCTGAATCTACTCAAAATATCTGTGACCTCTTGCGGTGAGAAATCTTCCTGAATTTCCCTTGTAACTGAATCTTCACCTCGGGTTTCTGTCTTCCTCCTTTGTATGGGTCGAGCCCTTGTCTGATCATTTAACCATCTCCTATGCTCTGTGTGAGGCACATCCTGAACCCCAGTAGTGTTTTGTGCCTCAGCCCCTAACATTGTCTCATTCTCTCCCCACTCACTTCCTCTGCCACCATGGCTAGGACGAAGCAGGCAGTCAGGCTCTTTCTGGGCTGGGTTGAAATGCACTCTGGGCTTTTTTGGTCTCCTGTTGCTCTTAGCCACATTAATAGAAAAGTTCTCATTTGAGTCAGTTTGGTCTCCTGCTATCTGAGATTCCCCTTCTTCCTGTGGGGTAGGAGTGCCCCCATGTCTTTCACTTAATCTCAATCTTTCGTATACTAGCCGGTAGGCTGATAACACCATCCAGCTTTGCCTAGATAGTGATGCCCCTGACTGAATCCCAACTTCTCGTAAACACTTTTCCAAATCCCTAGGATCTCCTCTCCGTAGCCTTGGTTCCCAGTTTTCACAGGGTCCAGCTTTTTTAGCCAATTCTTTTGCTAGGGAGGAATAAAATGGATCCTCCCATCCTGGGATATTCATCTCTTCCTCTGGAATTGTTCTGCTTCTAAATAGAGATCTTATACCTAGCGATCCCATCCTCGTCGCCAAATGTATTAGGAGGGCAGAGTTTATAATCTCAAAGAGGATCATAAACATGTCTGAAACGTTCGGAACCGCCGGATATAAGAAACTCTCAAAGTAGAAGGCAGAAGAATCAAAACATTTATTTAGGCTCCACAGTAACCAACCCATGAACCAGCAACCCCATTTTGATATATTGATCAAAAGCTTCCAGGCCCAATAAGTACGCCTTGAAAGAGTAACCAGGAGGCTACAGAGAAGCATGATTGCGTAAAGCAAAATCATGTTTCCCCCTCTATGGTAATAAGATTACCCACTGGACTGAAGTCTTTGTTCAGCTTCCTCCCGTAGGTCAGCTCTGCTACTGGCAGCTCCTGCTTCAGCTGTGGCTGTGGCTGTAACTGTGACTGCAACTGTAACTGTCGCTGTAACTGTCGCTGTAACTGTCTCTGGCTCCAACCGGAAAAGGAAAAGAGGATCTTCAAGCTGTCCTCTCCCCTCTTATAGAGTTTTTGACATCATCAAGCACCGCCTGAACGACCAGGGCCGATTGGTTCTTGACTTGGCCCCTCCCCCTAGCATAGCCGTTAACACCTCCCCTCAGCCAGCCCCATGACTCATCACACAGGAAGTTGTCTGCTTCCTGGAATGCTCTTTGGGCTTCCTGCCCCGGAAGAGCAAGCCACAGTGTCCAGAGGCTCAATGAGGTAAGCTGAGTCATTCAAAGAAAACAAAGGCCATTCTGGCTACAGGGACCCGAGGCAGTATGGGAAGATCTCAATACTTATGCCAATGGCTACACAATAAACGGTAGCCCTGACCGTGAGACAAACTTGATTCATAGCAGGGCTTTATAACTGGAGCATGGGTACTTGTCTGAGCTTGTCTGGTGTTTGTCCGAGCTCAGAGAACACCTGGTGTTGGTCAAAGCAATACGATAATTATGTAATTTTGCCAGAGGGTGAGATCATCCGGAGGGCAGGTGCAAAGGATTGTTGTTATGCCAAGTTCAGGGCACAGCTTGCTTGCTGGGCCTTGTGTCTCATAATATCTTGACAGTATGTTTCTTATGTTCCCTACCATAGTGTAAATTCCTGGAAGGCATATACTGCCTTTTTCACTCTTGTATCTTTCTATACCAAGGATAGGACATTGTACTCAATAGATACTCAATAAATGCTTCCTTAATTAAATGTTTATTGAATTGAATTAGTGAGCATTTACTGTATTTTTTCATTCTGCTCTCAATTTTTGAAGGTACATAGGCCCCATAAAGCACAACTGAGTAAACATTTTGTGAGCAGTTACTCCATGAATAACCACACTCAGTGTTAGAACAAAGAGAAAAGATGTAAACCTTTTTGTTTGTTTCAAAGATTGTAGGAGACCAGTTAGCCCAACTTCAACACCTTGAAAGATGCTAGAACATCTTGAAGTTTGTATACACCTTGAAGAGTCCAAGAAAACAGCATGAAGTATCTGAAGTACAATCCAATTTTAATTCCTTTGTTTTGTAGTAAACAGTCATGTAAATGCAAGGAGAATTCATGAATATAATAGATATGTTATATTAGCCAATACTTTACCAACTAAAAAGCTCTGAAAACTGGTGTTTCTGATATCTTCCAACAAATAATTCTAATACCTAGAATTGATGTCAAAAGAGCAGTCTTCTCTGGCAGGCTTCCTAAGAGATTAATTCAAAAGATCTATGATGTCATTGGGATGATTACTATCTTCACTAAGGCAGATTACAATCTCTCTGTGCCTTAGATATTCTTCATGAGTTGGTTTATCTAAACAAAATTCCTTATCTGGGTGCCAATCTTTTAATATTAGACAGCAGATAGCCAGACTAGCCTTAAAATAGACACAGAATCTATCGTCAGACTTGAAGCTTTTTTGGCTTGGTAGGGTAGGCCGGAGTCCTGTCACAACCTTTGGGGACTCAGAGGTCTCACTGTACCAGAACGAAGCAATAGTTTAGGACATTACTGGAGAGTGAAAGTGTTATTGCTGAGTGAGCTGGAATTTTTGCCAAACTGGCATGGCATTGTTTTTCATAAAATGAAATTGTAAATTACAGATGACAAAGCTTTTTGTGGTATGTGGATATGAGCTGAACTTTTGATACCAAACCCACACCTTAGTGGTTCTCAATAACAAACTAGAAAGAGTAACTGTGATCAGATAGTGGTTTTGTTAAGGGATTTGTCTGGGGGAGAGTTATCAATAACTCACCATTAGCTTGGGATAATATTTCAAGTGGTGTCTCTAATAGATCAATTCTGGGTTTAAGAAAAAATCTAGCTAATTAAATTGATTAGAGCGTGGTACCTATTTGGCTAAATTTACAAGTTGAATCTTGTAATTAGGCAGTTTGCTTCGCTCTTGTCAGCTGTAGCCAGCTGTCTCAAATTGGTATCATCATTCACCTTGGAACCAAGAAAGACAGAGGTTAACCTGTGTTAACCAGGTCATTAGTATCACTAGCAGTCATCTGGTTTTCACACATGAAGGACAGAAGATTAGTATCTTCAGTGATCCCAATGTAGTAATTTGGAATATGCTCATTAAATGTCCTGTTGTTGGTTAGTCATTTCAATTGTGTATGACTCTTTGTGACCCCTTTTGGGGTTTTCTTGGCAAAGATACTGGTGCAGCTTGTCATTTCCTTCTCCAGCTCATTTTATAGATGAGAAAGCTGAGGCAAGCAGGGTTAAGTCACTTGCCTAGAGTCACACAGCTAGTAAGTGTCTGAGGCCATATTTGAACTCAGGAAGAGGAGTCTTCCTGATTCTAAGTCAGGTACTCTATTCACATATGATACTAAATTCAATTGAACTATAAGAGTGATTTACAGTAAAGAGCACCTGATATAGAGTCAGGGGACTTGAGTTCAAATCTAAACTCTGATGCTTACTGTGTGATTGTGGACAAGTCACTTTAATATATTCTAGCATTTAGTAAAGCACCTGGAACAATATGAATGCCTTGGGACTAGTTGATCTCTAAAGTCCTTTCCAGCTTTAAATCCTTTTTGTAGATAGATAGATATGTTGATATCTATCTTTGAAGTGGAGACTGGTATTCAAGGTAACCTTGATAAACTGGAGAAAATATCCATTAGAAACAAGATCAAAGTTATTGAGGATACATGCAAAGTATTACATTTACTAATAAAGTTATATTAATAAAATAGATAAAATTCACTTGCCACAATACCTGAAAATTATAGTAGACCACAATACCTTGCTGTTAAAATCATTGATGAGATTTCCCTTCAGTAAGAAGTCTTTGAAATATCATGAAGAACAGAAGCAATCAATGCCTACAATTCATTGCTGTAAAAATCGTGAGATAGAGATTCCTTCTGGTCAGTGATCTTTGAACTATGCTGGAGAAGAGGAGAGATATTATACAATTGGAAAAGAGCAGATGCTGCCCTGATTTTCAAACACAGGAAGACAATAGAGTTTGCACATTATGGGACAGTGAGCTTGATTTTTATTCCTGGCAAAATGCTAGAACTTGTTGTTAAAGCAAAAGTTTCTGAATAGCTAGAAAAGGAAGGGGTGATCATAGGGAACTGTTATGGCTTCATCAAGACCAGATCATTATATACTCCCTGTATTTTCATTTCTGATAGAGGATTGATTCGAGAGATTGGAAAAATCTCTATAGTTTACCTAGAACAGTTAGAAAAGAACAGTTTGTCGTACTCTTGGGTGGGAAAAATGGAGAGCTACAGGGTGTAGGATAGTACAATCAGGGAGATTTAGAACTGTTTGAACAGCTAAATCCCAAAGGTATAGTCATTAATGGTTCAGTGTCAATTTGAAAGGAAGTCTGTGGTTGAGTGCCTCAGAGATCTTTGCATGTCTCTGTGCTTTTTAACATTCTAATCAATGACATTTGTGAGGTATAGATGGTATGCTTATTAGATTTACAAATCACACAAAGCTGGAGGGGTTAACTAACACACTGACAGATGATAGAGTCAGGATGAAAAAAGATCTTGAAAGGGAGAACATTGAGTAGGATCTAATAAGACAATTAATAGACATCAATGTAAAGTCTAACACCTGTACCAAAAAATCAACTTCGTGAGTACAAGATGCACAGTGCCTTGCACATAGCAGACATTTAATGAATGCTTGGTAAATGATTGACTGATTGGAAGAGGCTGGACTAGGCAGCAATTTGCTTGAAAAAAAAGACCTGACGGGTTTTAGTGAACTGGAAGGTCAATATGTATATGCAGGTAAAAATAAATAAGGTCTTAGGATGCATAAGGAAAGGCATGGTTTCCAGGACTAAGAAGGGGATGATAGAACCACTGTACTTTACCCTGGTCTGCCCACACCTGGAGTATTGGTTTCAGTTCTGGGTTCTGTGTTTAAAGAAAAACATTGGCAAGATCAGCAGTCATTTTTCAGTCACATCCAACTCTTTGTGACCCCTTTTGGGATTTTCTTGGCAAAGATACTGGAGTGGTTTGCCATTTCCTTCTCCAGCTCATTTTACAGATGAAGAAACAGAGGCAAACAGGGTTAAGTGACTTGTGCAGGGTCACACAGCTATTGAGTGTCTGAGGCTGCATATGAACTCAGGAAGGTAAGTCTTCCTGATTTTGGACCTGGCACTCTATCCACTGTGCCACGTAGCTGCCCCACATTGGCAAGATAAGAGAGTCTATTAAAAGGCCTGGAATACATATACATACACATACATAGATATATATGTTTATGTGTGTATATACACATGGATATGTATGTGTGTGCATATATATACATATATATGTGTATGTGAATATGTGTGTGTGTGTATATATATATATATATACACACACACATACACATAGACACATCATATGAGAATCAGTTAAAGGAACTACAGTAAGGGAAGACTTAGGGGCCATATGAGAGTTGTCTTTAGGTAACTGAGTGGCCCTCAACTGAAAGAGGGATCAGGTTTGTTCTCTTATTCCCTACAGATAGTCAGATTTAGGCTTAAAGGACAAACATCTTAATTATTAGGATTATCCACTTTTTTAGAATAAATCATCTACAAACTCACATATATTTGCAGTATAAAGTGTAATAAAGCTAAAAATAACAAAATCAAAAGATTTTTTTAAAAAAAGATTAGTTATCCAGAAGGCAGATGACTTGTCTCATGAGGTCATAGAATCATAGATCAAGAGATGGGAAAAAACCTCAGAGGTACTCTTGCCTGACTCCCTTGCTCTATAGATAACTGAGGCCCATAGATGTTAAGCAACTTGTCCAAGGTCCCACAAGTAGTGCCAGAGGTGAAATTTGAACCCAGGTCCACTGAGTCCACAGTCACTGCTCTTCTACCACTTCTCACTAATGATCTTCAAGTGAGGGCTGAAGGACGAATTTCACATATGTCATTAAGGTATAGATTGTATTAGGTGTCCCTTGATGTCCCCTTCAACTGTGAAATTCTGGAATTATTGAAGTTGTGTCTGACTAAAATTTTAAAATGTGGTTTACATGTACTAGGTAAACGCAAATTACCGCTAGAGAATTTTTTCAATACTGAATAGTCACCCCCAATACTTATCTCTTATGTAAATCCGTATTTTCATATAGGAATTTCTTATAGGCATATAATATAGCTCTCCTTTGAGACACATAGTAGATATGTGTAGGGTTCCTATTGGGAAAAAGCCATAAAATACAGAAATAAGTGAAAAGTCGTAAAAACTTAAACTCTGTGAAAGGTGGAAACCTGAACATGGTGACCTGTTAGCAATCATAGCTTAGATACTGAATTATATTTTAGACATTGAGTCATAACTTAAGATACTATGACCTATGAAGAATATTGTAACAAGAATATTGTGACCTTTGTGTGATGTGGACATAATCAATGCACAGACTTATGTTTGGGCATAACATTAGCTTAATTCCCAAGCTCATTACTAAACAGAAAACCAAAAATATCCACCAATCAGTAGCTCCTCTTCCCTGTGTCTGTTTTCTATAATTACCATTGGAATTTTAGGGGTTCTATGTGGGGATCCACTAAATTGTCTGGCCACTGCCCCAGACTGAAGATTGCTTACTCATATGTATTCGTGATGATTGATTAAACTACTACCAATAATCAATGTGGAGATACTTGGCCTCTTTCTTTGGTATTGAAAGAATACCCCATGGTTATGGAGAAGGTACAGGGTTCCACAGCCAGGGGAATTCTGAACCTCACAATATGTTTTTAGCAAACATGGCTGCAAAGTAAAATTCTGTATGTCACAAAGCATTGCCCAGCAGGTCTGCTTGTAAAACTGGGGAAATGTTTTGGGAGAAATGGAACTGGAAAGTAGGGTCTCCTTTTAACAAGCCCTGCCAGTTTTGAGCCGTGGGACCCAACCCTACCCTACATTGGGTTCTGTTCCTCTGGACCATGTGTCTGTCTGCCTCTCCCTGCAAACTCTCCAGTTTTACTCATCCAGCCAAAATGATCCCCAGAGTGCTATGTCGGACACTTTAAAAAGTTATAAACATCTTACCTTTACTTTGGAAGAGGACTTCTCTTTTATCCTTCTGAGTTCTAAGAGGTTCAGGAAAGAGGCAGCTTCTAGAGGCCAGGGCACCATTTTAGACATTTTGTGCTCCCAGGACTACCATATAAAAGTACTTCCAAACTTGCAGTTTGTTCATTTAGTCAGTGTAGAATTCCAAAAGTGTTCTGGGTGGAGTGGTTGATAGAGTACAAGGTCTGGAGTAATTAAGACCTCAGTTAAAAATCTAGCCTCAGATACTTACTAGCTGTGACTCTGGGCAATCATTTAACCTCTGTTGGCCTTGGTTTCCTCTTATGTAAAATGAGGATAATAGCACCCACCTCTCAGGGTTGTTGTGAGGATCAAATGGGTTAATAATTTTAAAGCATTTCCAGATGTTAGCTATTATTATTTTTATTAGGTAGGACTGTGGTTTCTGAGTCAGTGATAGACCCTTGATTATAGATCTGTGTTTAGCTGCACTAAAGAGAAGTGACAGGATTATTTCAAAATGGCATGTAACTTAAAAATCACAATGACGGTAATGAGTAAGGTGAAAACCCAACTTAGAAGAACCAGAAAGTTGTCCATTCTTTCCATCCTGCCCCTTTATTCTGACTGCTTTCCTGCTTCTTTCCCACATTGTAGATAGCTAACACTATTTCTTAGTTGCAAAGCAAATCATCAGTTTGAAATGAGTCGCATAATTTAGTGTGTCAAAGAACCAACCCAGAGCAGGTGATTTAGTTTAGTTAAAGCATCATTTCATTTGATGTCTAGGCAGAGAGCTTTTCAGCACAGAGAGAAGTGTTGAGGAGATTCTTATCCAATTGTGTGAGGCCAAATATTTTTAGTATTTTTGATGGAAAAAACAGTAACAACAAAAGATCTTAGACAAGATAAAATGGAGGTATACAGAGTTGAGAGTTTAATGGAGATATACAAAATGGGAAACGCTGGCCCAACAGTTGAGAGTTGGCAGATTGTTGATGTGGTTCGGAGAAAAAGGTAAAATATTAACAGAAAATTTTATTACAGCAAGTAGTATAAATACTCCCATTGTTTTGAAGAAAGCAAAGTTTACCTTGGTAAATAAAATTTCCCTTACCTATAGTTTATTGAGGTTACTAATATTTAATTTACCTATATGCCTTTGCAGTGATATCAAATTCTTCAGAAGTTCAACTGAAGGACAAGTGTAATGTTCTGATTTAACAGGTGTCTTTCTCAGGTTAGAAAGGGTGCTTAGACATCTTAGGTCAAAAGTATTCCTGTCATTCTTTAGACCGGCTCAGGAAAGTAAAAATTAAATGGGCTTTGCAGAATGGTATCAACAAAAAAGGACTTTATTACAATTCTGGAGATCCTGAAAACAAGCTTTGCTTCAGATGGTTCACCTGAGGATAGTTGAGCTTTTTTATATTAAGTTTTTTGCTAATTCCAAAGTAGTGATATATAAAATAAATCTGGTGTATTTATAGTCCATCTATATGCCATAATGATGGTTCTATACTTGTGATTTTTTTCTGACTCCTCTTACGAGCAAAATGAAAATACTTGGAAGGACCCTGTGACTATTTGAAAGGAGGTTGTCAAAAGTGTCCCCAGTGGAGAGCAACCAGAATACGAGCCAAATCCACTGGGGGAAAAGTTATATAACATACTTTTCCTGATAAATGTGGCCAGCAGCCTAGGAAAAATATGACCTTAAAATCTCCTAAGATAGGTACCCTTACACCATTTGGAAAGAGCCAACCCAACCAAGATAGTACAGTTAATTTCTATTCTGATGGATTACATGGGTCTAAGTATCCCCCATACACCTAGCTATCTAGCTGAGAGAGAGGGAGAGACAGAGAGATTGAGAAGGAGAGAGAGAGACAGAAAAATAGACAGACAGAGACAGAGAGAGACAGAAACACAGAGTGACACAGAGGAACAGAGAGAGGGAAAGAGAGAGAGAGAGAGGAAGAGAGAGAGAAGCATGCCACACCATGGCTCTTATGGTCTCATTTTGGAACATCAAACTTAACGAATGTCTCTGATGTTTTAGATACAAAGGAATCGTACATAGAAAAAGAACCATCTGCTCCAACTGTGATATCAGCTATGGGTCCAGAAGTGGTGAAACTGGTTCTAGTACCATCCACGAGTTTAGATCTGAGAACTCTGGAGTCAGAGGCGACAACAGTGACGATGTCAGCTACGAAACATCTGAAGCTGCCTCGGAAACCAGCTGTGTTATTACCCATGAAACAACTGGAACCAGCTGAAAAACCAGCTATGAAGCTAGCTATGACACTATCTAGGAAGATGGAAGCACCTATGACAATAGCTACAAAATCAACCCTGAGGCCAGCTGGGATGCTGGAGCTAAAACCAACTGCAGAGCCAACAACGATGAAACAAACTCATGAGTTAAACGTACAAATGACCGAGTACCTGCCTCTGGACAAAGCTCAGAAAGTTAAAATAGTTGCAGAAATGGTTAACTCTGTTATTCAACTTAAACAAGTTTTAAGAGAACAACTTAAGATCATAGACATGTTAACAGAGGACCACTCAAAGTCACAATCAAACTCTTTAGCTTTAGGGAAATATGAAACATTGAAAGACAAATCAGAGAATGAATATATGATTGAAGATCAAATATTGAAAAACATTTTAGAGACTAACAAAATTATAAACTATGTTTTTATGAATGCTAAACAAATGAATGAATTCAAAGGTAATATTGATTCTGCTAAAAAATACCTAACCCCAAACGTTTTTTTAGAAGCAAAAGAGAGATCACTTAAGAAATTAAATAAACCTCAGAAAATAAAAGGAAGCTATGTTGATAAAAACCTTATAATGTTCATTAATTATTTATATGATTACAGGTCAGAACTAACTTTATACCTAAATATAAGTAATATTCCGTCAGATGTTCGTGGAAAAGCTGCTACTTTATTCAGCCTTATGGAAGAAAAAATTTGTGCAATTAAACAAAGAAGAAAAACAATTAGCATATTATTGGATGATAATTTAAGAATGTTAAACATACTTGGCACTCAATTACATTAATGACTAGGTTTTCAGTGACCTATTCATTTTTAAGAGAAATAGCTAAATTTTATTTACTAAGATGTCATAAATAGATTTTATATTGTATGTCCATCTACTAACATCTATAATTTGTCATGTAACATGAGAGATTTTAAACAAATAATTAAAACCTAGTAATTTAAATATAATTTGTTTTCAGTAGTTTGTGATGTCCTTTTAGTTCCCCCCCCCCAAAATTTGTTGACTTGTGTTTAAAACATTTCCTTCAGTTTATGCATTAATAAATTTACTTGGTTTAAAATGTACATTATTCTAGGTTAATATTTTACAAATTTAGTTTATAGTAAAAGTATCTTTTGTGTGAAATAGATAGAGGGATTCATATATATGGTGCTAAATAATTTTTCAGAGATGAACATTTTTAGGGCATAGTTTCTATTGCTGTCTAAGAAAGTCTATTTAAATTTTCTGTGCTTAGGTATACGTCAAAAACATATTTGGTATATGTTGGCTCTTCTCGAGACATAGGTAATCTAATGATAGCAGTATATGATCTTCTGCTCTTTTAATTATTAGGAGATATTCGCAAGAGGCTGCGATCTGATTTTTGATAAGGACTCTCTCATTTTCTAATGATTATTTAGGTATGCATGCATACAGTAGAATCCCCTCTATAAAGCTCATAGGGGGATCAGTTAATGCCTGTCATCAAAGCTAACTGTGTTATGTGTTCACTTATGTTATTATGTTACAGGGTGCATAGACCTCAACCCATGTAATTATTAGCTATGATATAACAAAGTTCAATTTGATTTATCAAATATTTATTAAATGTCTGCTATGTATAAAGTACTGAGAATACAGAGACAAAAAAGGAAATATTTCCTGCCCTCAAGGAGTTTACAATCTTCAAGGGGAAATACTTTGCAAAGGGATTAAAAGGATAATTAAAAGGATTAAAAGTGATAAAAAGACTCATCTTCCTGAATTCAAATCTGGCCTCAGATGCACTAGCTGTGTGACCCTGGGCAAGTCACTTAACCCTCTTTGCCTCAGTTTTCCTATCTGGAAAATGAGCTGGAGAAGGAAATGGCAAACCACTCCAGGATCTTTGCCAAGAAAACCCCAAATGGGCCATTTAGAGTGGCATGTGATTAAAATGACTGAACAACAACACAAAGTGCTAATAACTGGGGAGATCAGGAAAAGTCTCATGTAGAAGGTGTTACTTTAGTTGAGTCTTGAAGGGAACTAGAGATTCTGAAAGATGGAAATAAAGGGAGAGTATTTTAGATATGTGGGACTGCCTGTGCTATAGGAGAGATAATGTTATATACGGGGAGCAAGAAGGAGGCCAGTTTGTCTGGAGCGTTGAATATATTTGGAGGCATAACATAAAATATATCAGAAAAGGTGTCAGATGTCATAAGGCCCCTTGAAATGCAACGGCCACCATTCGTTTCATAGTTTATGGTTTCTATGACCTTTTCTTATGCCGTATATAGGGTTATGCTTACTTCTTAGAATTTTGTAATTGCGTGTTCTATCATTCCTCACTCGGGGGAATGAATACAAATGAATTGATACTGCTTACTAGAAAACAGATGCATCCATGCACACATTTCTATTCAGATATATTAATAATTAAGGCCTTTTTCTCCTTGAGAAGATCTTTGTGGATTGGAAGTTTATTTCTCCCTTTCTAGGGAATCTGAGTTAGTGTTCATACATAGAATCCCAAAGGGGAAAAAACCTTAATCACTTCCCCAAGGCCTTTTATCCTCAATCTGAGAGACTATTCCAAGGTTATTGTCTTGGTACTCCTCTTGAATTTCCTGGGAAGATTAATGCCCCTATCAGTCTGGCTCCTATCTGCATTAACTGTTCCTCGATCGCTTTTGTTTTTACCCCTAAAACCAATTGAGGTTTTCTTTTTCCTAAATTTTTACTTTTTCTGGGGGGAGGGAAGGAGGGCTATTATCACTTTCAAATAGCCCCATAGCACCTGCCATCAAAGATGAGACCCTCAGGCCCTCTTGTTAGCTAATTTCCAGGAAATCAGGAACCTTTGTTTTTGAAGCAATTGGGGTTAAGTGACTTGTCCAGGGTCATACAGCTGGTAAGTGTCTGAGGCCAAATTTGAAATCAGGTTCTCCTTACTCTAGGGCCAGTGCTCTATCCACTGAGTCACCCAGCTGCCCTAAGTACCTTTTTTAGTATCATACTTTCATCCCTCTCTACTAATTGCCATGTTCTAAGATCCTAAAGGGTAGATCTGGAAACAGAAATAGTTAATAATACCTTGCTTCCCATCAGTAACCATCTTGAACTCCCTCCTGTCATCCCCCTGCCCCCATCCTCTATAGCCCAAAGGGAGGGAGGGAGCATATTTCACACACACATACACACACCCCACACCACACACACATACACACATACACCCACACACATCAGAGACTGGGACTTTTCCTATACAAAAAAGGAAAACTGGGAAGCCATCTCCAAAGATGCCACATTGCTACATCATCTTGGTTGGATCTTTGGAAGACTGAAGCCTCCTCCTTCCATGCCCAGCTGACTGTAAAGAATACCCCTAATAAATCTTTTTTGGACACAGAAATCTTGAGTGTGAGTTTCCTTTCCCCCTTTCTAGGGCAGACACTGGGTTGATGACTACATTATCACTCATTTGGAGAGGCCTTTGCCCCTAAAGGAAGGTATTGAAATGAATTGGAGAAAACTCCCATTTTTTAAGATTCTTGACCTCAGGAATCTTCAGACTGGTAGAGCTGAGGAAGATTCCTCAGCTCTACCAGTCTGGAATAGTTATCTTGATTCTCACTGTGTTGTCCTCTGTGGGACTAGCAGCCTTGTGAAGTGATAGTATATCTTCCATCTCCTCTGATGAAGGATCGAGTTTGCCTTCTCCCTTTCCTTTAGCCACCCTTTCCCTCAGGCCAGGGCAGAGCTCTTCTGTTTTGCTTAGATCTCTATGTTTGAAGAACTTCTTAGAGTCTGAGTCATGAGTATTGGAGCTGTGGGACAAGTTCTAGTGCTCTTCTCCATAAAGAAAGCTACATGATATGGCTCCCAAACTCTTCTTCTTCTCCTCTCCCTGCCCTCCCACCCCCTCCAACTACCTTTCTTGCTGTGGGTTTTCCTCAGGCCTCCTCAGCCTGTCTCCACATTGGGCTTTGACTTGTGCTAAGGGTCAACTGTTGGCTGCCCAATCCTGAGGCAGTAAAAACAATGCCAGCTCTGTGGCCTCTGCCTTAGGGTTGGGGATAAAGGCTCCAGGTGCCAGTGGCCATGGGCTGCAGGCTTAAAGGACAAGACTGCCCATTGGAAATGGCCCAGAGTCCTAAACCACCCACACTCTGAGAGAAAAGGGAACCAGCCTATCTGGGTAGGTGCAGGGAAAGAAGGAAGGAGGGTGAGTTGGCTCCCTAGAGGCTGCAGATGGTCTGTGGGGAGAGGGCAGACAGCTCTCCTGGCCCAGGAAAGGATTCAGAAGATTCTCAGTCAGCACATTGGGAGTTCTCTCTTTTCCTGGCACTTTGAGAAAAATAAACCCTTTTAATTTCATATTTTCCAATAAAAATTCATGTGACAAAAAAAAAAAAAAGATTCTTGACCCCAGCCTTCATTTGAATTGCTGTAATGGGTGGGTCTAGTTCCTTAGGGTAGAACCAGCACATGACAGACTCTAAATGTGTTTATAGTCACTGATGTGTCTTCAGCAGGAATGTGATATTATTAGGCCTGTAGTTTAAGGAATAAAAATTTTGAAGCCGTGTGGGAAGTAGAGGGAAAAGACTTGAAGATAGGAGACCAATTAGAAAGCTATTGCTATAGTCCAAGTGAAAGGTAATGAGAGCTGGGATTAGGGCTGTGTCCATAAAAGTGGAAAAGAGACAGATGAGAGATGTTGTGATGAAGAATTTGATTGTGGGGTGGAGGGGGAAGGAAGAGTGAAGAGCTAAGGATGACTGAGATGAACCATGGAATGCCCTCAACAAAAATAATAATAGTGGATAGCATTTATACGGTGTTCTAAGGTTTGAAAAAACACTTTACAACTATCTTACTTGAACTTTACAACAACCAAAGGAGGTGGGTGCTATATTTATCCCAATTTCACAGATAGGGAAATTGAGACACAGGTTAAGTGACTTGCTCAAGATCTCATAGCTAGTAAGCAACTGAGGTCGGATTTGAACTCAGGTCTTCTCACCTCCAGGTCCAGTCCTGTATTCTCTATGCCTCCTGACTGCATAGCACCTCTATCTAATATTCAGTATCCATAGTCTTTTGTTTTGAATATCAAAAAGAGGTTAAATTCTATTTCCTGTGCTCTTTATAAGCATTTTCCCAGTGCGTGCCGGTGATATAAGAGCCATACAAAGACATTTAGATTATGATCATGTGCCTTTTCCACTCTCCAATCTCAATCCTTCATACCAAGGTAAAGATGAATGTATTGTTGAAGTGAATCCTTTCTTTTTGGCATTGTTGTAGCAATATTCATTTTTCATTATTCTAATTTTTCTTTCTGTTTTTATTTTTTTCTGTCATGGGAATTGTATATAATTCTTTATATATATATATATATATATATATATAAATAAATTTATTTAATTTTAGTTTTCAACTCCACCTCCCTCTTCACCCTGCTCCCCAAGATGGCATACAATCTAATAGAGGCTCTATATATACAGGAAACATATATAATTCTTTATATGTGTGTGTGTGTGTGTGTGTGTGTATTTATTTATTTTAGTTTTAGTTTTCAACATTCACTTCCATAAGTTTCAAATTTTCTCCTCCTCCCTCCCCTCCTCCCTTCCCCCCCAAGATGGTATGCAACGCAATATAGTTTCTGTATACACAGGAAATGTATATAATTCCTAAACTGATTTATAAACTACTGATGTGAGGTTTTGTTATCATTCATTTTGCCTCTCACGTCTTCCATTTCCTCTTTCAGTGAGTGCCCTCTCTTCTTCCTTTATAGAATGCTTAGCAATATAGCAAAACCATGGGAATGGGAGCTATCCAGCTATCCATCATAATAAAATCCCCTCCACTTTGTTCAGACAGTATAGCAGTCTAGAAGATCTAGGTATTGTAAGCCTGCAAAATACCTCTTTTTGACAGACTGTCCCAGTTTTGTGACTTAGCATATAGCCATGGATGGACACCCGCCCTACCACTTCCTGGAAATGTAAAATTTTGTGCTTATATACCATGTGCTTGGTATCACTCCAAGGCAGATAGTATTTGATGTAATGCCTACCTTGTCATTAGTGTAAGGGGGATATAATTCTCTAAATCAGAGGTGGGGAACCTGTGGCCTTTTAAGTCCTCAAGTGTGGCCCTTCGACTGAATCCAGACTTCACAGAACAAAGCCTCTTAATAAAAGGATTTGTTCTGTGAAACTTGGACCCAGTCAAAAGGCTGCACCCAAGGACCTAGAGGGCTACATGTGGCCTTGAGGCCATAGGTTCCTCACCCCTGCTCTAAACTGTTGATTTATAACTCTGACTAGATTGTTTGTAACATGCCTTCACTGGAGAGACCTCACTAGAGAATGCTGCAGATTTAGTGATTAGAATGCTTTGTAATGCTTTGCTCAGTCATTCTAAAAGGTTTTATCATATAATGGTGATTGGGAATTGTTAGTTTTTTTGATTCATGCTGATAAGCTTGTCCTTTACAGAACCACACCTTGGACAGGGGCGCACACAGAGTCCAGAGTTAAAAATAATAATTTTGTTGTTGTTCAGTTGTTTTAGACTCTTCATGACCCCATTTGGGTTTTTCTTGGCAAAGGTAGTGAAGCGGTTTGCTGTTTCCTTTTCCAACTCATTTTACAGGTGAGAAAACCGAGGTGTGTGGGACAGGATTTAGAGACATCTTTGGGAGAAACAAAGTAAATTTATTTTACAAACCTTGCAAGATTTGGGCACACCTCCATAATGGAGGAGGCAAGGTAAAAGGGAACCCGCCTTAATTTATACTCTTAATGAAAAGATTCCCACCCACCTCTATCCCTTCTCATCATTGGCTGGGAGGTGGGCTTACAGTCTAGGCATGAAAACTAGACAGAGGACCAAGGTTGATCCGGTCCATTCAGGTTTTCCCTATCGGAACTCAACTGCTGAGGTGGCGTCTGAAAGTCTAGGAGAAGAAATGGGGGGGGGGGCCGGGGAGGAGAGACCTTCTTGGAGCAAAGAACAAATAGCTCACAGGAAGTTCATTGTCTTCTAACATCTGAGAGAGAGAGGGAAGGGCATGCCCACAGCTCCAGGCCCTGACCTTCCAGAATCACAAGGCCAAATCCCAAACCTCTCCTACTCCCTTAGACATACCTGTGAAGTCTTCACAATTATCCATCCCATTCAGTACCCCCTCTGATTTCTTACGATTTTAAAGACTTCACACATCATTGCTGATATAAATTGTCCATCAACTTGTCTTCCCATCGTGCTTGCATCCCCATTACCCTTTTCTAAGGTTTCCATTCCTCAAAATCTCCAATGCATTGACAAATCAAAGGGGGCAGTCCCCTTTGTAAATACAGATACAGAGACCCAAAGGAAAACGATGATGCAGTTGTCCCTTTAAGATTCAAAAAGGTTTTTCCTGTATAGCTGCCCGGCAGGGAGCACCAAAAGTCTTCTGGTCCTTGGCATTTGCTCTGCCACCTTCAGCACAGCATCTCCACATCTTCCTCTTGTCTTCTTATAGGAACCAGCTTTCTGTCCATTCTCCCACAAAGTCACCTTAGCACAATTTTGAGTTATCATTTCTAATCCTTATAACCTTGATCATTTTACAAATTCAAAATTGGAATCTTGACCAATTGTTCTGTTTAAGAAATTCACATCAGAACCCAGTTTCTTATATTTTACATTCACTCATTATTAATTTCCTCACCAGGAGGATGATATTTCACTAAGGAATTAACAGGCTCCAGTACATACATAAACACATTAAATAACCAATTTTTATCATAGTACATACAATATCATAAACTTTTGTCATGCCATGTTTCTTTGATGGCATTTACAGAATAAGTCACAAGCCATTCTTCTTTTAACATTATTAATTGTAGCAAAACCCTAGACAAGCTTGATATTAACCAAATAGTGAAATAATATTCTCATAAGCCCTTGTCCTAATTGTCTCCATACCATTACCAAGAAAAAAAAATTTAACTTACACCTATACAAAAACACTACTCCCACTCCTATAGTAATCTAAAATGTTCCATAATCAATAGATTTTTTACTGTACTTACAAAATCTTCTGATTATAGAAATTTGCCACCAAGAGAGTAGGGATTTAGAGTAAGGGGACCATATTTTCCCCAGCTTCCTATCAACTCCAGGCAGAAGTTATGTCAAACTGCAAGCTGCATTGAGCCAGGCCTAGTCTGCCAGGCTTCAGTTAAGGGGATCAGGTCAAGAGGGTCCCCCCTCAGCACATGCTGAACAATTGCCCCCTCAACTTTGCCAAGAAATCATACCTGCAGCTCATGCCTGCCTTCCTACAAGGCTGCTGGCATCTTGGGTCAGCCTTCCTGGATACTGACACCTGGAGTTAGACTTAGAAAAACAGTCAGTTAACAGTCCCATTAAGTCTTTGAATGGCAAGTTCCAATAATTGGTTTAGAATATGAATATAATCTCACATAGCTTGCATGCATTTCCTCCCTTATTCATAGAGTCTTCCCATTAAGATCATAAGTTATTGCTCTAACACATTTGCATCAGTATCTCCTCTATTTTCTATTCTTCTCTAATTATGCCTGATCTGAAAGAATTGAACCATATAACTTTATCTTTGTGTTTTAGACAATGTAATGAATTCAAATCCACATTTAACTTTTCCCATCAATACAGAAATATTCTACAACTTATCTCTCCTAAAGAGACTTACATTGAAATTCTTTTCCCTAAACTGAAGATGTCTCTGATTTAGTTGAGGTAATTAATTACACTATTTGTATTAATACTTGATTGCTCTTACATCACTTTAAAACATCTAAGAACTCTATCTCACATAGATACAATATAACTTTAAATCCCAGCCTTAGTATATGGGATAATGATTCAACTTTACATTTGTAAACAATATTATCTCATAAAACTTCTTTTCCCTTTTTCCCAAATTATTCCCATTAATACTTTAGAAGCCATAATATCTTTCATTTGGCTGTACAAGAGTACCAATGTAACCAGTCATTTGATTAAAAACAACAAGATTTCACATATTTGCATTTATCCAATTTTCTATTTTCCCCCCAGAAAACCAACTTCTTTCACAATGGTAACAGATTCTGGCAGATACCTTCCCTTTTGTCACTACCAGCTTATTTCTGATTACCGAGATCTGCCATAAAAAAAGCATCATATCATCTCACCCCGAGAGTGGGTTCTTTTACATCAGATGGCAAATTTCACTAATGAAAACTATTAAACCAAATCCCATCTCAAATCTAATCTTATCTGCTGACTTTAAGAAGTCAGGTTCGGATGCTTCTGACCCCCACTGTTCTCTTTCTTTCAGTAAAAACTCAAATCCCAGTAACTGCTGCTCTTGCTCCTTCCTTCCCTTCTAACAGGTGAGCAAAGGTAAAACTCTTTCTTCTTGTCTAAACTAAGGGGGCAGGAGCGGGGGGCGGGGAGGAGTAAGGAGTGAATGGATTGTGCTTTCAAACCTCCTTACTCAAAAATCTAGAATAAGACATTGAATGGGCCTTTCTTGGGGTACATAAAACACATGCTTTAACCACCCTCCTCTGAGACTTCCATAGATAAGCATTAATTCCCCAAGTATAAGGTTCTCACCCAGAACTTGGAAACTCACAGTAGGTTTGAACTGCAACCAATTAGCTTACAGGTGGAAATTCAGCAGGCCTTTTGAAAATTATACAAAAAGATTTTACAGAGTATTTTTCAAAAGTATTTTCCCTTCTTTAAAACAGTTTAAAATTGATCCTGATATAAACAGGGATTGTCACTAAACTTTCATGAAGAAAAATTACTTGGACAGCTCTGAAATGAGATGTGTCTCTCTCCTTCTTAAAGCAAAATAACCTTTAAACATTGGGATTCATTCACAAATTCCCAAAGTGCCATCACAAATTAGTCCATAAACCTCCAGGTTAACATACATAAATATATCTCTAGATGATACAGGTTTGAAAATCATACCCCTATATTTTTCAAAGTATTATAACAACTCAATTCTTTGTTATTACAGAATTTCTAGATATCACAAAAATTCTTTAGTCAAAAAGGTGTAATGGGGAGAACGCTTAGTTTCCATACATTACAAACCCAATTAAATTAGCTTTATCACAATAACGAAGTTTACCAGGACTTTAAAAGCTTTGTCCGTAGGAATTCCTCTACCCTGAAAACTTTACACAAGATTGAATATCCAAAAGTCCTTGGTTCAGTTAACAACCTCAATTTCTTAATTAAGTACAATTCTTAAACTAACAGCATCTGGATTATAACAGGAATTATTTTAATCACCAGTGGTAACATTTTAATTTCTAAGGCCCAATACTCTTAGCATTGTAAAAGAAAAGATTACTGTTTATGAAACCACATTTTTAACGGTTCACAATGTATCCCGAATTGACAGAGATTACAAGAGGACCCAACAAGGCCTTTGTATAAATACTTGATTTATAGCAAAAACAATTTCAATTGAACGTTCAGACAAAACTTGGAAGTTATAATTTCTTAGGTTACAGAAATTGTCCAACTTCTTAACCTAATGCGACTCTAACAAAATTTATACTATAGAAATGTAATAATGCCTCAAACATTATTATGTATGTAAAATTTGAACTACTTATTTCAGTCTAGGTAAATACATTTCTAAACCAAATATGACAGTTTAAAATTATCAAATTTTCATCACATCCTTTAAAAGCACCCAATTCACATATATCAAACTCAGACTAAAATCACATAATGATCTTCTCAAATTACACAATCTAAGAGAATTTTAGAAATACAGAAACAATAAATTTCAGATGACATCAATTGCATTTCCAGGTTATCACATATAGGAATTATTGATCCTATTACTTCTGGTATTTCTATATTATTACATTAAAATATAAATACATGCAAAACATATATTAATACATTAATATCTTAAATACACTTTATTTATTTAGCTGTATATTCCTCAGCACCCACTACCTCTGGCCCAAGTATTAGGAATATTTGCCTGGCCATGAATGAACTTAGAAAAGAAAAACTTTATTTCATGTCATTATCTGCTTTTATGAACCATCCAGATTTGAATTTGGCACCCCGCTTTCTCCAAGCTTCATCTTATGCACACTGGCAATTAACAAAATGCCTAAGGATTTTGAGGGGGAAGGGGTGCAGGCACTTCTCTTCCAAAAATAAAACCTTTTGGACTTAAGAAAGATAAGAGGGAGTGGTCCCTAAGAGCACATGGGTTTGCAACTCCCCCACTGATTCTTTATACCAAGCTAAAATATTTTTCTCAGTTTCCCCTTATCCTGCTGCCTCAGATAACATGGAGGGGAAAAATCCATTTCAGTTGCTAAAGGCTCCTCCCTAGGTGTGTTACATTTGGGCCTGGCAGCCCTAGAGAACAAAGGAGCAAATTAGATATGCTAATTTCCAGGGGGGTAGCTTAATTTCCTATCCCTAGCCACTAGTATAAGACTTCAAATCATGATTTTATATAATCTCTGTGAAAACAAAATTCAGTTATACCTTACGTGGGCAAAGCTTAATGATTATACAAATCAAAATCTTTCTCATGGTCAATACTCAGATGCAATAAAACCTTTCATCACTAACTAATCAGCGCTATTTCCCAATCAAGTTACAAGTTTCTTTTAGCTTCAGCTTCCCACAGTCTTTCAATGTGGAGGGTGGGGGAAGGGTGTGGCCAGGAGCACATGGCAGCTAAGAGCAGCACATGGACTCCTGGCTAGCCAGGTGGTCTCAAGCTGCCATTCTACAACCCCCCACCTAAATCCCTTTATCTCTAGCTTCTAACTCTCTCTTTCCCAACTTTTACTGAAACATTTAGGCTCTGCATTCCAATTTCAATCTTTCTTCCCTAATCATGACCCAAACTACGTCAAACATTTCAAGTGAATAATAAATTACATACTCACCCAGCTTTTCCTTTTCCCAGCTGCTTTCTTTTTTACCATAAAACTTAAAGATTGGGGGGGCGGAGCCAAGATGGCAGCTGGTAAGCAGGGACTAGAGTGAGCTCCGTACGGAGTCCCTCCAAAGACCTATAAAAAATGGCTCTGAACCAATTCTAGAACGGCAGAACCCACAGAACAGCAGAGGGAAGCAGGGCTCCAGCCCAGGACAGCCTGGATGGTCTCTGGGTGAGGTCTATTCCACACGGAGCTGGGAGCTGGGAACAGAGTGGAACAGAGCCCAGCCTGAGTGGCGTGGAACAACCAAACTTGGAGTCGGGTGGATGGGGCCCCTAGCGCCCTGAATATGTGAGCTGCAGCAGTTACCAGACCCCTCGACCCACAAACACCAAAGACTGCGGAGAAGGTTAGTGGGAAAAGCTGCAGGAGTGGAAGGAGTTCATGGTTCAGCTTCCAGCCCCGGGGGCAGCGGAGGTGGGGCAGCTACTGTTGCTGCTGCTTCTGGCCCCAGGCCCACCTGGTGGGAGGAATTAAGTGGTGGATCAGAGAAGGAGTGCAACAGCCTGCTGAAGATCTAAGCCCAGCCCGGGCTGGGGGTTCTTGGGGAAGGAGTAGTGCGGGTCTGACAGAGCTAGCACCTCCCCCCCAAACGTGGAACATAGAACTCGTTAGTCTACAAGCAGTCATACCCCACTGAAAAACTCAAGGGGCAAGTTAGTTGGTTGGGAATATGGCCAGGCAGCAAAAACACGCCCAGATTCAGTTTCAGACTTTGGATTCTTTCTTTGGTGACAAAGAAGACCAAAACATACAGCCTAAAGAAGACAACAAAGTCATAGAGCCTACAACAAAAGCCTCCAAGAAAAACATGAACTGGCCCCAGGCCATAGAAGAACTCAAAAAGTATTTGGAAAAGCAAGTTAGAGAAGCAGAGGAAAAATTGGGAAGAGAAATGAGAAGGATGCGAGAAAACCACGAAAAACAAGTCAATGACTTGCTAAAGGAGACCCAAAAAAATACTGAAAAATACACTGAAGAAAACAACACCTTAAAAAACAGACTAACTCAAATGGCAAAAGAGCTCCAAAAAGCCAATGAGGAGAAGAATGCCTTGAAAGGCAGATTAGCCAAATGGAAAAGGAGGTCCAAGAGACCACTGAAGAAAATACTACTTTAAAAATTAGATTGGAGCAAGTGGAAGCTAGTGACTTAATGAGAAATCAGGATATTATAAAACAGAACCAAAGGAATGAAAAAATGGAAGACAATGTGAAATATCTCCTTGGAAAAACCACTGACCTGGAAAATAGATCCAGGAGAGATAATTTAAAAATTCTTGGACTACCTGAAAGCCATGATCAAAAAAAGAGCCTAGATACCATCTTTCAAGAAATTATCAAGGAGAACTGCCCTGATATTCTAGAGCCACAGGGCAAAATAGAAATTGAAAGAATCCATCGATCACCTCCTCAAATAGATCCCAAAAAGAAATCTCCTAGGAATATTGTCGCCAAATTCCAGCGGTCCCAGGTCAAGGAGAAAATACTGCAAGCAGCCAGAAAGAAACAATTTGAGTATTGTGGAAACCCAATCAGAATAATCCAAGATCTGGCAGCTTCTACATTAAGAGATCGCAGGGCTTGGAATGCAATATTCCGGAGGTCAATGGAGCTAGGATTAAAACCTAGAATCACCTATCCAGCAGAACTGAGTATCATGTTCCAAGGCAAAATATAGATTTTCAATAAAATAGAGGACTTTCAAGCTTTCTCAGTGAAAAGACCAGAACTGAATAGAAAATTTGACTTTCAAACACAAGAATCAAGAGAAGCATGAAAAGGTAATCAAGAAACGGAAATTGCAAGGGACTTACTAAAGTTGAACTGTTTTGTTTACATTCCTACGTGGAAAGATGATGTGTATGATTCATGAGACCTCAGTATTAGGGTAGTTGAAGGGAATATGCATATATATATATATATATATATATATATATATATGTTTATGTCTATATATAAGTGAATGTGTATGTATGTATATATCTATGTGTATATGTATGTATGTGTATGTATGTGTTTATATATATGTGTATATATATATGTAAAAGAGAGAGAGCAGACACAGGGTGAGTTGAAGATAAAGGGAAGATATCTAAAAGAAATAAAATGAAATTAAGGGATGAGAGAGCAACATACTGAGAGAGGGAGATAGGGAGAGATAGAATGGGGTGGATTATCTCGCATAAAGGTGGCAAGAGGAAGCAGTTCTGTGGGAGGAGGGGAGAGGGCAGGTGAGGGGGGAATGAGTGAACCTTGCTGTCATCAGATTTGGCCTGAGGGGGAATATCATGCATACTCAGTTGGGTATCTTACCCCACAGGAAAGAAGAGGGAGGAAGATAAAAAAAAAATAAAAGGCGGGGGGGGGGGGGGGATGAAGGAGGGGAGGGCAGATGGGGGTGGAGGTAATCAAAACAAACACTTTGGAAAGGGGACAGGGTCAAGGGAGAAAATTCAATAAAGCGGGATGGGTTGGGAAGGAGCAAAATGTAGTTAGCCTTGCACAACATGAGTATTGTGGAAGGGTTATACATAATGATACATGTGTGGCCTAGGTTGAATTGCTTGACTTCTTAGGGAGGGTGGGTGGGAAGGGAAGAGGGGAGAGAATTTGGAACTCAAAGTTTTAAAATCAGATGTTAAAAAAAAAAAGTTTTTGGCATGCAACTAAAAAATAAGATACACAGGCAATGGGGCGTAGAAATTTATCTTGCCCTACAAGAAAGGAAGGGAAAAGGGGATGAGAGGGGAGAGGGGTGATAGAGGGGAGGGCTGACTGGGGAACAGGGCAATCAGAATATATGCCATCTTGGAGTGGGGGGGAGGGTAGAAATGGGGAGAAAATTTGTAATTCAAACTGTTGTGAAAATCAATGCTGAAAACCAAATATGTTAAATAAATAAATTTAAATTAAATTAAATTTTAAAAAGTACACACACAAAAAAACTTAAAGATTAAAATGACCAACAATTTTTAATCACATTCTATGCAGACCACTGAACCTCTTTAAAGTGGTCATCCAATTTTTCATACAGACCCCTTTACTTCTCCTCTACAGTTTAAACACTTGCTTGATGTTAGATAGACTGACTCAATACAAAAATACAGATTTGTTTTTTCCTTTAGAATCTAACCAACCCTTAATTCAGAGCCCCCAGCCCTCCTGGCTAGCAGCTTCAGCTGGGATTCCTTATCTAACAATTTTCATACCAAAGGAGCCCATTTCAATCTCCTAGAGTTAAACATTTTTACCTGAACATAGAACAAAAAACCCAGACAAAACATTAGTTAGACAGACATTTCACACGAACAATTTAGAATTCGAATTCAGACCCACTTCCAACATTTTAAAAAAAATACATTTCCTGCTCCACATCTCCTCTTATAGTTACAAGCCTCCTTTCCATGAAGCAGTGGAAGGCGTTGAAATGCAAATCAACCTACCCCTCCCAGAGAGAAAATTTTTCCAAATCTCTCTCCCTCCTGGGTAGTGCCTTTCCTTAAACCACCAGGGGAAACCCATTTTCCCCACCTGAGTCAAATATTTTAAGAGCTCTTTCTATGGCCATTCCTTTCTACTTTGGTACAGCACATCAGGGCTGTCCAAATGCTGAGATTTGCAACCAATTTACACGAGACAGGTCGCCCTTGTCTCTGGGTTAGAAACCCCACAAATTCCAGTCCCCTGGCACTCCAGGTCCAGGGGGCTTGGTTTTTTCTAAGACCTCATGATCTTAGCTCAGTCCCCTAGTGTCTTCTCAGAGTCCTTAAATCTGTCAGTTGACACTCCTGGGTCTCACAGACAGGGGACACTGAGGACTTACCCTGGGTCACGCGGCGTATGACTATTTGCGACTGAAAATTTCATGGCCCACCAACTTCCACTCAGTGCATAGTGTGCTCAAATTTCCCCCTTTTACTTTGCTTCTCCGAGTTCCTCTCCTCCGAGTTTGTGAATCTCCAGTGAGATCAGGCCTGCCCTCAGGCGCTCAGCTAGTCAGAGAAGTCTCCGGTGTGTGCTCTGGCTAAGGCCTGAGTCTGGTGCCTGCCCACATGGAGAGTGCAAATCTTGGTGGAACCTCCCACTGTGTGGGATGGGATTTAGAGACTTCTTTAGGAGAAACAAAGTAAATTTATTTTACAAACCTTGCAAGATTTGGGCACACCTCCATAATGGAGGAGGCAAGATAAAAGGGAACCTGCCTTAATTTATACTCTTAATGAAAAGATTCCCACCCACCTCTATCCCTTCTCATCATTGGCTGGGAGGTGGGCTTACAGTCTAGGCATGAAAACTAGACAGAGGACCAAGGTTGATCCGGTCCATTCAGGTTTTCCCTATCGGAACTCAACTGCCGAGGTGGCGTCCAAAAGTCTAGGAGAAGAAATGGGGTGGGGTGGGGGGAGGAGAGACCTTCCTGGAGCAGAGAACAAATAGCTCACAGGAAGTTCATTGTCTTCTAACATCTGAGAGAGAGGGGGAAGGGCATGCCCACAGCTCCAGGCCCTGACCTTCCAGAATCACAAGGCCAAATCCCAAACCTCTCCTACTCCCTTAGACATACTCTGTGAAGTCTTCACAATTATCCATCCCATTCAGAGGCAAACAGGGTCACACAGCTAGTAAGTGTTTGAGCTCAGGAAGATGAGTCTTTATGACTTCAGGCCCAGCGCTCTATCCACCACACCACCTAGTTGCCCTAAATATAATAGCCATCTTTCATATAGCAGCACCTACTATGTGCCAGACACTGTCTATGCACTTTACAAATCTTACGAATATCACCCCAGTTTAACATTGGCTGGAGAGCTATAACACTTCTTAGAGATGTGCTACCAGGTCCAGCCCATCTGAATGGTCTTCCTGGAAAAGACTACTGGCCCCCAATAGGAGTAGTCTATGCTGTGCTACATGGTATTCAGGAATCTGGGAGCCATAGGTGACTCTGAGTGAAGCACACATGTTCTTATTGAGTATCCTTGTCAAGAAAGAGCCTCAATCCACCATGTCTATATACCTTTCTTCCCTCCTTGGCATACCTGATGTGGTTAAGACCTTCCTGCTGTGGTCAGACTAGCACAAATGTTACCGGCAGCTCTAGCTCTGTGTATACCATTTAAGCAGACTGCTCATTTATGGCAGAGAAATTAGGTTGGCATGCAATAGTAGAGTAAGTGGGAATGGTGGGTCTGTTGGATGGCAGAATACCAATGCAGTTGTTGAACAATGTTAGACTAAAGTTAAGTGACACTTGGAGTGTTCTCACATGCCTAGGAAATGTTTATTTCAAATGAATTCTTGGCTTTAAACATCTTATTGCCCTCAACTGTCTTTAAAAGTTTTTTTAATATTATTTTATACCTTGCATATTGTCTTAAATGTTTGCAATATTGGAGCCTTTTGTCTTGAGAAGAATAATGCTGATTCTGTTAGGTGGGCTCCAATAGTACAGGGGTTAGTGCATTGGCTGAGTAAATCAGGGCTCATGAGTTCAAATCTCATTGCAGAAAATTTTAAGTAATGTTTGCAATAAAGGATCCTTTTGTTTTAATAATAATACTATTAATCATTAATATTTTGTTAAAAACTAAAATAGCTTTCAAGTGAAATTCTATTTTGAAGATTATGTTGTTTGACATTTGCTTTGAGAGTAGTTGTAGTACACAGATAAGACTGAAGTTCAATGGTATTTTCAGAGAGCGTTTATAAGCATAGACTAATGCTTTAGTAAAATTCCAAACTCAAACTGGAATTTAACTGTAAGAAATATTTGAAAATGTTAAATCCTATTTAAAAAAACAATTTGCTCATTAGTAGGTCTTAAAGAAAAGTCACTCAAACACAAAAAGTGCTAATAATTGCTATTCTTTAATGGTGCTGAGATAGAGGCCAATGGTATGATGAATTTCTCTTTGTTCTGCCTCTGTAGTTAATAGTTCTATGATTACCTGCTATATGTTGTCAATTAGCCAGAGTTTGGATATTAGCAATAACATGTATTTGCATTAGTCAATGGAAATTTGGAGTTTAAAATACCTGTACCTACATGCACTCCATTAAATGTAAGCATTGTTATTTCTTCAAAGAAAGAAAATTCTATTAAAAATTTAACAAGAGATATTGTCCAAATACAGGCTGATGTATGCTATTTTCACTTTCATTCATTCTTTTTTTTTATTTGAATCTTGTTGTACAAAATGACTAATATGGAAATGTTTTACATGATTTCATGTGTATAACCTATATCTGATTGCTTACCATCTCATGTGGGGAAAGGGAAGAGAGGGAGGGATAGAATTTGGAACTCAAAACTTTAAAAATGTTAAAAATTGTTTTAATGTGTAATTGGGGGAAAATAAATGTTATATATTAAATTTCTTTTAAAAATTATATTGGAACAGTATGATTCAAATTTTAATATGGACAAAAGCAAGACAAATCTCTAGCAAAAAGCTAGAAAACTATTTTGTTATTTTCAGTTTTTTAAAAATTTAGAGATGTTTACAGTGTTGTAGAAATATCCCAGCTTTCATGTTAGAAAGGTTTACTCTGGTTTTTCCATTCTTGGTTTTTAACTTTTCTTTGTTGTGATCACTCATCAGTCCTGACACTTAATCATGTTGTAGATTCTTTGGTCTATACCAGAATCATGCAAACTTTGTATAGAAGGGCTTTAAATATGCACCTGGCAATGAACTCTATGGCTCTCATTCAAATTCAGTGAGGTTGCTCATGAGGTTGACAGTAGAGTGATGGAGTTTTCAACTGCAGAAACTCTCGAAGGCAATCTACTAGGGTGTGGAGGAATTATGGTGATCTCTGTGGGGGGAAGGGACATTTGTACCTCCACAAAAGCACAGATCCTTGATGATTTAAAGTGAGGAATAACAAGAGAGTCTGTGAAAATGCAGATGACCATGGACATATATCTTCAGAGTAGGCATTGACCTTCAGAGTACATGGTTATTTAAATAATACAATGTGAGGACATCCCAAAATATTCCTGCCATTCTCACAAGGTACTCCACTAAGGATTCTTACTTGGGGGTAGGTGAAGCCATTGTCCCCTGTTAAAATCTGAACATGTGTCACACTTTAAACTATGGTCATTAACACCATGAGTTCATTCATCAGGTCATTTCTACCATAATGGTCCTCTTGAGAGCAGTGCTCTACCCAGTGGAATGCAGAAGAGGTAAGTTTGAATGGGGGAGTGGGGAAGGAGAAGGGAGAGGGAGACATGATGGCTTTCTTCAAGTATTTTCAGGGCTGTTACATAGTAGAGGGATTAAGGTGGTTTTGTTTGGCCTCTGAGAAAATGCAAGCTTTAAATATAGAAGGGATACAAGGACATATCTATTTAATAATCTATTTAGACAGGTCTTGGACGGGCTGCCTCCCTGGTGGGGTTAAGTCACTGAGAGATTCTGGAATTTGTAGTTTTCCCAGCCCCCAAGGTAGCCATTCTGAGACCTGTCTACATAGGCTGTTACTTAAGGACATAAGAACATGGAAGTAGCTAGGTGGTACAGTGGATAGAACACTGGACTTGGAGTCAGGAAGACCTGTGTTCAAATCTAGCCTCAAAAACTTACTGTGTGGTTCAGAGTGTTTCAGTTTCCTTACCTGTAAAATAGAGATAATAGAGATTCTTCCCAGGATTGCTATGAGGATAAAATGAGTTAATATTTGTAAAATGCATTGTAAAGTACTGCATAAATGTAAGCTATCATCATTAGAATTATCCAAAAGTCAAATGGCCAACTTTTGGGACTTAATAAGTTCCCAGCTATTAGAAGTCTTTAAACAGTGACTAGGTAACCATGGGGCAACTAGGTGGCACAGTAGATAAAGCTCCTGGCATGGAGTCCTAGCTTCCTTGACTAGGTGGAGATGCAATCTGCCAACTGCTCCTGCAGGAACTACTGCCAAATGTACTGAAGATCCAGAAAAGAAAGTTCTGGCCAACCAAAGTCCTTGGCACTGGCAAATAGTTCAACATCAGAAAGTGATAAGATTTTATGTGTGGAAATGACATCAAAGAAGAGGCATTACTGTTTTCTTTGCCACTGTACATTAATGACCAAGGGACCTTTCCATCTGACTTGCAGCTGAAATCTTCCCTCCGTGTTGTCTCCCCCATTAAAAATCAAACTCCTTGAAAACAAGAGCTCTTTTTTGTTGGTATCCCAGGGGCTTAGCACAATGCTCTAAATGTAGGAACTGCTTAAGAAATGTTTTTTCATTCATTCATTCATTCATTCATTCATTCATTCATTCATTCATTCAATATGCCTAATCTACTAATTCTAATCAAACAAGAAAACGAGATTAGCCTGGCATAGCTCTCTGCATCACTTTCTCCCTACTTAAGTACTCAAAAAATCATTTTTTTGATGTGGCACCTACACCATCTGACCAAGCGGATGTGTTGAGTGGCTTTGTTTAACTATTTTTTTCTTTATTACAAAGGAAGGATCGTTGATATGAAAACAGAATTTTTAATCCAAAATAAAAGTTGAGATAGTTTATTATTTGTTACAAGATAATTTTCTCAGTATTGGGAAAACAGGAAGGCAATACTCTAAAATAAATTTGCATCAAAATAACAGTTTTGACTAATACATAGACTATCCCCTCAAAATCATTAGAAACAATTTTAGGAAAAATGCTCAAGTCTATGTTAGTTTTTTTTTAATGGCAAGAATATACTTTTTCAGACTCTAATAGCATCACTAAGTGTTTTTCATATTTCCAAATTGCATGTATTCTTCCTGGAAAAGATTTATAATAGACTTTACAAGCACCAAGAAACACCATTTCTTTAAGATTATTCTCATCTTCCTAAAATAGAAACATTATTTTTTTAAATACCGGTTTTACAAAGCAAATTTCCAGTCTTTTAAAATGCCCATTTCCATGTTTTTCAGCAGTGTACTCATGTTATGCAAATGCACTCATGATATATAAATGTACTTACAATATATAAATAATCATTGAAAAAGGTTTGTGACTATAATATGCCCCTAAGAAATGGATTGAGGGTCTCTAGATCATATTTCTTTGGACTTCCATTCACAAACAATGGAGTGGTCTCTGAAAAAAAATATATGTGTGTGTGTATGTATACATATACACATATGTATATATATGCATATATATACATGTAGATGCACATACATATATATACACATGTGCACATATATATGTATACACGCACACTATGGAGTATTATTAAGATGTCGTCAACAGATGGTGATCTGAAGAGCTCTTTTGAAATTCTTGTTCAGCAAACATAGCCCTTATACAGGACAGATGACTTGCACCAATAGCAAACCAGACTTTCTTCTCTTATTTCTTAATATTCTTGTAATGCCATTTCAAAATTAACTGTTAGCTTTGAAAAACAGTAAGAACAAGAATTTCTCTTTCTTCAAAGAAGAACAAGTCTTTTGAAAACTAAAAGGCAAGGTAGGTTTCATTCCATATGAATAGCTTTACTGGTGTGGGGTAACTGTTTAGAATGAACATTTTATGAATTAGAAGAAGGGTCTTATAGCTATCAGTAGGGATAGTGATAAGAAAACTAATTTCTAATTGAAATGTAAGAATATTATTCATTTGGTTAAGTCCAATGATTTTCAACTTTGTATTCATGTGTTAAGATGGAAAATGTTGGAGTAGTGATGAAGATGTACATGTATAGATATAAATAATAGGTAATATCTATCCACCTAGATACCACCCCCTTCTCATGTAATTCAAGCATATAGATTATGAGAAAATTCAAGGATCAACAAGATTTACGTTAATCCTTTGTTTATCTGGGGAAAGCACCTATTCCACACAAATAAATTATCCAAATATATATATATACCTATACATATACATATGCATCTACATATACACATACATATATCCTTTTAAATGCCAAAACTTGAGGGGGAAAGACAAAAATCTTTCTAAAATATTTTAAATGTTTTGCTGCCTTCTTAACTAGTGGCTACTGGAGAGAATTTAACATTTTCTTAATGATTCAGAGATATGTACACAATTCTTGGCACATAGCCGGCACTTAATAAAAACTTCTTGATTAGTTGATTAATTATGATCCTCAGTGATTATTCTTTACTGAATTTAAAATGATGCCCTTAAGAACTATGTAGCTTAGTACCATTTTCCCCTACATTAAATTTTCCTTGCTATTTTTTTGAGTCTGGGTATCTGCTTTTTCTAGTTTTTCCATATCTTCTTGCCATTACAAAATTAATATAATTGAGCTATAAGTGTCTGGCCTGATAAAATCTTTTTGTTTAATTCTTTTGAAATGATAGTCTAGGTATTGATTAAACATGATTTATTTTGGTTTATGTGATTTATTTTGATTCATATTTATTTTGGAGGACCATATTCCTGTTTTCCCCTGTTATTGAGAAAATTATCTGTGTGTTCTCTTGATGTCAGCCCACTTTGAAAAAAATTATATTTTATCTTAACATTAGTATCTTTTCTGGGTTTACTCTGATTTTCCCCTCCCACTCGGGCTCAGAGAGACTTCCTTTAGAACAAAGAAAATGTTAAGCAAAACCAAGCAACTCAGAAATCTTGGCATCAGACAGTTTATACAATATTCCACATCTGTAGACCTCCATCTTTCCAAGGAGAAAAAAGACCCATATTTCTTCCTCCCTCCTCCAGGTCCACCATTGCAATTACACAGTTATGTCTTTTGTTTTAGTGTTCTTTTTCAGATGTTACTTTTCATCCATCTCACTACCCTTCTTTCTGTTCTGACATCTCCCCACTCCCACTCCCCACCTCCTCCTTTTCCTGGCTCTACTTCCTCCTGGGCTGGAAGGCCAGATAACCAGCATGTTTGAATCCTGAGTAATGGAGTTTGAATAAACATCTTTGAGGCTTTCCTTTTTGTAAAAGTACATTTCATTTAGTATTGAAATTTAGTCCCATCTCTCTTGGCTAGCTAGAGACCCTTTTTTGACATCAATGGTTGGGGAGACAAGGAATATAAATTGATTCTGATTCCATTTTGTAATTGATTCTATTCTGTATCACCACCACCATTTTTGCATCACTACCTAAAGTCACATTCCTTTGTCTCTAAGTTCAGTTCAGAAATTCACAGGTTCAAAAGTTGTTTTCCTCTCTAAGTTTCCTTGTTATTCTTCAGTTGTTTCAGTCGTGTCTGACTCTTTGTGGCCCCATTTGGGGTTTTCTTGGCAAAGATACTAGAGTGGTTTGCCATACTCTTCTCCAGCTCATTCGACAGATGAGGAAACTGAGGCAAACAGGATTAAATGACTTGCGCAGGATCACATGGCTAGTAAGTGTCTGAGGCCAGATTTGAACTCAGGAAGATGAGTCTCTCTGACTCTGGGCTTGAACTCTATCAACTACACCACCTAGCTACCTCAAGTTAAGTTTAAAAGTTTGGTTTCTCCATTAAAACACTTTAATTAAAAGAACCCTGCTATCTTAAGTTTAAGAGTTCAGTTTCCCTATAAGTCACTTCTAATTGAAAAAAAAACCTATTATTTCTACATCACTGACTGTCCTTGGATAATTAGTGGAAATTTGTTATCTCTTAAGTTCAGAAGTTTAGCTTTCCTGTGAATCACTCCATGTCAGAGAAATCTGTTATCTCTATTCCACTAACAAGCAGATGGACTCATCTATCAACCTATTCTAACAGCAGGATGAGAGGAGAGGTTGTTGTTGGCCCAAAATGTCTTGCCAATCATATTGTTTTTGCTGCCTATGATGCTTCAGGCTTCATAACCAATCGTGTTATTTTCCGTTATCTATGATGTTTCTGACTTTGTAACCAAACATTTTGTTTTCCCTGTCTATGATGCTGACTTCTAATTTTTGGAGCCTCCTCCTTTTGTCTATAAAAATGATTTGCCAGCCCTTGCTTGAGGTTTTTTAGCTTTCTGAGAAGCTGTGAGACCTCATTTATTGGTAATTGGTAGCCTTACCAATAAGGGGCAGTAAGGTGACTCAGTGGATAGAGTTCTGAGCCTAGAGTCAGGAAGACCTGAGTTCAGATGCTGGTCTCAGATACTTACTGGCTGTGTGAACCTGAGCAAATCACTAAATCTTGTTTGCCTCAGTTTCCTCATCTGTAAAATGAGTTGGAGAAGGTAATGGCAAACCACTCCAGTGTCTTTGCCAAGAAAACCCCATATGGGGTCAAAAAGAGTTGGACATGACTGAATTGAATGAAAAAAAAAGTCTTATAAATAAATTGATCAGGCATGGAGCTTTGTGCCTCAGTCTACCTTATTTTCAATCATGACAATATCCAGGAGAGAATTCATCAAGTGTGGTGAAATTTTCATTTTTTCATAGATGTTATTTATATTAAGAACAGTGGTAATAACTCACATTTATATAATATTTTAAGGTTCAACAAGTGATTTCATCACCATTACTCTGGGAAATAAGTAATGCATGTATTATTGCCCTTACTTTGTAGAGTTATAAAAAATGGAGGCTTAGAGAGGATTTGTCCATGATCACATGACTTGTAAGTGCTGTATCTGGAACTTGAATCTTCATCTCCTGACTCTTCATCCAGTACTGCATATGTACCGTATTATATATATATATATATGTATATGTATATATATGTGTGTATGTATGTATGTATATATATATTGCATTTGTTTCCACATTCAACTATGTAGTTCTTCTAATTTCTATGGTAGGAATAGCTATGTGGTGCAGTGGAGAGAGAGTTGGGCTTGGAGTCAGGAAGACCTGAGTTCAAATCTCAGCCTCAGATACTTACTACAGTTATCCACATCACGAGGGTAGGTGGTTAAGGATATAGTACCCCCAAGTTCTGGAAAATCCATGTAAAATTTTTTAGCCCTCCCCTCATACCAGAGAAGAAGTCCGATTTTTTTTCTTTTTCTTTTATGGGGTGTTTGCAATACATTATTGTAAAATTTGAGTTGATATTATACAATATTATATATATATATATATATATATATATATATATTATGCATTTCCGAGTTTCTAAACTTTTTTTCAGTGTCATCTTGTCATCTGCTGGCCTTCATGTGTGATCTGCAGCTTCTGCAAAACTCCCTCAAGTTTTCATTTAATTTCTTATGCCAACCTGTGATATGTCAAAACCACAATGTGAAAAGTTGCGATGTGGAAGGGATAGCTGTAGTTGTGTGATCCTAGGCAAGTCATTTAACTTGTGTCTGCCTCAAATCCTCATCTGTGAAAAGAGGATAATAACATCACCCACCTCCCAGGGTTGTTGAGAGGATAAAATGAAATATTTGTAAAACACTTTGTAAACATTAAAGCTTATACATGCCTGTATACATGCTAGCTATTGGTAGTATTTAAACTGGCAGCAATTTTGGTCATGGTTTTGAAAAAAAAGTATTTATAGAAATAAATTTATTTTATTTATTGACCCCTTCTTATATTTTGTCTGTTCAATATCTTTTTTGCTTGTGCCATGCTTCTTTCTATATGAAATAATTGAAGTTGCCAGACAAGTAACCTTTGAGAAGTGTTGCTGTTAAAAAAAAACTTGTAATAATTTCAGTAATTATTACAATGAATTAGGCAAGGTATGGCAGCTATGTGGTACAGTGGATAGAGTGCCAGGTCTGGAGTCAGGAAGACCTGAGTTCAAATCTGACCTCAGACACTTACTGGCTGGGTGACCCTGGGCAAGTCACTTAACCCCACTTGCCTCCGTTTCTTCATCTGTCAAATGAGCTAGAGAAGGAAATGACAAAACACTCCAGTATATTTGTCAAGAAAAGCCCAGATGGGACCATGAAGAGTTAGACACGACTGAAATGACTAAACAACAACGAGGCACGGTACAAAGGCATATTGAGCTCCCATGATGGGTCTGATGAGTCTGACAATAACATAGCTTTAAAATTTATAAAGCCTTATATATATTATAAATTCACAAAGTCTATAAGTGATTTGATTCTTAGAACCTGCTTGTAAGGTAGGTGCAAGTATTCCATTTTACAGATGCAGAAACTGTGCCATTTCAGAAAAGTTAAACCAGGATTAAATGGCTAGTAAGTATCTGAGGTAGGATTCAAACACAGGCGTTTTTGATTTTTAGTCAAGTGGGTTACCAACGGAGTGTTGCTCCTGGATCAAGTTTGTAGGTAACGCAAAGGATACCTAGCACCTAGAATGCCAGAATCAGAATTCAAATAAAAACCCAGTAAGCTAGAACAATGGGTCCACATCAACTAGATTAGTTTTATCAGAATAAAGACTCACATCCCATATTTAAGTCCAAAAGTCGACTTAGAGAACTAGATAAGGGAGACACAGTTTTTGAACAGTTTGGTAGAGGGATTTTGTTTATAGTCAATGGTATGCCACAGCAACAAATCCCTGCATGCGCACATGTGTGTACACCCCCCCACACACACACCCCACAGTGTTAGCATAAATAGAAGTTTCAGTCCAGGAAGAGAATGGTCCCCATGTACTTTGCCCTGGTCAGAACACACCTGGAGCACTATGTCTTCTTCTACATATGCCACACTGAGAAGGATATCAACAAACTTAATGTGTCCAGGTAAGCGTCACCAGGTTGGTGAGGGTCCTGGTAACTGTTGGAATAAGATTTTTTCAGAAGAAAAATAAGGTTCCTTTTGGTGAATTCTTCCCAGAATCTTTACTTAGCCACATGTAGCTCATCCCCTCCTACCCAGTCTCCCCACCTCCTTTTCAGCTCCTTGCCCTTTTTTATGTTATTTTTCCTCATTTGAATGTAAGCTCCTTGAGGACAGGAATTGCCTATGTTTTTGCTTGTGTTTTACCCCCAGCACTTCAAATAGTGTCTGCACATATTAAATGCTTAATAAATGCTTGTTGTTGACTGACTAGGACCTAGTCCAGGTAAGGGTCACCTTTTCAGAATTTTTTTCTTTGAGAATTCTTTTTTTATTTTGTATTTTAATTTTCCCCAATTATATGTAAAAACACTTTTCAATATTTGTTTTTAAAATTGAGCTACAAAAAAATGTAATGGAAAGATTTATGGTGAGCACAAATAGGATGTAGTAAATCATCAGTGACAACTTGTGCAAATAGTACCATGAAATAACTTATGAAGGACATGTATGACTAACAAGTGGGTGGGGGGAGAGACAGCTTATATAGTGATAGCCAAATTCCTACATTAATACCCTTTGAAATATCACAAAAATTAGGGGAAGACTTGTGTGGGACAGTGTGGAAAAATTTTGATTTTTGCGTCAATTCATTTTGATTCAACAAGTATTTATTCAATGCCTACTATTTGTCAGGAAGAGAAGAGTTGTGTTTGTGTGGATTGAGAAATTCCTGTTTTCAAGTGTGTTCCTAAGCAAGTTCATCAAATAACTAAGTATTTACTAAACACATACTTTTGTTGTTTAATCAAAAAAAAATTGAGCTCCTAATTCTTTCCTTCTCTCCCCACAACCGTCATTGAGAAGGTAAGTTATTTGATTTAGGTTTTGCATGTGTAGTCATGCAAGACATATTTCCATAATAGTAATGTTGTAAAAGAAAACATAGACCAAAAAGAAGCCAAGAAAAATAAAGTAAAAAAGCTATGCTTTGATCTATATTCAGACACCATCAGTTCTTTCTCTGGGGATGCATAGCATTTTTCATCATAAATCCTTCAGAAGTTGTCTTGGATCATTTTATCGATCAGAATAGCTAAATCATTCACAGTTGATCATCTTACAATATTGCTCTTATGGTGTACAATGTTCTTGTGCTTCTACCCATTTCATGTAAGTCTCTCCAAATTTTTCCTACAGCATCTAAATCATCATTTATTATAGCACAGTAGTATTCCATCACAATCACATATCACAACTTGTTTAGCCATTCCCTAATTGATGGGTATCCCCTCAATTTCCAATTCTTTGCCACCAGAAAAGAGCTGCTGTAAATATTTTTGTACATACAGGTTCTTTTCCTTTTTGTTTTTTGTCTCTTTTGGGATATAGACCTAGTAGTGGTATTTTTAGGTCAAAGTGTATGCATAGTTTTAGAGGCTTTTGGGTATAGTTCCAAATTATTCTACTTAATGGAAGAATCAGTTCACAACTCCACCAACAATGCATTAGTGTCTTAATTTTCCCACATCCCCTCCAACATATATCACTTTCCTTTTCTGTTCCATTAGCCAAATTAATGGGTACAAAGTGGTACCTCAGAATTATTTGAATTTGCATTTCTTTAATCAATAGTGATTTAGAGCATTTTTTCATATGACTATAGATAGCTTTGATTACTTCATCTGAAAATGGACTCTTCATTTTTTTTTTATCATTTATCACTTGGAGAATGGATCTTACCTTCACAAATTTTATCCATTTCTCTGTATATTTGAGAGATGAGGCCTTTATCAGAGCAACTTATTTCAAAATTTTTTTAGTTATGATTACTGACTGTATTTGCCTCTATCCTATTCTGTCCCTCTGTTTTTTCTGTTTTCTCCTTTCACCCTGTCCCTCACCAGTGTTTTGCTTCTGACTATGACCTCCTCCAGTCCTTCCTCCTTTCTATAAATCCCCTTCCCTTTTTATCCCCTTCCCCTCCTACTTTCCTGTAGGGTAAAATAGATTTCTATACCCAATTGAGTGTGTATGTTATTCCCTCTTTTTGAAAAAAATTCGTATTTTATTTAATATTTTATTTTTCAACATTGATTTCCACGAGATTTTGAGTTACAAATTTTCTCCCCATTTCTACCCTCCCCACCACTCCAAGATGGCATATATTCTGATTGCCCCATTCCCCAGTCAGCCCTCCCTTCTGTCACCCCACTGCCCCCCACATCCCCTTTTCCCTTACTTTCTTACAGGGCAAGATAGATTTCTATGCCCCATTGCCTGTACATCTTATTTCCCAGTTGCATGGAAAAACAGCTTTTTTTTGAACATCTGTTTTTAAAACTTTGAGTTCCAAATTCTCTCTCCTCTTCCCTCCCTAAGAAGGCAAGAAATTCAACATAGGTAACACGTGTATCATTATGTAAAACCCTTCCGCAATACTCATGTTGTGAAAGACTAACTATATTTTGCTCCCTCCTATCCAGGCCCCCTTTATTCAATTTTCTCCCTTGACCCTGACCCTTTTCGAAAGTGTTTGCTTTTGATTACGTCCTCCCCATATCTGTCCTCCCTTCTATTGTCCCCCCCTTTTTAACTTCTTCCTCCTTCTTTCCTGTGGGGTAAGATACCCAATTGAGTGTGTATGGTATTCTTTCCTCAGGTCAAATCCAATGAGAGCAAGATTCACTCATTCCCCCTCACCTCCCTCCTCTTCCCTTCCTACAGAACTGCTTTTTCTTGCCACATTTATGTGAGATAATTTACCCCATTCTATCTCTCCGTTTCTCCTTCTCTCAATATATTCCTCTCTCATCCTTTAATTTTATTTTTTTAGATATCATCCCTTCATATTCAACTTGCCCTGTGCCCTCTGTCTATTTATATGTATATTCCCTTCAGTTACCCTAATGCTGAGGTCTCATGAATTATACACATCATCTTTCAATGTAGGAATGTAAACAAAACAGTTCAACTTTAGTAAGTCCCTTATGAATTCTCTTTCTTGTTTATTTTTTCATGCTTCTCTTGATTCTTGTGTTTGAAAGTCAAATTTTCTATTCATCTCTGGTCTTTTCACTAAGAAAGCTTGAAAGTCCTCTATTTTACTGATAATCCATATTTTGCCTTGGAGCATTATACTCAGTTTTGCTGGGTAGGGTAGGTGATTCTTGGTTTTAATCCTAGCTCCTTGGACCTCTGGAATATCATATTCCAAGACCTTCAATCCCTTAATGTAGAAGCTGCTAGATCTTGTGTTATCCTGATAGTGTTTCCACAATATTCAAATTGTTTCTTTCTGGCTGCTTGAAGTATTTTCTCCTTGATCTGGGAAATCTGGAATTTGGCAACAAGGTTCCTAGGAGTTTTCTTTTTGGAATATTTTTCAGGAAGTGATTGTTGGATTCTTTCAATTTCTATTTTATCCTCTGGCTCTAGAATATCAGGGCAGTTCTGCTTGATAATTTCTTGAAAGATGATATCTAGGCTCTTTTTTTGATCATGCCTTTCAGGTAGTCCAATAATTTTTAAATTATCTCTCCTGGATCTATTTTCCAGGTCAGTGGTTTTTCCAATGAGATATTTCACATTGTCTTCCAATTTTTCATTCCTTTGGTTCTGTTTTAAAATATCTTGATTTCTCCTAAAGTCGCAAGCTTCCACTTGCTCCAATCTAATTTTTAAGGTAGTATTTTCTTCAGTGGTCTTTTGGACCTCCTTTTCTATTGGGCTAATTCTGCCTTTCAAGGCATTCTTCTCCTCATTGGCTTTTTGGAGCTCTTTTACCATTTGAGTTAGTCTATTTTTTAAGGTGTTATTTTGTTCAGTATTTTTTTTGGGGTCTCCTTTAGCAAGTCATTGACTTGTTTTTCATGGTTTTCTCACATCACTCTCTTCCCAATTTTTCTCTACTTCTCTTACTGCTTTTCCAAATCCTTTTTGAGCTCTTCCATGGCCTGAGACCAGTTCATATTTTTCTTGGAGGCTTTGGATGTAGGCTCTTTGACTTTGTTGACTTCTTCTGGCTGTATGTTTTGATCTTCTTTGTCACCATAAAAAGATTCTAGAGTCTGAGTCTAAGTCCTTTATTTCTGCCTGTTCATGTTCCAGCAAACTACTTGGCCCTTGAGTTTTTTGCCAGGGTATGACTGTTTGTAGGGTAGAGAGTACTTTGTCCCAAGCTTGAGGGGCTGCGCTGCTGTTTTCAGAGCTACTTCTACTCCACCATCACCGCAAGCTCTGCCACAGCACTCCTCCTCCCCCAAGAACTGCCAACCAGGACTGAGATCCAAGCAGGGCACAGCAAGAGAACCTTCCTCTGTGCCAGCAAAGCTCTCCTTGCACTCCTGCTCTGATCCACCAGTTGATTCTTCCCAATGTGTGAGCCAGGGACTCTTGAAGCAGCTGATGCTGGAGCTCTGGAAGCAGCCACAGGAGCTTCCTTCTGCTGCTGCTGCCACTGCTGTGCCACCTCCACCACCCCCAAGCCTGGGGTCGGACTGTTCTCACCCCCATCCAGCAGTTTTTCCACTCTGTGGTCTTTGACATTTGTGGGTTGAGAAGTCTGATAACTGCCACAGCTCAATGATTCATGGCCCTCAGACCTGCTGCTCCCAACTCCCAGTCTGGTTGGTCCTAGCATGGCCCACACTAGGCTGTGCTCTGCTCCCAGCACTGTGTGATATACCCTTCCCAACAACCATCCAAGCTGTCCTGGGCTGGTGACCTGCTTCCCTCTGCCATTTCCTGGGTTCTGCAGCTCTAGAATTTGTTCAGAGCCATTTTACAGGTGTTTGGAGGGATTTGGGGGAGAGCTTAAGCAAGTCCCTGCTTTCCAGCTGCCATCTTGGCTCCACCCCCTCTTTGAGCTAATTCCAGTAAGAGTAAGGTTCAAATATTCCTCTACCCCTCTTTGAGCCAATTCCAGTAAGAGTAAGGTTCAAATATTCCCTGACACCTCCCCCATCTTCCTTTCCACTGTAAAAGCTCTTTCTTGACTCTTTTAGGTGAGATAATTTGCCCCATTCTACGTCTCCCTTTCCCTTTCTCTCAGCTTATTCTTCTTTCTCACCCCTTAGTTTTATTTTTTAGATATCATTCCATCATATTCAACTCACACTTCTGCCCCTTGTCTATAAGTGTCATCTTCCCATGCAGGAATGTAAACTGTTTAACCTTATTAAGTACCTTATGATTTACCTTTCCTGTTTACCTTTTTATGCTTCTCTTGGGTCTTATATTTGAAAGTCAAATTTTCTATTCAGATCTGGTCTTTTCATTAAGAATGCTTGAAAGTCCTCTATCTTAATGAATCTCTATTTTTAACCCTGACAGATTATACTCAGTTTTGCTGGATAGGTGATTCTTGGTTGTAAACCTAGCTCCTTTGCCCTCCAGAATATCATATTCCATGCTCTCCAATCCTTTAATGTAGAAGCTCCTAAATCTTGTGTTATCCCAACTGTGGCTCTACAATACTTGAATTGTTTCTTTCTGGTTGTTGGAAATATTTTGTCCTTGACCTGGGAGCTCTGGAATTTGGCTATAATATTCCTGGAAGTTTTCATTTGTGGATTTCTTTCAGGAGGTGATTCGTGGATTCTTTCAATTTTTTTTTACCCCTGATTCTAGAATATCAGGGCAGTTTTCCTTGATAATTTCTTGAAAGATGATGTCTAGGCTTTTATTTTTTTAATCATGGCTTTCAAGAAGTCTAATAATTTTTAAATTGTTTCTCCTGGGTCTATTTTCCAGGTCACTTGTTTTTCCAATGAGATATTTCACATTGTCTTCTATTTTTTCATTCTTTTAGGTTTGTTTCATTGCTTCTTGATGTATTATAGAGTCATTAGCTTCCATTTGCTCCACTCTAATTTTTAAGGAATTATTTTCTTCAGTGAGCTTTTGTACCTTCTTTCTCATTTGGCCAATTTTGCTTTTTAAGGAATTCTCTTCAGTGAATTTTTGTACAACTTTTACCATTTGGCCTATTCTGTTTTTTAAGGTGTTATTTTCTTCAGTGTGTGTGTGTGTGTGTGTGTGTGTGTCTGTGCATGCCTCCTTTACCAAGCTGTTGACTCTTTTTTTCATGATTTTCGTGTATTACTATAATTTCTCTTCACAGTTCGTCCTCTACATCTCTTACTTGGTTTCTAAAATCCTCTTTAATCTCTTCCATGGCCTGAGATAAAATTATATTTTTCTTTGAGGATTTGGAAGTAGGAGCTTTGACTTTGTTGTCTTCTTCTGAGTGTATGTTTTGATCTTCGTTGTCACCACAGTAACTTATTATCAGAACATTTTTCTATTGTTTGCTCATTTTTCTAGCCTATTTCCTGACTTTTAACTCTTTGCTAAAGTGGGGTTATTCTTCCAGAGTAGAGGGTGCACCGTCCCAATCTTCAGGTTTTTTTTTGCAGTTGTTTTCAGAGATATTTCTAGGGACTTGTAAGTTTTCACTTCTTCCAAGGTGGAATGATCTATGGAGAGGTGTGTTTACTAATCTCCTGGCCTGTTCACTGGTCTGTGAGTGACCACAAGCACTTTCCTCAGCCCTGGAACTATGATGAAGGTCCCTTTTCCACCACAGTCACAAGCTTTGGTGTCCTACTGCTCCTCCTCACTCTGGGACTGAAACCTGGGACTAAGAACCAGATCTGAGTATGGGAAAAACAACAGAGTCCTGCCCCCATTGCCAGCAAAGAGACCTCTGCAATCTCCTTCTGACCAGTTGTTTGATCCCCTTGCCATCTGTGGTCTGAGAGCACAGGAAGGAGCCACTGCCACTGCTGATTCAGTGTCTCCCGAGGCCTACCCTTGGTTTACTATGGTCTGGTCTGCACTGACACAGCCTGCACTGGACTGCGCTCCACTCTCTCCTAGGTGTAACAGGTCTTTCCTGCTGACCTTCTAAGTTGTCTTGGGCTGAAAAATTGTTTCACCCTCTCCTTTTGTGGGTTCTGCCACTCCAAAATTTGTTTTAGGGCATTATTTAAAGGTGTTCAAGGATGGGGGTTTGGGGGAAAGCTCAGGCAAAACCCTGCCTTTTCCCCACCATCTTGGCTCCCTAAAGTTGTTCTTAAAACAATATTGCTGTCACTGTATGCATTGTTCTTTGGTTTTGCTCATTTAACTCAATTATTTCATACAAGTCTGTCCATGTTTTTCTAAGATCATTGAGCTCATCAATTCTTATAGCACAGTAGTATTCCATCATGATCATATACTATAACTTGCTCAGTCATTTCCCAATTGACAGGCATCCCTGCAATTTCCAATTCTTTGCAACCACAAAGAGTGCTGCTACAAATATTTTATAACATATAGGTTCTTTTACTTTTTCCATAATCATCTTTGGGAATATACTTAGTAGTGGCATTGCCGAGTCGAAGGGTATAGACAGTCTTTAGACATAATTACAGATTGTTCCCCAAAATGGTTGGATCAGTTCAGAATTCCACCAACAATGAATTAATGTCCCTATTTTTCTACACCCCCTCCAACATTTGTTGCTTTCCATTTCCATCATTTTAGCCAATTACATAGGTACAAAATGGTATTTCAAGATTGTTTTAATTGGCATTTCTCTAATCAATAATAATTTAGAGCATTTTTCCATATAACTGTAAATTGTTTTGATTTCTTCATCTGAAAATTAACTATTCATATCCTTTGACCATTTATTAATTGGGAAATGACTCATATTCTTTTTTAAAATAGTATTTAATTTTTTTCCCAATTACATATCAAGACAAATTTTAGCATTCATTTTTATAAGATTTTGAGTTCTGAATTTTTCTCCCTCCTTCCACTCCCTTCTTCCTAAAATGGTAGACAATTTTATATAGGCTACACACGTGCTATTATGTAAAACATATTTCCATATTAGTCACAGTTGTGAAAGAATAAATAGATGAAAAGAAAAGAAACCTGAAAAAGAACAAAGTAAGTTCCATTCAATCTCCATTCAGAGTCTATCAGTTCTTTACCTGGTTGTGGATAGCTTTTTCCTTTGTGAGTCCTTTGTACTTGTCTTGAGTCATTGTGTTGCTGAGAAGACCTGAGTCATTCATAGTTGATCATCACACAATGTTGCTGGTACTGTGTACAATGTTTTCTGAGTTCTGCTCAATTCACTTTGCATCAGTTCATGCAAGTATTTCCAGGTTTTTCTGAAATCTGCCTATTCATCATTTCTTATTGCATAATAGTATTCCATTACATTAATATACCACAGCTTGTTCAGCCATTCCCCAATTGATGGCAAGTTTAAAAGGAGTGGAATTTATTATGTAGGCCAAAGTGGGTCAATTATGATTTGTGAAGTTTTAATGGGACATGTAGAAAGCAAAATTCACATCTAGCAAAACTCTGGGGTATATTTTTTGAAAATCACTACTGAACCTAAGTGAGCAAATATTGGATAATTTGAAGTGAGCGTGGACAACTAAAAGGGGAATGCAGAGGGGAGGGGGGATCAGGAAAAAACACTGTGTAGGACATGGCACTTAAGCTAAGCTATGAATGAAGCTAGGCAGTAAAGGTAGGAAGGGAGGGTATTCCAAGGATGGAAGCTCATTTCAGGCATCTTTTGCCTTTGTTGCATCCTAGAAATAGAGATCAAATGTTGAGTCTGAAGAATGGAGAATAATCCCAATTTGGCTGAGATGTAGAGTATATAAATGAAAGGAGCACTCTGCAGAGCTGTAACTAGGGCTGCTTACTGAGTCTTGCCTCATGCAATTGACCCAGGGTAGGGAAATTTACCAAAGTTGGAGAAATTTGATGTGCCACAAACAAATAGAAGTGTATTCTTTTTTATATTAAATTTAACCTTATTTATTTAGTATTTTATTTTTCCCCAATTACAGGTAAAACCAACTTCTAACATTTGTTTCTAAAACCTTGAGTTCCAAATGCTCTCCCTTCTTCCCTTCCCACCCTGCCTTATTGAGAAGGCAAGCAATTTGATATAGGTTATGCATGTGTGGTCAGGCAAAACATATCCATAATAGTCATGTTGTCAAGGAAAACACAGACAAAAAAACCTCAAGAAAAATAAAATAAAAAAAAATGCTTCAATCTGTATTCAGACACAATCAGTTCTTTCTCTGGGGATGAGTAGCAATTTCATCATAAGTTCTTCAGAGTTGTCTTGGATTCTTGTGTTGCTGAAAATAGCTAAGTCATTCACAGATGATAATCCCATAATATTGCTGTTACTTTGTACACAGTACATTTCACTTTGTATTGGCCCTTGCAAGTCTTTCCAGGTTTTTCTAAGAGCATCCTGCTCATCATTTCTTATAGTACAATAGTATTCCATCATAATCACATACCACAACTTGTTCAGCCATTCCCCAACTGATGGGCATCCTCTAAATTTCCAATTCTTTACTCTAAGAAAAGGGCTGCTGTTAATATTTTTGTCCATATATGTCCTTTTCTTTTTTTTTTGTCTCTTTTGGAATACAGACATAGTAGTGGTATTGCCAGTTCAAAAGGTATGCATGATTTTATAGCCCTTTGGTTAAAGCTCCAAATTGCTCTACAAAATGGTTGAATCAGTTCACAACTCTGCCACCAGTGCATTAATGTCTCATTTTTCCTGCATCTCCTCCAATATTTGTCATTTATCTTGTCTGCTGTATTAGCCAATCTAACAGGTAATACCTCAAAATTATTTTAATTTGCTTTTCTCCAATCAATAGTGAATTAGAATATTTTTTCATGTGGCTATAGATAGCTTTGATTACTTCATCTGAAAACTGATTATATCTTTTGATCATTTATCAATTGGGGAATGGCTCTTATTTTTATAAATTTGACTCAGTTCTCTGTATGTTTGAGAAATGAGGCTTTTATCAGAGAAACTTGCTTTAAAATGTCTTTTCACAGTTACAGCTGCTAACTGTATTTCCCTCCCTCCTATTCCTCCCCCCATGTATTCTATTCTCTCTCTCCTTTCACCCTGTCCCTCCTCAAAAGTGTTTTACTTCTGACTACCCCTCCCCCGATCTGCCCTCCCTTCTATCATCCCTCCCATTCTTTAATCCCCTTCCCATCCTACTTTCCTGTAGGGCAAGATAGATTTCTATACCCAGTTGCATGTGTATATTATTCCCTCAATGAACCAATTCTGATAAGAGTAAGGTTCACTCACTCCCCTTCACTTCCCCCCTCTTCCCCTCCACTGTAAAAGTATTTTCTTGCCTTTTATGTGAGATAATTTACCCCATTCTACCTCTTTCTTTCTCTCTCTCCTAGTACATTCCTCTCTGATGCCTTAATTTTATTTTTTAGATATCATCCCATCACACTCAACTCACACCTGTGCCCTCTGTTTATATATACTTCTTCTAACTACCCTAATAATGAGAAAGGTTTTTTGAGTTACAAACATTATCTTCCCATGTAGGAATGTAAACAGTTTAACTTCATTAAGTCCCCTTATGATTTCCCTTTCCTGTTTACCTTTTCATGCTTCTCTTGAGTCTTGTATTTGAAAGTCAAAATTTCCATTCAGCTCTGGTCTTTTTGTTAAGAATGGTGGAAAATCCTCTGTCTTAATGAATATCCATTTTTTCCCCTGAAGAATCATACTCAGTTTTGCTGGGTAGGTGATTCTTGGTTGTAATCCTAGCTCCTTTACCTTCCAGAATATCATATTCCAAGTCCTCCAATCTTCTTTTTTTCACTTTTAAAATTTCTTCATTTTTTTGTTTTCTTTTTTAAAAAATTATTTATTTTTAGTTTTTAACATTCATTTCCGCAAGATTTTGAGTTCCAAATTTTCTCCCTATGTCTCTCCTCTCCCCCACCTCAAGATAGCATGCATTCTAACTACTCCTTCCCCCAATCTGCCCTCCATTCCATCACTCCCCTCCCCTTATCCCCTTCCCCCTTACTTTCTTGTAGGGCAAGATAGATTTCTATACCCCATTGCCTGTATATCTTATTTCCCAGTTGCACATAAATACAATTTTGGACATTTGTTTTTAAAACTTTGAGTTCCAGATTCTCTCCCTTCTTCCCTCCCCACCCACCCTCGTTGAGAAGGCAAGCAATTTACTATAGGTTATACATGTGTAGTTATGCAAAACATTTCCATAATAGTCATATTGTGAAACTAACTATATTTCCCTCCATCCTATCCCATCCACCCCATTTATTCTGTTTTCTCTTTTGACCCTGTCCCTTTTCAAAAGTGTTTGCTTCTGACTACCCCTCCCCTTATCTACCCTCCCTTCTATCATCCCCCCCAACCTCTTCTCCCTTACTTTCCTGTAGGGTGAGATACCCAATTGAGTGTGTATGTTATTCCCTCCCTAAGCCAAATCCAATGAGAGTAAGGTTGACTCATTCCCTTTCACATCCCACCTTTTCCCCTCCATTGTAACAGCTTTTTCTTGCCTCTTTTATGTGATAGAATTTATCCTATTTTGTCTCTCCTTTTCTCCTTCTCTCAATATATTCCTCTCTCACCCCTTAGTTTTATTTTTTAGACATCATCCCTTCATATTGAACTCACCCTGTGCCCTCCGTCTATATATACATACACACATATACACACATGTTATATATGTGTCATATATACATACATGTGTATACATATATACACGTGTATATGTATTATATATACATATACATATATACATACCGATATCTGTGTGTGTATCTACATCTACATCTACATCTACATACATACATATATATATACACACACATATTCCCTTCAACTACCCTAATACTGAGAAAGGTCTCATGAGTTACAAATGTCAACTTTCCATGTAGGAATGTAAATAGTTCAACTTTAATAAGTTGCTTATGATTTCTCTTTCCTGTTTACCTTTTCATGCTTCTCTTGATTCTTGTATTTGAAAGTCAAATTTTCTGTTCAGCTCTGGTCTTTTCATCAAAAATGCTTGAAAGGGGGCACCTAGGTAGCCCAAAGGATATAGCAACAGCCCTGTCATCAGGAGGATCTGAGTTCAAGAATCCTTGAAAGTCCTCTATTTCATGGAATGTCCATTTCCCCCGCCCCCCCCCCCCCCGAAGTATTATACCCAGTTTTGCTGGGTAGGTGATTCTTGGTTTTAATCTTAGTTCCTTTGACTTCCAGAATGTCATATTCCAAGCCCCTCAGTCTTTTAATGTAGAAGCTGCTAGATCTTGTGTTATCCTGATTGTACTTCCACAATACTAGAACTGTTTCTTTCTGGCTGCTTGCAATATTTTCTCCTTGTTTCAACAATACGGCTAGCAGCTGTTGTGGGGGTGAAAGACCAACACAAGCCCAACAACAAGAAGGCTGCCAAAGCCCAGGTTCTTTTGATCTGCTTTACTAAGGAAAGCAATTTTAAGGGGTTAACAAGCTTACTTTAATTCAGCATACAGACATCATTCACTTAGTTCAGGGGAAAAAGCCAGCACCCTGAACTTCAGAGGAAATTACAAACAAATTGCAAACATCAACAGACAGACCAAATACAATTCATAGTTACCAAGAAAACCAAGTTCAGACATCTGGGCAAGCTGGAGGGCTCTTAACTACAGCTGTCCGGAGTCTCAGCAAATGGCTCTGTCTTCCCTTTTTTATACAGTTTCAGATGTTATCAAATGTCATCTGAGCGACCAGAACTTAAGCTGCTATCATTGGCTCTGGAGTTAGCACCTCCCCTTAGGACCCTGGGAGCTTCACACCCACATAGGCTTAGCACCTAGTAATTAGGGGTTTGGGGCAAACTTAGGAGCAAAGATCTAATCAGGCCTCCCTTAGTTAGCCCCACCTTGGGCTCCACCTTAGTTACCAATCCACACCCACATAGGTTTAGCACCTAATAGGGGTTTGGGACTGGGGCTTAGCACTTAGTAAGACTCAATGAAATACACTGAATTAATCAAAGGAAACAAAAGTCAAACTCTTCAAGGATCCCCAATACACTCCTTGACCTGGAAACTCTAGCATTTGGCTACAATATTCCTAGATGTTTTTCTTTTGGGATCTTTTTCAAGAAGCAATCAGTAGATCAGTAGATTCTTTCAATTTCTATTTTACCCTCTGGTTCTAGAATATCAGGATAGTTTTCCTTGATAATTTCTTATTTCTTATTTTTTGATCATGGCTTTTAGGAAGTCCAGTAATTTTAAAATTATGTCTCCTGGATCTACTTTCCAGGTCAGTTGTTTTTCCAATGAGATATTTCATATTGTCTTCTATTTTTTTATTCTTTTGTTTTTTTAAATTGTTTTTTGATTTCTCATAAAGGCATTACCTTCCATTTGCTCCATTCTAATTTTTAAGGAATTATTTTCTTCAGTGAGCTTTTGGACCTCCTTTTCCATTTGGCCAATTCTGCTTTTTAAGCCATTCTTCTCCTCGCTTTTGACTCTTTTCTCATAATTCTCTTGCATTACTCTCATTTCTCTTCCCAATTTTTCCTCTAACTCTCTTACTTAATTTTCAAAATCCCTTTTGAGCTCTTCCATGGCCTAACAACAATTCATATTTTTCTTGGAGGCTTTGGACATAGGACCTTTGACTTTGCTATATTCTTCTGGGTGTGTATTTTGATCTTCCTTGTCACCATAATAGCTTTCTATAGTCAGTTTTTTCCGTTGTTTGCTCATTTTCCCAGCCTATTACTTGACTTTTAATTGTTTCTTAAAGTTAGGCTCTGTTTCCAGGGTGGAGGGCACACTGACCTAAGCTTCAGGAGTTTTGTGCAGCTGTTTTCAGAGATACTCCTACGGACCTAGAGAGATGTTTAATACTCCCTTGGCTTGTGTTCTGATCTGTGAGTGACCGCAAGTACTCTTTTCTGCCCTGGAACTGTGATGAGGGTCCCCCCCTCCACTGTGGCCACAAGGTCTGCTATGCTAGTGCTCCTCCTCGCCCTGGGATTGCCACCCAGGACTGCAACCTCGATCCAAGTATGGGCGAAGCAACAGAGTCCTGCTTCAGTGCTGGCAAAGAGACCCCTGCAATTTCCTTCTGACAGTTGTTCAACCCCCTTACTGTCTGTGGGCTGAGAGCTGCAGAAGCAGCCACTGCTGCTGCTGATTCAGTCCCTCCCAAGGCCTGCTTCTGGTTTCCTATGGCAGGGGCTATGCTGGCGTGACCTGTGCTGGACTACTCCACTCTCACCCAAGTGCGACAGACCTTTCCTGACAACCTTCTAAGTTGTTTTTGGCATCTGTGGGCCAAGAGGTCTGGAAACCACCACTGCTGCCAGTGATTCAGTAGTCCAGAGGCCTGCTCTGGGTTTTTTGGGGCCCTATCTGCCTGCCTGTGCTGGACTGTGTGTCTCTCTCAGCCTGGTGCAACAGACCTTTCCTGCTGACCTTCCAAGTTGTCTTGGGCTTGGAAATTTGTTTCCTCTGTCTTTTTCCGGGTTCTGCTGCAGCAGAATTTGCTCAGCGTCATTTTTTAAAGATATTTGGAGGGTTTTGGGGGAGAACTCAGGCAAGGCCCTGCCTTTATTCTGGGATCTTGGCTCCAAGCCCTCCCCCCCCATAGGTTTTTTCTTCTAAGGAAAAAAGCAGGCCTACCCTCATTGGTGCTTCACCATATTTCACCTCCTGATATAAGGAGGAAACCTGGGAACCATTAGGTCTGAAAAGGTTTAGTAGCATATTCTGAATCATGAAACCCATGGACTGCTCTTCTGGGAAGAACCAGTCCCCCAGTGTCTGTGACCCCAAGTGAGGTTAAATTTCAACAGCCTGCCTGAAAGAATGTGGGACTTGAAGTAAGCTGAACTGGGTTCTAGTCCTTCTGACACTAACAATGGGTCTTGGCTTCCTCCTCTGTAAAATGAGGGGGCTGGACCAGGAAAAAGGGGCTCTAAATTCTCTTCCACCTCTAGTAGTCAGTCAGCTCAGCCTCAATTGTAGTAAGAGATGAGCTTTCTTAATCCACGGCCTTGGGCAAATAATTTTCCCTCTCTGCAAATATCCCCTACTTCCAGCACTGACAATGAGAAATAATTCTGTAAAGTCATGTCAATAAGTCAATGAGTATTTTTATTAGGCTTTAATTATATGTCAATGAACTTAAGTGTGTCATATGAAGTAGCCTGTATTTTATCCTAAAAGCAATAGGGATCCCCTGAAGGACTTTGAGCAGGTGAGTGCCATGGTCATATATGTTCCTTAGGAAGATCATTTTGATGGTTGACGGAGGCTTGATTGGAGAAAGGAGAAAGTAAAAACAGGGAGCCCAACTAATAGGCTTTTACAATAGTCCAGGAAGGAGGTGATGAGTACTTGAGCATGGTAGTGGAAAGGAGAGCATGGATTCTGGAAGTATGATAGAAGTGTGATCTATAAGACTTGGTGACTAACTGAATTAGGGGTGAGAAATAGGAGAGTTAACAAGTCGAGGACCATTAATTAGATGCTTACTATATGTCAATATGACTATATGTCAATTAAGTATGACTATAAAGTTGTATACCTGAGTGACTGAAAGAATGGTGTTGCCCTCAGCAGAAATAGGAAATTTAAGAGAAAGAGTGAGTTTGGGGTAACATGTAATGAGTACATTTCAAACATGTTAAGTTTGAGATGATGATGGGACCTGCTGGTGGATGTGTCCAGCAGGTAGTTGGGGATGTAAGATGAGCTCAGAAAAGAGATGGGGGTGGGTTTACAGATTGGGTACTTCTCTATGTAGAAATGATGATTCAATTCCTGGAAGTTTATGAGATTCCTAAGAGAGTGCATAAAGTAAAGAGGGCTTAGGAAACCATGGTGCATGCCCACCAGTCAATAAACATTTATTAAGGGCCTTCTATGGGTCTGGCACTGTGCTAGATATTGGGTTATAAATACAAAAGTAACACAGGCTCTGTCCTTACAAAATTCAACCAGAGGGGATGCAACATGTTTATAGAAAAGTAAATACAGGATATTTAGAAAATAAATATGCAGTGGTTGGGGGCATGATATGTTTTATGTTAGAAAGGGACATATTAATGTCTTGGTAAATCAGAAGAGGCCTCTTGAGGGTTGTTTATTTTTTTTAGCTAAGCCTTGAAGTGATCTAGGGGGTTCCAAGTGAGAAAGGAGTGCATTCCAGCAATGGAAGACATTTATTTGTACAAAGGTATGCTGTTAGCAGATGTGCCATTATATATATGGAACAACAAGGGGTTGAGTTTGGTAGGATTATCAAATGGGAGAATATGGGAATGGGAACAATATGAAATAAATGGGGAAAGATGGGTTAGGGCCAATTATTACTTTTCTTATGTTTTTTGAGGTCTTTCCAAAGACCATCCAATTAACCAGCAAGTATTTATTAACATCTTTTCTGTGCCAAGCACTGTACTAGGCATTGGGGATACAAGTACAAAAAAATAAAGCAATCCCTACTCACAATTGGTTTATGTTCTAATAGGAGAGATAAGCACATACAAAAATATATATGCAGCATTTTAAAAAGTTAATAAATTATAAAGTAGTTAAGTACAAGGTAGTTTAGGAAGAATATATCTACATCTTCTGATAATTCTTCTTTTTAACCACCTTCTCCATAAGCTATTGACAAATAGCAGACAAAAAAATTTTAAAAAAACTAAAATAAAACTAAACTAAAATATAAAATAATAAAAATAAAAAATAAAATATAAAATAATAAAAAAGAAAAATAATAAAAAAGAAAATAAAAAAAAAGAAAAATGGCAGACGATTCAAGATTTCTTGGGGCCTATGCTGAAGGTGATAGAATCCTGTTGGACAGATGAAAGCTATCTTTACTTTGTCCTCCTCTGCTGTGGGAATCTGATAAGACAAAATGTACATATCCTATATTGAAAATCACTAAAGCAAGTCATTTAACCTCGATTGCCTCCGAAAAAAATAAAAATCACTGGTTAACTGGAAAACGGTCTAAGGCATTTTGGAATCACAGAAGGCATATTAAGTCACTTTATTTCTCTTGTTCAGAGCTCAGTAGTCCATATCCAGCTGAATCTTTCCAGTCTTCTGCCACACTACCACTGTAGGTGGCAGATGAACTTTGGGATTCTGCAATGATAGTGTTAACTAACAGATCCTTCATTTGGTACCTGAGATCATAGGATTGTATCTCTAGACCTAGAAGGGAACTTAGAGGCAAACTACTCCAAACCCCCCTTGTATTTTCAGATGAGGAAATTGAAGACCAAGGAGGCTGAACAGCTTGCCCAAGGTCACCTAGTACAATCCTAAGATCTCTCAAAGTTTAAGAACTGTTAAGGCAGATTGTGCATACGTGTCCCCCCACCCTATCCCAATCTTATTCGTGCTTCAAGAACATGCCAAACCTCATCCTGAATTTCTTTTTCAATGGATTCTTCCATTATCTGGGCATTGGAGAGTACACCAAAATCAAACTTCTCTGGATTCCTTTTAGTGGTGGAGAATTAGGAACCTCCTTGATATCCTCTGCTACCACTACCTTCTATCTTATCATAGGCATCTGCACTGGAATCATGGGTTTTCAGGGCATCCAGGTATCAAGTTCCAAGCTTGCTGCCTGAAGGATTCTATTAGTCCTTGGAAAAGGAGTCAATTCCAATCGATATCAAGTATGTTTGTTAAGTCTATACATGTGAACTTCCAGCTCACCCTGATACATATCCCAAATACAAGTAGTCCTCCTCACTCAGTCCACAGAGTCTTCACTCCCTGACGAGATAAAATGTCTTTTTGAAAATAACTGGAATACAATTGGCACCTGGGAGCCATTTATTGTCTAGCACAGCAAGACAGTCCCCCTCTTCCATCTCCACAGGTCACTAATGCACAAGGTTCTTGAAGTCCAAATGGAAAAATAAAAGCCAGGAAGAACTATTGATAGGGCACTCAGTAGGCATCGTAGAGGCAATGATGTCCATTGCTATTAGCTTCTGAGAGTGTTAAATGTGGTTAATTCTTGGACTTGGAGTCAAAAGACCTGATTTCAAATGCTGACTGATGCTAGTTCTGTGGCCCCGGACAAATAATGTGACGTCTCACAGCTGCTGTTTCCTCGTTCATAAATCGGAGGATAATAATACTTCTACTATTGACTTAATGGGGTTACTGTGAATAAAGTGTTTTGTAAACCTTAAAGTACTTTATGAAGGTGATGTTTGATTAATTTCCAACAATGAATTACTAAGCACCTCTTGAGTAATGTTACTAAAGTAAACAGGTGTAGCCAGAATGGCCTTTGTTTTCTTTGAATGACTCAGCTTACCTCATTGAGCCTCTGGACACTGTGGCTTGCTCTTCCGGGGCAGGAAGCCCAAAGAGCATTCCAGGAAGCAGACAACTTCCTGTGTGATGAGTCATGGGGCTGGCTGAGGGGAGGTGTTAACGGCTACGCTAGGGGGAGGGGCCAAGTCAAGAACCAATCGGCCCTGGTCGTTCAGGCAGTGCTTGATGATGTCAAAAAACTCTATAAGAGGGGAGAGGACAGCTTGAAGATCCTCTCTTTTCCTTTTCCGGTTGGAGCCAGCGACAGTTACGACAGTTACGTCAGTTACAGCCACAGCCACAGACACAGCTGAAGCAGGAGCTGCCAGTAGCAGAGCTAACCTACGGGAGAAAGCTGAACAAAGACTTCAGGCCATTACAGCAACAGTTACAGCGACAGTTGGAGCCAGAGGCAGTTACAGAGGCAGTTACGACAGTTACGTCAGTTACAGACACAGCCACAGCTGAAGCAGGAGCTGCCAGTAGCAGAGCTGACCTACGGGAGGAAGCTGAACAAAGACTTCAGGCCAGTGGGTAATCTTATTACCATAGAGGGGGAAACATGATTTTGCTTTACGCAATCATGCTTCTCTGTAGCCTCCTGGTTACTCTTTCAAGGCGTACTTATTGGGCCTGGAAGCTTTTGATCAATATATCAAAATGGGGTTGCTGGTTCATGGGTTGGTTACTGTGGAGCCTAAATAAATGTTTTGATTCTTCTGCCTTCTACTTTGAGAGTTTCTTATATCCGGCGGTTCCGAACGTTTCAGACATGTTTATGATCCTCTTTGAGATTATAAACTCTGCCCTCCTGATACATTTGGCGACGAGGATGGGATCGCTAGGTATAAGATCTCTATTTAGAAGCAGAACAATTCCAGAGGAAGAGATGAATATCCCAGGATGGGAGGATCCATTTTATTCCTTCCTAGCAAAAGAATTGGCTAAAAAAGCTGGACCCTGTGAAAACTGGGAACCAAGGCTACGGAGAGGAGATCCTAGGGATTTGGAAAAGTGTTTACGAGAAGTTGGGATTCAGTCAGGGGCATCACTATCTAGGCAAAGCTGGATAGTGTTATCAGCCTACCGGCTAGTATACGAAAGATTGAGATTAAGTGAAAGACATGGGGGCACTCCTACCCCACAGGAAGAAGAGGAATCTCAGATAGCAGGAGACCAAACTGACTCAAATGAGAACTTTTCTATTAATGTGGCTAAGAGCAACAGGAGACCAAAAAAGCCCAGAGTGCATTTCAACCCAGCCCAGAAAGAGCCTGACTGCCTGCTTCGTCCTAGCCATGGTGGCAGAGGAAGTGAGTGGGGAGAGAATGAGACAATGTTAGGGGCTGAGGCACAAAACACTACTGGGGTTCAGGATGTGCCTCACACAGAGAATAGGAGATGGTTAAATGATCAGACAAGGGCTCGACCCATACAAAGGAGGAAGACAGAAACCCGAGGTGAAGATTCAGTTACAAGGGAAATTCAGGAAGATTTCTCACCGCAAGAGGTCACAGATATTTTGAGTAGATTCAGCCAAAGAATAGGAGAACCATTGATATCTTGGATGGTAAGACTCAGTGATCAAGGGGCCAGTGGAATATCAGTAGATGGGACAGACTGCATGAGATTCATAGGTATCAGCCATGATCCTCTAGTTCAACAAGCTTTTAGGGAACATCATCAGCAAGGAGATGGTGATAGCAGGACTACTCTGTTGGCATTAGCCGCTGTGGGATGCAATAAGAGATATGCTACTGATTCTATGTGGCCCACTGAGCACAGACCCTGGTATTCACTTAGAGATTGTATCATGAGACTAAAGGAGGAGGTAATGAAGACTGCCATTATGATAGGAACTGCAGACAAATATTACAATGATCCAATGGAACTGCCTCATAGGAATTTAATAATTAGGACAGCTCCCCCTGCTTATAAACAACTAATTTTGAATTTATTACTTGGAGAAGTAGGGAGCCGTCTTACAACAGTGATAAATAAGATTTTACAGTTATATGACTTAGGTGACTGGGGAAGGGATAGATCTCCTCGAGAGAGAAGAGTGAATAACCAGCAAACTTGGCGCCAAAGGAGAGTAACAAGGAAAGAAATGTTTACTGCTTTATTGAGAGCAGGGGTAGGTTTTGAAATGATAGATGGAATTCCAACCAATGAATTATATAGAATGTACAGAGATAAAGGCCTTGATAACAGGAGAGATAGGGAAATCAGAACTGCTCCTGCAAATGCTACAGATGTTGAACCTTCATACCCAAGTGAATCACATGAAAGGGAATACTAGGGAACAGGCCGAGCCCCAGTCCAAATTAAGGAAATACACAGGCTGGATTGCAGACCTCACATTAACTTGACCATATATTGGAAAAATGGGTCAAGTACGGTAACTGAGGCATTAATAGATACTGGGGCCGAGGCCACCCTTATTTATGGAAATCCAGACAAGTTCAGCCATGGAACTCCTATTACCATCACAGGACTAGGAGGGACTGAAATATCAGCCAGACAAGTTAAATTAATGATGAAAATTGGACAGTTGCCCAAGAAAGAATATAGTGTGGTTATTGTGCCTATTCCTGAATACATCATTGGAATAGACATTTTGAAGGGTATGACCTTAAATTTACCTGAAGGGAAATACCAATTTGCTGTGAGGAAAATAGGCATTAATGCAGTCTTAGTGGGGAAAATCAAGATGGATCCAATCACTTTGCCCGAACCTTCTGAAGTAATTACTTTGAGGCAATATCGTGTGCCAGGTGGGCAAGATGAAATTGCCAACACTATAAGAGAATGTGTTGAGGCAGGAGTGTTAGTCCCTACAACTACTCAATGGAACAACCCTGTCTGGCCAGTCCGAAAATCAGATGGAACATGGAGGATGACAGTAGATTATAGACAGCTGAACAAAGTGACTCCTCCCTTGTATGCTGCTGTTCCAGACACGGTTACTTTAATAGAGAGAATACAAAAACATGAAGGGACTTGGTATGCAGTTATTGATTTGGCCAATGCCTTCTTTACGATCCCAATAGACCCCAAGCAATGGAATCAGTTTGCTTTTACTTGGCAAGGCCGACAGTATACATTTACACGCCTGCCGCAAGGATATATTCATAGCCCAACTATTTGCCACAGGATTGTAGCTGAACATTTGGATGAATTAAAGTTACCTGGTGTACAGCTTACACATTACATAGATGACATCATGATACAGGGAAAGAATATAAAGGAGGTGGAGGAGAGTTTAGCATTATTAATTGACCATATGAAAAGCAAAGGATGGGAAATCAACCCCGCAAAGGTTCAAGGGCCAGCTCAAACTGTAAAATTCTTGGGGATACAGTGGAATAGAGGACTGCGAGAAATTCTCCCACAAGCTCGACAAAAAATCCAGGATTTTCCCACCCCTACCAATAAGAAAGAGGCCCAAAAGTTCATAGGGCTGTTTGGTTATTGGAGACACCACATCCCACATTTGGGACAGATTTTAAAACCCTTGTATAAAGTCACCAGAAGGAAATATGAATTTGACTGGGGACTTGAACAAAGTAGAGCTTTTGAGGAAGCAAAGGCTGCTATTCAATTAGCTCTAGACTTATGGCCTATGCAAAATGGGCCAGTGGAGTTACAAGTGACTGTACAAGATGACTACGCAAATTGGAGTCTGTGGCAAAAACAACAAAGCCGAAGTGTACCTTTAGGCTTTTGGTCAAGGAAACTGCCCTCATCTGGAGTGCAATATACACCTTTTGAGAAGCAGCTGTTAGCTGCATATTGGGCTTTAGTAGAAACTGAGCAACTAACTCTGGGTCATGAAGTGGTATTAAGGCCTGGAATTCCAATTATGACTTGGGTAATGAGTACCCCAGCTTCTCACAGAATTGGACATGCACAAGAGGCAAGCATAATCAAATGGAAGTGGTATATTCAGAATAGGTCCAGAGCAGGCAAAAATGGAGTTTCTGCTCTACATGAATCTGTGGCGAACATTGATACCGAGAGCAATGAAAAGCCCCTTGAATCTAAGCAACAGATGGTACCATCCTTAGTGAAATGGAATAATGGATATGACGGACTAAATGAAGAACAGAAGAAACATGCTTGGTTTACTGATGGGACAGCAAAATATTTAGGACAGAAGAGACATTGGAAAGCAGTAGCCTATAACCCCTGTACAAGGAGAACTCTGGAAAGTTCTGGGATAGGTGGAAGTAGCCAATATGCTGAACTGATGGCAGTGCATCAGGCCATCAGAGCAGAGAAAGGAGGACAGTGTCATATATTTACTGACTCGTGGGCGGTAGCTAATGGATTAGCTACGTGGATGCCTATATGGAGGAATCAGAATTGGGAGATTCATGGCAAACAAGTTTGGGGTAAAGAGTTATGGGAAAATATATGGGACATGTCTTTGGTTACAGATCTGTCAGTTTTTCATGTTGATGCTCATGCAACCCTGACCACACCAGAACGTGAGTACAATGCACATGCGGATCGACTAGCAAAGATTGCTACTGAATGTATTGTCCCTACTCCGACTCCAACTGATGACCCAGCCTTAGCAAGATGGGTCCACCAGACTGCTGGCCATTTAGGGGTCCAGGCCACCCATCGATGGGCACAGGATCGAGGTATCAGTATTTCTCATGCGTTGTTAAAACAAATAACAGAGGAGTGTTGTATATGCCAATTAGAAAAAGAACGAACTCTTCCTAGGATAGTTACTGGAGAAATAGCAAGGGGAAAAGTTCCAGCCCAAATTTGGCAGATAGATTATATTGGCCCACTACCCCAGGATAAAGGATGTAAATATGTATGTACGTGTGTTGACACCTATTCAGGTGTACTAGTGGCTTGTCCTTATAAAGACGCAACTCAGAAAAACACCTGTAAAACTCTAGATATTGTAAGTTTATATTATGGAACCCCAATGCAGATTCAAAGTGACAATGGGTCACATTTCAAGGGCAAAGAAGTGAAAAGATATTGTGTGTTGAATAATATAGAATGGATATATCATATTCCATATTACCCACAAGCATCTGGGCTAATTGAAAGAATGAATGGATTGTTGAAAGAACAGCTGAGAAAATTAAGCTCAAATAATTCATATCGACATTGGAAGGATAATTTGTCTATTGCCTTACGTAATTTGAATAATAGACCCTTAGGGGGGAGTACACCTCTAGCCAGAATGATGACCCCAAATCTGCAGATCAGAGAACAGCAAACATGTGAGATCCAAAACATTGAATTTTGGACTGTGAGAGAAGATGTCCCACTACCAAGTCCAGGAACACCTGGTTCAGCAGGATATGATTTACATTGCATAGAGAATTTTAGGTTAAATAGGAAAGAGATAAGAAAAACCCCTACTGGAGTATGTATGAGAATCCCCAAGAATCATCTTGGACGGATATTACCTAAACCAGGATTAGCGGCTCAAGGAATACATGTATTGGCTGGAGTGATAGATTCTAATTATCAAAAAGAAATTGTTGTGACACTCCAGAATATGGGTAAAAAACCTGTACAATTTTGTAGAAATGATAGGATGGTTCAAGTCATTATTATCCCCTGTGAAAAAATACCCTTTGTGAAAACTGACCCTCCTCCCAAAATAACTACTAGAGGGGCAAAAGGGTCTTGCTCCATTGATAGAAAAAAGTCAGGAGCTAAGGTATGGGTAAAACGGAAGCCAGATGATATTCCAAAGGCTGCAGAAGTTATAGCCCATGGGAAGGACAACACTGTAACAGTTGTCTATTCAGGGGAAAATAATTACCAAATCGTACCCCTGAACCATATATTTTACCGTGAATAGGTTATAATAATAGATTCACAGACTCCACAGGTATGGCTGATGCTGGTAAATGCCATAAGCCACTCAGAGGAAAGGTAACTTTGTGTGATTAACGGATGAAAACTTGTACATTTGGGGAAAGGCTGGGAGGACAATCCTAGTCTCTGTCTAGGATGGGATCCTCTTGGCTTCCTCATTATGTTCCTTTTGAAAAGAAACATTTCCCACCTGAGTTTGGCTCTGATGTTGGATCTTTGCATAACTGAAATCTCAACCAAACTTGAGATGATTTTATTTGAAGAATTATAGTCCATACTTGTCTATTCTTTTTGTCCTTTGTTTTGGCTAACCTTGTTGCTAGTTTTGTTTCCTTCAGGCTTAAGCACCCTGCACTTTCCGGTGACTGCCTAAGCATATAGCATTCTTGGAATTCCTGCCAGCTCGTTAAAGAAATGACCTCTGGAATGGGACTTTTTGGGGGCAGGGCCATCTCTACATCCAATTTCAGCATGAAGAAGCTATGGAAAATGAGACCTTCACCCCTCACCCCAAGATTTTGAGCCCCAATCGTTCAAGGGGGGTGGAAATGATGATAGTGTTCTGTTTACTTATTTTGTGTTATCCTTGCTGTGTTGTTTTATTGTTATGATATTATTGATCCTATGTAATGGATACAAGGATTTAGGGGTGGACATTTGAATTATTAATAATTATTTTGGGGATGATTGATTGAAGAGATTATCTTGCTGGGATCTAGGGGTGGATCACATTTGAATCGTAAACCAATATTTAGGAATGTCACCAAATGATATGTTTTGCTTTATAATGAATGATATGTTTTAGTTTCCTTTGTAATTGGATCACAATGTATGTTCTAGGATACATGGCTGATTAGATTATGTATCCTATAACAAGGGGTGGAGTGTAGCCAGAATGGCCTTTGTTTTCTTTGAATGACTCAGCTTACCTCATTGAGCCTCTGGACACTGTGGCTTGCTCTTCCGGGGCAGGAAGCCCAAAGAGCATTCCAGGAAGCAGACAACTTCCTGTGTGATGAGTCATGGGGCTGGCTGAGGGGAGGTGTTAACGGCTACGCTAGGGGGAGGGGCCAAGTCAAGAACCAATCGGCCCTGGTCGTTCAGGCGGTGCTTGATGATGTCAAAAAACTCTATAAGAGGGGAGAGGACAGCTTGAAGATCCTCTCTTTTCCTTTTCCGGTTGGAGCCAGCGACAGTTACGACAGTTACGTCAGTTACAGCCACAGCCACAGACACAGCTGAAGCAGGAGCTGCCAGTAGCAGAGCTAACCTACGGGAGAAAGCTGAACAAAGACTTCAGGCCATTACAGCGACAGTTACAGCGACAGTTGGAGCCAGAGGCAGTTACAGAGGCAGTTACGACAGTTACGTCAGTTACAGACACAGCCACAGCTGAAGCAGGAGCTGCCAGTAGCAGAGCTGACCTACGGGAGGAAGCTGAACAAAGACTTCAGGCCAGTGGGTAATCTTATTACCATAGAGGGGGAAACATGATTTTGCTTTACGCAATCATGCTTCTCTGTAGCCTCCTGGTTACTCTTTCAAGGCGTACTTATTGGGCCTGGAAGCTTTTGATCAATATATCAAAATGGGGTTGCTGGTTCATGGGTTGGTTACTGTGGAGCCTAAATAAATGTTTTGATTCTTCTGCCTTCTACTTTGAGAGTTTCTTATATCCGGCGGTTCCGAACGTTTCAGACATGTTTATGATCCTCTTTGAGATTATAAACTCTGCCCTCCTGATACAACAGGTCAAGAGTGGAGCACTTGGGAGTGAGGGCAATTGGGGACACTGCCCCCCAAAATATCTGGAGGTGGTAAGGGAATATTTCAGATGATTAGTGTCTTTGTAGATATTTAGCAATGTTTGTTAGTCAAAGGAATGGAGTGACATAAAACTAGAGATAGAATGCAAAGAACATACAACTGTGGGACAGCTCTAGCCTTGACTTGCCACCAGGGCCTCAGTTTCTCTATCTGTAAAATAAGGAGGTTGATTAAGTTCCAGCTCTTCCATGAAGCCTTCTCTTACCAACTCACAATCCAAATCCCCATCTGAACTTGTTAAAGGAACTCTTTGGCTCTTGGCATCTTCTTCCTCATATTGTTAGCTTTTTGGTTGCATGTGGCTTGTCTCTCTACCAAAACAGGAAGCTTTCTGGGAGCAGAGATTGTGTCTTGTAGTTTTTGTGAATTTTCTCTTGAACTCTCTCTTAGCTTCCCACTGCTCTCATGGCCTTATACAACACTAGAGAGACATTAGGTATTCAGCTGTTCTGAAAATATTAAAAAGAGCTGTGTTGTCACATTTTTTCTCCAAAATAGGCATATCATCCATTTATAACTGCCTCCATTCAATGAAGAAAATCTAACCAGGCAGTTGTGTGGTTCATTGCTATCTTTGTCAGACCATCAAGGATGGTGTGGCCTGCATGTACTGTTGGGGCCCCTCTGCCATGTTTACTCACACAGTAACCTATAAGGTGCTGGCTTTGTCCCCTGCTGCAGCTCCAACCGACTAGGGCAGAGATTCCACTGGCTTCTTAATTATTGGAAATCAAATTAATTTCAGGCCTCCTAAGTACTGAATTCCTGCAGATTTCTGGCTATCTTCTTATGCAGCCCTGGCCTGGAAAGAGGAATTTCATAGTATTTTCCTTTAGCTTTATTGTTATTATTTTATTGGAGCCCATGACCTTTCACATGGACATCTTCATTAGAAGTCAACTATCCAGGGCATGTAAGCAACAAGATGGAGGACTAGATATTTTCTCTGATCCTCTTGACTTCTCAGATCACTCCAAAACAGAAACTATTTGCCATACCTAAAGCAACTTTAGCTGTCTCCATGGTCTAGGTGACCCAGAATCCAAAATAATATTAAAAAGATAAAACAAAACAAAACCCAAGAATGGATACTCACTGACTTTGAACTCACTTGACACCCCTCCCTCACTTCCCATTCTACCATCATCTAGGCTACTCTAGCAGACCCAAGGACAGGACAAACAGGTTGGGACTTGCAATAAAACCCAAGTCAACATTCCAGGCCCCATTCCTCTTTCTAATGTAGTGGAGAACCCAGATCTAGGCTACAGAAGTTTGATTGAGCAGCAACAGCCAGTGAGGCAGGTGGTAACCTTTTAGGAGCAAAACCCTGCCAGGAGCCACAACCCCATAGTACCAACACAGCAAACTTCTTAACTGCCAGTGCTGGAGAAGACAATCCCATAGAACCAGTGAGGCAAAGCTGTGAACTAGCAGTGATGGGATGGAGAACCTCAGAGCACTGGCACCTCAGTGCTGCTGGAACAGGATAGCCTGTGTGTGTGTGTGTGTGTGTGTGTGTGTGTGAAGTAAAAGTGGGAACAATAGATTGGGAATGAGAAAATACAGAGGTGAAGGACAATCTAGAAGAAGAGAAACAAAAGACAAAAACATTTAAAAAAATATGCTCACTATGAAATCAAGACACTCTACATACTTATCCTGAGGACAGAATGTGAAGAAACAGCCTAAGGATTTTAACTCTCCCAGAAGGACATAACAGGACAAAAGACTTTAACACCTTAATTCAGGAAATAATGAAAGAAAACTGCCCAGAACTTCTGAACATAGAAAATGAAATACCAATTAAAAGAATTCACAGATCTCTTCTAAGAAAACAAAAACAAAATTTCAAACTCCAAGATATATGGTGGTTAAATTTTAAAATTCATTTCAGAACCAAGTTCTGCAAAGGAGCAGTAGAAAGACTTTCAAATACAAAGGAAAGGAAATTTGAATAACACAGGACTAACCTACAACCACCACAAAACTCAAGAGGAAATGGAATATGTTCTGAAGAGCAACAGAGCTCAGGTGTAGCTCAAGTTAATCTACCCTACAAATCTGAGTTTAATTATAAATGATAAAGATGGAAGTTCAATAATAAAGGGGTGCTTGAAATATTCTCAGAAAGAAAACCAGAGCTGAAGAGCTTATTTACTTCTTGAATACCCCAAACAACAGAAATGCAGAAGGAGTTAATAAATGCATCCACCAAGCAAAAATAGCAACGATTGATGGCAAAGAAACCAGTAAGAAATTTTTTCCTAAATGTACACAAGTAAACAGGGATGAAGGCAGGAGTCCTGTGGAGGTAACAGTAAAGATGTGGGCCCAAGGCATTATGGACAGAATCTGGCAACAATACCTTCAGGTGAATCAATTTTTTTTTTAATTTTGAGGGACTATGTTATAACATGGTAGGGTATATGAAAGGAGCAAGGGGAGGAGAGGGATAGAAAAGAATGTATAACACACCAGGGTCAAATCTAGGGTTAGCAGTGAGGGGAAGATGACCCTCATGGTCTCAGAAGAATAGCCTGGAGGGGAGTGATTGAGGAGGAGGGAAGGAATGAAGAAGCAGGGAAAGGAAGGAGGCCTTACTTTGGTTGTGGGAGAGGATTTCACTAATAAATGCTCACATGAGTGAAATGGGATGGTCTAAAGAGAAATGGGAACCTCGTGCACTGTGTGGCCTGGGGGATTTGGTGCTTGAAAAATCTACTTGTCCTGCCTTCCGAGGAGGGGAATTGGAACTCTTGGGGCACCAGGTACCAGGTGGAATGAGAGAGCATGGGTAAGGGGGGAGGAAGGTAACCAGGTGGTTATCAGTAATGTGGTGGGGGAAGGGCCCTACCAGATGGTGTCCTCTTTGACACCTGCAATAATTGGTATTGTTCTGGGAAAGAAGTTCAGTGGAAAAGGGGAATCCATGGGGCATGCCCCACGAGGCAGTGATAAAAGCTGCCTAGAGGAGAGAGCCTGGAAAAGATACCTTGGAAGTTACGATTGTATGAGGAATACAGACAAAAGAGAGAGATCAGATAATTATAAGGGTCATGAATCAGAGAATGAGGGGAGGGAGGGGAATCAGAGAATGAAGAGTGAGAGAATTTCTTTTTTGGAAAAGGGTGCAAGAAATGAAATTTTAAAAATTAATGAACAGGACCAGTTGAAGGGTCAAAGAGCAAGAGTAAATCTACTTGACTGAGAGGAATAAAAAGAAGGAAGAATGATAAAACCTGATAAAATCACGAGATAAAAAGGAGCTAATAAACAAAATTCCAAATTTAAAGGGTTAACAAAGGGGAGGGGATCAGGGGTGATGGGAAGAGAGCTGGAGAGAGCTCAGATACCTTAAAAAAGACTAAAGTTACTGAAGAAATATAGTACTGAGTTCATATTAGAAGATGAAAAATAACTAACTTGGAAAAACAATATTAGTGACAGAGGAAAATATAAACATAACTTATTTTAAATTTTAATTGATTAAAATACAATAAAATAAAGTGACAGATGGAAATTTTAAAAATGGACTCTTGCAAGCTGTTAGATCTGGCTCCAGTACACCCCTGGCCCTTTGACCTGTGACATTTGGTTAAGAAAAAGTGAGCTCAGGGCTCTCCTTGTCATTTTTAAATCACCTTAACTAAATCTATGTTCCGCCCCCCCCCCCCTGCCCCAACACACTTTTTGACTGCACCAAACCTTCTCTTTTCTCAAGCACCTTGCACCATCATCTCCCTGCTCTTCCTCTTTATCAGCAGAGGAACTTCCCTAAAATGAAGGAATTTCTTGGGAAAACTCTCCTCACTTCCACATTTAAATTATCTCAACCTCATTCCCCCATCGCCTTCCACTTGGTTTCAACATCAAAGGATGAAGTGGCCCTTCTTCTAGGGCTAGTATGCGCTATCCTACTTGTGCTTTTGAATCCAACCCCTCCCATCTTCTCCAGAAGCTTCACTTTTTTATTTAGTATTTTATTTTTCCCCAGTTACATGTAAAAACAATTTTTAACATTTGTTTTTAAAACTTTGAGTTCTAAATTCTCTCCTTTCCTCCTTCCCCTCCACCCCTCCCCCATTGAGAAGGCAAGCAGTTTGATATAGGTTATACATGTGTAGTCGTGCAAAACATTTCTATAATAGTCATGTTGTGAAAGAAAATATAGACCAAAAAAACTCTCAAGAAAAATAAGGAAAGTAAAAAAAGTATGCTTCAACCTGTATTCAGACACCATTGGTTCTTTGACTGGGGATAGGTAGCATTTTTCATCATGAGTCCCTCAGAGTTGTCTTGGATCATTGTATTGCTGAGAATAGCTAAGTCCTTCACAGCTGATCATCTTACGATATTGCTGTTGTGTTGTAGACAGTACATTTCACTTTGCATCAGCCCATGTAAGTCTTTCCAGAAACTTCACTTTCTTAACCGTCTCCTCTCTCTTTTTAATTTCCAGTCTCTTCTCATCCAAAGATTCTTTCTCTGATGTCTACAAACATACTTAGAATTATCCTATGTTTAAAAAAATCTCCTCTTGACCTTACCATCATGTCAACCTATTATCCCATATATCTCCTCACTTTTATAGATAAACTCCAAGAATAAAGGGGACTATACTCATTAACTCATTCCAGGACTCATTGTTCTAGACATCTCTGTATTATTTGATTCTGTTGATCATCCCTTCCTTAGGGATATACTTTTCTCCCTTGGTTTTTGTGATACTTTTCTGTTATGGTTCTCTTCCTAAATGTTAGACTGTTCATTTTCAGTTTCCATTGGCCATGTCCCACCCCCTATAAGTGTTCCTACCCCAGTGATGATCTTTCCTGGCTTTCTCACTTTCTCTCTCTCTCTCTCTCTCTTTCTGTCTCTCTCTCCCCCCATCTTCTCTATCTCTGTCTCTGTCTGTCTCTCTCTCTGTCTCTCTCTCTCTATGTCTCTGTCTCTCTCTCTCTGCCTCTCTCCCCATCTTCTCTTTCTACCTCTGTCTGTCTCTGTCTCTCTGTCTCTGTTTCTCTCTCTCTCTGTCTCTCTCTCTGTTTCTCTCTCTCCATCTTCTCTATCTCTGTCTCTGTCTCTGTCTTTGTCTCTCTCTCTGTTTCTGTCTCTCTCTCCCTCTCTCTCCCCATCTTCTCTCTCTCTTTCTGTCTCTCTGTCTCTTTCTGCCTGTCTGTCTGTCCCTCTCTCTCCCTTCCTTTCTCTTTTCTTTCTCTCCCTCTTTTCATTAGCTCTCATGTACTCATTTATCATCTCTATGCATATGCCTCCCAAATCTACAAGTCCAGCTCACATTTCTCTTCTGAACTCTACTAATCTGTTATCTCCAAATTCCATCTGTCTATCCCTTAGGGATTTTACACTCAACAGGTCTAAAACCAGTTTCATTATTTTCCCTGCTAAAAGCCTTTTCTGATTTCCCTATTACTACCCAGAGTGCCATCATTCTTTCAGTCAGTCACCAAGGTTTGCATTCTAAGAGTTGTCCTTGACTCTTCACTTTTTCACATTCTGGTCTCCACTCCTTGAACCCCAACATACAACCAATTGCCAAATTTAGTCACTTCTACTTCCTCAACTTCTCTCACATCTTTTCAGGTCTCTCCATTCAGATAGCCACCACCTTTGTGCAGGCTTTCAGCACCTTTTGCCTGGGCTGTCACAACAACCTAATTGGTCTGAATTGGTCTCCTTGTCTCTAGTCTCTCTTCTCTCTAATTCAGGGGTGGGCCACAGGTCACGGGCTCCCCACCCCCACCCCATCCTCCACAGTGCTACCAAAGCGATAGTCATATAGCTTTGAAGCTATCATTTCTTTGCTAAAGAAGCTTCAGGGGTTCCCTAATGCCTTTAGAATAAATCACAAACTTCTCTGCTTGGCATTTAAGATCTTTTACAATCTGGCTCCAGTCTATCTTTCCAGGCTCATTAATTACTTGTTACCTACCTCCACCTAACATGCATGCACGTGCACACACATACACATACACAAAATACATATACACACATGCATAAACACATGCACATATACACACATATACACATACTCTACAATCATACCAAATTCACCTTGTTGCTATTTCCCATACTTGACATCCCATCTCTCATCTCTATGCCTTCCCTCAAGTTGTCCTCCATATCTAGAATATTCTCCCTCCTTGACTTGGTGAGTTCCCTTCAAGGCTCAGCTCAAGTGTCATCACTTTCCAGAGGTCTTTCCTGGTGTTAATGCCCCCTGCCCAAATCACTGGGTATTTCTTTTGTCTATTTCCTACATTTATGTATCTGGGAACATGCCCTATCTCTCTAGTCCACCTGTTTTTCAATTTTTTTGTGCCATAGATCCCTTTGGCATTCTGGTAATGCCTATGGACCTCTTTCTCAGAATAATGCTTTTAAATAATTGAGGAAAATGTTAAATTTCAGTTAGAAATTGATGAAATTAAAGATAGATTCTTTTTTCCCATCCAAGTTCATGGACTACCTGAAATCTATCCACAGACCTCTCAGGGACCCTAAATCAAGGATCTCTAATCAGGTGGGATATAAATTCTTTGAAGGAAGGGACTGCCTCATCTTTGTGCTATTATTGCCAGTCCTCAGCACATAATAAATACAATATATATTTTTTGATTGATGATAGAATTTTAGATTCCTAAAAGAGACCTGAGAGATAGGAAATTGAAACCCCAAAAAGTTAAGGAACATGTGCAGTGTAACACAGCTAACACTTGGCAAAGCTGCTAGTATCTCCATGCTTTGTTCTCTTTGCCAGGCAGTCTTTACCAGCTCAGCATGAATTAGATTATCTAATGGCTTTTTTAACTAAAAGGAAGGGGTTGCTGGCAATGGGGGCAGTTAGATGCCTGACCGTGGGGCTAAGAGGAAGTGGTGATGAAAATAGGGAGAATGGCCCAAAATGAAAAGAGAAAACTAAGATTACACAATGACTGCTGAATTGCAGAGTGAGTTCCTGGTGAGACTTTTGTTATGATTGAAATTAGGGTAAACTGAGGCAAAATTTCCACACACTCAATTTATTGGTAAGGCTAGCAATTACCAATAAAAGGGGCTGTCAGCTCCTCATCAAGTAAAAAAGACCCTGAATGAAGGCAGACAGATCATTTTTGCAGACTAAAGGAAGAACATCCAAAAGCTGGAAGGCAGCAGTAAAGTTGGGAAAACATGATTGCCTGGAAATTTGGAATGCAGAGCTAGCAACAATCTCTCCTTCCATCTTGTTCTATGGAAAGCTCATTGGTGATGTCTACCTGCATGGCTAGTGTCACAGAAGCAGAACATATTTTCTTGAAGGACAGCCAGTGTTGCAGAAATAACAGACCAGACTTCCTGGCATCCACTGCATCCTTCAAGGGTAATATTTGACACAAGAATAGAACATGGATTAGTAGGAAAACTGAACTTCTAAACTTAACTCAGAAGGAAAGATGAACTTCTGAACTTGAGTCAGAGACAAAGAAACATGGCATAGGCAGTATACAAAATGTTAGCAGCAATACAGAATAGAATCAATTACAACAATGAAGACAATATTAATTTGATTTTCTCAATTCTCCTCTTTGATCAGTTGGAGACATGTCTCCCATAGATCACTTATCTATAAGCTAATTCTATAAGATTTATAATATAGTCAATATCAGCAGGGTGTATTGCCATGAGCTTTTCTGGGGCTAGTCTTGAACAGGGTTTAACACAGCAACTAAGGCAAAGTCTGTAGAGAATAGTAAGACAGAGGGCAGTGAGGGCCCATTTACCAAGGGTGGCTAATAGGCTGTTTTCCTGCAGCCAAGTGAGCCAAGAAGAGGGATTCTACCAGAGGTCCCCTGGAATGAATAGTTAGTTGTCTCTCTGCTATAATTTGTTGAATTTTATGGAGGCTGGTAATAATTTATCCCATTTGGTTAATGTAAAAACAGTAAGATTGATTAATCATAGCACAAGCCATAGTAAGAATATCTAAAACCATGGATTAATTTTGGGGGGGGAGATTTACACGTCATCTAGAGAATTCAGCAAACATAGGTACCATGAAACAAAAAGCCAAAGTAATACAATAATGATCTTCAATATTAACTAATATCAAATCTCTTTGTATTCTAATAACCCACTCCCAATGTCCATTTAAATAAGACATTTCATCTTGAATCACAGATGTCCCATAGTCATCTTGTCCCTAAAAGAACCCTCTCTTGAACATTCTGAAATAGATCTTCTTCCCCGGGTAGCTACGAAGGGAGAATCCTCTTCAGCAGATTTGTTTCTCTGGTTCCAAGTAACTTGTAGATATTCTTAAGTAATTCTGTTAAAATCTGACCATAACATTAGTACAACCTTCTAAATTTGCTTTTCCAATAACTAGTTCATATGGTGAAAACCAGCTCAAACCTTACTGTTCTGATCTTATTAACAACAAAGCTATAAGAAGGACATAAAGTTAGGAACCTACAATTCACCTGAAACTTCAGAGAATTTCAGCTTTTACATACCACTTGCTGTTTATATCTTTACCTAAACACTATACCTGACATAGGAACTGCCAAACAGACATAAGGAGGAATCTTAAAAAGAATCTGTGAAAACCTGAATTGCAAAATGGGTCCTTCTTTTCCTCTTAAATTGTCAGATAGATATTTCAAATAGTAAAATAATTTCACCCTCTTTACAATTATAAATGGAATTTTATGTGTAAAATTCTAAATCCAACATTGAAAACTTATTGCTAAATTACACTGCATGCCTAAATTTCTTATTAGAAACATTGGGAAGCCTAGCATATACATAAATAGACTGTTTACTACTTTGATTAGAAAACTTTTACATCCTTGTCTTATTAAAACATTTTTGCATCTTTATTCTAATTCCCCTCTTAGGAGGATGTCATCTCCATGTTACCCTGAAAGAATAACATATTTCAAGGACCTAATCTGGTACACCAATATATAATTATTTGCAAGCCCCAGAACTTATTTAGTTAGTGCTTAGGATATGGATTTGTCTCTTAATTCAGATTGAAAAGGGTAAGATCTTTCATACCAGCATTCTATTATAGTAGAGTAGAGGTGCAGGAGTATTGCAACAAGATTCATTATGTTAAGAAAAACCAATTTAAAACTTTACCTGCTATAGTTAGAGAGATTTGCTATGAAAGGAAGAAGCAGGAACATGGTTGCAACATCAAGACTAGTCCTCCAGGTCTATGCTTAAAGGCACAGAATGACTTAAAAGGTGTAATAGGATACAGTATCTTTAGTTCTGTTTGATTTCAGGTAAGAGTCATAGTTAACCTTTTGAAACAGTTAATCATAAAGCAAAGATTCACATTATTCACAGGATATCATAGCCAGGTTCAAGACTAATCAGGTGCGACATAGTGCTGTTCCAAAAAAAAGAAAGTAACACAATGGAGAAATTGAGTCAAGAAGCTCCTACATTTGGATTTGCAAAGGTGATCCTCTCAACTTTTCCCAGACTCAATAATCCATTGTATGGGTCAGCTAGGTGGTACATTGGATGAAGCATTGGACATGGGGTCGGGAGGACTTAGGTTCAAATTTGACCTCAGACACTTGACATTTACTAGCTGTGTGACCCTGGGCAAGTCAACTCCAACTGCCTTGCAAGAACAACCACAAAAATCCACATGTAGTAGTTCTCAGATTGAACTCCCTTAAAGTAACTTGTGGCACTTCCCTCAAATGGTGGATTATTGACTTAGTGATATTTCAGACATTCATAATTGAATTCAAAATTCAAAACAAAATCAAATTCAAGTTCCAAGAGATTTTTACCTCCAACAGCAAGTTTCACTAATTATGACTTAGGGCTAAATACAATTGTTATTGTTCACTCACTTTACTGCAATACCAGTTAACAATAAAAACATTTATCATGCCTTACACACACACACAAAATTCATTCAACATCCTTTTCTTCTTCTCCAGTTTAAACTTATCCTGGTATAAAAATCAATCATCAGGGATCAAGAAAATAATTACATTCTGGAATTCCACACAGATAATGAATAAACGATTATTCACTCAAAAAAAAAACCCAGAAAAAAACCCCACTCACCATAATATGCTCCAAGACTAACAGATATTTGTACCTTAAGGTACTATATATTAATCCCTAAATCAAAAATAAATTATTGAGACTGGAGTCCATTGAGACAAAGATGGCCCAAGATATAACTTCAATATATACTGTTCCAAGTACAACTTTACAATTTTCATAATCACAAATAATCATATAAATCATTTCTACACTATAAACAAATTTGTAAATCCCCTCCCCCACCTTTGTCAAGGAATATTAGTAATGGAAGAGCGGATCCCATTTTTTCAGTAAACCAATTCACAAGTTTTCATCAAGCAGAAACCTGACAAGTTTACAAACAAGGAGATTATGAGGTCTCACTCTCTCTCTCTCTCTCTCTCTTCTCGCAAAGTAATTATTATTATTCTCTCTTAAAATATACTCATTTAAATACTTCATTGATTTTAACATTATAACAATAGCCTCTAATAAATAACAATTTCACAATATCCAGATGAAAAGATAATGATAAATTCAATGATAAAATTGCATTATCTACTTGACAGTATTCCTTATACAATGGATTCCCCAAAATCACAATATAAGAAAATTTATAGACACAATAATAACATATATGATAGCATGAAACAAAACCAGATACCAGTGAGATGACATTAATTCAGTCTAATTATCTTACATAAAAAAGCATTCATTTTATCATCTTTAGCATTTTATACTAATCACATTAAAAACCTAATATTTAGTTACCCAGTATGGAGTGATTATATTCAGTTAAAGAATATAATAATAATAAACAATTACATAGTGCTTACCATATGCCAGGCACTACATTAAGCATTTCACAATTATTATATCATTTTGATCCATACAGCAACCATGGGAGGTAGGTCATCATTCTCCTTACAGATGAGGGAACTGAGATAAACAGAAGTAAGGTAGCTTGCTTAAGGTCACACAGCTAACAAATATCCAAGACTACATTTTAACTAGGGTTTTTCTGAGACATGAAATTACCTTTCGTCTTGCACTAAAAAGAAATAAATCTATCACCATCCAGGGATAGAGTGACACAAGATCTAAGTGTTGTTTCTCTAACTTTCACAATTCTATTCTCGTTTTTCCTCAAAATAAATTCTACTGAGAGTTACCTCAAAATTTACTAAAGTATTTCAACATTTATAAAAACATTAAAAACACATTCTGGAAATTCACAGCAGAGAAATTATATTTAAGTCATAAATTTAGTCTCTATTTTATAATGCCACACATTTCTGCAAATTGGGAACAAATGTTCCCTTTTATCACTGTGTCTTTTCTGTTTTCTAAATTGGCCAGAATTAAAAGATGGGGAGAGAAACTTTCTTTCTGAAGAAAATTTTTTTTCCACTCCTTCTCCCTCTCCTTCAGCTGACCAGGCCCCAGGAAAAATCTAGTTTGACTCAGAAACACAAACAATAGGACAAGACAAACAAGAACACTTAAAAATCATTGTGGACAAGTAGAAGTCTCTTTTAAGCCAAATTTATTGGTAAGGCTAGCAATTTTCAATAAAAGGGGTCATTAGCTCCTCTGCAAGCAAAAAGACCCCGAATGAAGGCAGACAGATCATTTTTTGATAACAAAAGTAGAAGCATCAAAAAGATAGAAAGCAACATCATAGATGTGAAAACAATATGACCGGCTGGAAGTTTGGAATGCAGGGCTAGCAACAACCCCTCCTTCTATCTTGTTGCTATGGAAAGCTCATGGCTAGTTAATGTTACAGTGATGACAGATCAGACTTTCTCGAAGGCTAGTTAGTGTTGCAGAGATAAGAGACTTCCTGGCATCCACCTGCATCCTTCAAGGATAAAAGATTTCTCTGATGCAAGAATAGAACAATGATAGTGGGAAAACTGAACTTCTAAGCTTAATTCAGAAAGGAACTTCTGAACTTAGAGACAAAGAAACATGACTTGGTCAGTATGGAAAATTTTGGTTGTGATACAGAATGGAATAAATTACAAAAATGGGGACAGTATCAATTTGATTTTGCCACTTTGGTAACCTTTAAGAGAAAGATCCTTGGGGCAGAGGTGGCGCAGTGAGTAGAGCACTGGCCTTGGAGGCAGGAGGGCCTGAGTTCAAATCTGGCCTCAGATACTTGATGCACTTACCAGCAGTGTGACAGTGGGCAAGTCACTTAACCCCAATTGCCCTGCCTTCCCCCATGCAAAAAAAAAAAAAAGAGAGAGAGAGAAGGATCCTTGCCCTATATCAAGATGATCATACTTTTGGCTATTTTGTTTTAAATAGTAATTGGTAAATAATACTAGTAATTAATATGACATTCCTTGTGGAACACATTAGGAAATGAGGAAGGTATCATCGACGTAGGTCTACAACGATGTGATATGAGGGTGGAGGGGGAAAATAAGAAGTAGGGCATGAATAAAGGAAGCCCCGAATATCAGCTGGTTTCAGAAGCCAACCCAACCAAGAAGGTTGGGGGAGGAATTTGAAAAGGACAAGAAATATTTGAGCTTCAAAAGAATACTAGATCATAGCTTTAGAGCTGGAAGGGACCCCAGACGTAGATTGTCTAGTCTAACCCTCTTGTGTTACAGGTAAAGGAAGTAGGGCCCAGAGAGGAGAAGTGATTTGCCCTAGACCACATAAAGTGTGGCAGAGCTTGGATTAGAACTGTTCCTCTGACTCAGAAGAGGAGCTTTCCTTTGACATTAAGCCAGGCAAGGATGATCTGTGGGTGCTTGGAGGAGTGGTATCAGAAGTAAGTCTTGCCTTTTAGAATTTTAGGCTAAAATTCTAGAATTTAAATCCAAGCCCTAGCCATAGGGTTCAACTGGACAATTCCTGAGAATTCAGAGGGGTGTTATCAGCCCCCGAGAGGTGGTGCTTGGTATTTGATCTAAATAGTGAAAAGACCAGAAGAAGGAAGGGAGAAAAACACACCAGGCCACTTATGGGCTACATCAAACGCAGATCAGTGCTGGCAGGAACATCTCGAGCACTGACTCAGGGCCAAAACCAGGTATAATTTCAGAGGCCCTGGGTAGACCCCTTGAACCTGTTCCACCTACTAGTCGAATTTTAGCCAAGGGACCGAGACTGTTATTCCCCAACCCCAAATCAAGCAAAATGCCCACTGGGATTGAAACACTCAGTATATACAAATGGTCTTTGCTAAGAAGAGATATTGGGGTGGTGAGAAGGGACAGAGCACAAACCTTTTGGCAACCCCAAACTCGTGGTGATGGTGGCCAATGGTAGAAAGGATGTTCAAAAGTGGAGGAGAGGCCACCAAGAATGAACTTCACAATTTTCAGGAACAGTTGTCTCCAACCTGGGTCATGGAGGATAGTGTTGATTCTTTCTGTTTCCCTTGTATAAGGGAATAATAATAATAATAATAATAATAAGCTCAGCTTATTAAAGTACATTGAGATTTATAAAGCACTTTTCTCATAACAACTCTGTGAAAGAGGGAATAAAGAAATTATTTTTCCTGAGTTGGGTTTTTCGTTTTGTTTTGTTTTGTTTTGTTTTGGAACAGATGAGGAAGCTAGGCCCAAGAGAGAGGTTAAGTGGTTTGACCAAGATGTCAGAGCTGGTAAGTGTCAAAGCTAGGCCTCAAAGCCAGAGACTCTGGCCTGGAATCCAATGTGTTCTCCATCACCCCATCAGATCTCATAACAATGACTCAAGTTTACATAGTGTTCCCAGTTTTCAGAACTGGTTCCTCATAGTCATTCTCTGAGGCGATTAGTATGATATGGAACCTCTCTAAATTCCAAGATCTTTTTCTTCCCTCCTACAATTTTTGCTTTCAGGGTGGATGTCAGCCCTTAGTTGGCCCAGAGTATAACTGGAGACCTAATTTCCAGTAGTTGTGATTAGGCACTAAGTTCTCGGTTTCCTGTGTTCAGCCCTGAGAACCTTGGAGCTCCCAAAACTACTTTATGTAGGGCTGTTCAACTAATTGCTATTCTGCCCTCCATAATGCTTTAACTCTGACATGGGCTTTATTGAAATACATTACTATGTATTTATCAGTGTGGTGTTGTGAAAAGAGGATGGGTTTCCTGGAGACTTGGATGACCTTGGGGAAGTAACAAACATTCTGCATTTCTGCTTCCTGGGCTGTTAAGGGTGGCAATTGCTAAGATTCTCTCAAAGTCTAATAGCCTATGATTCTGTTGCATGAATTTAGACATCATTTTGACTAGCTAACTCCACTAAGTCAGCACAATTCAGTACACAAGTTTTATTAAACTCAGAGTTATGCGATACACTTCACTAGCATGTGATGGGAGTATGAGACCTTCACAATTCAGCTAGTCGTATTTATACACTGCATGAAACAAAGGAAAAAAAATTCCTGATACCACCCCTCCAAGCACCCACAGACCACCGTTGCCTGGCTGTTCATCATACAAAGAAATAAAGTACGCTCATTAAGGAGAATGTATGCCATTAGCTACAGGAGATAGAGAAGGGATGTGTCCTTGCCGGGATAGCTGGTTTCACCAAATCAAAGGGAAGTGACAGGCTAGATAAAGAAGGGAGACATTCCAAAGATTGAAATCCTCTTTCTCTCTCTTTTTTTTTTCTTTTACCAATTTAGTCTTTTTGTACCAAGTAGGGGAGCAAAGGAAGACACTGAAGAGAACCAGCTATTACAACAGTTCATGTAGGAGTCATACACAACAAAATGGTGAATTAGAACAAAATGGAGTCAAGTACCTTCTCCCCAAAATTCACTTTTGTCTGAAGTTAAGCCTGAAATTCTCTTATGACAACTCTAAATACAAACAGTGGTTTCCTGACTTGGAATCAGGGACGCCGGAGTTTTGAATCCCGTCTCAGACACTTATTAGTGGTATGACCCTGGGCAAGTCACTTGACCTTTCTCAGACTCAGTTTCCTTACTTTACCTGTAAAATGTGTACGATACTAGCACCTACCTCACAGGGTCATTGTGAGTATTAAATGGGATGACATGTAAACTGCTTTGCAAACCTCAAAGGGCTATCTAAATGCTAATTGTGTATTATCATTGTGATTATTGCTATAATTATTTCTGTCACGTCTACACCAGTGGCCTGGGAGTTGGGCTGAGCCATCAGTGAACTCTGTCTTTGTTTTCTGCTTTCTGGGATTGACATTCCTGCAACAACTGACTCCTCTTCCTGGCCCTTCCCATGGCCCTTGATGCCCCTGTCCCTTAATTCTCTTCCTCTGTGCTGCACCCCCACCACTTTGCCACCTAAGAGCAGCAGCTGCAGTTTGGGGTCTCTGCCAGGTGAATGGAGGGGCCAGAAGGAATTGGCACCTGTCGGCCTGTGTTTCTGATGACTGGAAAATAAAACAAACCAAAAAATCCCTCCAGGCTCTATCTTTCAAGGCTGGAGGTGACCAGGAAACATGTGTGATTCCTTTATCTTTCCTGTTTGAATGGGGCTAGGGTGGGAGAGGGACTAGCCCTGGGAGAACAAAGTGGGGTGGGGCAGGGAAGGTCCTTTCCCCAGGCCTTTAGCCAACCTTTTCAGCATTGCTAAATAATAGAACCTTTATGCTGCAACTTTATCTGTCCCGTCAAAAGACCCCGACTACCAGAAGAAGGAAGGGCATAGGAATGGGGGAAAGTCACCTCATTCATTCTCAGGAACCTCAAAAGGACCCTAGTCCTGCCATCTGAGTTTCCCAGCCATTGACATTAATATGCTGCTAGCCGGCACAGTGGAGAGGGTCCTGGGTCTGGAATCAGAAAGACTAGAGTTCAAATCCAGCCTCAGATACTTACTAGCTGTGTGGCCCTGAGCAAGTCCCTTGAACTATTTTTGCCCCAGTTTGTCATAAGTAAAATGAGGATCATCGTAGCACCTACCACTCAGCGTTGTTATGAGGATCCAATGAGATAATAACTGTCAGCTGCTTAGCACAGCGTCGGGCACATTTTAAACGCTATATAAATGTTAGCTGCTACAGCTATGCTACGACTACATAACAATACCGATAATGCATAATGATAATTAATGATGATGATATTCAATAACAGCAACAATAAAGTGTATAATAAGTGATGTTGAATAGTGTTGATAAGGATGATGATAAATAAATAGTAACTACCATTTATATTGCATTTTAAGATTTATACAGTGGTTTACAAATATTACCACATTTTGTCCTTATATCAGCGCTGGGAGGTAGGTGTTCTTATTATATTATATTTTACAGATATATAATATATGTGCATAATATATTTTATATATAATATATTATATTATATTTTACAGATATATAATATGTGTGTATAATATATTTTATATATAATATATTATATTTTGCAGATGAGAAAACTGAGGTTAAGTGCTTTGCCCAGGGTCACATAGCTAGTAAGTGCCTGAGGTAGGATCTGAACTCAGGTCTTCCTGACTCTAGTTCCAATGCTCAATCTTCTTCCTCTTAACTGCCAGCGATACTACAAGACATTTGGAGATGTCATCCAGTAACAGTATACTGATAAGTGTCAAGTGGACCGTGTAGACACTAAGTATTATGAGAGTTCAGAGGAGGAGGAGAGCTTAGTGGGTTCAACTGGTCAGAGAAGTCTTCTTGGAGGAGGTGGACATGATCTGGGCCCTGAGGAATGGGAAGGATGTGGATGGGTAACGAGGAATGGAAAGATATTCTAGGTAGAGACAGTGAAATGAGCCAGGGCATGAAGGAAGAGGATTGTCAGGCTGAACTTGGGGGATAGTGAAGAGAGATCATTTTGACTGGCACAATGAGCTTGTATCTGACAGTAATATAGCCACAGGATATCTCTCAAGGTGGAAGGGACCCTAGAGGCCATCTTATCCAACCCCGACATTTGACGGTTGAGGAAACTGAGAAAAGTTGAATCAATCTGGTTCTCTGACTTTTTTTTTCTTAATGCTTTATGTTTAACTGGTTTCCCCCAAAACATTTTAAGTCTCTTCAAGGTGGGAACCATTTCTCCTATTCTTTTTGTTCCTTCCAACAACACCTACTAAAGGTGTCTTTAGATAGGTCCCCAAATCAGTGAGATAGGCTGAAGGACAACAGTCTGAGCCACAGGTGACTGTCCAAGTGGGAAGAGCAACAAGTAGGCATGGATGCCTATTGCTCACTCACTCAGTCACTTCATTCATTCATCTATTTGCCTGGGTGCTAGGCAGGTAACTGGTGGAGTGGATAGGGTGCTGGACCTGGAGTCAGAAAGACCTGAGTCAATATCCAGCTTCATGTACTCCCTGCTTAGTGACTTGAGCAGATCACTTAACCACTCTCTGTCTCAGTTTCCTTAACTACAAAATGGAGACGATAAAGCACCTACCTCGCAGGGTTCCATGAGGATCAAGTGAGATAATATTTGTAAAGCCCTTCACACAGTACCTGGCACAGAGCAGGCACTCTATAAATGCTTATTTCCTTCCCTATCACCTTGAGGTACAGAGGTGAATTCAAAGATGAATAACAGGCAACCCAACCCTTCAAAGAGTTTATAGTCTAGGGGGAGACATAGACAGATGCAAAATTAAGTAACAGATTTTTTAAATCTAAATAATCACTCAAAATAGCTATAAAACTAGAAACGGTGTCCTGAACTTGGTTATGGGAATTTGCTTGTTTTGCTTCATGGATGTTGTTCTAAAGGAACGGACTAAATTTGATCCCAGATGTTACTGCCTTGTAGAGGAAAACACATCTTCTTTGCTCTTGGGGATTGTAAATTAGGGGAGGAAAGGGCAGCTGGAGATAAGTGTTAGGATACACATCAAATTATCAGAAAACATCTTGGTTAATTCCTTTCCTTTTACATAGCAATGAAAACAATACTTTTCATGCTTGGAGCATTTTTCTTTTACCAAAAATGCTTATGGGTATCTTCTTTTGTTGTATTCATGACTTCTGTGAGCGAAGTGGGACAGAGATTACTATTCTCACTTCACAGGTGAGGAAACAAGTCCAGAGATGCTGAATGACGCATTAAATGTCCCATCACTATTTAGGGGCAGAATTAGGGAACAGAACAAAAATCTGATTTCTGAACCAAAGCATCTGGTCTTTTCCCCCTTTCATGGTCTCTGGAAGCCACTCTTATGATTAGAATGGGGGTATTGTGAGTCACTGGTTGAGAATATGGACATTTCTCTTTGTGGACTCTCATGTACACAACCTGACCTTTAGAATCATCCTAGGGCAGGAATTCTTAATCTGTTTTGTGGGTCATGGATTCCCTTGGTGAAACCTGGTGGTCTCTGGACTCCTCAGCATAATGTTTTTAAATTCATAAAATAAGATACATAGAATTACAAAGGAAACCAATTATATTAAAATAGTTGTCAAAATATTTTATTTTTTAAAAAGTACATCATCCCCTGCAAGAGTTTCATATGAGGTCTAAAGTTGACATTGGGTGTTTCTTTGTGAAACCAAGGTCTTATTGCCTAACAAGTGTCATACTATTTCCTAATAGATGTTTTTCCCCCATGGGAAGGTCCTCTCTGTTGACTCAAATCAATTCAATTTGGCAAATGTTAATCAAGCACCTACTATTTGTATAACATTGTGCTAGGCACTGTGGGCGATACAAAGTCTCATTACATCATGAGTAAGTCCAGTTTTGGACATTTCTAATTCTTAGGAAATTCTTGAGTCATTATGTATGTAGGGTGGACTATAAGCAGACAAAGGAAAAGACACTCAGGATTTGTATTCCCACAAATTTGTTGTCCTCTAAACGTAATTTTAAAAAATGATTTATCTTGTTTTTACATCACATTTATTTCCAAACTTGTGCCTCCCTATTCCCCTACTCAACATGAAATGAAGAAGAAAAAAGAAAAAAAATCAATTCAACTCACCAATATATTAACCAAGTCTGGTAGTACACATAATGTTCCATGCCCATAGACCCCAGTTTCACAAATAAACCCCATTTATCACGGTTCGTTCAACTGTTGAAAGAAACTGTTTGGGCCTTTGCTCTCAATAATGAAGCAAAGCCAGTTAGAGAAAATTAAAAGGAGTTTATTGCAGTACCCAAGGCAAAAGTGCATTGAAGGTGGCCAGGAGACAAGACAATCCTGCAAAAAGGGATGGGCTCCTCCCTTAATGCCACATCATAAAGAAATGAAATTTGCAATCAGGAGTTGGGATGAAAGCATGTTGGCTACCTGGGGACTAGTGGGTATTACAAGAACTGGGGATAGCATCAAAGTATGTGCCGCCTTTTCCCACACACTGGCCATTTCTACTCTGGAAGATAAGCAACGTTGGAAGTAATAGGATAGTTCAAACTCTAAACAAATTTCAGTACAACCTCTTCTAAAGCCTGCCTCTGTTTCTAGATACACTCATAGAATTTCCCCTGTAATAATTCAATTTGCTTATACTATTTGCAGTTTGGGTAAAGGTCATGGGGCTCTGAGTCCTTTCTTCCCAGAGCCAAGCTGCCTAGTAAAGAGCATGTACCTGCAGCTGGCCTAGGGCCTCCCACCAGGACCATCCAGCTGGGTGGGCTTAGTTAGGAGAGGATCAGGGCGAAGAGTATGCGTGTATGGGTCTTTAGGTCTGTGAGAAAGGTTTGGCGGGGGGGGGGAGTTGGGGGGGGTGGAAAATTACAAGTAAGAGTAGAAAATTCCATGGTTCTGAGCCAACATAAATGTTTTGGTGTTATCTCTACTACATGATTTTATATATATATATATATATATATATTAGGACCCTTCTCCTCTCCTCTAAAGCCAGTAATTGAGGGGCAACTGAAGAATCACCTTTTCCATTGGGGAGATAGTGAGGCAGAGAGCTAAGATGCTGCGTTTGGAGACAGCTAGCCTTCGTTCAGATCCTCACCTTGCCAGTCACTAGCTATGTGACCTGGGGGAAAATCTCTTCATCTCTCTTCAGGATCCTCTCCTGGACAAGTTGGACAAATTAAGGGGATCTCAAAGAGCACGCACCAAGTCAAGAAGCAGCAAAATGATGGAACCTCAATCTGGAAGAGCAAACTTGGACTTCATCCTTCGTTAGTACAGAGAATATGAAGAAGATTTCTGGAATCTAACAGAGGAATCTGAAGACTATGAGGGAATTAGAGCCATGGGAACAAGAAATAGAGCCATGATGTGGAGCAGCAATGAGAAACTCCATTAGAAATGGGAACTCTGGACAGGAAAAGCACATTGTGCATAGCTGATGTGCAGTTTCACGTACAATCATCTTTTTTATTGGACTGTTACGGAAATGCTTGTTTTATTCCATAAATTCAAAAAAAAGAAATAGGGCCTCTAAATTATACTTACAGATCCCTGCAGGCATATTATATTGACTTAGAAAAACACATTGTTAATGTTGTTGTTGTTTATTCGTTTCAGTCATGTCTGACTCTTTGTGACCTCATTTTTGGTGTTTTCTTGGCAAAGATACTGGAATGGTTTGCCATTTCCTTCTCCAGCTCATTTGACAGATGAGAAAACTGAGGCAAACAGGGTTAAGTGACTTGCCCAGGGTCACTTGCCCATTGTCTGAGGCCAGATTTGAACTAAGGAAGATGAGTCTTCCTGACTCCAGGCCTGGAATTGTATTCACTGCACCACCTAACATTATCTATGTTCTATTGAAGTTTTATTTATTTTTAAAGTATTTCCCAATCACATCTTAATCTGATTCCTGATGTTGTCCAAGTAGAGGAACAAACTAGGATCTTGCCCTTCATTACGACTGCACTTGGAGTCAGGAAGACCCAGCTTCAAATCCTACCTACTTAGTTGTGCAACCCTTAACTTCTCTCCATCTCGGTTTCCTTATCTGTTAAGTGTGGAAAACACTAGCACCCACCTCACAGGGTTGTTGTGAAGACCTAAGAAGACTATATGTATGAAATACTTTGTAAACTTTAAAGTGCCGTCTAAATACGATTTATCATTATTATGATGATGATAAATTTATGTGAACTAACAGCTCGAGGGAAGTCAAAGCTAATGATGCCAACCTTCTATCTTCCGGAAAAGCTTCAATCTTTGAGTAATAGTACAAATCTGGAGGACCATATAGGTCTCCGGGGGGAAACAGAGCTCATTGGAAGGCAGCATGGTCAGTGGAAAAAATAATAAGACTTGTAGTCACTGGACTTGAGTTTAGATACTGGCTCTGCTCCTTACTGTCTGGATGACGCCGAGCAAATCACTTAATTTCTCTGGCATTGATTTTATCCATCTTTCAAATGAGGAGGATGGACCAGGTGACTTCTAAGATCCCTTTCAGCTCTACTTTTGAATCCATGAGGGAGAGTTGCCTTGAATATTCATGAATCTGGTTGTGTGTCCTTTTGTGTTTTGCATTTTCTGTCTGGCAAAATTAAGTCCATCATGTCCTTGATGTGTTGTTAGCCTGAGTGCTTGCTTGGAAGCTAAGGACCTCTTTCTTTTTCTGTAGTGAACTACACATGAACTCTGTCTGTCTGTCTGTCTCTGTCTTTTTCTGTCTCATCCTCTTTCTGTCTCCCTGTCTCTTTCTCTCTGTCTCTATCTCTGTCTCTCTGTCTTATCTCTGTCCTTTCTCTGTCTCTCTGTCTCTCTCTCTTCTCTCTCTGTCTCTGCCTCTAACTGGGATTTGGGTAACAGCATATAGATGAGAAAAAAAAGGTATATGACCAGATGACTTCCATCCCAATGAGAGTCCTCATCCAACTTCATCTCCACCCCATCCCCAAACAACAAACTGTATTTTTTTTTGGAAGCAGAATGTGAAGGCAGCCAAGCCACCTCCTAGCCAATACATTTCTAAAGAAAAAGAGGGTGTGTCAGTTGGCAAGAAAATTTGGTTCCAAGATCAGCAGTACATCTTCCTTGTTTGTCATAAAAATATACAAATTCACAGATGTGATTTCAGCAGAGCTTAGTCCAGAGACAGGGAGAGAAAGTGAGTACAGACACAAAACCGGGGCAGCCAGAATCAGAGCCTATGGAGAACAGAAGGTAAGTTAGATGCATGTTCTGTGATGCAGGTAGGCAAAGGATTTGGGGAACCCTAATGGATGGAGAAAAGAGGAAATTTACCAAATGTGTATGTGTTTGTGTGTGCATTCATGTATGTATGTCCAGAGTTAATCCTAGGAAAAATTTCAAAATTGTTTTCACACCCTACCTTGGATACTTTCCTACTTCTCCTTCTATTCCCTTTTGTGGTTCCTGGTACCCATGCTATACTCATATTCCTTCTAACCACCCTAAGCCCACCCAGGTAGAAGAGAAAGATAATGGAGTCATAAGACTTGGGCTTGAATACTAGCTGTTACTTACTACCTGTGTGGCCTTGGGCAAATCACTTTGCCTTACTGGGTCTCTGTTTTCACTTCATCAAATAAGAGGGTTGGACTTGATCTCTGAGATCCCTTCCAACTCTAGACCCCATAACCCACCTTCTCTCACTGCATTCCCTTACCCAACATTGCTTTTCTCCATTTGCCCATGCCCATAAAAACTCTCATATCCTCAGTGGAGAAGAGGGTTGTCAACAGTGTCAAAGGCTACAGAGAAGTCAAGAAGGATAAGGACTAAGGACAAGCTATTAGATTTGGCAATTAAGAAGTAATTGGTTCTTTGAAGATAGCAGCTTTGGTTGAGTGATTAGGTCAGGAAGAAGTGATGCATGTTACCCCTGCCCCTTTTTCAATAATATAGTCTTCTATTTGCACTCCTGATTATCTGAGATAAGTCCCACTCCTCTCCCTTAATGTATCTTTTTTTCTCTCTCCCTTTCCTTTCTCTTTTTAAGATCATCAAAATATAACAAAATATAACTCCAAGGCTCTCCATCTTATTTGACTCCCTCTGTGACCCTCACTGACATCATCATTTTTAAGGGATGCTTGTCATCATTCCCCTTTTAGAATGCAAACACTTCAAATTATAAAGTCTTTTCTGATTTCTCATTTTTATTTATCTTTTTGTGTTTCTCTTTACTCCCACATTTGTATTTCAAAGTTTTATTAAACTCTGGTCTTTTCATTTGGGATGATTGAAAGTCCTCTACTTCATTAAAGATCCATTTTTGTACCCTGTAAGATTATATTTAGCTTTTCTGGATAATAATTCTTAATTGTATTCTTGATAGTAAGCCTACATCTTTTGACTTTTGGAATATTGTATTCCATGTTCTCTTCCTTTATAGTGGTAGCAACTAAATCTTGTGTGATCCTGATTATAGTTCCCTGCTACCTAGAATCTTTCTTTTAGAACAGTTGTAGTATTTTTCCTTTGACCTGCAACCTTTGGATTTTGGCCTTTACATTTCTAGGAGTTTTCAATTTCTTTCAGGAAACAACTGGTAAATACTTGGAATTGAACATTGTTTTCTTGTTCTAAGAAATGTGAACAGTTTTCTTTCATGACTTCTAGGCTCTTTTTTCAGATGTCACATTAAACTAGTACCAAGATTCTTAAATTATTTCTCTTTGATCTGTTTTTGACATGAGACACCTTGGCTTTATTTTAATATTTCCTTTTTCCCACATTGTCATTAATTCTGATTTTGTCCATTTCAATTTTTGAGTCTATTACTTGGGTAAGGTTTTGTAAGTCTTGCTCTCTTTCAAGTCTCTTCTCGTACTTCTAATTTCTTCTCCAGTTCTTTCTTCTATTATTCTTATTTTACTTACAATACTATCTTTTTACTCATTTTTAAATCTTGTGTTATTTCTTCTAGTGATTCTGGTTGATCTTGTGGGCAAGCTGGGTTTGCTTTGCTTGTGAGCATTTTGGAATTTTCCTCTTCTTGATTTGTGTCTTGGGCATCTCTAATCTCATAATGATTTTCTAATCTTTTTTATTAGTCATTCTTCCAGTGATCAGCATTTCTAGGCTAGCTAAGAACTCTTTTGCATCTAGGTCTATGATCCCAAAACCCTTTGGGAGATCCCTCCGGAGCTGCTGGCCCAGCTCCAAGATCAGTTCTGGGCATCTCTGTGCTGTAGGCTTAGCTCAGCGTTCTGGGTAATGAGTCTGTAATCCCAGCCCAAAGTGGTTCCACAATTTCTTCCTTGGTCATTTTCAAGTAGGTCAAATTTGTGATCTTGGGTGATAGAGATGACCCACTATAATTTCTTATTTGATGTCCTGCTCAGTCTGGCATTCTTTTTAGATCATTGTTGGAGTAGTTTTGGAGACAGCTGGGCTGTACTATTTCCTCCTACTCTGACATCTTGGCTAGTCTCCCAGCCAATTTGTTAATCCCAGCAGCAATACTTGACCTGAGGTCCAGCACTGGTATTCTGGAAAAAGAGCTACCTTTCTTGAGGGGAAATTTCTTTATCCTTTTAGGGGACCAGGTTACAGAGGAAGAGGCTTTTTCTTGAGCATAGGATTAGGGTGAAGGCTGTTGCATGATTTTTTTAATGGATAAATCTAACCAGAGTGGCATAACCTGATAAATTGTCTTTATCCACTCAAACATTGTTTCTGTCTAAGGAACCAGCCACACAGAATTAGAGCCTCGCTCCCCAATCAGTGCTGGGAATAGACTGCAATTCAATTCAATTCAAAAAGCATTTATGGTCTACTATATTGCAAGCACAAAGGAGGCTTAATAAATAATAAGAAATCCCTCTTCTAAAGGAGCTTGCATTCTAGGGGGTGGGAGAAGGGAATTCTATTGGAACTGATCTGGAAAAGGACCAGCTGCCCTCTTCATTCATATGTATGTGTGTGTATATATATATATGTGTGTGTGTGTGTGTGTGTGTGTGTGTGTATATATATATACACACATACACACATATATATGTGTGTGTATATATATATACACACATATATGCACATATACATACACACAAATATGTATGTATATGTGTATATATACATATGTGCATATATAATGTATGTGTACATATACACAAATGTATAGATATGTGTATATACACACAGGTGTATTGCGTACATGTATATTTTGTGTATATGTATAGGTGTGTGTACATATATGTATATACATTATTTATGTATACATATAGACACACAAGTGTGTACGTAGATATGTATTCCTTGGGGACCATCATTCTTTCACATGTACTTATCATTACAATGTTCCTCATTTTGCCACCATGACCTTTAATTCATTTCAGCAGCATTTCATGTCAGACTACAGTCCCAAGATTGCAAATTATTTCCCACTGTTTCAAACATTTAGAGTTGTCCCTTTCCTGCTGACATGCAGAAAGAACATTAATCTCATCAGGAGATGCCTTCATTCCACGTCATAGAATGATTTGCTCTGAGAGAGGTTCCTTGTAGATTGATAATCCTGTATACAATTTGTTCAATTTTCATTTGCCATAGTCCCAGTGGGTTGGCTTTCCTGAAGTTTTCCCTGGGTTCTGGGATCCATTTTTACCAGGGCCCTGTTACACTGGAGTTATAATATAAATGCCTTTGTATTTGAGGAGAGGTCTCTGGTATTCTGTATAGGTCTAAGTATGCAAGAGTCTAGTCCAGGGGGATCTACTAAGGCATGGTGATAGGTACTATGGGTCTGGAAGTGATAAAGATTTCAGAAAATCAAAGAGAAGGAGCAAAATCAGTAGCTGATACCAAAGGCAAGCTGTCTTCCCAGGGCAGAAGTTATTTGCTTTTAACTGGATTTCATATTTCTTGCTTAATTCAATGCTTGGGACATAGTAGGTGCTTAATAAAGAATCCTTTCTTTCCTCCCTCCCTCCTTCTGTTCCTCCTTCCATCCTTCCTTCCTTCTTTCGTTCCTTCCTTCTTTCGTTCCTTCCTTCCTTCTTTCGTTCCTTCCTTCCTTCCTTCTAGCTCTGAGTCCACAAGTGTTCATTATAAGCAGAAAGAAGTCAAAGAGCAATGTCAAAATCAAAGGTTTCAAATGAAACCTGCCCCTAATTGGGGCAGGAGCAAAGGTACTTGGATCATTGGGACTTTCTCTCAGGTTCCTGGTCCTCTTTCCATTGACAAGCCAGAAATTTCCCTTTGGTTCCTCAGTGCCATGAATACTGATGATGATGCTAAGTGGTTGGAGTGGGTGTCACGCCAGTTTGAGGCCATTGCTGGAGAAGACCGGGAGATTGACCTGCAAGAGTTCAAGACAGCATTGAAAGTGAAAGAGGCAAGTGCCTATCCATAAACCCAAGGTAGAACTTATGTTTCACCCAGAGAAAAAGCAAAAAGGTCTTAAGAAATGAGCAATTGGTCCATTCAGTGCTTCTAAGAAAGCTGAGGGCCCCACCAATGAGAATCTGTTGATTTTTTTTCCCTTTTATACAAAGCTCCCCTTTAGGGAAGCTAAGAGGGTGCAGTGGATAGAGGGTTAGGCTTGGAGTTAGGAAGACCTGAGTTTAAATCCAGCCTCAGACACTTATTAGCCACTCGACCCTGGGCAATCAATCACCTGATTACTGTCTGCCTCAGTTTCCTCAACTGTGAAATGGGAGGAATAGTTGCGCCTATCCCTCAGGGTAGTTGTGAGAATCAGATAAGATAGGAATTATAAAGCACTTAGTAAGCACCATATAAATGTTGTTACTATTATTCAGTGTGAGCAGTAATGATAGTCTCCTTGTTTCACCTGGAAGTATCAGGAATAGCTTGATCCTGACCTGATATATTCATCCACAGCTTTTTAGGGGTGAGGAACCTGCAGCCATGAGGCAACACGTGGCCCTCTAGGTCCTTGGGTGTGGCCTTTTGACTGATTCCAAGTTTTACAGAACAAATCCTTTTTATTAAGGGGATTCATTCTATGAGGATTAGATTCAGTCAAAGGGCTGCACTTGAGGACCTAGAGGTCCATATGTGGTCTCAAGGACGCAGGTTCCGCACCCCTGGTTTAGCTATTGTTCCAAGTCCTTTCAATTCTTCTTTTCAATATTTTTGTTCACCCTTCCCTTCCTTCCATTCATATTGCCACAAGCACTTCCCATGTGCATTCTCTGTTTTTATCAGGTCTGATGCCTTGCTGGCACAAGGCTTAGCTAAAAAATGTCTCATATATAAAGAGTTTCTCCACAGCAGTGTAATTGCTGTCACTAATACACTGCTTCTCTCTAGGCTACCAGATTATCAGAAAGAACCAGCAGAAGAGGTCAATCTTTTGCTGGTGATCATGTGATCAGAGTCAGTCCTACTAGGCTTTCCATGTATATTATCTGTTGTGGAATTGCTGTGACTAGTAGGTATTGGAGGAACTTGACTTTGCATTATGGAGCAATCCCTAGTATCTAGCAGCAACATTTTTAGGTAGTCCTTTTGTGTGGGTTACATACAGGGTTATGCTGAGCTAGCTTTAAACCTGCTACTTAAAATTTCAGTATGAAAATTTATTCCTCCAAAACCAGCAAAACAAATCAGGACTTGATTTGTTGTTTTATCGATTGTCTAGAGCCATAGGTTCCCAAAGTGGGTGGTACCACCCCCTAGGGGGTGCTGGAATGATCTAGGGGTGTAGTAGTAGTTTGAAATGTTGCAAATTAAAAAAAAAAACTTTAAAGGGTTAAAGAAAATAGATTTCCGGGAGAGGGGGGGTCCTAAGTAAATTTTTTTAAAGGGAGTGGTAAGCTATATAAGTTTGGAAACCTCTGGCTAGACTTATGAGAGTGATGGAGAAAATATTAATAATGCAGATTAAAGTCAAAAGTGTGTCCTGTGTACACTTTTTCAGAGAGCTGGCTGTTAAACGTTTACCAGCAGGCGTGTCTCCTTATTAGCCTATGCCACTTATCCTGAATCTTAAACACATTATCCCAATACTGTGTATCCTGTATATACTATATGTGTAGGTGTGTGTGTATATATATATATATATACATATATATATGCACACACACATACAGTATATATGGTATATATACTGTATATACTATGTGTATGTGCACATAAATACATGCATATACGTGTACATATACACATATTTGTATATATTGTGTATGTATGTGTGTGTGTGTGTATAATATTCAGGCCCGTGAGGTCAGAATTACCCCAGAGTCTACTAAATCATTTTCATTTGTAAACAAGGGTGAGAGTCTTGGTTAGCCTCAATTCCCTAGGATGTGAGGCAGTGATCTGATAATGTGTTTCTGAGGCTCCCACTGTTTGTTTTCCTTGAAATCTATACCTGGGGAAGTGAGCATTCTCTCACACAGGATCTGAATTGAGTTGAATTGAATGGCTGTGATCCAGACAGCCTGGCCAGCTGTGAGCAGCACATCCCCACCTTGCTTATTCTAACATCTCCCTATAGAAGGTAGGCATACCCAACGAAAGGGAAGAAAATAAAAATCACTGTTGTCTGGGTCCTGATTGTGGACCTCACAGATAAAGCTTATTCTCTGTAGTTCTAGAAGACAGAGTTAGGCCTAAAAATAGAAGCCATAGGGAGGCAAATTGCCTATTTTGAGAATTTTCTAACAATTTTACCTGTTTCCTGTAGGAGTTGACTTACTATTGAAGTGTTCATTGATAGAAGTATTCAAGCATATTTTGACAATGGTCTAGGGACTTCTTGTATCAGTTAGGAGGACTGGGTATTAGGTAGTACAGTAGATAGAGTACTGGCCTTGGAGTCCATAGTTCAAATCTAGTCTTGGATGTTTACTAGCTATATGATCTTGGGCAAGTCACTTTAACCGCTTTCTGCTTCAGTTTCTTCATCAGTAAAATTGGGATAATAATAGCACCTATCTTGAAGGTCAAAGTGTGGATAAAATGAGATAATATTTGTTTTTTTATGAGATAATATTTGTAAAGCACTTTGCAAACATTAAAGCATTTTGTAAGGCTCACTTTAATTAAAATGAGATGATGATGATGATGGTGATGATGATGATGTTGTGACTTCTAAGGCTCTAACACGCTGTGATTCCCACAGTCCTTCTTTGCAGAGAGGTTTTTTGCCCTGTTTGACTCTGACGGAAGCGGCACCATCACCCTACAAGAGCTTCTGAGGGCTCTGACTCTACTCATCCATGGGAATACGATGGACAAACTCAAATTCCTCTTCCAGGTGTATGATGTGGATGGTAAGGGGCTGACCACAGGGGTAGAATCTGATGACTACAATAGAATGATGGGAACACTCCATACACCTGGTAAACAAACTACTTAAGAGTGAAGTGCCATTAAAAAAGTCTTTGTATCCTCGGCACCTGGCATAGTACCTTGAACATTTTCTGTCGAGTCATTCTAGTTGTTTCCAACTCTTTGTGACCCCATCTGGGGTTTTCTTGGCAAAGATACTGGAGCAGTTTGCCATTTCCTTCTCCAGCTCATTTTACAGTTGAGGAAATTGAAGCAAACAGAGTTAAATGATTTGCCTACGGTCACGCAGCTAAGAAGTGTCTGAGGTCAGATTTGAACTTATGAAGATGAGCCTTCCTGATTCCAAGCCCAGGGCTCTATCCACCACACTATCGCACTGTCCTGCCTTAAACATAATAGACATTTAATAAATTATTGTTAAGTTGATGTTTTTGAGCAGAGGGGTTGCATGGTGTCCTTTATCTGCACCTCACTCTATTAGCTATGCCTTGGATGTGTTATGGGATATCTATGGGAAAAGAAAGAGGGTGATAGACTTGGATTCAGGAAGACCTGGGGAATCCAGGTATAAGTCAGCATTCTCATTGTGCCATTGTGTTTCCTTAAAAGGGAGTTGTGCCTGTTCATAGTCATTCATTTTCCTTTTAGAAGGACAGGAAGCTGTGGGAATTTACGTTGTGAGGAGCCTCCAAGTGTGAGGGGCTTAGAAATAGTGAGTACCCTGGGCACTCCCTACCTGCGTGACCCTGGACAATTCCATTTTCTCATTTGTGAAATTATGGTGTTGGACTTGATGGACTCTTAAAGCCCCTTCTTTCTCTAAATCTATGTTTCTATGGTATCAAGTGACTACTCCTCCCCATGCCAATTCCTCCTTCTCTCACCAGGCAGTGGGTCCATTGATCCAGACGAGCTTCGCACAGTGCTGCAGTCTTGCCTGAAGGAGAGTGCCATCTCCCTGCCAGAAGAGAAGCTGGATGACCTCACCCTGGCCCTTTTTGAATCAGCTGACAAAGACCATAATGGCTCTATCACCTTTGAGGAGCTCCATGAGGAATTAGACAATTTTCCTGAGGTCATGGAAAATTTAACCATCAGGTACTATTGACTTCCTTTGAGTAGATGCATCCATTTGGACTAACTCTCCCTCCCCAAATGCCCTCATCCCAGCCTGAATTTGATGCTAACACATCACTCACCATCTACATTTCAGTTGAGTTACTATTTCCATTTGGCCCTCTGTATATCTTGGACTGTGTTTATGTATGCCATTTTGTCCATGTTAGACCAATCAATTAATCAACCAAAAATCCCTTATTAGGCACTCATCATGTGCCAAGCACTATGGTAGGCACTGGGGATATAGATACAAAAGCGAGACAGTCCCTTCCCTTCAAGGAGCTTATACTCTACTGGGTGGAGACATGACAAGTAAATATGGGATATGTGCAATATAAATACACACGGACTAGGGGTGAGGGGCTGTACTAACAACTGAGTCAGGAAAGGCTCTTGGAAGGAGGTACTTATCTAGGAGCTTAGTTTAAGTCCAAAGCTTAGGGGAGGCTAATGGGGTCATTCTAGAAGACCGGCAATTAATTGGAACCAAGTCTAGCGCTCTCTAGAAGGCGTGTGTGCAGGTGGCAGGCACTGGGCTATCAAGATTCTTACTATCTGATGCTAATTTATCTGCCTCAGTTTCCTCAGCAGTAAAAGGGAAAGAAGAATAGCAGCTTCCTCCCAGGATTGTTAAGCACTTAGCACAGTGCCCAGCACATAGTAGGCACTTAATAAATATTTATGGATTGATTAAGCTCCTTCGTGCAAGTACTACATTATACTTTAGACAGCTGTTGAACTATCAGGCTAAATGCAATCAGGTTCATAAATTAAGACTTTCTGACAATGACGATGATCTTGATCTATCCTCACTGGATCTTCTTCCTGGGTGTTTGGTAGATCACTCCATTCATGGGTTTGCAAGCTTTGTAGATTTTCTGCCCCATCGTTTACTAATCTTATAAATCATCCATTTTGTATTTTTTTCCAGTTTGTGGGTTATCTGTTATGTAGACACAGTGGATAGAATAATGAGACTGTAATCAGGAAAACCTGAGTTCAAATCCCACCTCAGACACATACTGGTTGTGTGACCCTGGGCAAGTCACTTCACCGTTATTGGCCTCAGTTTCTTCAATTGTAAAATTGAAGTAATAATCTATCATCTATCAAAAAAAATAATAATAACATTTATCTCCCAAGGTTGTTGTGAGGATCAAATGAAATAATATTTGTAAAGTTCTTGGCACAGAGCAGGAATTAATGTTTCCTTCCTTTATTCCTTCCTTTCTTCCTCATTTTTCCCTTCCATGTAGATGATACATTGTATAGATTATCCACTTTGCAGTATATCCATTTTGTTGTTTGTTCACTTTGATTATTATTCATGGCATACAAAGTTTCCTTTCTTTCTCTCTCTCTTATTCCCTGAACTCACTTATCAGCCTTTCCCCCATAACTAGGTGCCCTCTCCAGTGAATGGAAACCACTTTTCCTTTTCACAGTGCAGCCAGTTGGCTGAAGCCTCCATCCTCCAAGAAAAGGCCACAGATGCCCCGCTACCTGACTTCAGCATACTGGCATAACAACAGTGGGAAGCTGGCCATTCTGGCAGCCTATATGGGGCTCAACATCCTGCTCTTCACCCTGGCAGCCCTGAAGTATCGGTCCTCAGGAGCCAGTATCATGGTGGCCAGAGGCGGTGGCCAATGCTTGAATTTCAACTGCAGTTTCATTGTGGTGAGGACTAGATGGACTTTCCTTCAGGGGGTCATGGAAAAGTAGCTGGATGGGAAGGAATGGAGAGGAAAGAAGTGGGTAGGACTCTAGCATTGCTCAACTGCCTGAAACTGAGGTGTTTTAGGTACACAGAGTTATTTACTCAGGGAGGGAGAGGTGGGGATGGTAGAAAATTAAGGGAAGTTTGTTTTTTCTTTTTCATGGTTTCTCCCATTCATTATAATTCTGCTATGCAACATGACCAACGTGAAATTGAGTTTAATAGGAATATATGTGTAAAGCCCATATCAGATTGTATGCCATCTTGGGGAGGGAGGGGGAGAAAATTTAAAGCTTGCGGAAGTGAATGTTGAAAACTAAAAATAAATAAATAAAACTAAAGTTAAGGGAAGTTGGGGAAGTATCCCCCCAAATACAGATAATTCTTGATTATCTGTGGTCATTAGAGACTGTGAATTAAGTTTCCAAAAAATTCTAAGTTAAATTTGGTCAGTAGCCTCACCTCCTCTTTCCAAGTATGTCTTTATTTTATTTATTTTTAAAAATTTCCTTTGTTATTATTATGAATTTAACATGCACCAGCAGACATCATTTCCTCAATGTATAGAAGAGGAGAATTGCAAATGACACCATGAACCTGTATTATATGCAGTTTTGAAAAAGCATTGATTAAATTTAACTTGGTAGTTCCATGGCTGTCCTGCTTATCTATGTCCTCTTCTGAACTTCTTTCTATTCTTTTCTGTGTATTTTTTAACGTTTCATGGAGGCTTTTCTTTCTGTTTTTTTCTTTTCTTCTTATTTTTTGCCTCACTATTACTATCTGTCCAACCCCCTGGGATTTGTTTTCGCTGTTGTTGAATCATTTCAGTCATGCCTGACTTTTTGTGATCTCATTTTGAGTTTCCTTGGCAGAGACGCTGAAGTGGTTTGCCATATCCTTCTCCGGCTCATTTTTTAAGATGAGGAAACTGAGGCAAACAGGCTTGAGTGACTTGCCAGGGTTACACAGCTAATAAATGTCTGAAAACTCAGGAAGATGTCTTCATAACTCCAGGCCCAGTGTTCTATCTGCTGCTCTTCCTGCCTGCCTATCCCGTCCAGGATTTTCCCCCTCAAAACACACACACACACACACACACACACACACACACACACACACACCCCTCCCTTGTAACAAATAAGTGTAGTCAACAAAACAAATTAACACACTGGCCACAACTGAGAAGTAAACCTCATTTTGTGCCTCTTGTTTACCTCCTTTCTGCCAAGACAGCCTTCATTTTGGAAGGTGAGACAGAATAGGGGGCAACAATATTATGGAAAGGAGGACTTCAGATGTTGCAAAACAGGCTTGGTCCTGTTTCTGGCTCTGCTACTTACTTCCAGGATAACTTCGGGAAAGTCTCGGGGAATCAGTGTTCTCACCTGCAAATGAAGGGGTTGGACTAGTGGCCTCTGGGGTTCCTCACGGCTCTAGGGCTATGATGATATGTCTGCATATTTGCAAGTTGCCTCATAACATGAATTTCTACATAAATCTCCTGAGTAAAATTTGGGTAGGTAGAGAAGAGCCTTGGAAGGCATCCCAAGAAAGCAGGGTGACATGAGCAATGGTCCAAGTTGTCAGGCAGCAGTTACGGGACTAGTTTGGCTAGAATAGAGATTTCATGTTGGAGAATGACAGGGTCGGGGTGGGGATTAAAGGGGGGACTGGCGAGGTGCGGTTGTATGTTTGGGAAGGTAGAGTGAGTTCCTACCACCTGCATAGGATGAAGAAGAGCTAAGGAATTTTGAATGCCAAGCAGAATCATTTGAGTTTTATCCTGTAGATTCTGGGGACTCAGTGTCAGTCCCTGAGCAGGGAACAGGAGTGACAAAAAACAGCACTTTCAGAACCTGGCTGGCCTCGGAAGATACAATAAGGTTATTTCCAGAGAGAAATGCAAATGGAACAGAGAGAGGCACAGGTGTGGAACCATCACTGCTTCTTTTCTCTGCTCCCCACCATCCCCACTCCTTGGGCTTCCTAGGTGCTGATGCTGCGGCGTTGTCTCACGTGGCTAAGGGCTACATGGTTGGCCCGAGTTTTCCCATTGGACCAGAATGTCGAGTTCCACCAGCTTGTCGGCTATGTGGTAGTTGGATTTACAGTCATACACACCACTGCCCATGTGATCAACTTCGGTAAGTTTCTGCTCCTAAGAACTCACCTCCCCAACCAAGACCACCCAGAATTTCATCATGACCCTCTCCTCCCTCCTCACTTTGCTCTGTTCTTAAAATGCAAGTCTAACCACATCACCATTTGAGTCAATAAACTCCCATAGCTCCCTGTTACCTCTAAGAGCAAATGTGAAGTCCTCTGTTTTGACATTTAAAACCCCTTACGACCTGCTCCAAATCTGCTTTGTCAGCCTTATTACACATTATATCTACTCAATGGTCCATTTGAACTGGCCTTATCCATATTCCCTATACACAACATCTGATTTCCTTTCTGTGTTCCTTTGCACTGGCTTTCCCCTGAGCCTGGAATGAACTCCCTCTGCCTTTCAGAATCCCTACTTTCCTAGTGTACCTCCTCCATCAGGCTTTTACTGATCATCTCCCTTAGCTATGCAAGCCATTCCCTCCTATCACCTGGGCCTAAAGCCAAGTCTCAAAATGACCAAGTGGGGTTTGGCTTCAAAGCCTGAATGTTTTTGGTTTGAGGTATGTAGAAATGTAGCCTGGTCATTGTTTGGGCCCTGAGTGACTCAGAGCAAATGTAAATAGGAACTGTTTCTATTTCCTCCAGAAACCCTGAGGGTCTTCCCCTCCCAGTTCAATTGTTCTTTTTTTTTTTTGTACTATGTTTTTGTTTACCTGGCCTTAATCACTGAGTGGGCATTGCCTCAGTCAAATTGAGACCTGCTAAAAACCTTAGCTTTAAAAGGCCAAGGTCTTCCACCACAACTGAGGCCTTCTCCAGTCATCCTGATGTGTATCTGGCCACTGGACCCAGATGGCTCCAGAGGAGAAAGTGAGGTTGGTGACTTTGCACAGCCCTCCCTCACTTTAATCCAATTCATTTGCATGTCACAGCATCACCTTCCTGATGTCATGGTCCTCTTTGAGAAGGACAAACAACAACAACAAGGGGGTGGGTGATGAGCAATGGTTCATCTCCTAAGGGATGAGGCAGAGGGACTTTTCTGCATTTCTGTTATCATTATTCTTGGACAAGCTGACAGAATGCCCTGGCAGCACAATATAGTCTCTGTGTAGGGGGTGGCATTGGCTGGGATATTTGTGCAAGAGGAAGAGCTATCACTGATTGTTGGCAGAGATCTCAATAGGGATGGCTCACCCACCTTGGCTGACCTGATTGGGAAGAAGTCACAAGTCACTAAGCCACTGTGACTTAGGTCAAGTAAAACTACAAGGATTAGTTGAAGGAACAGGAGGGTGATTTGTCTAGAGAAGAGAAGACTGAGGAGAGAGGGGTGGATTTGGGGTGTCTTCAAAAATGTGAAGACTTATTATGTGGAAGAGTGCTTAATATGTTTCTGTTAGGTCTGGGGGGCAGAACTAGAAGCAGTAGGTTGATATAGCAGGGAGGTAGATTAAGGATAGGCATTTAAAAAAAAGCTTCCTAACAGTCAGAGCTACCCCAAATGACATGGGCTTTCTCAGAGGGGAGTGGATTCTCCATCACTGGCAGTCTTCAACCAAGTGATAACCACTAGTCAGGGATATTGAAAGAGGGTGGGGGGGGTCCCATTCAGTTGTGGGACAGACTAGATGGTTTCTGAAGTCCTTTCCAAATCTGAGATTCGATGATTCTAAGTCTGTTTTTGATGCCATCTGCCTCCCCTCCTCTTTTTCTGGTTGCCTTTCCTCCTGCTTTCAACTCCCACTTCCTCCCCAGTGACAAGTGCCCCTGTACTGCCCAAATCTACCCAGTCAAGAGGCCATCTGATAAATACATTCACACCAGGATGCTAATGACTTCATGTGTTCCCCTCCAGTGGGGAAGGGGAGAGAATCATTTCTAAAAAGGAATCTAGAGATTATGAAGTATTGTCAAACCCTAAAGTGGTACAATGAAAAGACTGCTAGTTGTAGAGGCAGAAGATCTGGTTTCAAATCTAGTTTCATACACTTACTACCTATTTGAATTGTGTAGTTCTTTTAAAAATATATATTATATGTTATATATTTTATTTATTTATATTTTATAGATATAACTTACATATTATATATATAATTTGTTTGATTAAATATTTTCCAGTTACACATAAAAATGTTTTTCATTTTTAATAATTGAATATTTCTCTCTTCCTTCCCCTCCCCCATGCCTTGGAAGACAAGCAATAGGATATTAATTATATATTATAAGTTATGCAAAACATATTTCCACATTAGCCATGTTACAAACACACAAACCAACAAGAAAAATTAAGAAAGTAAAAAAATTTGCTTCATATTGTGCAAGGATCAACAACCTCCATGCCTGTAGTATCTCCTGCAAAGGGAGAATGGCATATTTTCTCAGCTCTTTTCTGAGACTCTGTGGTCATTATAATTATCAAATTAATTAATTATTCTTTCCAATTACTTCATTATAGCCATTGTATATATTTATAGACGATAAGATCTTAGATTTGGAGCTGAAGAGAATCTTAGAGACTATCAATTCCCTTATTTTACAGATCAGGAAACCGAGACCCAGTTTAAAATTACTTGACCGAGGTCACAGAGGTATCAGAGGTAGTCCTCAGACTCCAAATCCATTGTTCTTTCTACTATGTCTTTCCACTAAGTCTTAAGATTTTTTGTGTTGTGGGCCTGTTGGGCAGTCTGGGGAAGCCTATGGACTCCTCGAAATAATGTTCTAAATAATTGAAGGAAATGCTGAACTTCAGTCAGTGAAAAAATATTTGTTAAGCACCTACTATGTGACAAGCAGTGTGCTAAGCATTGGGGATTTTTAAAAAAGGGTCAAAAGACAATGTCTCTGCCCTCAAGAAACTTATGATCTAACAGGGGAGGCAACAAGCAAACAAATACATAGGAACAAGCAATATGCAGTATAAGCTGAAAATAATTAACAGAGGGAAGGCACTGGAATTAAGAGGAGTTGGGAAAGGCTTCCTATAGAAGATGGGATTTTAAATGGAATTTAAAGGAAGCCAGGGAAGCCAGGAGGGGGAAGGGAGTGGGAAGAACATTCCAGGCATGGGGTACAGCCTGAGAAAATGTTCAAAGCTTAGGGATGAAGTGTCTTATTCATGGAACAGCCAGGAGACCAGTGTCTCCTGGATCAGAGTATGTGTTGGGGAGTAAGGTATAAAAGACTGGAAAGGTAGGAGGGGGCTAGGTTATGAAGAACTTTGAACATCAAACAGATTTTGGGTTTGATCTTGAAAGAGATAGGAAGAGTTTACTGAGTTGGTGAGTGGCATGGTCATTCCTGCACTCCAGGAAAACCCCTTTGGTGGTAGAATGAAGGATGGAAAGAAATCTGAAGCAGGTTAGCGGGAGAAAAAAAAGAACTAATTTTTTCTTCCATCCAAGTTCATGGAGCCCTTGAAATCTATTCAAGGACCTCAGGCTCAGAACCCTTGAAAACATGAAGTATTTTCCTGGCTCTGCTTCCCTTACTAGGTAACAATTCATATTGGCCTTCCCATGTGCCTCTTAATGTGTCACATTTGTCAGTTCTTTTGGTGTAGCAATGTTACATTCACATACCACGATTTGGTTGGCCATGCCCTCATGGATAGGCAATTTTTCTATTTCCAGCCTTTTGCTACCACAAAAAGGTGCCATTATAAATATGATGGAATAACATGGGATCTTCTTTGACTTTTTTTGAGTGTATGCTTAGCAGTGGGATTGTTAGCTCAATTGTTGGCTCAATTTTAGGCGCTTTTGTACTTTAGCATAATTTGAAATAGCTTACTGGAACGATGGGACTAATTTTCAGCCCCATCAACAGACATTAAGTATTTGCTTATTTTCAAAAGCAGAAAGGACAGTTGCTTATCACCACTTGTCCCGCCTTGCCAGAGTTGCTGCCTCCTGCATCATGATTATTTACTATGGTATTTTCCCTCTGGCTCTGCTTAGGAGCAGGGTTGTAGGCAGGGCTGGTAAAGAGCTAAGCAAGACCAGAGTTCCTAAAAATCAGTGCTATTTAAAAGTGGAATGAGATGCCCTGGGCAATAGTACATTTGTCCTCATTGATGATCTTTAAGCAATCTCTTCAGCTTGCTATGGCCAGGATGCCTCCTTTTGCTGTTCTACTGTCTGCTACAGCACTCTGTGGCTGGCTGGACAGCTAAAATCCTTACTGCAACTGGTCTCTGCTACTATAGACTCCTCATCCCTTGGGGCTGTCCTGTTTTAAAGAAGCTTCTTTCTCCTTCCAAGCAACAGTTGTACCATCAACATCCAGCCTTATGGAAAATAAAATTCTTACTCTCCTCCAATGAGTGCTTATATTCTGGGGTCCCATATCCTGAGAAATGTAGTTCTTTTTCTCTTGGATATTACTGTTACATATAGATAAAGAAACTGAGCCTCAAGAGGTTATCCAGCTTGCTCATGGTTACATAGTTATTATCAATTTAAAAAATATTAATTAATTAATTAATTAATTAAATTTTTGACTACATAAATAGGGCATTCTCAGACTCAATTCTTACCAAGCCTTAATCACTGAATAGATGTTGCCTCAGTTAAACTGAGACCTGTTAAAGATCTTAGCTTGAAAAGGCCAAGGTTCCCCACCACATCCTGGGCCATCTCCAGTTGTCTTGATCCATTTCTGGCCACTGGACACAGATGGCTCCCGAGGAGAAAGTGAAGCAGGTGTCTTTGTACATCCCTCCCTCACTTAAATCTGATTCACTTATATGCCATGGCATCACTTCCCTGATGTCATGGTCTTCTTTGAGAATAGGGAACAGACAGGTTGCCCAGTCATCAGGTACCAGAGTTAAGATACATCCTCATGCAGACGCAATCATAGGATGAAGGACACTGAACAACTGACAACATTCAACCAACATGCCTCTGGCCTCTGATGCGTCCAGCTCCATTCTAGGTGTTGTGAGGGTTATAAAAGAGGGCCATACTCTTTGCCCTTGGGGAGTTAGCATTCTAGTTGTGGAAATGATGTCAATACCTGTGGAACAATTAGAAAATGGAAAGACAGTGCATAATGAGGTGCTAAGCTAAATGTAATTAAGTGGAAAAACATTTAAGTACTTACTCTGTATCAAGTACTTTGCTGAGTACTCAAGACATAAAAAAGAAAATTGAGACAGTCATTGCTCTGGAGGAGGTCACGTTCTTATCAGAAGAGATAACACACAAAGGAAAGCTTGTGTTTATGTTCAGTTTGTGGAAAATAGAAGAGCCAAATAGAACTTAGGAAGTTAAGTTGCAGCGTAGATGGCAAGGCCTAGATGATCTTGGAAGCAAATGGTTGTTCCACTACAAAAAGAACAGTGAGTTCCAGAATGCTCTGGGATATCTCCAGCACAAGTAGGGATTTAGGGGTCAGCTTCCAGTTGGCAGTGGGCACCCTGCACGTAGTGACAACTGGGAGAAGGGGCAATGAGGTTTGTCTGGGGAAAGAAAAAGTCAGCAGCTCCCTTCAGTGGCAGCTGGTCTCTCTTCTTGTCACCCATCAGTGAGATGGGGGCCAGGGTGGGGGGAACAAAATGACAAACAAAGTGACAAAAGATATCCTTTTAAATATCTAAGGCAATCCAATATATATGATACCAATGAATTGGGTGATCTTGAGGAACTCGTCTTCTTCAGGTTTCCATTTTCTCACTGTAGGATTCAAAAGCACAGGCAAGTAGAGGGCAGGAGGTGACCCTGTACACGCCTGAATGATTCTTTTTTTTTAAATGTTCCACTTCATATTTTTTTTTGAATTCTTATTTATTTATTTTTAGTTTTCATCATTCACTTCCATAAGCTTTTGAGTTCCAAATTTTCTCCCCATCCCTTCCTTCCCTCCACCGCAAGACAGTGCGCAATCTGATTCGGGCTCTACATATACATTCATATTAAACATATTTTTACATTAGTCATGTTGTAAAGAAGAATTAGAAGCAATGGGAGAAACCATGAGAAAGAAGAAACAAAAAGAGAGAGAGAAAGGAAATTGTATAATTTGATCTGCACTTAGACTCCAGAGTTCTTTTTCTGGATATGGATAGCATTTTCCATCATGAGTCATTTGCAGTTGTCTTAGATCCTTACATTGCTAAGCAGAGATAAGTCTATCAAAATTAGTCATTGCATAATGTTACTGTTACTGCATAAAATGTTCTTCTGTATCTGCTAACTTCACTCAGCATCAGTTCATGTAAGTCTTTCCAGGTTTTTCTGAAGTCTGCCAGCTCATCATTTCTTATAGCACAATAGTGTACCATTACATTCATATACCACAACTTGTTCAGCCATTCTCCAATTAATGAGTATCCCCTCAATTTCCAATTCTTGGCCACCACAAAAAGAGCTGCTGTAAATATTTTTGTACATGTGGGTCCTTCTGAATGATTCTTAATGGAAAAAAAAAATCAACAAAGATGTCTGCTGTGTGCCCAGCTCTGAGCTGGATCCTGTGAGAGATAGAAGGGAGTCACATTCTAGACTGGAAGATCTCCAAGATCCTTTTCCAATATTAGCATTCTATGACTGGGAATCTAAATGTGGTGTAGGAAGAAGAAAGTTCGGTGTGTCTACTGAGGAGTCTACTGGTGGCTGCTGGCCCCCAGACTCCAGAACAAATTACCTTAAGATTTTGGCTTTGATCTACTGTCCATAGTTATCTCAGGTACCCAGAGGGGTCATCTATATGTCTGTTTTCCCCATTCTGGGATAGGTATATATTTATTTCTCTATCTATCTATCTATCTATCTAGCTATCTATCTATATGTCTATCTCTATCTCTATCTCTATCTCTATGTACCTATATCTATGTCTATGTTTATATCTATATATCTATGTTTATATCTATGTCTATATTTATATATCTATCTCTATCTATCTCTACCTCTACCCCACCTCTGTCTTTATCTCTATCTATCTCTGTCTCTCTGTCTCTCTGTCTCTCTCTCTCTCTATCTATCTATCTATCTATCTATATTTATATATTTGTCTAGTGCGCCTGGCTCAATTGAAGGACAGCCCCTTCCAGTTCTGGGAATATCTCCTCACCACCCGGCCTGGCATTGGCTGGGTCTATGGCGCAGCTTCCCTCACAGGCGTGGTTCTACAGCTTTTCATCTTCATCATGCTTGTATGTTCCTGCTCCTTTGTCCGGAGGAGTGGGCACTTTGAGGTATGATGTCCCTCTATACTTGGTTTCCCATCCCCCCAGAATCTACCCTCTCAGGACCATATCTGTGGTTACATGTCCCCCATCCCCACCCCATTCCATATCCTTTATTCTAGTTATCTCTCTTTCGCTCTTCCCCACGGTTGTATCCCAGTGAACAAAAGGCTCATGAGTATGTTTACATGTTATTTACGTGCAGTTTTCATGTACCACTTTGTACAGCACTATTTTCATGCTCAAGTCAACATGCCTGGCTTTGGATAGATCCTCAATTTTCTCAGTCTCCCTCATCCACTCAAAATCATTGTCAGGTCCTTTCTGCCTATGGTGGACAGTAAAAGCAAAAAAGATTTGCAGAGCCCCAAAAAGAAAGGAAAAACAGCAAGAGTCTTCTTGGGGAGTCTCTGGTTACTTCCGGGTCAGGAATCCCTTCTCTAATCAGCCAGTACTATTCTCAAGAGGCTGGATAGTAGATAGGAACTGTTTCCACCCTACTGAAAAGGGCAGAGGGGGTAGGGTCACCAACAGGACTTGAGTCCTCTGGCTCACTGTGGGGATCCTCACTGTACTCTAGAGTCAAAGGAACACTGTCTCCATTGCTACTCCTTTGGCTGAAATTGTTGCTCTTAGTGAATGAATGTCCCTACTTGCCGTGGCTGTCCTGATTCTGGCAAACCCATCAGCAAAAAGAAATCATTGGCACTGAATAGCTATGCCAAGACTCTTCCCCACTGCCTGCCCAAACCTTCCCAACCCCCACAGGGCAGCACAGGACAGTTCCTTGCTGAATTTGAAGCTGCCTCCAAGCCAGTATCTCTCTCTGTGTTCTTACAGGTATTCTACTGGACTCACCTCCTCTACATCCTTGTCTGGGTGCTGCTCATCGTGCATGGACCCAATTTCTGGAAGTGGCTGCTAGTCCCTGGTCTCTTCTTCTTCTTGGAGAAAGTCGTGGGGTTGGTGTTGTCACGCATGGCAACCCTAAGCATCGTGGAAGTCAACCTCCTCTCCTCCAAGGTAGATTGGTCCTCCTCTGCTACGACCCCCAACCTTTTACGTACTATATCCCCACCCATCACCATAAAGATTTAAGGGAACAGAAACTGGAAGAGGAAAGTTCAAGTGGGTTGGACTCAATGACCACTAGGGTCTCTTCCAGCCCTAAATCTATGATCTAACCATTCTATAAATAAGAGAAAGATATCAGTCATTACATAATTAAGTGTTTCATTATAAGGTGCAAACTATAAATGTTACAGGAGTTCTTATAATACTAATAGCTCACATTTATAGACCTCTATGGAATTTGTGAAGTTCGTTATATATATTATCACATCTGTTCCTCACAATAACCTCATGAGATAGTTGTTATCATTCTTTATAGATGAAGAAACTGAGGCTCTGAGCTTTCGGGGACATGCCCTGGGTCACATAGCTGGAAAGTGTCTGGGGCACATAGTGGGCATTTAATGTATACTTACTGACTATTCAGGGAGGGATCTGGACCCAAGTTTTCCTGATGCCAGGTCCAACACTATCCATTTCACCATGATCCTATCTAAGAAGAGAGAGATCAGCTTAGGCTAAGGTAGTCAGGGTCGGCTTCCTGAAGGAAGTATATATTAAAAAGGTAGTGAAATAGTTTCAAATATTTCCTGAAAAGAAGCGAGATGATGTTCTTCCTCACCGCATCCCACTTCAGTTTCTACCCTGACGCCTTAACGTCTTTGCTCCACACATTTGCTTTCTCCCAGTTAATAGATTAGCATTCTCCATGACTAATATAGCTCAATAGATTAGAACCCTAGATCTGGAGTCAGGCAGACCTGAGCTCAAATCTGCCCTTTGACACTTACTAGCTATAGAGCCTGGGCAAGTCACTTAACCTCTGTTTTCCTCAGTTTCTTCAACTGTAAAAGGAAAGGATTAGGCTCAATGACCTCTAACATCCCAAAAGTCTTCAATCAGGACCCCCTCCATACTTTCACTACTAGGATACTCGCTTGCTTCTTGTGGAATGCTTGTCTGGTCTGACTTGTTTCCTCCAACCCCAGGTCACTCACCTCGTGATCAGTCGGCCCTCTTTTTTCCACTACAAGCCTGGAGACTACGTGTACTTGAACATCCCAGCTATCGCCAAGTACGAATGGCATCCTTTCACCATCAGCAGTGCCCCAGAGCAGGAAGGTAGGAAGGGACATTTGCCCAGCCTGTCACCTGCAAGACCTAGACCATGCCCACCAAACTTTCACCTCGAAACATCGATGTGATCTTTCTCCTCATAGAGTCTTGCTCACTCTGCCTAGGGGAAGTTGTGAAACCAAAAGGCTTTCTTCCTTCTTAGCTGCCGCTGCCTATGGAACTTAGGGTCCTTTCTCATAGTGACCACTCCCCCTTATCTCCTATCTCTCTTCTTCAGGCTGGCTGTCTGGAGTGAGACCAAAACCACATTACTCTGGGCAGAACCAGGCTCGTGTGTAGACGGATCAGGTGTCTGCCTATATTTTCAGGGACTCTGCCCCCCGAATATCTCTCCTACCTACTGACCGGTGTCTGAAATTAGAGCTTCATTCCTTTGACTTGAACCAAGTGGTAGTTCTCCTAGAATCCTAGATTTGGGATCCTAGGTATCACATACCTAGAACTAAAGGGATCTCTGAGGCCATCTTGTCCAGTTGCCTCATTCATAGATGGAGAAGCTGAGGCCCATGGAGGACCTGACTAATGTCACACAGATTATGTCAGAGGTGGGATTTGCACCCAGTTTCTCTGATTCCAGAGCCATTGTTCATTCCATCCCATTTTGTCAGAATGCCATTTAAATTGCAAATGCCCCCCAAGAAGAGTCGCCCACTAAGCGAGCAGTGATTAGTCCTCAAGTGCGGCCCTTTGACTGAATTCGAACTTCACAGAACAAATCCCCTTAGTAAAAGGATTTGTTCTGTAAAACTTGAACTCAGTCAAAAGGCCTCACCCGAAGACCTAGAAGGCTACATGTGGCCTCAAGGCCACAGATTCCCCACCCCAGAACATAGAGAGCACTTAATGAATGCTTGTTGTTGTTCAGTCATCCAGTCGTGTCTAACTCTAAGTGACCCCATGTTTTTCTTGGCAAAGATACTAGAATAGCTTGCCATTTCCTTCTCCAGAGTGTCCCCATTTTATAGATGAGGAACTGAGGCAAATGGGGTTAAGTATCTTGCCCAGGGTCACACAGCTAGTAAGTGTCTGGGGCCAGATTTGAACTCAGGAAGATGAGTCTTCCTGACTCCAGGTCTGGCACTCTATCCACTGCTCCACCCAGCTGCCCCTGTCCATTTTTGGATAGCTCTAATTGTTAGGAAGTTTTTTCTTGTCATCAAGCCTAAATTGGCTTCTTTGCAACTTCTACCCATTACTCTTATGGGGCCAAACAGAAGAAGCTTAATTTTTCCAATATATAACAGTCCTCCAAAAGCTTGAAGACATCTGTCAGTTATGTTCTCCCTGGGTGTTCTCCAGGCTAAACATGCCCAATTCATTCAACTCATTCTCCAATGGCACAAACTCAAGGCTCTCAGCCAATATAGCTCCCCTTCTTTGGATGCTCTCCAGCTTACCTATGTCCTTCTTAAAAGTCTTCTTAAATGGTGACACCCTAAACTGATCACGGTCCTCCTGAGGAGGTCTGATGGAGGCAGAGTACAGTGAGATGACATATCACTTCCCTATTCCCAAAAGTGGATAATGTCTGTTTTCTCTTTCTCGGTTGGGAAGCCCCTTGGATTTATTCTTCATACTTCAGTATTTCAAGCATACATGATTTGATTGGAATTTGATCCTCCTTCAGTAATACAAATCATCGCTCCTCCGCATCTTACTAGGATGCTCTTATGACTTGCTTTGGCTGAAAAATTTCACTATCTGATGGTCAGGCTTTTGGTGGTTGTCCCTGGACAAGACATTTGCTCTATCTGTAGATATACTAAGAGCCTTTCTAGCCTGGCAGAACCTGCCAATACTTATGACCCATTAGAATAGCCTTGGACAAGCCAAGGTCACTTCCTCATCCTGATAAGATGTTAGAGGAGGACTTTAGTGACAAGAATTTGTGTTTTTCTCACAACAGTCCTGTGAGGTGGGTAGCAGAAGTCAGTTTGAGTGAACTACTAAGATAACTCCCTCTCCCTTTTCTCCACTTATCCTTGGTTTCCCATCTGGATATCCTCATTGCACGCCTATTGGTGCTGGAGTCTGGAATGATGATGATGATGACGATGACGATGACGATGATGATGATGATGATGATGATGGTGGTGGTGGTGATGATGATGGTGGTGGTGGTGGTGGTGATGATGATGGTGGTGATGATGATGATGGTGATGGTGATGATGATGATGATGATGATGATGATGATGGTGGTGATGATGATGATGGTGATGGTGATGATGATGTTAATGATGACAATGATGACGATGATGATGATGGTGGTGGTGGTGGTGATGATGATGGTGGTGACGATGGTGATGATGATGGTGGTGACGATGATGATGATGATGGTGGTGATGATGGTGGTGGTGATGATGATGGTGGTGACGATAATGATGGTGATGATGATGATGATATCTAATATGAACGTGGTCTCCTTTAAGATTTTCAAAGCACTTTATGTATATTATCTCACTCATTTTCCACAACCACCTTGTGAGGTGGGTGCTATTATTATCTCCATTTTAAGGTGCAAAAACAGGCTGAGAGATGTTAAGTAACTTGCCCAGGTAAGGTAGAAAAAGCCCTAGATCTGAAGTCAGGAAGACTTGAGTTCAAAACCTGCCTCAGACTCTAGACTAGATGTGTAAATCATCTAATAGGTCTCAGCCTCAGTTTTTTCATCCATTAAAAAAGATAATGATGGTTTTTTAAAAATTCAATTTTATCATGAGTCCTTTGACATTGTGAGTGTCATTGGATTGATCAATTACTAAGCCTTTCTTGGTGGAATGTCTTTGTAATCTTTTGGTTACTTCATAGATTTGTTCTCCAAGTTCTGTTCACTTCACTCTGCATCATTTCGTATAAGTTTTCCCAGGGATTTCTGAAACCTCATCCTTCATCATTTCATACAGTACAATAGTATTGCATCATATTTATATACCATGACTTTTTCCACCATTCTTCAATTGATGGGCATCCCCTCAGTTTCCAATTTTGCCACCACAAAAAGAGCTACTTTATATATATATTTTTACACATGGACCCTTTTCCTTTGATTTCTTCAGGGTATAGACCTAGTATTACTGGGTTAAAGGGTATGCTCGGTTTAATAGTTTCTTATGCATAATTCCAAATTGCTTTCCAGGTTGGACTAGTTCACAACTCCACCAATAATGCATTAGTATACCTGTTTTCCCACCTCCCCTACCCATTTGTAATTTTTTCTTTTCTTCATCTTAGTCAATCTTATGGGTGTGAGAGTACCTCAGAGTTGTTTTAATTTTTGTTTCTCTAATTATTAGTGATTTAGAGCATTTTTTCATATGATTATTGATAGCTTTTATTTCTTCCTCTGAAAACTATCTGTTCATCCTCCTTGACCATTTATCAATTGGGGAATGATTCTGTTCTTATAAATTTGGCTCGGTTGCCTGTATATTTGAGAAATCAGACCTTTATAAGGGAAAATTGCTACAGAGATTTTCCCCAGTTTTCTAATTTTTTTTTATGATTTTAACTGAATTTGTTTGTGCATAAACTTTTTAATTTTATGTAACTAAGATTATCCATTTTATCTCCTGTGAACCTTTCTAACTCTTGTATGGTCACGAACTCATCCCCTATCCATAGATCCGACAGATAATTTCTTCTGTGCTCCACTAATTTACTTATGATGTTACCTTTTATATCTATATCATGTACCATCTTACCTTATCTTGGTATACAGTGTGAGGTGACATATACCTAGCTTCTGCTAGACTACTTTCCAGGAATCTGGGGGAAATAGTGAATTCTTGCCCCAATAGTTGGGATCTTTAGGTTTATCTCAGACGGGGATAATCATAGCATCTATGTGACAGGGCTGTGGTAAGGGCGAATCAAGACAATATGTAGAAGCAGGTAGGCGATACAGTGGATGTATCACTGAGCCTGGAGTCAGAAAGACTTGAGTTCAAATGCAGCCTCAGACACTTACTAGCTATTTGACTGGGGACAAATCACTTAACATATTTTGCCTCAGTTTCCTCAACAGGGATAATAATAGCACCTACCTCCTAGATTTGTTGTGAGGATCAAATGAAATAATATTTGTAAAGAATCTGGCACTGTGCCTGACACATAGTAGACACTATATAAATTCTAGTTGTTACTATCATTGTGTAAGGTGATTTACAAACCTAAAAGTGCTATATAAATACTAGTTATCATTGTCAACATCATCGGCAATATCAAATTATTTCTCAAGTTGCTGGAACTCCAACTATCCTTCTTAAGAGATATCGGAGACCTATGTACTGCTCACTGGAACAATGACTTCAACCTAAGTGGTACTAAATAAAAATAGATTGAGAAATAATGCATGCATATATGAAAGAATGAATAGCCATTTAACTCAACATTTAGTACCAGGCACCATTTCGATAGTCTATGGTAGTCTGACTAGCATCACCTCACTCCCTTCCTGCTCCCTACCTCCACCCCACTGGGTAGAATGGGAAGCTATACAGTTATTCCTTCCACATCATGGATTAAGGGTACAGTAACCCCCAAATCTGGAAAATCCATGCAAAATTTTTGGCTTTCCCTGCATACCAGAGAAAAAGTCTGAATTTTTTTTTTCTTTTATGGGGTATTTACAGTACCTTCTTATAAAAAAATGGGTTGATATTATATAATATTTTACATATATTTTGTGCATTTCTGAGTTTCTAAACCTCTTCTGAATCATTTTCTGTCCTTCACATGTCATCTGCAGCTTCTATAAAATTCCCTCCAAATTCCCATCTAATTTCTTAAGCCAACCAACAATATATCAAAACCATTATGTGGAAAGTCAGATGTGGAAGGGATAACTGTACTTTATAGTCACACTTTCAGGCTTGCCTATTTCCAGTCAATATGGTCAAGAGTATTGGGGATAGTTAAGAGGTGAGTTAAGGAAATTAAAGAATGGGCCAACATGTAGTGTTCCTTAGCAAGGCTGACTTTCTAGAAGTCAGTATGGTACCCAGAGTAACATCAAGGGGATAATGAAAGCTTCCATATCTCCATTCAGTCTCTGGATCTAGGTGAAATAAATAACACATTTCATTTACCTCCCCGGAGCAAGAATCAGTTAGTCCATACTATGGATTGAGCATCTGTTCTATGTAGAGCCTTGACCTAGGTTGAGAAATAAACATACAAAGAATGGTGAAAACAGGGTCCACTCTGTTCTAAGGGAGGGAAACAGCTCCCAGCTTGGGGACCCTTCTGATCTTAATGGAGAGAACCAAAAATAGGGCAGCCAAGAAAGTGAAGAGTGTTGAATCCATGTCATACAACGATGGAATGAAGGAGTTGGACATATTTAGCCTGGAGAAGAGAAAACTCAGGGGCAAGTGACATCTGTCTTCAAGTATTTGAAGGGCTGCCATATAGAGAAGGGATTTGACTTGTTTTGCTTTGGTCCCAGAGAATAGAATCAGGAGTAATGGGTAAATGTTGCAAAGAGGCCAATTTAGGCTTGATATCACCATCATCATCATCATCGTCAACAACAACAGCAACAATGACAAAAATGAGAACAACAACAACTTACTAATAATTAGAGCTGTCCAAAAATGGACTGGGTTATCCTGAGAGGTGGTGGTCCCTTTTTGTGACCTCTTTGAGATACAAACCTAGTAATGGTGTTGCTGGGTCCAAGTTTATGCACAGTTTTATCGTCCTTTGGGCGTAGATTGGGCATTGCTCTCCAGAATGGTTGGACTAATTCAATTAATAGTGATTTAGAGCATTTTTTCATGTGACTATAGACAGCTTAATTTCTTCTTCTGAAAACTGCCTGTTCATATCCTTTGACCACTTACCATCTGGGGAATGGCTCTTATTGTTATAAATTTAGCTAAGTTCCATATATTTGAGAAATGAGACCTTTATCGGAGAAGCTTTCTGTAATTTTTCCACAGTTTCCTGCTTTTCTTCTAATTTTTGCTGCATTGTTTTTGTTTGTGCAACCCCTTTTTAATTTGATGTAATCAAAACTATCCATTTCACATCTCATTACTATTTCTTTGGTCATAAATTCTTCCCTTATTTGTAAATCTGACAAGTAAAATATTCCCTGCTTCTTTAATATATATACATATATCTTTATTATATATGTCTTTGTATCTTTATTTATTATGTCACCCTTTATTTCTAAATCAGGTACCCATTTTTACCTTATTTTGGTATATAGTGTTAGATATTAGTCTACACCTAGTTTCTGCCAAACCGCTTTCCAATTTTCTCAGAAATTTTTGTCAAATAGTGATTTTTTTTTGTCCCAAAATCTTGGATCTTTGTCTTTGTCAAAAAACTGTCAATTTATAGTAAATTACTATTGTGTATTGTGTACCTAATCCATTCCACTGATTCACCACTCTATTTCTGAGCCAGTACCAGGTTGTTTTCACAATTACTACTTTGTAATACAGTTTGAGATCTGCTATGGCTAACCACCTTCCTTCACATTATTTTTCACTGATTCCCTTGAAATTCTTGATCTTGTGTTCTTCCAGATGAATTTTGTTACAATTTTTTTCTAGATCTATAAAATATTTTTTTGGTGATTTGATTGGTATGGCACTGAATAAGTAAATTGATTTAGGTAGAATTATCATTTTTATTATATTTGCTCCTCCTACTCATGAGAAATTAACATTTCTTTAATTATCTAGATGTGACTTTATTTGTGTGAAAAGTATGTTGTAATTATATTCATATAGTTCCTGGGTTTGTCTTGGCAGGCAGACTCCCAGGTATTTTATATTGTCTGCAATTGTTTTAAATGGAATTTCTCTTTCTATCTCTTGCTGCTAAACTATGTTGATAATATATAGAAGTGCTAATGATTTATGTGAGTTTTTTTATATCCTGCAACTTTGCTGAAATTGTTAATTATTTCAACTAGTTTTTTTAGTTGATACTCTGGGATTCTCTAAGTATACCACCAAATCATCTGCAAAGAGTAATAGTTTTATTTCTTCACTGCCAATTTTTATTCCTCCAAATTTTTTTCTTGTCTTATTGCTATAGCTAGTATTTCTAGACCAATATTGAATAATAGGGGGGATAGTGGATATCCTTGCTCTACCCCAATCTCATTGGGAAGGTTTCTAGCTTATCCCAATTACAGACTATGCTTGCTGATGGCTTTAGATAGATACTATCTAACATTTTAAGGAAAGCTTCATGTATTCCTATGCTTTCTAAATAGGAATGAGTGTTGTATTTTGTCAAAAGCTTTTTTCTGCATCTATTGAGATAATATGATTTTTATTGGTTTTGTTATTTGTAAGGTTAATTATGCTGATAATTTTCCTAATATTGAATGAGTCTTGCATTCCTGATATAAATCCCACCTTGTCACAGTGTATTTTCTTTGTGATATTGCTGTAATCTCCTGCTAGTATTTTATTAAACATTTTTTGTATCAATATTTATTAGGGAAATTGATTTATAGTTTTCTTTCTCTGTTTTAGTTCTCCCTGGTTTGGGTATCAGAACCATATTTGTGTTATAAAAGGAATTTTTTAGGACTCCTTTGCTTATTTTTCCAAATAGCCTATATCCTATTGGTATTAATTGTTCTTTAAATATTCAATAAAATTCATTTGTGAATCATCTGGTCCTGGGGATTTTTTCTTAGTAAGCTCATTTATGAATTGTTCAATTCCCTTTTCTAAGATAGAGTTATTTAAGTGTTCTATTTTTGATTCTGTTAATCTAGGCAGTTTGTATTTTTTTTGTAAATATTTATGCATTTCACTTAGATGGCATATAATTGGGCAAAATAATGCCTAATAAATGCTTTAATTTTATCCTCATCGGTGGCACATTCACCCTTTTAATTTTAGATACTGGTAATTTGGTTTTCTTCTTTCTTTTTTAAAAATAAAATGAACTAATAGTTTATTTTGTTGGGTTTTTTTCATAAAACCAGCTCCTCATTTTATTTATTAGTTTAGTGATTTTCTTACTTTCAATTTTATTAATCTCTATTTTGATTTTCAGAATTTCCAACTTGGTGCTTAATTGGGGATTTTTAATTTCTTTTTTTATGTTTTTTAAATTGCAAGTCCAATTCATTGATCTGTTCTTTTTCTATTTTATTGATGTAAGCATTTAGAGATATACATTTTCCCCAACTACTGCTTTGGCTGCACCCCATAAATTTTGGCATGTTGTCTCATTGTCATTCTCTTTAATGAAATTATTGTTTCTGTGATTTGTTCTTTGACTCACTCACTCTTTGGGTTTAGATTATTTAGTTTATATATAATTTTTAATCTGTATTTTCATGGCCTTTTATTAAATATAATTTGTCACATTATGATCTAAAAAGGATGCATTTAATATTTGGTCTTCTGGATTTGGTTGTAAGATTTTTATTCCCTAATACATGGTCAGTTTTTGTGATGATGCCATTATAGCTAAGAAGAAGGTATACTCTTCTACTCCCATGAAACTTTCTCCAGAGGTCAATCATATCTAACTTTTCTAAAATTTTATTCATCTCCTTAATGTTTCTTGTTTATTTTATGGTTAGATTTGTGTAGTTCTGAGAAGATAAAGTTGAGGTTCCACCACTATTATAGATTTTGTTTTATTGGGTTTTTTTGATGTCTCATGGAGTCATTAGCTTCTATTTACCCAATTCTAATTCTTCAGTGAGCTTTTGTACCTCTTTGTCCATTTGGTCTATTCTGATTTTTAAGGTGTTCTCTTCAGTGGATTTTTATGCCTTTTTAAAAAACTACTTGGCTTTTTTAAAGTGTCATTTTCTTCAGTATTTTTGTGCCCCTTTTACCAAACTGTTGACTCTCTTTTCATAATTTTCTTCATCACTCTCATTTCTTTTCTCAGTTTTTCCTTCACCTCTCTTATTTGATTTTTAAAAATCTTTTTTAGTTCTTCCAGGAGTTCTTGTCAGGCTTGCATCCAATTTACATTTTTCTTTGAGGCTTTGCTTGTAGCTGCTTTGATATTGTTATCTTCTTCTGAATTTGTGTCTTGATCTTCCCTGTCACCAGAGTAACTTTTTCTCATCAGTTTCTTTTAGTTGTTGTTGTTGTTTGCTCACTCTTCCAGCCTTTTTCTGGACATATAATTTTGTATTAAGATTGGGTTCTGCTCAAGGAATGGAGAGGGCACTGTTCTAAGCTTCAGGACTTTCTTGCTGATATTTTCACAGCTAGCTTTTGGTTTTTGGTGTTTCCAAGGTGGCGTGATCTAGGGAGAGGTGTGATCACTGCTCTCCTGTCTTGTGTTCTGGCCTTTACCCATACAGGGACCTTGTTTCCCTGTGGCCACCAGCACTAGCACTCCTCCTGGTCCTGGGACTGTGACCAGGTCCCCTACCATCCTGTAGCCTCTATTGTTAATGCTCCCCTCTGTCTTAAAACTGACACCAGGGTCCCTGCTCCCCCACAAGTGACCACAAAGATTCCTCTCCACCCTGGAACTATGACCCAGGGCCTTTGTTCCCCTGCATCTACAAGTGCTATCAGTCCTTTTGTCCCTAGGACTGCAACCTAGAATTTCAAATGGGCAATACAATAAGTTCCTGAATTCAGTGCCAGTAAAGTGTTCCCTGAAATCTACTTCCAACCAATTGTCTGATCCCCTCACTGTCCATTGGCTGAGAGCTCCCACAGCTGCTGCACCAACGCAGTCACCTCCAGAGAGCATCCTGAGCTGTGTGGTCTGCCCTGAGCTCTAGGCTTGCCTGACCGCCACCGTGGTGACATAGAACTTTCCTGACGACCTCCTAAGTTGTCTTGTGCCGGAAAACTGTGCCACCTGACCTTTTGCTAGTTCTGTTGGTCCAGAATTTTATTTGAGGCATCATTTTAGAGTTGTTTGGAAGGGAATTTGGGAGAGCTCAGCTGAGTGTTTCTTTACTCTGCCATCTTGGCTCCCAAAAATTTTCTAAAGCATTTATCACAGTGCCGGTCATATAGAAAGTACTTAATAGATGCTTATTTGTTTCCTTTTTTCTTTCCTGTGAAATTCAACTAGACCTGTCTCCCTCACTGATTTCATTCCCTTCCCAGACACCATCTGGCTGCACATCAGATCTCAGGGACAGTGGACAAACAGGCTGTATGAATACTTCAAGGCTTCTGATCCTATTTGTTTCGGTGCCAAGAGGCTGACACAGAGCCTGAAGCTCAGAAGGAGTCAGAGGAAGCCCCAGGTAGGTGACTGGAAGATAACGGAAATTTTCCTCAAAAGACATGGTTCCCATCCAGAGGTATGCTGGTAGCAGCTTTCTGGACCAAAAAAGAAAATGTGCCCATGAACACTTTAAAAATTTAATCTATGTTATTAACATTTTCTTCATCACTTAAGCCCAGACAATCAACAAAAAATAAACCAAACCCTGGTCTGTAGTGTTTGCAGATTTCCAAGGTGTAAATGCTTACATTGAAAATTTAAGGAGTAGGTTAGAGCTAGCTCAGCACACCCCTGGCCTAGGGCATTGGCCTGAGTACTCCTCCCCCTATAGTTAGTTGATATCATTCACTGAGCAACAGAAGTCTGCACAGAGCTAGACTTACATAGCCTCCTACAATGTGTGATTTCGTTAGCCTCCAGAAGACGCTTTGGATGATGTCTGAAATTCCACCGGCTAAAGCTGATCTCTTTATATTAAGTCTTTATTCTCAGTTAAAAAGCAAATACTGGGGAGAGATGAGACAAAATGTTCTCAGACTCTGACACCTTGGAGGAAGGTGAATGGTCTGAGAGCACCTCCTGATAAGAAGGAGAGGAAATTAAAGAAATCATTAGGACATGGAAGAGGACTGATAAGAGGACACAGAGGCCTAAGGCAGTGTGGCTGTTTCAACAATCCAGCTAGCAGCTGCTGTGGGGGTGTAAAACCAACAACAACCAGCTCACAGAATGCTGCAAGCCCAGGTTCTTTTGATCTGCTTTACTAAGGAAAGCAATGCTAAGGGGTTAACAATCTCAATTTAATACAACATATAAATATCATTCACTTAGTTCAGGGGAAAAAGCCAGCACCCTGAACTTCGGAGCAAATACAAACAAATTACAAACATCAACAGACCAAATCGAATTCATAGTTACCAAGAGAGTCATCAACATCTGAGTTCAGCCAGAAGGCCCTTACAACAGCTGCCCAGAGTCTTGTGCCTCCAGCCTTAAGCAAATAACTCTGTTCTTTCTTTTTAAACAGTTTCAGACGTCATCAAAGGTCATCTAAGTGACCAGAACTTAGGCTCTTACTATTGGCTCTGGAGTTAGCACCTCCCTTCATTGGCCCCACCTGGAGCCCCACCTTACTTACCAATTTACACCCACATAGGCTTAGCATCTAATAGATAGGGGTTTGGGGCCTGGGGTTTAGCACCTAGTAAGGCTCAATCAAAGACACCCAACTTAATTGATATTACAGTGGCCCAGTGAAAAGCATGCTGGATTTGGGATCAGAGGACCTGGTTCAAATCCCAGCTCTGGGTCTTGGTCTGTGTATTACTATGGGGAAATCATGTAGCCTCTCTGGACCTTAGTTTCCTCATCTGGTAAATGAGGAATTTGGGGAAGAGGGCAATTAATCTCTAAGGTCCCTTCCAACTCTTAAATCTGTGTTCCTCTGATCCTGTGTCTTATGTATGCATAGGCTTATAAGAACACAAAGACAAAGGAGACCAGACCCTATCCCTGCCTCCCCTGGGGAGTTTATAATCTTGTAACAGGGATAAGAGAGACCCATGAAATGCCATCAGGCCAATTCTATATTGATCAGTCACATCTGAACAAATACCCAATAGCATGAGATAAAACAGCACCTTGAGGCTGAAGGGAAGGAAAAAGAAGGAACCAAAGCTGGACATGCCAAGTCAGGCAAGGTGACCCAAAGGAGGTGACTTTCTAAGCAGGAAAGCAAATCGGAACATCCTACACTGAAAACTGTTGTTTCCAGGAAACCAAGGTCCAGGTCTTTAGTGTTCATTCTGCTAGTATAACTCAAGGAGTAGTGGCCACTGGCATGGAGAACACTGTGCAGCTGATGAACTTCAAGTCTGAAACATTACCCCAGCAAAAGAAGGAAGACCTTATTGACTGTGGAAAGGAGAGAGAAGAGAAGTCTCAGTCAAGAAGTGTAAGGCTCTGGGACTTGGGGGAGGTTGTGGGGGGCAGGGGTGAGGAGGAAGGAGACAGAGGGGTTAGGAGCAGAGAGTGATCATTTTTCTTTCTCTGGAGACTGTACGTTCTTGTACCCTGAGCTCTGCTCCAGGAACCCCTAAGGTTCAGCTTCCTGACAAATTGGTGTTCTTAAAAGTCCTCAAGATATAGGATTTAGTCCTTCATCTATTTGCAGAAAAGAAGGGTATAACCCTGCTCCTTTTTCCAGCCAAGAAGAAACATGGCATGTTTATATACCCAGGTGATAGCGAATGGGGAGGCCTGCCTATCTCACAGGGATAGAGGAAGAGTGGGCCATCTATAGCAGAGATGAGTGTGTTTGTAATCTACATCACTCAGGAAAATCCCTTTCCCCTTGCTCCTGCTAGCTTCCTGAAAAAGTATTGCTCCCAAAGTGAACAGATGCAGTACCCCACAGCAACCCTGGTGTCCACTGTTTAAATATTTTAAAAATCTGACCTTTTAAAAAATACTGCTAGGACTATTCTAGCTTCCTCCCAAGCCTTGCACTAGAAAAGGGGTTGTGATGGCCAAGAATAGGGAAAAGAGCTAAAGTGGCCCTCTGAACCAGCCCAACTTTCTGTTCCTTATAGGTCTTTCCTCAATTAAATGACAACCAACGATTATGTAACATCAAGGTAAGAGACTCCAAAAGAAGACGGCATGATGGTGAAGAGGGTGGTTGGGGAAAAGTCTTTAAAGAAGTCGTGAGCCATACGCCCCAGGGAGAACTTACATTGTCATTCTTTTCTGAGGATGGGGAGGAGCAAAGCTACAATGGTGACTCTATTGAAGGTTTATCCCCCTGGGTGAAGGAGCTCTCGGCTGAGAATTAGAAGACTTGAGTTCAAATTGGAGCTCATCGATTACTTAACCTATGTGGTATTGGGCAAGTTATCACCTCTCTGGGACTCAGTTTCCTCATCTACAGAATGAGGGGTGGAGTGAAACAGTAGAAAGATAATTGGTTCTGAAGTCAGTAAACAGATTCAAATTCCACCCCAGTCCCTTTGCTATATGTGTGACCTCAGGCTGGTCACACCTCTAGACATTCATTGTCTCATCTATGAAATGAGGGGGGTGAACTAGACGATTTCTAAGGTCCCGTCTAGGGCTAAATCCATGATTTTGTGACATCGTGCCCCATTGACACAACAAATGGAAACTGTCCATGAGGCCATGCTGCTGAATAATGGGATTATAGTTTGGAGGCATCTTAATCCAATTCCTCCATTTTACAGATGAGGAAACTGAGTCCTAGAAAGGTTGTGAATTTCCCAACTTCACATGGCTAGTAAACGGCAGAGCTCGGACTTGAAGCCAGTCCAATAATCCTCTACACCTAATCCAGAGAATCCATTTTCTAGTCTCTGCTCTGCCACGCATTTTAAGAGTGGCTAATAAGAACTAACATTTTTATAGTGTTGTATAGTATGTAGTATGTGCCAGGCACTGTGCTAAATGCTTTACAGATATTATATCATTTGATCCTCACAACACTCTGGGAAGTGCTATTTTCATCCCCATTCTGCAGTTGAGGAAACTGAGGCAAACAGGGGTTAAATGACTTGCTCAGGGTCACACAACCAAGTGCTGGAGGCTGGCTTTGAACTCAGCATTTCCTAATTCTAAGTCCAGAACCCTATCTACTGCATGACCTAGCTATCATAGACAAAGCGCTTCCCATCTCTGAATTTTTATCTTTAAAGTGAGGGGGCCGGACAAAGTGGACTCTCCTAAATTTAAGCCTCTGTGATCCTGTGATTGTATGTCTTCTCCAAAGAGACCTTTTCTCTCCAGGAGAGTCAGTTTGGGGGGTGTGGGAGGGAGCAGTCCCTGAGGCCTGGGCCAGGGCTGCTCAGTAAACCAGAGGTTCAGATGTTCCCAGAGCCAGGAGAAGTATGAAATTCAACGCCTTCCCTCCTCTCCTTCCAGTGCTACCTGGATGGTCCCTATGGAACTCCAACTCGACGGATCTTTGCTTCTGAACATGCTGTATTAATTGGGGCTGGTATCGGCATCACCCCTTTTGCCTCTATTCTACAGAGCATCATGTACAGGTGAGTAGGGGGTCTGTGACTGACCTGCCAGTGAAGGGATTGTGGGTACCAAATTGACTCCATCTTGTAAAACTGACTCTGTTTTCCTGACTTACATTTTCCTGTAAATTCCACCTGCTTACTAATCCTAAGAACTGAGTGATGTCCTGTTTCACATCCCCCAAAGTCCGCTAGCTCACTCTCCCACCTCCCAACTCCCAAAACTCATTCATCCCCCTCCCCACTTGGAAAGTCCCTAATCTTTCCTCCAATTAGAAATCAGATTACTTAATCTTGTATCCTGGTTTATATCCTGTTAACTGTTTTCTTTTAATGCACGAAAATCTGTCTCCCCCTTTATTTGGGGTCCAATGCCAAGCTGAGCGGGCATTGTTATACAATTGCAACGCATGATTTAATACCTCGACATGCTCAGAAGCTTGAACCTTTGTTTCCTTGGCTATCTCTGATTTCACCTGTCATTACAGCCCCTATCTCCTGAAGTCTTGCCCCCTTCTTTTTCTTCTGTTTTTCTTATCTAACAAGCCTATCCTTGCTGGGGTTTTGCTTCTGATGTATTGGATCACTCACTGCCTGAGGGGTCAAATAAACTTCCTGTTTAATTAAAACATAATCAAATATCCAAGGGGTAAAAGTAGTTTCCAAGACAATTAAAAGCAATTCAGGAAAATAAAAGTGGCAACAAGAAAATTAAAAGCAGACAGAAAGGAGGTTCCCTACGGTCTCAGGAGCTCATCACCAAAGTCCTAAAAACTGATTTTGTGTGTACCCAGAGTCCATAGCCAGTCCCAGATCAAGTTACCTGGGGCCAAAGGTAAGCCCAACTGCCTCAGGTCTGTCCATAGCTTCTTTGCTAATGACAGTTACAACTGGCATTGTGGGAGTGTAGAGGGTTAACTTAAAAAAAAACCCAACAACCCAGTTCCTTCAGTATCTTGGTACACTACACCCTCTTTCTTCCCTTCTCTTTTCCTCTTCTCCCTTGTTCCTCTTTCTTCATTTTTCATACTCCAGCTTCCAAACTTTCTCATTGGCCCTCTCTGTCTGACTTTACTCAGGTACCAAAAGAGAAAGCGAAAATGCCCCAAGTGCTTTTACTCCTGGTGTGAGAATGTCAGGGATGGTGAGATGAAGCTGCAGAAGGTATGTCATGGTTTTCTAAGGGTGGGGTGGCTGGGACCACATCTTTCTCTATAACAACCCAAAAGGAGAATATCCTTCACAGAGGAAGGGGGGAATAAGATGACTCTTTACCTGCTGGAACACTTCATTACTTTCCCACGCCCTCTCCCAGCCCTGCCCCCACCCCCCATCCTGCTTTCCCAGATGCCCAGTGTTCTCATGCTGCCCTATCCCAGGGGAGCTGCTCTCCCCCTCCTCTGTTTCATCCACCCTTTCTGTGAGAGGATCTTGATTACCTATCAGGAAGAAACCATCCGATTAAACTAATCAAAACAGATGGGAAAGGCTGTCGCATGGAAGAAGGATCAGACTTATTCTGTATGGTTTCTGAGGGAAAAATTAGGACTGGCAGGTGTGTATGATCTGGGGAGGCAGAGAGGAAGATTTAGATTATGCATAGCAATTAGAGTTGTTATACAACAAAATGAGGGGCTTGGCTTTCACAGGAATGAGTTCTCTGTCATGAGAAGTATTTGAATCTTTGTCAAGGACACTGCAGAGAGGGTTCTTGCATTGAGTGAGAGGCTCTATTAGATGTTGAAGAGTCTGTGATTCTAATGCCTCCTAAGTTTACATTTAAATAAAGAATTATGTGTCTCATTTTGAAAGCTAGGAATTCATTAATACAAAGAAATAAATTTCTAGTAGGGAAAATGTGTCTAATGCTGTGAGAGTAGGGATAGAGGGAAAAATAGTATTCCTTGGCCATTTAAATAACAGTCTCTGGTGGTGTTGGTGGTGGTAGGAATGCTGTGGTTCCCACAATCTTTTCTGAAGCTCCCCCTAGCTAGGGATTCTTTGAGAAGTCCATGAATTTGGATAGAAAAAAAAATACATCCCTATTTTCACTAGCTTTTGGCTTCCTTTGTATTTTATTTTATACCTTTAAAAACATTATTCCAAGAAGGAATCCATAGGCTTCTCAAGACTGTCAAGGGGTCCATGTCACCAAAAAGGTTAAGAATCCCTGCTCTAATTCTTTCATTTTGCAAAAGGTTACCACTCCTCACCCCCTACATCCCTTTTGAAATAGCCTTCAGGGAGAATAGGTGAGTTTTTCATGTATTCTTGGCAAGGCTGCAGGGTGTATGGCCATGGCTGGGAGCTGAGTACAGAAGGTAGCACTGGGAGGTTTGGGAAATGGACAAGGACCTCCTCCAAACTCACTCACTGTACCCAAAGCAATGTGAGATGGTCTCTTTATTAAGCATCTAGGCCAGAAAGGAAACTTTTTTGAGAGTCAGGAGAGACCTCACAGTAAAGTTGCAGAATTTGGAGTCAAAAGGCCTGAGTTCAAATCCTGGTTCTGTCACCCACTGCCTCTCTGGGCCTCAGGTTCCGCGTATGTAAAATGAAGAGGTCCAACTTGATGGCCTTTGGAAGCCCCTTCCAGATCTAGATTTGCAACTATTGACATTGGTTCTAGACTCGGCTCTGCTGCCAAACCAGCTATGTGACCTTAGATAGGTTACTTCTCTTTGGGCCCTAGTTTCCTCCACTGCCAAATGAGGGGGTCCAGCTAGATGACTTCTAACTTTCAGAAGCTGTGATTCCATTTGCCGTAGGCAACATGCTGGTGCCGAGAGAGAATGATCACTGACATGGCCCCATTCTATTAACCATAATAACTGCTTACATTTAGATAGCACTTTAAGGTCACACAGCTCTTTCCTGACGACTGCTCAGTGGTTGCCAAGTATTATTCTTCTGATTTTAATTCAATTTAATAAACATTTATTAAGAGCCTACATGCCGGCACTGTGCTAAGCCCTGGGGATACAAAAGGGTAGTCCTCGCCCTCAAAGAACTTATAATCAAATAAGGAAGACAACCAGACTTCCCACCCAGTTCTCCATAGTCCAGGTCTGGCACACTTTTCACTATACTGCATCTGCAACAGATCAAATGGGTGTACACTTACACAGAAAATCAGCCTGAGTTTTATGATGAAGCAGGGCATCCAGTCCTAGGTATTCCAATGGAAGGGTCGAGAGACAGAACATTCAGGGTTGTGTCCTGGCTGTCTGTCTAAGCTTGAACAAGTCACTTAATTTTCTCAACCTAACTTTTCTTATCTCCAAAATGAGCAGGTTGCACTTGACTACCTCCAAGGTCCTTTTCGGCTCAAAATATATGATTTTATGATCTCATGACTTATTTGGGTCTCAACTTTCTCATCTGAAAAATAAGCATTATAATCATAGGTCAATGAATGTAAGGAAATCCTGGCATCTAGGTGGAGCACGGAACCTGGAGTCAGGAAGGCCCGAGTTTGTGTCCGTCCTCAGACACTTACGAGCTGTATAACCCTGGACAATTACTTAACCTCCCTTTGCCTCAGTTTCCTCAATTGTAAAATGGGGATTAAAATAGTACCTACCTCTCAAGGTTGTTGTGAGGATAAAATGAAATAATATTTGTAAAGCACTTTGTAGAGGGCGTGCCCATCAATTGAGGAATGGCTGAATAAGTTGTGGCATATGAATGTAATGGAATACTATTGTGCTATAAGAAATGAGGAGCAGGCAGACTTTGGGAAAACCTGGAAAGACTTGAATGAACTGATGCTGAGTGAAGGGCGCAGAACCAGGAGAACATTGTACACAGTTACAGCCACATTGCATGATGACCAGCTTTGATAAACTTAGCCCTTCTCAGCAATGCAAGGACCTAAAATAATTCCAAAGGACTCACGATGGAAAATGCTATCCACATCCAGAGAAAGAACTACGGAGTCTGAATGCAGAGTGAAGAATACCATTTGCTCTCTCTTTTTGTTTTGTTTTGTTTTTTCTTTCTCATGATTTCTCCCATTTATTAGAATTCTTTTATATAACATGACTAATGTGAAAAATTTTTTAAAAGCACTTTGTAAACCTTGAAATGCTATATAAATGCTAGCTAGCAGCAGCAGCAGTAGTAGTACTAGTGGTAGTAGTAGTGGTAGTAGTAGTAGTGGTGGTGGTAGTAGTAGTAGTGGTAGTAGTAGTAGTAGTAGTAGTAGTAGTGGTAGTAGTAGTAGTAGTAGTAGTGGTAGTAGTAGTAGTTGTGGTAGTAGTAGTAGTAGTAGCAATAGTAGTAGTAGTACCACAAGTGGTTGTCATAAGGAATAAATGTGAGAATAAATGTGAAATACTCTTCACCCAGAGCCTTGTAGATAGCAGGTACTCAGATAATCAACTGGACTGAAAGTACCTGAAAAAGTTAACGAAAAAAGCTAATCGTATATTTACCAACTTGATGGATTAATATCACTAGGTGGACTTCATTTGGATCAACCGAGACCAGAAGTCATTTGAATGGTTTGTGAGTTTGCTGACAAAGCTTGAGATGGATCAGGCTGAAGAGGAGCCGGGAGGTAAGCTGAGATGGTCAGGGAGTCTCAGAGGCTGGTATGGCCTGCAAATGAGGTAGCACTCACGTGCACCCTAATAAACAGAACCTGGGAATGGGGTAGGGACAGGAAAAGTCAAGGAAGGTGCTAAGGGGATTGGGATCTGTCTTGAGGAATGCCCACACTTGTGAAACCATAAATATTTTCAAATATTGAATTAGAAATTGGTTAAATAAATTCATTTCAGGGCTTTTCCATTGCTACCTCAAACCCCCAGAAGGGGTAGAACTGGATCATATCCTACCTCAGTTGAACTGGCCTCTCTTCAAAGCATGTTCCCTCTTCTCTTGCCCCCAGACCATTTCCTGGAGTTGCACATGTACATGACTTCAGCCCTGGGCAAGAATGACATGAAGGCCATTGGCCTACAGATGGCACTTGATCTCCTGGCTAAGAAAGAAAATAAAGACTCCATCACTGGGCTGAAGACAAGGACCCAGCCAGGGAGACCAGACTGGAGCAAAGTAAGGACCTGAAGGCGTCACAGAATTATAATACAGTTTAATCACACACATTAGCACCTTCATACTATCCTGTGGTTCTCCTTCCCATCTAGGAACTTACCCATAGAGCAATACCTCTTCTCTCCCAGGGAAAATAGGGATGATCCTTTACATTTCTAAAATGGGAAAATTGGGGCAGCTAGGTGGTACAGTGAGTAGAGCACTGGCTCTGGAGTCAGGAGGACCTGAGTCTAAATCCAGCCTCAGACACTTGACACACTTACTAGCTGTGTGACCTTGGGTAAGTCACTTAACCCCAGTTGCCCTGCCTTCCCCCCTCCAAAAAAAATAGGGAAACTGAGGAACCATGCATAGGACTCAGAGCAAGTGTTTAGATATAATTTAAGATCATGGGGAGACATTGCTATGGTCTCTATAACTTCTACAGCACATAGTGGAGAGGCCACCCCAGTAGAGGAAGAAGGAGAAGACTCAGAAGTTAAAATTATGTGCCTTGTTTGAGGGTCATGGAGTTAGTGACAGAGACTTGGTTTCATTTCTGTCTTCAACCAAGATTTCCCACCTATTTCAATCCACCTCCCTTTTCTGGACCACAATTTCCTCATCTATAAAATTAGGAGGTTGAGGTGCATTATTTCTAAGTCCTCTTCCTGCTCTAAATCTGTGACCAGTCTCCTTCACCCCTTCCTCTTCTCTCTCCTCCTCTGCTTCAGGTGTTCAGCCAAGGTGCTGAAGAGTCACTGTGAACAGCTCAACTTCAGATTCTTCAAAGAGAATTTCTAATTCCAACCCCACAAGCTCTTTCTCACTAGGATTTAGGAAACTGTCATTCTTCTCGTTAATGGTGATGTATTGTTGTTGTTGAATGTCAAAACCTGCCACCTGTGATCAAATTTGTGGTCACATAGGCTACCTGGAAGGACAAAAACAAGAGCAGAGGTATTAATGCTCATCTCCAAATTTTATCTTCTCCTGATGGAACTGAAGAGACCAATACCAGATGGATTCATTTGGAACACAATATAGTGGAAAATATATTGTTGAATGTTTGTATTCTAGAACTTTGGAGGGCCTGCCATATGTTTCTCAACCATCTCAGACTGAAAACTGACTGTGGTGGGAAAAGTATATGTACATATTGGCAAAAACAGTTGCAGGGAGAATCTCAGGTCAATTTTACCTTTTGATGTCGTCTTCAGAGAGAGCCTCCCCCAAAACACCCAATGTGTGCCTAATCTATGCTCTCTCTCAGAGACAAACAAATAGATAAGTGGAAAAATGTTTTCAATTCACATGGAGAAAATCTCTCCACTTATCTGTATGTTGTTTGCTATCTTTTTCCTTGGCATCTTTCCATGTATTTCTCTGTTTGTCTCTATCTCTCAAGATCTTTGTGTCTGTCTCTCTTCTTTTCTCTTTCTTGAGAGGCAGCATCATAGTGTAGGAAGCCTGTTGGACTTTTAGTCAGGAATACCTGTGTTTGAATCCCAATTTTGAAAAGCACCAGTGGTGTGACTCTAGGCAAGTAGAATAACCTAAGTCTCAGCCTCCTTATTGCAAAATGGGCAACTTCTCTTACAGAATATTGTGAGCATCAAGTGAGATATTGTAGAGAAAGCTCTTTGCAATACTCAAAACATTACATAGTCACGTCTCTTATCTCTCTCATTTTATTGATTCGGAAACCAAGTCCCAAAGGCATGAAATGACTAGCCTAAGGTCACACAGCTAGTGAAATCCTGGGAATATCCATGCTCACCACATTCAGCAAAACACAAAGCAAAGCTTGAAAATCATTCTTAGAGGAGCAAAGTCTGAGGACTTTTTCTGGAATTCTCTTTCTTGGGATTTTCAGGTAGGTTGAAAGAGGCCCCAGGAGAGAGTCTGAGCAGAAGGAGCTCCACCCACAGCATGTCAGCACATGTGTGTACCTACTTTTAAAAATCTTTTTCCTTTTTTGACAGGACCTGTGATTTAATTGGGGGTAGAGAGTTCTCCACGAGGAAACTCCTCCTACGAATGCAGTTCAGTAACTGTTCTGTAACCTTGAGTCTTAGAGGGCTACCTAGGGGCACTGAGTGACTTGCCTAGGGTCACATAGCCTGTATGATTCTGAAATGAGATTTGAACCCAGTACTTCCTGGTTACCTTATAGGTTTCTCTTCTCTGTATCACACTTCCTACTCCCAGTAATATACGTATGTATGACAGACAGAGAGAAAGAGAGACAGAGTCAGAGATAGAGAGGCAGAGACAGAGAGATATTTGCTGGGAAGATTGAAAAGTTATAGCCTAATATGCTATCATATGTATCACAGTGCCCTTCATACGTTAGGTCTGAGTTCAGAACATGGGACAGAATTTGAAAAAATAGCTCCAAGGGACAAAAAGACCAAAGGCAATGCGTACAGGGAATAAAACCTTGGATTCAGAGTAAGATGACCTGAGTTCTAGCCCTGACTGCCATTTACTGGATCTGTATGACCTTGTATAAGTCATTATCATCTCTGAGCTTTATTTGTTAATTGATGATAACATTATGTATCCTGCTTGGCTCACAAAGGGTTGTGAAGATCAAATGAGATACTCTATGTGAAAGTGCTTTGTAAACTATAAAGTTCTATACACATATGTAAAGGAAGAAAGAAAGAAAAGATATGGAGGGAAGGAGGAAAGGAAAGAACAAAGGAAGGAGGAAAGAAAGAAAAAAGAAGAAAGAAGAAAGAAGGAAGGGAGGGAGGAAGGAAGGGAAGGAGGGAGGAAGGAAGGAAGGAAGGAAAGAAGGAAGGAATGAATGAACAGAGGGAGGGAGGAAGGGAGGGAGGAAGGAGGAAGGAAAGAAGGGAGGAAAGGAGGAAAGAAGGAAGGAAGGAAGGGAGGGAGGAAAGAAGGAAGGGAGGAAGGAAGGATGAAAGAAAGGAAGGTAGGAAGGAAGGAAGGAAGGAAAATGATGCATATATCTAGAATATGCTTTATTGAGGCATTTGTCAAGGTGTGTTTTAGTAAGGATTCCTTTTCTATATGGTTGGACTACATGACCACTGAGGCTTCTTCTAAACCTCAAATTCTGTGATTCTGTGGAGGCATTAAGGTTATCTACGCTAGATCAACATAGTGGTAGATTATGAGACGCTAGGAATTCCTAGGGCCAGAGTCAGTGGTAAAAAAGATACTTGAAATGTCATTGTGGTACTGATGAAAAACTAGAGGGCTAAATTCTGAGCCCAAATGGTTGAGGACCTCTCTCATCTGGAGACTAGAAGGAAACACAAGAAAGAAACTTAGTTCAGGAAGGCAGACTATGAAGTGGGGATGGGGGGAGGGTGGAGTGAGAGGCTGGTATGATCATATAGAGACAGCAGAAAGGATAGAGGTATCATCTAGCCCAACCTCCTCACATTACAGATGAGGAAACTGAGGCATAGAGAGGTTAAGTGACTTACCTAGGGTCACACACTGATAAGCGCCTCAGATGGGTTTAGTTCTTCCGGTTTCCCAGTTCAGTGCCCTATCCATTATACACTTCCTTCCGGAGGGGACAGACAAGAGCCTCCGGTAAGAATTTAGTCCCATTAGTGTAGTTATTGCTGTTTTATATTTTGTTGTTACACTTTTTCCTGGTTAAGAAAAAAACCCACTGATAATTTACTCCTTAAACCCCACCCCCACCTCATTTAGTCCTAGATTTCCACCTATAAATTTACTTGAAATAATCCCTTCAGCATTTAGCACCGACAGCACCAGCATCATCTAGTGTTGGAAGGATACAACTACAGGCAGACAGTTATCCCAAATTGGAGTAGTGATGGAGCTGGAGAGGTGATGATGCCCACCCTTCCCCATTCCACTTTACAATGAAGTTCCCAGGAATGCATTACAGCAAAGAACAAGAGAGCATCTGTCTTTGGGAACTTGAAGCATCGGCTACAATTGGCAATGTTAGCCTGTGAGTGCTTGCAAGCTTGAGTTGAGCCAAGCTGACTAGCCAGTAAGAATGTCTATCAGTGGTCATTTTCATCTGCATGTAGCTTGTGCCCTGAAATTCCCTTACATGGTAATAAAACTTAACTGTACTCCAAAGTCATTTTTGTCTGCTAGACTACCTTGCCTACTTCCAGAGGAGAAGGGAGAATGTGTGGGTTAAAGATGCCAGAATCACGATGACACTTCTGGGATAGATATCCACTTTTCTTACCTTCCTGTTAGAGTTCCGCCTGGAGTGATCATGATGTCCAGTGGATAATAAAGTGGGAGGCTTCTCTTCTGGAAGCATGCCTCCATTTTTGTCCCAGTATCTGGCAGGCTTTTATTTACTGAGTCTCAGAAATAAAGGAATTCACCCCCCGCCACTTTTTTGTGCAGCCCTATCATTTCACTGATAGAGAGGCTTCCCAGTACAGAAACACTCTTCCAATGCAGACTGGCAATTGATTTGTAGCTTTTTGTCTTAGAGAGTGGTCTTGAGCCTTGAAGGGTATTGTCACAGAAATACACATTCCTAGGGCCAGTATGTCTCAGAGGAAGTACTTGAATCCAGGATATAGTGGCTCTGAGGCTGACTCTCTATTACACCACGATCTAATATTAGTGATTCCTCATTAAAAAAGGGAAGAAAAAAACCAGAACTTTTGGTAAAATGACATTGTAAGGGACACTTGCTTCAAAGGAACTAAAAATGGTGGCTATGTTCTTGAGTGGACAAAATGGTCTTTAAAGAGACCTGAAGACCTGAATGGGGAAATGTGGGAATGTGGGCTGAGCCGGGCAGATGTAATCATCTGAACATGCTATAAAGATCTGAGACCGGACATGGGTGGAGACCAGAGACCCCCAACTTGGGCTTCCAACCCATATTGTTTGGCTCCAAATCCAGTTCTCCATCTGAAATATTACTCTGTGTCTTACCAGTCCAAAAGCTTCATATTATATATGAGGAAACTGAGGTCCAGAGAGGGGAAATGACCAAGATTACATTGGTAGTAATTAGCAGAGCTTCCATGAAGGTAGAAGCCCCTTTCACTCTGGTTTGAGCCAGAACAAAAACTAAGCAAAACAGGCTAGATCCTTGCGCTCCACTCTCCTGGCCCTCAGTTCTGCCTTTATTATGTAAATGTGTCAGTAGCAAGACCAGCTGGCTTTGAAGCTGGATTTTGGCCATCAGAAAGCCTCATTGTCTCTCTAAGGCAGAGAGCTTCTTAACCTTTTTGTGTCATGTTCCCCTTTGGCAGGCTGATGAAGCCCAAAGACCTTGCCGCAGAATAATTTTTTGTTGCCTGCCCACATTCATGATTGAAGAAAATGCTAATTTTCGAATAGAGATTAGTGAAAATAAAGATACATTTTCCTCCATCCAAGTAAATGGATCTGCTGAAATCTATACTCAGTGACAGACCCCAGTTTAAGAACCTTTGCTCTAAGATAAATTTGGGGAGAATCAGCACCAAGTAAAGAACTGAGAGCTGAGGAAAAGAGAGAATGAAGCAGGACACAATGGGAGGGGGGAAGGGGAACAGTTGTATAGAACTCCATTAAGTCTGAAGGAAAGAACCCAACATCCAGCTGGGTTCAGTTCTGTTCCCCCCAAAGTCACTTGGGGCAGAAATGTATGCTGGTGAACTCCAAATTGCTTAACATGGGAGAAGGCTGAGATGCTTTGAGATCTATCCCCCAGGGAAACCATCATCAGAAAGGAGGGAATCAGAAAGAGCAGTAGGGAAAAATAAGGGGGGAGAAGACTAAAATTGCCAAAGGCTTCATGAAGAAGAAAACTCAAAGCCCCCAAATCGAAGCAGATAAATCAACAGTGAAAATATTAACAACAGAAGGAAGTACAGCCTCCAAATCTAATAGATGAGTTCAGACATCTATGAATAAATACTGAAAAATATAGGAAAATTATCCAACACTTGATGAGACAGAGGACTTTGTTGAATTTGAAGATAACATGGAATTACTACAACCTGTTCCTGGGTGGTTTAAAAGAGACAGAGTTTATGATCCGCACAGCAGAAATAATTGACAGAATAGAAAAACTTGCATCTCTGAAGGCAAATCTCACTAAATAAACAAAAAAAAGGGAACATTGATTGGAAATGCAAATACACAGAATTGAAGGATAATCTATAAGAACAGAAGTGAAAAAAACCAATAAAATTAATAGAAAATAAGCTCTTGATTGAATTAAAACATCCTGGTATCAAAGACAGGATGCACAGAGATAATCCAAAAATTAGAGATTTCCCAGAAGAACGTAACAAATCAAAAAACCTGAAAACCATAAAGCAAGAAATAATAAAAGAAAACTGCCTGGGACTTCTGAATGTAGAAAATGAAATACCAATAGGAAGAAAACATAGATTTCCTCTAGGAAATAAAGGTTGCAAACTCCAAGTTACATAATGGCTAAATTTAACAATTCAATTCAGAAACAAGAATTTCTGCAAACAACCAGGAGAAGGACCTGTGAGTAGAAAGGAAAGAAAATTCAAATAGCATAAAACTATCCTGCACCCACCAGAAAATACAGGAGGGAGTGGAATAATGTATTCTGAAGAGCAATGGAGCTCAGAATGCAGCCTAGAGTGCCCTGACTATCTGAAATTAATCATAAATGGGAAAAGATGGACATTCAATAGGAAAAAGGTGTTTCAAATATTCTCAGAAAGAAAACCAGGCTTGATGAGATTATTTATCTCTTATACACCCCAAACAAAAGGAGAGCAACAACAGAGGGAGAGCAGAGGGAACAGCAAGAGGTTTCTTTCTAAATGTACACAAAGAGACATGGGTGAAGGCAGAAATCAGGAGAGAGTAACAGTAGAGAGGTAGGCCTGGGGCAGCATAGATAGACTCTTATGACACCTGCCTACAGATGAATCAGTGCTTTTTGTGGGACTATATTATAAAATGTGAAGATACATGAAAGGGGGGAGTGGAGCAGGAGAATAAAGAAGAGTACATGATGTGTCCAAGTCAAATTAAGGGCTAGCAATGAGGGGGAAATGACCCCCTGTGGTCACAGAAAGAGAAAACTCTACAGGAAGTAAGGAGGTGGGGTGTGTGTGTGTGTGTGTGTGTGTGTGTTAAAATGTGGGTAGGAGGAGAAGAAGGCCTTATTTTAGTTGTAGAAGGGAAAGGGATGAATGTTCCTACAGACAAAGAGATATGTTCTGTGAAGGGAGATGGGGATCCTGTGCTGGATATCATCAGGGGGATTTTTAGTACTTGAAAAGACTACTTATCCTACATTAGGGTGAAGGAGGAAGTTGGAGCTCCTGGGAGCACTGGCACCTTTGGGAATGGGAGGGCATAGACCCAGGGAGAAGACTTTGAGGCAAATGGGGAAAGAAAATCACCAAGGGTAGGGTAAAGATTAGTGGTGGTCTGCATAATTAGGGATATGGAGCAGGAAATGTCCTCTTATAAGCAGTATCCTCTCTGTCACCTTCAAGAACTGGCATTGTTTTGGGATTGAGGCACAGCTGTAAAGGGGAATCTGTAGGCAAGCTCTACAAGGCAGTAACAAAAACTGCCTAGTGGAGAGAGATCAAAATGGATACCATGGAAGTTCTGATTACATGAGGAATACAGACAATAGAGAGAGACCAGATAATTATAGAGGTCATGAACCAGAGAATGAGGGTCTGGAGTAGACAGAAAGAAAGGATACATAATGAAAAGAATGAGAGAAATCCTCTCAGTAAATAGGTGCAAAAGATGGAATTAAAAACAACTAATGAACAATACTAGTTGAAGGGAAGGAGAAGTGGGAATCTACTTGACTGGGAAAAAAGAGGGAGAAAATTAATAAACAGATAAAATCAGGAAAGAAGACAGAATTAATAAGCAAACCCCAAAGAGAAAGGGATAAAAAATGGAAGGGAGTATTGGGGGTAAGGGGAAGAGAGCCAATAGGAACAGGGCCACTTTAAAAAAAAAGATTAAAATAAGATCACTGAAGGACTCATGGAAGAGAGGGAAAATGATAACTTGAAAAAAACAACATTAGAGACAAATAGGAGAAAATATAAATTTCTCATAACTTTAGATATGAATGGATTAAATAATCCAATAAAATGAAAAAGAGTGACAGATTGGTTAAGAAAACAAAACCCTACAATCCATTTCTTACAAGAAACATTTAAAAAATAAAAACTTACACAAAATAAATCTGAGGGGATAGAATTTTTTTCTATACATCAAGTGAATCTAAAAAAGCAGGATTTGCAATCATGCTATCTCACAAAACTAAAACAAACATTCAAAAAATAAAAAGGGATAAGCAAAGAAAGCATATTATATCAAAAGGGAACCATAAACAAGAAACCAATATCAATAATAAACTTAAACACTACAAATACCTTAACATCCAAATTCATAAAGAAAACATTATCTGAGCTACAAGAAGACATAAACAGTAACTCAATAGTGAGAAAAGACTTTAATATGCCTTTCTCAGTTTTGTATAAGTCTAACACAAAGATAAACAAAAGGGAAAATCTGGAACTGAACAATTTGATGGAGAAACTAGATCTAAAAGACTTGTGATAACTTCTAAATGGACTGCAAAAGAACAAACATATTTCTTAGAAGTCCATGGAACTTTTACAAAAATTGACCATGTATTAGGGTAGAGAGATATTGCAAACATATGTAAAAGGGAGAAAATAGTAAATACATCCTTTACAAAATATAAAGCAATAAAAAAGTAGTCATTGGTTCGGGGACCACAAACAAAAGACACAGACCCAAATGGAGACTTAATAATGAAATCCTAAATAATGTGTGGGTCAAAGAACAAATCATAGAAACAATTAATGATGATGTAAAAGAAAATGATATGATGAAAAAATACACCAGAATTTCTGAGATATAGCTAAAGCAATCCTCAGGGGGAAATCACATCCCTACAGATATACATTAACAAAATAGAAAAAGAGAGGCTTGATGAATTGAATGTGTGTTTTTAAAAGTTAAAAAGCAAACAAGTAATTAAACCTAAAATAAGCACAAAAGACGAAGTCTTAAAAACTAGAAGAGAATTAGATACACTGAAAACAGAATACCCTTAGAAATGATAAATAAAACTAAAATCTGGTTTTTTGACTAATTTAGCTATTTTGATTAAAAATAAGAGAGCAGACAATCAAATAAAAAATAGCAAATGAGCAAGGTGAAATCACAACAAAACCAGAAGAAATAATCAGGGCATACTATATACAGTTATGTGCTAAGAAAACTGAGAACATAGAAGAAATAGAAGAATACCTTCAAAAATATAAAATTCCCAAACTATCAGAAGACCAAGCAGAAATCTTAAATGACCCAAACTCAGAGAAGGAAATGTAAATGTAAAGGAACTATCAAAGGAAAAAAAACTCCAGGTTTTGATGGATTCACAGGAAAATTCCATCAAGCTTTTAAAAAATAATTTGTATCTATATGTTACAAATTATTGTCAAACACCGAGAAAGAAAGCACTCTACCAGAATCATTTCATGAGACAAATATAATCCTAATACTTAAACCAGGAAAGATAAAACACAGTAGGAAAACTATTAGACAGTATCATTAATGAATATTAACTCAAAAATTATAAACAAAGTCCTATCAAACAAACTATAGTTATTTATTAAAATCATTCATTATATTCACAAGAAATGTATACCAGAGATGCAATGGTTCAACATTAAGAAATCAATCAACATAATTAATCACATTAAAAACCAAAACATTCTTAATCGCAGTATTCTATCAACAGATGCAGAAAAAGTCTTTGACAAAATACAACACTCATTTATGCTAAAAATAATACAAAACAAAAATACGAATTATAGGCAGAGAGGGGCTAGCTAGTTCTCCCTGAACACCCCGTATGCCCCAAGGAAGCTATTGATAAGAAGAAAGTCCCCAATTACACCAAAATACAGGGTATCCCTAAAGTCTGGACACACAGGAAATCTCATTAACATCTCATTAACCATTTCACCGAAGACTCTGTTGTTCAGCGACTTCATTTTCTGCGGTATGTTAAAGGAGAAGGTGTACTCAATGAAAATCACAGATGCAACACCCTGAATTGAATGCATAAAGAGTGAATGTGCTAAAAATTGACAGCAATGTGGAGTTATTGCATCGAGTTCATGTGAATCTTGCAAAGCACATCAACCTTTGCATCACAAATGATGGAAATCATATTGAAGATGTTATTTGTTAATATTCTAATTAAATAAAATGTTGAAAATTTTATTCATTTCATTTCTTGAAAATATGCATTTTTGCCTATGTGTTCAGACTTTAGGAACACCCTGCATTTATAGCAGCACATTTTATGATAGCAAAGAATCAAAAACCAAGCAAATACTCATTGTTTGGGGAATAGATAAATTTGGTACATAAACATAATAGAATATTACTGTGCTGTAAGAAATTGTATGTGTGATGAACCCAGAGAAGCGTAGAAAGACCTACATGAAGTGATGCAGAGTGAAGTAAGAAGAGCCAAGAAAACAATGTAGACAGTGACTACAATGGTGTAAATTGAAAGAACAAACATACAAAAAAAAAATCAAGAGTGAATGTAGCATAATTTTAAAGATCAAGCATGACATAAATGAAAAAATATTAAAGGATACCTTGATGGAGATAAGGAGGTAGGTAGGAGGTGTTTTTTCATATTTTCAACATTTTCCAATGTATTTATCAATTTGCTGTCTTCTTTTTTCTCCTCCTCCTCCTCCTCCTCTTCTTCTTCCTCCTTCTCCTTCTTCTTCTTCTCTCTCTGTCTCTATCTCTGTCTCTCTCTGTCTCTGTCTCTCTCTCATCTCTAAAAAAATATTATTTGTTATATGAGTTGGCTCTCTTGAAGGAACAAGAGGAGGGATCCTGGGGATAACTATGATGATATTTTTTTAAAAGGAAGATATCAATAAAAACATTTTTAAAAGAGTTTACTATATACCAGACTTCATGCAAATACTAGGAATACAAGTAGAAACATAAAGAAAGAGGAGTTGCTCTTAAGGAGTTTACATTCTAATTTGGAAAACAACCATTCCACAAATATTTATTACAAACTTACTATGTGCTAAACACTGTGAACACACACATAAACAGAAAGACAAACAGTATCCACCCTCAAGGTGTTACATTCTAATGGGGGAAGACAACACATAAAAAGAAGCCAAGAAGGCAGTCAAAGGTACCAGCACAGGGGCATAGTGGACAAGGTCTGGAGATTCAGAAACGGAATGTGGAGAGTCAGGGAGATGGTGCAGTAGAGAGAGTGCTGGAGCTGGAATCAGGGAAATCTGAGCTCAAATCCAGCTTCAGACGCTGCCTGCGTCACTCTGGACAAGTCACCCAACTTTGCTTTCTTCATCAGCAAAAGGTGGATAATCTTTAGCATGTATCTCCTAGGCTTGTTTTGAGGATAAAATGAGATCGTATTTATAAAGCATTAGGCATTAAGCTATATTACAAATCTCAAAGTGCCATAATGCTAGCTATTATTAATTATGAAGAATTGGCCGACCTGAACACTTTCCTTAAAATGAAGGTTCTGGGAGGAACCAATCAATTAAAGAAGGGGGCTACAAAGATGGAGTATACTTGCAGCGTGAGAAAGTCAAAAGTGATTGAACTTCCAGGTTGAGAAGACCAATATAGCATAGTGGATATAGTAGGATTAGAGCCTGGTATATACGGAAGATATGCAAAATTAATACAAAATTAGATTTGAGAGGGGGTCCACTAGCCACTGGGACCCTAGGTGGCACAGTGGAGAAAGCTCCTAACCTGGAGTCAGGAAGACCTGAGTTCAAATGTGACCTCAGACACTTACTAGCTGTGGGATGCTAGGCAAATCACTTAACCCTGTTTGCCTCAGTTTCCTCATCTGTAAAATGAGCTGGAGAAGGAAATGGCAAACCTCTCCAGTATCTCTGCCAAGAAAACCCCAAATGGAGTCAGGGAGAGTCAGACACAACTGAAAACATGACCAAACAACCACACTAGAAACTGGGAGGACCTGGAAAAGCCTCATGTATAGCACATGAAATATCCTAAGGGAGGAATGGGAGAGTCCCATGGTGTGGAAGGGTCGACAACGGCACCCTTACTCATTCATTCATGCTCTGCTGCTTTGGGCTTTAAAAGTCTGCAATCCTCAATGCTTTGCTCTCTTCCAAGTGACTAGAAAACATCTAATAAACTAATCTCAACAAAATAGTGGTCTTGGTTAATAACTGGGTCATATATTTAGAGCTAGAAGGGAACTCAAAGGTCATCTCAGACAACCCTCTCATTTTAAAGATGAAGAAACTGAGGCTCAGAGGTTAAATGACTTGCTCAGGGCCACACAACTATTAAATATCCAGGGTAGGATTTGAACTCTGACTCCATAATTTATACTCTTTGCACGAGAGCCTAGCATTATTCCTTCCAGGAATGCTTATGTTTTTAACAGGGGATAATACCTTATTCAGTCCTCAGTAATGAAGCTCTAATGATGGAGAATCCAATACTGGGAAAGATTATATAATAATGTATCGGTGTTAACAAATACCTACCTCGCAGGGTTGTTGTGAGGGTAAAGTGAGAAAATAATTGTCAAGAGCTTTGCAAACCTTAAAGAGTTATATAAATACTAGCTATTATTACCTTGTAAAATCAGAGGGTCGGACTCTGATATCTAAAGCCCCTCTTAGCTCTAAATCTTTTGTTGTGGTGCTTTTGTTTTTGTTTTTTAGCTCTAAATCTTTGATCCCATGATTAGATAGTCTTTCAAAGACAATTTTAGGATTTTCCACTTTCATCATGATACTAAGCTGTTCGCTCACTAGAGGGCGGCGTAGACTAAGTAATGTCTCTAAAGCCTGGCACATCAGACTTGGCTGACAATGGCCCATCAATAACATCATCTTAAATAGTGGCGCCACAGGAATCCCTGGAAGCTGAGAGCAAAGGACTGGAATCATCCCTCCTCCCATGCAATCTTGCCCGGGAAAGGGACAGACAGAACCCTGTGCCATTAGAAAGACTGCATGATGGAAGTGGTCCAATGAAAGGGGCTCTGACTCTCGAGTCAGAGGACCTGTGTTTAACTCTTGCTTCTAATACCTCCTACCTGTATGGCCTTGGGCTCTCTGGACCTCAGTTTCTTCATCTGTAAAATGTCTTAGATGAAGGGACCTCTAAGGTCTGGCTAGGTGGTGTGGTGGATAGAGCACCGGGCCTGGAGTCAGGAAGAGCTGAGTTGAAATCTGGCCTTCTGAGGCCACACTAGCTAGCTGTATGACCCTGAGTGAGTCACTTTACTCTCTTTGTCTCAGTTTCCACATCTGTAAAATGAGCTGGGGAAGGAAATGGCAAAACACTCCCATATCTTTGACAAGAAAACCCCAAATGGAGTCACAAAGAGTCTGAAATGACTAAACAACAACCACAAAGGTCCCTTCTAGCTCTAGATATCTGATTTTGTGAAATACCATGATGTCTCAGGCTGTCTGTGCTAAAATTGGGAAGTTGTCCAAGTTCTTGATAGGCCCATCCAGCTTTCCTCTTCTATTCACTTTTTTTCGTTCCTTCACTGACCTCATTCCCTCTCCGGTATCCAACATCCTCATGCTGGGCCAAGCTCTTCTCTTTATCATCCCATAACTAAAGTTCCATTCAACCTATCAACACATATTTACTAAGGATGGATTGTGTATCCTGTGCTAGGCATTGGGAATACAAAGACCAAAAAAAGTACAAAAACAAAACAAAAATCCATCAAACAGTCCCCACTCTCAAGCTTATAATCTGGGGAGGAGACAACATAATGAGAGCCAGCTTGGTGTGATGAATAGAACACTTAACTTGGAATTAGATTTTAGCCCTGTTTTAGACACCAGCTGTGTGACCGTGGTCAAGTCACTTAACCAGAAATGGAGATTCTGGGAGGAATATCTATTTAGGCCGCAATTTTCTTACTACAAAATAAGGGTTTGGGATTCAATCATCTGTAAGGGCCCCTCTAGTTCTAAATCTAATATTCTATGACCCTATATACATATGTAACTGTATATATTGCATATATATACACACAATATAAGTATATGTGATATATACATACATAACTGTATATGTTGTATATACATATACATATATAAGTGTATATTGAGTAAGTACAAAAATAAATACAAGACAGGGAGAAAGGGCATCAGCAGTGGAAGGGATCAAGGATAACTTTGTATAGAAGGTGATGTGTGAGCTATGTCTTGACCTATGCAGCAAAGGTGGGGAGGAAGGAAATTTAACCAGTACAAAGGAACAGAGTGGAGGCCAGTTCGTCTGGACCACAAAGTATGGGAAGAAAAGTGTCGTGAGGCTTGTGCCAGGTTGAATAGGGCTTTAAAAGTCAAAGATATTTCTGTTTTGTCCTAGAGGCAATGGGAAGCCTTGGTGGACTTTATTGATAAAGATAAAGGAGTTGTGGTAAGATCTGTCCTTAAGGAAAATCACTTTGGCAACTACGCAGAGACTGAATAAGAGAAGAAAGGACTTGAGGCAGGGAAATAAAACTTCCCACAAGGCTAGAAAAGACATAATGAATTCATTCATATTAAAGCCTTTAAAACGAAGATGGCTTAATACAGTCTGCCTCTCCCAGGATGGATTTTCATTTCAATAGAGGAAAATATTTCTGTCCAAAGGAATGACACTCTAATGATAGGACTTCAGTCACTGTGTCCAAGTGAATCACTTCAAATGGAATATTGAGGGGTGGGAGACCTTCTCTAACTTCTTCCATATACACTGCAGAGGCAGATGCCTCTTAAGTCTGCTCAAAGTGAGGCTGACCCATTTTATTGCTGTTGACTATTTGCCCTTGCATCCCAGAACCTGAACCTGAGGCCCATCAGGAAAGTAACCAAATCATCAGAAAGTCTTTAGAGCATGTTCACAAGGCTGGCCTAGCCTTCCTTGAGAAAGTACTAACCAGCCCTACTTCCTGCCCTCTGGGACCACACCATCTGGGCTGAAAGAGAAAAATTCGGTCAGTTGTCTGGATGTTTCCCAAATATCCAGATGTTTGGCATCCTGCAGGCCAACGAAAACATCCGGCTGGACTTCATTTTTCACTTTGCATTCAGATGTTGGCTATCCTGTGGACACATCTGAGCCTAAGTCAATAACACTACAGCATGTATAAAGAAAACAGATGGTGAAAGATCATATGGGAAAACTACAAATCATGCCTCAATGAGATCCAATCTTGATGAAACATGGGAGGTAGTGTAGTCTAATAGAGAAAGAGCTGGCTTCGAACCTGGCTTCAAGTCCCAGTTCTGACCCATTCTGTCTGTGTGACCCTGAGCAAGTATCAGTACTCTCTACAACCCTCTATGGATATAGATTTCAAATAAGTTGTCAACCTGAATTGACAGAGAGAATTTCCTCACCTGGGAGTTCCCCATGCTGATGAAATCCTAGATCTAAGCCCTATCCTCTTTATGGAATACCATCTACTCAGCCCTATGCTAAGTATTGTAGAAGACAACTTAGGCAGATGATACTCATCCATGTGAAACAATCAAAAGTCAGTATAAGGTTATAGAAAATCAGGCATAAGACTGCATGGCACAGATTGTAGTTGTTGTAGGAATTCAGAAAAGAGAACGACTGTTACATACTGGAATGGGCAGGAGAGGCTTCATGGAGGAGGGGCTACTCATAAATACTTCTCAAATTCAAAGGATGCTAAAGTGAGAAAGAACCTCAAAAACCTTTAGTCCATCCATCAAATGGGGAAACTGAGGTCCAGAATGGGACTTGTCCAATGCCTTTCACTGCACCATTCTGACCCATAAAATTGAGAGGCAGTAATTACATTGCAGCTAGATGCAGAGGCAACTAGGTGCCACAGTGGCTATAGGGATGGACCTGGAGTGAGGAAAATCTGAGTTTGAATCCACCCTCAGGCTAGCTGTATGACCCTGGGCAAGTCACTTAACCTCTGTTTGCCTCAGTTCCTCAGCTGTGTTGTGAGAATAAAGTAATATTTTGTAAAATGCTTAGTGCAGAGCCTGGCACATAGTAGGTTCTTGTTTCCTTCCTTTCTAATTTGCCGGCCTCGTGCATTGCCTTTTAATCCGAGGGGCTAACAGTGGCATCAGCATAAACAGCTGAAGCCGTATTGCAGCAGGGCTGCACCTGTTCTTTTACCTGTCTCTTTCAGCTCATTTGTGCCATTTTCCCTGCTGTGCTAACACAAAGATGAATACAGTCAGTGTACGGCCAAGTGCCAAAATGATTATAATCAATAGCCCTGTGAATGTTATAGAAAGGGTTTGAAGAAAGGAAGAGATCGATGTGGCCTAAAATAGTTGGAGACAGCTTCATGGAAGAAGCAACACTTGAGGCGAGTCCTGAAGAAGGATTTGGATAGGTGGAAAGGAGAGGGTATGGGGTAGTTATGGTACCTAATGGGAATAAAGACACAGAGGTAGGAATGAGCACACCCAAGGCACAGAAGGATATGGGCCTGAATACTGTGGAGGCTGTTTGGTGAGCTGTGGGAGATGCCTTCTACCTTCAGAAACAAAATCAGTATTCTTATTTTTTGTTTTTACATCACATTCATCAGAGATCACACCCCTAAGCAGGGGGTTCTTAACCTGGAGTCTGTGAATATGATTTTTTAAAAAAATATTTTGATAACTATATTTCAATATAATTGGCTTCCTTTATAATCTTATTTGATGCAATTAAAAAGGCTAATCTGGAAAGGGATCCGGAGGCTACCTCAAACTGCCTTAGCAGTCCAGGACATAGAACAGGGTAAGAACTCCAGCCGGCATATGGGATCTTTCGCTCTCCTGATTGATGATTATCTCTCCCAGAACACTATTTCAGGAAAGTTCCAGCCATGCTCCACCTTATTCCTTCCCCTCCAACCACCTGCTTCTTAGTCTTCTTCTCAGAACCCTTGAGTTCTTGAACCCTGATCACATAGTCAATCAACTCTGCCTTTGTTCCTGGATGGGTTTTATTAAGCAACTCCCTCTAAGCTCCACACACATCATCCCTTTAACTTTTTGGATCAAAGTGTCCTTCCCTGCCCACCATTGGCCTATTTGTCTCTCTATCCTTAGATTATAAGCTCTTTGAGGACAGGAACTGTCTTTGCCTTTTTTTTTTATTTTTATCCCTCATGTTTAGCACAGAGCTTGGCATATGATAGCGCTTTTAAAATGCTTTTTCATTCATCAGCCTACATTTCCTGACTTTTGCTACCTTGCCAGCTACCCAGAGGCAGCTTGGTGGCCCAGAAGATAGAAGGCTAGTCCTGGAATGAAGAAAACCAGAGTTCAAATCCTGCCTCGAATACTTGCTAGTTGTGTGACCCTGGGCCAGTCATTTAACCTCTGTGTGCCTTAATCTCAACTATAAAATAGGATTGATGATAGCACCCCCTTCCTAGGGTTGTTGTAAGGATCAAATGAGATAATATTTATAAAGTGCTTAGGGGCTTAATAAATATTTCCTTCCTGTTTGCCTGCAGATTTAGCCCTAATGCCAAAGAATAACAAAGAAAGAGGGGGGAAAGCAGTTCCTAAGCCAGGAATAACAGAAGTTCGACTGTATGTACACTGTTCCACACCCAGAATCCTCTAGCTCTTCAAAGGAGGGGCGGAGGGGGCATTCTCATATCTCTTCAAGAGGTCAAGCTTAGTCATTCTTCCTAGACCCTCCTCATACAGCTGCCTGCCTCTGCAGGGAGAGGATGACACTGATCTTTTGATCCTTGATCTTTGCTTCTTGGGGCAGCTAGGTGGCTCAATGGATAGAGTGCCGGCCCTGGAGTTAGGAAGACTCATGTTTCTGACTTCAAATGTAGCCTCAGACACTTCCTAGCCGTGTGACCTTGGACAAGTCCCTTCACCCCATTTGCCTCAGTTTCCTCATCTGTCAAATGAGCTGGAGAAGGAAATGGCAAAGTACTCCAGTATCTTTGCCAAGGAAACCCCAAATGGGGTCATGGAGTGTCAGGCACGACTAAAAAAAAAACAAAACAAATAATTTACCAAACCCTTTTTTAGAGGCTCAAGGAGAAGAACCAAAGAGACACGCCCCCAACCTCTGTCTTAATCCCTTCTCCTCCCTTATGAGGAGTATAGGTTGGAGTAGATGATGAAGATGATGATAATTAGCATTTATATATATACATATATATATACATATACACACACACACATACTTTAAAGTGTGCAGAGGGCTTTACATGTTTCATCTCTTCTCTCTTTTTTTTGTCTTTTTTTTAATCTTTTATCTCCTCTCTCTTGAGTCAGGAAGCCCAAGAGCCAAGCCACAGCGTGGCAGGGGCCAAGGGATGAAGTGATTTCTGTTTCCAGCTCCTTGGAATCTTTCCCCAGGTGGCCTCCCTTTCCTTCTCGTCATCGGATGGGGCTTGTCTGACTCCAGCTGTTGGCAGCTGAAATTTTGATTTCTCTCCATGGGCCCTGGCTCTAGAAGAGAGAGCCCAGATTCTCTCAGCCCCTACACATGTTGCCTGCCAACCAAAGAACTCTATAAATTGCCTTGCGTGCCGTGTGTGTGCATGTGTGCGTGTATGCATGTGTGTGTGTGTGTTAGATTTCTTTCTTTTTTTTTTTTCTTTCTTTTTTTTCCAGCATTTCTGAGTGATTGATTGGGCCCCCGCACACACTTGGTTCTGGAGTACTGCTTTGAATAATAACTGTGAAAATTGCTCTCTTTTTCCCTTGTTCCTCTTTCTTGATTTCAAATTCATTTGTGTTTTTAGGCAGCCGCCAACACCATTCTAACCCTTGAGTGCTCTGTCAGGAGTGGGAGGCGCTGGGGCTGGAGGTGGGGGCTCGGCTTTTTCTTCTTAGGTTATAGGCAGAATGCTGTTGGATTCTCTCTATCCCTGCTGTCTTCAGGGATAAGAAATGGTCCTCATAGATGAGAGGCAGATAGATGGCCACCTATAGTGGGGACAGGAAGACCTGAATTCTAATCCTGCCTCAGACACTTACTGGTTGCCTGGCCCTGGGCGAGTACCTTAAGTTTTCTGAACCTCATTTTCCCCACGTAAAATGAGGATCACCTGCCTCTCAGGACTGATGTGAAGATCAAATAAGAAAATATATATGAAATACTTTGTAAACTGAAACAATATATAAATGTCACTTATTATGAGAGGGGGCCAAGAACTAATCTAATTCCCATCCAAAGAAAACTGAATCCTGGGGACTGAGTAAAGACAACACTATCTACCTTTGGTGCTTCTAGAAACTACAGAACATGCAAATAATACATATGTGGATGGTGAATATTTTCTTTATTTAAAGGCCCCCTAAACAATGCCTTTCAAATAATACCTGTATTTTAAATCCTCACAAAGGGGTGGAATCCAACTACAACCCTCAGACCTAAAGACTAGCTCTAGGGGATTCCTCAGGAGCTCATCCCAAGCCCAGACCCTTTGAGCCTCAGGGAGCAAGATCACAGCATTCTTTTATTTTTAATATATTTTTACTTTGTTAAATATTTCCCAATTGCAAGTTAAAAAATTTTTAAACATTCATTTTATAAAATTTCGAGTTCCAAATTTTCTCCCTCCCTCCCTGCCCTCCCCTCTTCTTGAGAAGACAAGCAATTTAATATCAATAATGCATGGGAAGTTGTGCAAAACATGTTTCCATATTAACCATGCTACAAAAGAAACCGCAAAGATACACAAGAAAAATAAAGTTAAAAGAAAATATGCTTCAATTTGCACTCAAGAGTTCATCAGATCGGCAGCTAGGTGGCGCAGTGAGTAGAGCACCGGCCTCAGAGTCAGGAGGACCTGAGTTCAAATCCTACCTCAAACACTTGACACACTAGCTGTGCGACCTTGGGCAAGTTACTTAACCCCAATTGCCTTGCCTTTCCCCCTCAAAAAAAAGAGTTCATCAGTTCTCCCTCTGGAGGTGGGTAGCATTTTTCGTCTTGGGTCCTTTGGAATTGTCTTGGATCATTGTCTTGAGCAGAGTAGCTAAGTCTTTCACAGCTGATCTTCCTTACAATATTGCTGTTGCTGCGTACAATGTTCTGGTTCTGCTAACCTTACTTTGCATGAGTTCCCAGCAGTCTCCTCAGGTTTTCCTGAAATCATCCTGCTTGTCATTTCTTATAGCTTAATATTGAACCAGCCCTGCATTCCTAGTACAGTTTCCACCTGGTTGTAGTGTATGATTTTTGTGATATATAATCTCCTTGCTAGTATTTTAAATTTTTTGCATCAATATCCATTACAAAAATTGGTCTATGATTTTATTTCTCTATTTTGTTCTATCTGGATTAGGTATCAAAACCATATTTTGTGTCATAAAAAAAATTTAGTAGGACTCTTTCTTTACCTATTTTTTCAAATAGTAGATATATATATATATGTATATATACATATATAGGTTTCAAATAGTTTATATTCACTTAAAAATCCTTCTGGTCCTGGGGATTTTTTTTCTTTGGGAGCTCATTTATGGCTTATTCAATTTCTTTTTCTAAGACAGAGTCATTTAAGTATTCTATCTCTTCTTCTGTTAATCTGGATAGTTTATATTTTTGTAAATATTCATCCATTTCACTTAGGTTTTCAGTTTTACTGGCATATAATTGGGCAAAATAACTCCTAAGGCGTGCTTTAATTTCATCTTCATTGGTGGTGCATTCACTCTTTTCATTTTTATACTAGTGATTTGGTTTTCTTTTCTTTTTTTTCAAATTATTTTTTCCAATAAAAACAACCGTTTTATTTATTAGTTTAATTTTTTTAACTTTCAATTTTGTTAATCTCTCCTTTGATTTTCAGGATTTCCATGTTGGTATTTGAGGATTTTTAATTGGTTCTTTTTCTAGTTTTTTTAATTGCATGCCCAATTCATTGATGTGCTTTTTTCTCTCTTTTACTGATATATGCATTTAGAAATATGAGATTTCCCCCCAAGCACTGCTTTCAATGCATCCCTCAAATTTTGGAATGTTGTCTCATTGTTGTCATTCTCTTTAATGAAATTATTGATTGTTCATGATTCATTCCATTGGTAATAATTCCTCTTTACAACCTGACTATAGCGTAAATAAGTTCAATGTGAAGTTATATGTGGAAGATATATTGGATTCCATGCTGTCTTGGGAGGGGGGGTGGGAAGAAAATCTGAAACTCAGGATCATGTGGAACTGAGTGTTGTAAACTAAAAATAAAAAATCAATTAAAAAAAAAACTAAAAAAAGAAAAAAAGAAATTACTGATTGTTTCTATGATTTGTCCTTTGACTCATTCTTTAGGATTAGGATTATTTAGTTTCCAATTAATTTTTAATCTATCTTTCCACTGTCCTTTATTGGATTTAATTTTTATTTCATTATTGTCTGAATAGTGTGCATTTAATATTTCTGCTTTTCTGTATTTGATTGGGAGTTTTTTATGTCCTAAAACAGATTTTGTGAAGAGGCCACATACAGCTGAGAAAAAGGTATGTTCCTTTCTATATCTTAGAACACTGAGCTCCAATTCAATACCATGCCCGGTCTGTGATCTCACCCTGGAACCTTCTTCAGGTTTGGGACCTCCTCACCCTGAAACATTCATCAAGCCCTGAAGACTTCTCACCCTGAAACCTCCCTGTGTTATGAGCGATCTCTTATCCCTTCTCCCTTTTCCCAGCGGTTCCTCACAGGGTCTCTATGTTTGGAAGGTTCCCAGGTCAGCCAACCTTCATTTCCCTCGTGGTTGCTTCAGCACCATTCTGCTGAACAGGTACCTTCACCCACCTCCAACTCCTCTCCACCGCTCTCTTTTCAGCTCCCTTTCACGCGGTGTTTTTCCGCATTAGAGTGTAAGCTCACTAGAGGCAAGAACTATCTTTTTGCTTGTATTTGTATCTTAAGTGTTTAGTACAGTGCCTGGCACTTAATGAAACCCTATTGCTATGCTCTTTCTTGCCGTACCACCAATTATACTTTAACTCGATTGGTTGGATGTTACCGGATGGGAATATTCCTTCTCCATAACTGATTCTCTGCCCAGTGAGGTGATAGGCATTCATTAAGTACTGAGGGGGTTCGATCAGAATCTGATGCAATCAGATGTGGTCCCAACATTCGTCTTTGCAAATGCTCCTCTCCCACTTTTTTTTCTCCTTCTATGAAAAATGAAAGACCGCAGTGAAGTCAGGGTGAGACAGTGTGCGGGATGTGGAGGACAGAACCCCATTCCTGCCCTTGACCCTACCGGGGCCGGGGGGAAGAAGCTGGGACCTTTTCCACCAATCATTTGGGGATCAGAAAAGCTGATATTTTAAGAGTCTCCCTATGAGTTAGTACTTAGGATCCAAAAGAAGTGATTCAAAAGGATCCAAAAAGTGAACCTCAAGAAATCAGACCCAGAGCTCCAAGAGGATGAACAATGATAATAGCCAATCTTTGTGTAGGGCTTACTGTGTGCCTAATGCTTTGCAATCATTACTTCATTTGATCCTCACAACAACCCAAGGAGATAGGTACTACAATTATTCTTAATTTACAGATGAAGAAACTGAGGCAAACAGAGGTTGACTAACTTGCCCACAGGATCACATAGCTAGCAAGTATCTGTGGATGGATTTGAACTCGGGTCTTCCTGACTCCAAGCCCAACAACTTATCTACTTTGCCACCTAGCTGTCCCAATGATCTGTTTTAAAACATCTCATCTCTCTTACTAGGTTTCTCTTGGTAAGGTTTCTATGGAAATTCATCTCATCTTGCCCTGGACCCTCTATCCACCTCCCCGCCCTCCATCACTCCTCAAACACACACTAATGCTTGCCTCAGTTGTCCACTATAAATAAACCCAACTCCAGCCATTCTTTACTTCACTCTCTGACCTTTTCAGAAACCAAGCCTCAGAGGATTTTACCCCCTGAACCCAACCCTGAATACCAACCTCCCTACTCTCCCACCCCACCTCTACCCCCCACTATTTCTGGTTCTAGAACCATAATCAACCGTGTCATTGCTCCTGGAAAGGGTGTATCAGTCTACTACCCTGTAGTTCTACTCACCATCCTTGTAACTCCGCAAAACAAAATATCCCTTGCTGGACACCTCTCCCCTTTATATGTCGTCTTCCACATTGGATAGTATGATCCTTGAGGGTAAGAATGATGTTCATTTTTGAATTTGAAACCTCAGCACTCAACACAGTGCTTGGCACATGGCGAATGCTTTATAAATGCTTTTTCATTCGTTCATTCATACATCCATTTCTGAGGCAATTGGTTGCAGACAACTCCGAATGGTTTGATCTGTCTTTGGAAAATTATAAAGGAGTTTGGATTCGGGAAGTCCAGACTCTCCTTTTCTGAATGACTTCCCTCCTTTTGTCATAACTTCTCTGTTGTGTCCCCTTCCATCTTCCCTTCCCCCACCCCCCCAGAGCACTTCATAAAGTTTGAAGGTTAAATACTCTTTCCTTTTTTTGTCTTTGCTTTACCATGGGTCTACCATAGTGTCTTGCATTTAATAGGTATTTGATAAATGCTTGTCTTTTATTGAATTTTAGGCACCCAGTACTTTCCATTTGTAGTTTTGCCACATTCTACCCTGCTCTCAGGAAAGACTTTATATCAGTCATTTACACTTAAGTATGAATGCAAAGCCACTGTGCCTCCCTCTTCCTAAGCCTTGATCTTTCATTGTCCGAGGCTCTAAGTGTAGGGTTCTTTCCACGTTGGAACATTTAGGGACTCCTCTGTTGCCCAACTGAAAATCTTGCCTCTTATTCTCCAGCTACCAATAAGCTAATAAAGATAAAACTAAAAAATATGTGCTTTTATTCCCATTTTTCTGACTACCAGTGGGTATTCTATGGGGTCATACTTCTTGTTGCCTGAGGCTTTTTTCTTGTGTTGAATTCATCAGTAGACAAGGGGACAAGGAGGTAGATCATGCATCTTTATCTTTATCTCTGACTGGCTGAGCTACCAATCAGCATCAAGACAGACGTAACAGCCAATCAAAACCAGCCAGCTCTATGTTGATTGACAGCTTAGTGTCCCCTATAGCTATATATTTGTTTTATGGAGTTCAATGAATATACAGTTCCTACATTCTGCTGTAATTGGGTGCTCTGCTAAAGATTTCAGACATTAGCTGGAATGGAGAGGAGGTCATTCTTGGTAGGAGGCCTGAAATCCTACCAGGTAGGCAGCTGCCTGCTCTGCCTATGGTGAGGAAAGAATTATTTGCAGGCAGTTGACAGAGGGAATTCTAGATGGGGAGCAGTAGACAGTGGGAATGATCGGGAGGAAAGGAGAGAAGTAGGTGGCAAAGAGGTTTAAATGGCTAGAGATTTGGGAACCTGCTCTCTGAGCTTGCCTAAAGACGTTTTAAAGTATATACTTACATGCACATACACACACAATGTATAGTTCTAAGATCTGAGATCTGCTAGGTGGCACAGAGGGTAGAATGCTAGATCTAGAGTCAGGAAGACTCATCTTTGTGTGTTCAAATCTGGCCTCTGATACTTACTAGCTGTGTGACCTTGGGCAAGTCACTTAACCCCATTTGCCTCAGTGTCTTCACTTGTAAAATTATCTGAAGAAATAAATAGCAAACCAGTCCAATATCTGCCAAGAAAACCCAAATGGGGTCACAGAGGGTTGAATATGATTGAAAACAACTGAACAACAACAACAACACACAAAATGTGAAGCTCTCATTTAGTGGTGAGGATTGGGTTGTTCTGATTAAAAAAAATATTCTAGTTAATAGAGAGTTACCACCAATATATACATGAATGAATGAATGAAAGAAAAACATATATAGAGTATCTACTATGTACAAATCTGCTATGTATGTGCTATGTGCAAAGCACTGGATACAGATAGAAAAGTAAGACAGTCTTCGCTCTCAAAAAGCTCACGTTCTAATAGAAGAAGACATATGTAGGAGGTTTCAGCAGCAAGTCATATGAAAGTCCAAGTGGTCCTGAGGATACGGTGGCAAAACTCATGACCATGCATCAAATTTAGTGTCATTTACATTAATAAAATCCTATCCATTTCCCATGCTAGATGCATATGATGGTGCCAAAGACTTTACCGCCAAGAGAGCTTTCTCTTTTGACTCATCATTAGCTGTGGCTGCTGAGGAGGCAAGTCTAGAGCACCTACAGAGGCAGTTGTCCAGTCTAGAGCACCTACAGAGGCAGTTGTACAGTTACATTCCACCAGGGTGGCTTCCCAGGATGATGGCTATGGGGCTGCAAGCTGGACAAAAGTAGGGCATCTCCTTAGAATCAAGAATGTATTTGATCCTAAAACCAAACTAAGTGTAAACGAATCTTGCTTTGATGATTCTCAGGGCCCAGGGAGTCTTGGAGCCTGGGTACTGGGCAAGAATCTTCCCTTTCTGGTAATGTGGATGAAGATGAGAAAGATGCAACTGTTTGGGATGAATATGCCCAGGGTAGGCCACTCAAGGGGTACTTTTTTCTGACCCAATTCCTGATTTCTACTTGGTTTCTTATCACTAAACTCTTTCTCAAGAAAACAGGGTTTCTGTACCTTGAGCCTTCTGAATTTGCTGAATTCCAGATAAGTGGGAGCTTACTATGTAAACACATGCACACACCCTCAGTAGCCCTGAGGGCCTATTTTTTTTATTTATACTGGAAAACACACGTTTGGGGTTTTTTTTCCCCCTAGGCTAGCAATTTATTCTCCTCTGTTTTCATTTCTGCAAGGCTTATTCCCACTCCTACTCCACTAGAGGTGCAAGATATGACCCAGTTTGTCCTTGGCTGGGAATCAGCACAGCCCATTCATTGGTGGTAAGTGTAGGCATGAAGATAGGAGGTGAAGTTTTCCAGTCTGATTCCAACCAAGTCCCCAACAACTCCATTACAAGCAGTTTGTGTGAATTCTTTTTTTTACCCCCTGGGATAGATTTCACCATAAAACAAATGTCTTGTCTGAATTAATCTTATTTTTAAAAGGATAGAGTCATCATATTGTAAAGGCAGGTCATAAAAAGACACATCAATCTGTCAGGAATGGCTGTTTAATATGAGTATTTGTTTGGCATAGTCAATGCTCCCCTGAGGACCAGAGACAGCCTAGTGCCTGACTATGCCTCAGACTTCTCACTCTCCTAAGTATTCCAACCAGCCGAATATTATGGCTTATAGAGAATGTCTTTTCCTTCCTCTCACTGCCTTCATTATACTCAGTATCCCCTCAAGAGTTCAGGTCATTTTGACCAAGAGACTGGGTGGTATGGACTGGCAGCTTTAGGAATAGATCTTCAATTTCCTGAAATTATTGAGTTCAGCAATATGTGAGAAGGAAACCTGGGCTAGACGAATAGGAGAGACCCAGCTGGGTTCTAGCTTCACTGTGAGCATGGAAGATCCACACATATTGAATTCTGTCTCTGAAAGGTGGTCATATGATAACAGCCACCTTCAGATTCCAGGTCCAGAGACTGAGAGCTGAAAGGGACCTCAAAGGTCACCTATTCTGATCTCCACCTCATTTTTTTTCATAGGATCATAGATTTATTTTTTTCTATTTATTTTTAATTTTCAGCATTCACTTCCACAAGTTTTTGAGTTCCAAATTTTTCCCCCATCTCTCCCCTCCCCTACCCCAAGACTGCATGCACTCTGATTACCCCTTCCCCTGATCTTTTATCCCTTCTGCCACCCCCCCCTTCTCTTATCTCTTTCCCTTCTATTTTCCTGTAGGGCAAGATAGATTTCTATACCCCATTGCCTGTATATCTTATTTCCCAGTTGCATGTAAAAATAATTTTTAACATTCATTTTTAAAACTTTGAATTCCACATTCTCTCCCTCCCTCCCCACCCTCCTTAAGAAGGCAAGAAATTCAATATAGGTTATACATATGTAGTCATGCAAAACACTTCCATAATAGTCATATTGTGAAACTAACTGTATTTCCCCCCCATCCTATCATGCCCTCCATTTATTCTATTCTTTTCTTTGACCCTGCCCCTCCTCACAAGTGTTTGCTTCTGATTATCCCCCTCCTCCCATTTGCTCTCCCTTCTATCATCCCCCATCCCTTATCCTCTTCCCCCCTACTTTCCTATAGGGTAAGATAGGTTTTCATACCTAATTGAATGTGTATGTTATTCCCTCCTTAAGTCAAATCTGATGAGAGTGAAGTTCACTCGTTCCCTCTAACCTCTTCCCCTTGTAAAAGCTTTTCCTTGCCTTTTTTATGTGAGATAATTTGCCCCATTCTACCTCTCCCTTTCTCCTTCTCCCAGTAAATTCCTCTCTCACCCCTTAATTTTATTTTTCAGATATCATCTCTTCATATTCAACTCACCCTGTGCCCTCTGTCTTTACACACACATATAAATATATATATGTATATATACATATATGTACATGTATATATACACACACACATACATACATATTTCCTCCAACCACCCTAATACTGAGAAAAGTTTCATGATTTACAAATATCATCTTTGCATGTAGGAATGTAAACAGTTCAACATTAATAAGTCCCTTATGATTTCTCTTTCCTGTTTACCTTTTCATGCTTCTCTTGATTCTTATATTTGAAAGTCACTTTTTTTATTCAGCTCTGGTCTTTTCATCTAGAAAAGTCCTCTATTTCATTGCATATCCATTTTTTCCCCTGAAGTATTATACTCAGTTTTGCTGGGTAGGTGATTCTTGGTTTTAATCCTAGCACCTTTGACCTCCAGAATATCATATTCTAAGCCCTCTAATCCCTTAATGTAGAAGCTGCTAAATCCTGTGTTATCCTGGTTGTGTTTCCACAATACTTGCAACATTTTCTCCTTGACCTGGGAACTCTGGAATTTGGCTACAATATTCCTAGGAGTTTTCCTTTTGAGATCGCTTTTAGGAGGTGATCAGTGGGTTCTTTCAATTTCTATTTTACCCTTTGGTCCTAGAATATCAGGGCAGTTTTCCTTGATTATTCCTTGAAAGGTGATGTCTAGGCTCTTTTTTTGATCATGGCTTTCAGGTAGTCCAATAATTTTTAAATTATCTCTTCTGGATCTATTCTCTAGGTCAGTGGTTTTTCCTATGAGATATTTCACATTGTCTTCCATTTTTTCATTCCTTTGGTTCTGCTTTATAATATCTTGATTTCCCATAAAGTCATTAGCTTCCACTTGCTCCAATCTAATTTTTAAGGTGGTATTTTCTTCAGTGGTTTTTTGGACCTCCTTTTCCATTTGGCTAATTCTGCCTTTCAAGGCATTCTTCTCCTCATTAGCTCTTTGGAGCTCTTTTGCTATTTGAGTTAGTCTATTTTTTAAGGTGCTATTTTCTTCAGTATTTTTTGAGTCTCCTTTAGCAAGTCGTTGACTTATTTGTCATGGTTTTCTTGCATTTCTCTCATTTCTCTTCCAAATTTTTCCTCTACTTCTCTTGCTTTTCTAAATCCTTTTTCAGCTCTTCCATGGCCTGTGACCAATTCATATGTTCCTTGGGGGCTTTGGATGTAGGAGCTTTGACTTTGTTGTCTTCTTCTGGTTGTATGTTTTGGTCCTTCTTGTCACCAAAGTAAGATTCTATAGTCTGATTTTTTCCCTCTGTTTGCTCATTTTCCCAGCCAATTACTTGACTTTTTAGCTCTTTGTTAAGGAAGGACTCTGCTTCCAGTGTGAAGGGTGTATTGTCCCAAGTTTCATGGGTTTTGCACAGCTGTTTTCAGAGATATTTCTAGGGACCTGTAAATTTTCAATTCTTCCAAGGTGGTACGATCAAAGGAGAAGTAGTTACTCCATCCGTACTCTGGTCTGTGAGTAACCACAAGCACTCTTTTCTGCCTTGGAACTGTGAGGAGGATTCCCCCTCCACAGCCACTACAAGCTCTGCCATGTCAGTGCTCCTTCTCACCCCAGGACCACCGTCCAGGACTGTGACCTAGAGCCAAACATGGGCAAAGCAAGAGAATCGTGCCTCAGCACCAGAAAAGAGATCCCTGCAATCCCCCTCTGATCAGCCACTTGATCCCCCCACCATCTGTGGTCCAAAAGCTCTGGAAGCAGCCACTGCTGCTGCTGCTGCCTCTGCCACTGCCCTTGGGCTAGGGCCGGACTGTGCTCCTCTCTCACCTAGGTCCAACAGACCTTTCCTACTGACCTTCTAAGTTGTCTTTGGCATTTATGGGTTAAGAAGTCTTGAAACCACCGCAGCTGCCAGTAATTCAGTGACCTGAGACCTGCTCCAGGTTTGCTCTGGTCCCGTCTTTGCCGACATGGTCCATGCTGAACTGTGCTCTTCTCTCAGACTGGTGCAACAGACCTTTCCTGTTGATCTTCCAGGTTGTCTTGGGCTGGAAATTTGTTTCGCTCTGTCATTCTGTGGGTCCTGCTGCTGTAGAATTTGTTTAGAGTCATTTTTACAGATATGTGGAAGGGTTTGGGGGAGAGCTCAAGCAAGTCCCTGCTTTTAGTCCATCATCTTGGCTCCACCCAATACTCAGTACTCATTACTTGAGAATCTGAGAGTGTCAGAATGGAAGGGACCTTAGCTGTCATTCCACCTTTGTAATTAGTAACTGTGGACCTTGGGAACTTGGGTCCTTCAAGTTCAAGGAGATGCTTTTTTTTTTCATTTGTATCAATAATATCTGTAGCACCTACCTGCCAGGCTTGTTGTGAGGCCCCAGTGAGACAGTCTATTTAATGTAGTCTTCAAACATTAAAGCACTGCACAAATGTCTCTTCTTCTTCTTCTCCTCCTCCTCCTCTTCCTTGTTCTTCTCCTCCTCCTCCTCCTTTTCCTCCTCCTCTTCCTCTTTCTTCTTCTTCTTCTCCTCCTCCTCCTCCTCCTTTTCCGCCTCCTCCTCCTTTTCTTCTTCCTCCCTCTTTCTCCTCCTCCTCTTCCTCCTCATTATTATTGTTACTATCACTACCATTATTATTATCCAGCTCAGCCCAATTCTTTACAAAGAAGAAAACAAAGACCCAAGGAAAGAAGCAGATGAGCTCCAGGTCATACAACCATTTAATAGCAAAACTGGGACTAGAACCTAGGTCTCCAAATTCCAAGTTCAAGGATCTTTCTACTCTGTCATTGTCACAGAATCCCTCCCCCAAACAAGAATCTTTTGTGTTGTTATATCTAAGCAAAGAAGAGGGAATGCATTCTCCAACCTCAAGCTGTCTCCCCATATACCCATGACACTCTCCATCATTCATTCTCTTAACCTGGAATTTATCAGTTACATATAAGTGTCTGACCTACTTATGTCTTTCAGGAATCAGTAAATGAGAGGTCATCATCACCATACCTTGCATGCAGTATTAGTACCTTATTATTGCATGCACTATGACTACCACTACCATCAGGGTTCCATTACTGAAGCACCTTTCCCCCCCTCCCCTTCCACCATTCTAACAAGGTATATGCCATAGTTTCATCCAGTGCAACTGGACCAGTGGGCAAACTTTCTTCTCTGTCGTTGCCATATCTTTCCACCCAAATTTAATTTTTTCTGGGTACGATAATTCCTAATTATGGCTCTGTTCCAGCCCTTAGGATAATACATGGTACACAGTAGGCACTTAATAAATACTTATTGATTTGATCTGTGTACATGCTTCTGAGTTCTGCTAGGATGCCTCCCCTCTCTGAAAAGGGTAACAGTGGGATGTGTACCATCTATGTCTCCTTGGCAAGTTATACACATGGGTTGTTGCATTTGTTCAATTGTCTGGAGGTCCTTGCACAACCAGCAGCCTGGGGAGTGGTCTGTGATGAGTTATGCGTTCAGGCTCGGCATAAGCTATGTACCTGATCAATGTCTTCTGAGATCATTCCTGTTCAAGTAGAGGTGGGCACATGATACCCTTAATTGTTAGATTAAGTTTGCCTTTTCTCCTTAACTAAGCTCCCTCAACTCAGTTCCTATGCTTCAACGTCCCCCTCTGCCTAAACCTTTATTTTGAGCTCACCATTATCTGCAGTCCCTATGACCTTCCCTGTCCTCCTACCTAGACCAAAACTTCTGCTCTGGTTTTACTCACTGCCTTCACAGTTCTGACCTTTGCTTCGTCAATTCTCCTCTAGCTTTATAGAGCACGTGTATCTGATGGGGGCTTTTAGCCCAATTCCCATCTGCACGAAAAGCTGGATCCCCAGAATGAGGCAGGAGAGCAGCCTTGATAGACAGGAGGGTGTTTATCAGATGTTATGGTTCAGGAACCTCCACCGATATACACCCCACCATGCTGATCAGTTGATATCAGTTATCAATGCCTAATTCAGACTTAAGAAAGCAATATTTACTAAGATGGTCTAATTGAAGTAGGTACTCATTATCCCCTTTTTATAGTTCAGGAAACTGAACCAGAGGTTAATTGACTTGTCCAGGGACATACAGCCAATAAGTAACTGAGGCCAGATTTGAATTCAGGTCTTCCTGAGTTCTAGGCCCAGCACTGACTCCAAGCTCAGCGCTCTATCTGCGGCACCACCTAGCTTATGGACTCTCATGGTTGTTCAGTCATTTTCAGTCATGCCTTACTCTTTGTAACCCCATTTGGGGTTTTCTTGGCAAAGACACTGGAGTGGTTTGCCATTTTTTTCTCCCTACGGATGCTTTAAAGTACTATCCACAGCCTAGACCCAAGAGGTGGCTGCCATTGTACGGGAAAATAACCCGTGGAGATCCTAGAATAGAAGGCCCCCAATGATCACCGTGTGCTGCCAATTTCCCCCACTACTACCCGGAGGTTTCAGAGTTTCTCTTACAAAGATGGAAGCCTTAAAATCACACCTCACAAACACTCTTAGTCTCCCAGGGTGAGAGACCACTTTACAGTGGCAGCAAATCTCAGGATACGAGCTGCAGTCTGGGGGGAAATTACAGGTATATCATTTCGTTACTGGATTGCACTTGATTTAAGTTAACACAATGGGCTTTTTTAGTCAGCTCCAGTTTTAGGAGGAAGGGTAAAGCTCTCCTTTGCTCCTCCAATATGACTGTCTCATCCTGGTACCGGTGTTCTCTTCCCTGTCAAATCATTATGATATTAACATTTATTCTTTCATTTGTTTTTTAAAGCCCATTTATTTGTGTGGATAAATAAATTATACCACGCAAACACCAGGTGGCACTGACGAGCAGAGTAAGTTAAGCTATCAATCATCCGCTGAGCTAGGGGACCTACTGAGCATGCTCACACAACTTGCTTCACACACCCCACCCCACCCCTTTCTGAAGGGTGAGAGCTTTTCTATCTCCTTCAAGTCCAGCGCCGTTTTCAGGGCAAAGGGGGAAAATGGTTGTAACTTTACCGCTTACCCACTTCTGTGGCCAGGCTCCATGTGCTGGGAGCATCTGGTCCCAAGAGGTGTTCTCTTTCTCTCTCAAATAAGCTATTAGTGCTTGGCTCCTTGAACCCCAGCCAGAAATCTTGCTCTGCCAACGCTCACATATTTTATAGAAATAAATCCCAGTGCTTTAGATCTTCCTTCTGGGTTTTCTCTCTCTGTATCCAACCATGTGCACGCAGGCAAACACAACTGCCATGGACAAGATAGTTATCTTTTTAAAGTCATGATAGGCAGCAAGCATTCCTTACCAGGAATTCTCTATTCCAATTAAATCACTGAAAAAAAAAAGAGTGCTTTCCTCCCAACAACACTGCCAGGATTATTCCCATTTCACAGATGAGAAAACTGAAGCTCAAAGAGGCTGACTAGTCATAAAGCTAGTGTCTGAGGTTGAATTGGAAACCAGGTTGCCTGACTCTAGGGTGGTGGCTTCCAAAGTCGGGGCTGGGGGACTCAGGGATACAGCCTAACTCCAAAGGATGGAATTAGCCAAGCAGAGAACAAAAAGATGAGTCAACTCGCTCTCCTAGCAATAACCAGTCATGGAGCTTGACTCCAACACAAGCGCACCTGTCTTTACGCCCTGACAACTCTCCTCCTCCAACACCGTCCTCTCTTGAGTAAGTCCTCAAACTCCTCCCTTTCTGAGTCTGGCATTGGCTCCTCAGGGCAGTTATAACCAAACCTCTATCTGAATACTGCACAGGTGCCATCGGAAACCCCCAAACACAGGCTCATACCCAACCCTACCCCCTACATCAGTAGTTATGGCAGGCATCCTTCAGAGAGGGACTCTGCCCTCCAGGAGAGTGACCACTAAGTAAAAGCCTTTTGATTTCTAATGGGACAGAGTAAGACACTTAGGATGAGCAGGCGTGAATAATGCATGATAGTTTGAAGTGCTCGACATGTTATCTTTCCCCCTAAACTCTCCTCTCTTCCATATTTCCCTATTATTGTCAAGGGCACTGCTATCCTGTTGCCCAGGGTTTGGTGTTTCTTGGACACCTTAACTTCCCTCACCCAATAAATTGCCAAATCCTGTCATTTCTGCTTCCACATCTTTCCCTTCTTTTCCCCTCTTCTCTCCACTTACGTGTAATCTGAAAGCCTCCTAATTGGTCTTGCTCCCTCTAGTCCTTGTGGTCTGCCCTCAACCTGGGGTCTGTGAACAAATATATAGTATATGTAGTGTGCATACATACATATATATATATCATATATACACATACATATATATTCTGATAATATATAGGTTGCCCTCAAAATTTTAGTGCAATTTTAAGCTTTAGTTGTTTTTTTAAACTGCACCAAAACTTTTGGGACACCATATATTTAAATATGATTTTGTTTTGAATCCTATGTATTTTATTGTATGCATTTAACAATATCATTATGAGAAGGTTTCACCAGACTGCCAAAGGGGCTACAAGACACAAACAAGCTTGGGAACTACTCGCTTTTCTTTGCACTCTCTCATCCTTCACACAGCTGTCAAAATGATTTCCTCAGGGGTAGGTCTGTTCTCCTGCTCAATAAATCCGACTCCCTCTTGATTCTAGGACCTGTTCTGAGAGAAGTTATCTCCTCTTCAAGTTCATGCGGTAGGTTACTACTGCTGAATTAATATGCCACAACAAAGAAATTTAGGTTTTATTATGTTTAAGCACAGCTTCAGGATGCAGAAACAAAGGTTGGAGTTCCTGCAAGGCTATATTCATAGAGAAAATTTCATCAGAGAAATCTTTTTTTTTTAACATAAAACAATCAAAAGGTTGCACAGGCCTAATCAAACAGGTTCATCATCTCACACTTCTTTTAATTAAGGTTGAACACACTACGTCGAACAAATTAGTAAACAGACTAGGTTACAGATTTAAGGACTGGGTTCACAAAATCCTACATTTATAAAACATGATAAAGCTGCATTTTAAAGAAGTCACAATGGGCTAATTGGCAAAGAAAGATTCACATGTCACAAAAACCTTGGTGTCAGGAAAATTCTTTGACAAATGCAATCTTTTTAGAAGGTTTTAAACGTGTTGTATTCTCTCCTTTCTCCAGTTTGGGTTCTTATCTCAGGTATGTCAAAAGTCCTCCCTTAACACTATCATTCCATGGGTGGGATTTGATTTTTTTTTAGCCAGATGAAGCTAATATTAACAGAAAACAGGCTTCAGTTACCTAAGGTGTTCCAGGAAAAACAGCATAATGAAATTGAATAAAAGGAAAATGAAAGATTTCCATCACAGACCAAATACCATTTCACCCTTTTAAAATGTCTCTTTTGTATAAGTTTTACAATACACATACTTATTAGAACAGTGGTACATCAATAATTAATATCTAAGTAATATACACTATTGGCCAAGCATATGTTCAGACATTTTTTACTGATGGGCTGCATGACTGGCCCCTCCTCTGGGCAATCCCTTAGACTACACAGGACTGAGAGGAACATGAGGATCTAGGGATTGTTGTTCTGAAATCCTGGGCATTTTTCCCTTTGTGGTCCACCCTTCAGATTCCAGCAGAGACTTATGGGTAAGATAACCTCACAGTAGGGTATTCCTTCCCTTACACTAGCCCTGAGCACGTCTGTCTCTCTGGCCCTCTGCCTCGATGCTGGATTTGAGATGCTGTTCAGCCAAGCCCTGAATCCCTTTGCATCAGGGGGGCTCCATGCTCATTGGCTCCTTTACCACTTCCCCCCAATCACTGCTGACCACCCAGTATCTCGGCATCGCTGAGCTCTTGAGTTGCATCGCCCAGCCAGCCAGCAGGTTGCTGAAACTGCCTGGTGTATTTACACGAGCAGAATTACCTTATTTATTCTAAAAAGCCTTCGTTTGAGCTTCCCCTCCTTCTGTTCCTTTTCAAACACCAGCTAATCCTTTGATGCAAGAGTCAGGAGGAGATCAAATCAGAGCTCTGCCAGCTCATTAGCTGCTGCATTGTGAATACAAGGGATAATGCATGTTCTTTTCTCTCCTGATTGCCTCTAAAATCTCCTGCGTTTATCAAATCTATGCTGGGCTACATCAGCCTCCATTCTAACTCTCCTCTTCTCTAGAAGAGGAAAAAACAAATACGATTTAGGGGGATTTTAAAGGTCTAGTAGCATTAAGAAGAATGCCAGCTTCTTTGTTTTCCCCCACTGGATCACCGACATTTAATGCAGCACCTACTCAGTACCTATACATAGTAGGTGCTTAGTAAATGTTTATGGACTGAGATTCCACTGATGCTTTTTTGCCTTTCTCAGAGTTCACCCTGGCCTCCCCCTTGACTTACAGAGCTATAGATTTAGAGTTATATCTTGTCATTTTACAGGGAAAGAAGCTGAGGTTCAGAGAGGTTAAGCGACTTGCCCGAATTCACACAGGAAATTAGAAAAACTGGGATTCAAATCCCAGAACTTTAATACCCTGCACAAATTGGATTGTATATTTGGACTGATGTTCCTCTAGCCAGAGAAAGAGACTTCTGGCTCAGCTGCCCTTGCCCTCAAACCCTGGGCAGCTGTTTCAGTTTCTGCTAAATGACTTCACCAGCCTCCTCCCTAACCCTTTAATCCTGGACTCTGTCCTGCACAAGTGTGCTGTGTTGACCCTGTCTCTAATAAGTGAGCTAGGATCTCCATTTGTTAGCCAGGCAAGGTCTTTTTCATTTGGGGAAAAAGGCCCATTCCAAGGGCCATCTAGCTTGCTTAGATTCCATTTTGAGTTGGGTTTTCTTTTTTCTATTAAGGAAAAGAGTAATACTTTGTTAGTCCTTTGGGAAGACCTCTGGTTAGGCTGACACCCTTTAAATACTGTATCATCCAAGTGCGCCTTCATCTCTGTGATTCTAGACTGAAAGATGAGCCTGGAGGAGGGAACGCCTCCTATCTCTTTTCTCATCTAACTCTGACCAGGTCATTGCCCAGCTCAAGAAACTTCAGGGAATCCCTATTGCCTCTAAGGTGGCACATAAATGCTGTTTAGTCTTGAAAGTTAAAGTCCTTCACTATTTGCGTCCAACTTGTTTTACCAGGCTGATTGCATATTACATTCTAGCCAAACCAGCCCATAGTATTTGCTATTTCTGCCTCATAATATTCCATTTCCTTCCTCTTTGTACCTTTGTACAAGCCGTCCCCCATGACTAGAATGCTTTCTGTCACCTCCCCTCCCTGCCCCAGCTCTCTTGAAGGCTCCACTCCAATGCTCCAAGAGAAGGCCTTTCCTGATCCCCTCCACCTTCTCCTCCTCTTCCTCTTCTTCCTCCTCCATTATTTTGTAACATAAGCTCCTCCAAAGCAGGGACCTGTTTCCTTTTCTGTCCATGACAAAAAAGTCCCTGGCACAGAGTAAACATTCAACAAATGAATATTGGCTGATTGATGTCTGCTATATTGACTTGTTATTTCTCTATCTCTAGGTTTCTTAAGGACAGATACTGTTTCTTTTTTGGCTTATCCCCAGCACCTAGAACAGAGTACAAGCACAGGCACATAGTAGGTATTTAAGAATTCCTGGATGAATTACATTCAATTCACTGGCTCCAAATCTATCATTATTCCTACTTTACCACACCGAGAGGAGAGACTATTCTGCTTCTGGGAAAATGAGAAAATCTAAGGGCCAAGAAGTCAAGGCTGACGTTTATGTGGTAGGAATAGAATGTAAAAAAAGGAAAAGCACCTATGTGTACAAAGATATTTGTAGCAGCTCTTTTCATGGTGGCAAAGAATTAGAAATTGAGGGGATGTCCATCAATCGGAGAATGGCTGAACAAGTTGAGGTATGTGATTGCGATGGAATACTATGGTGCTAGAATTTCAGAAAAACATGGTAAGACCTATACGAACTGATGCAAAGTGAAGTTCGAAGGACCAGGAGGTGATTGTGCACAATGACAGCAATGTTGTAGTGATGATCAACTGTGCAAGACTTGGCTGCTCTGATCAATACAATGATCTAAGACAATTCCAGAGGACTCAAGATGAAAAAATGTTCTCTACCTCCAGAGAGAGAGCTGATGAACTCTGAGTGCAAATTGATGTATAATTTTCTTTCCTTATTTTCTTGCTTATTTTCTTTGAAATATAGCTAAAATGGAAATATGTTTTGCATGATTTCATATGTATAATTTATATCATACTGCTTGCCTTCTCAGTGGGTGGGGGAGGGGTAGGATGCAGGGAGAGAATTTGAAATTCAAAATGTAAAAAAAAAAAGAATGCTAAATAAATAAATAACAAGTTAGAATGTTTTTAAAAAGGAGCGGAACATAAATCCCTTCAGGACAGGACACTCATTCATTTTGCATTTGTATGCTAGTGAGTTAATAAATACTGGATGGAATATGATTTGAAGGGCCTCGATGTAGACTTCTCAAATCCATCCCGGACATCAGTGGAGAACTAAAATTCTACCATTAGAGATTTATCCCTTTAGATCAAACATTGCCCTTCCCATTTGGGTCGTACTTTTAAATGCAGCTCCTCCCTGCAAGGTATAAGCTTAATGAGAATGATTTTGTGTGATCTCTTTAACTGCATCCCTCTCCAAACCCCGTAAAGGATGACTTAAGAGCCTAGGGGATCCTGATCATCTCTTGAGGCCTGGGTCAAATGGGTGAAGCTTTTCCTGATTCTTTCAGTCAGTAATGCTTTCCACCCTCCTCTGCTCTCTCTTCATTACATAATATTTGGCTTGTACCTCCTTTATGCACTAATCGTGTATTATTATCATATATGCGTATGTACATAATATTATAGATACGTGACACATGTGTAATGTTAGCACTACATATGTTATATCTAACATAATATTACATATATCGAATATAACGTACATTATATAATCTAACGTTATTTATAATATTATATATGTTCTGTCTAATATATTACATTATATATATCTAACATAATACATAACATATATATTATATGATATATAACATATAATATGTTATATATAATATATATGTAACATCCCATTATATAATATATTATAAATAATATTATGAGTATATATTTTATATGATTATATATTATTTAAAATAATTATATATACAATATTATACAACATATAACATTATGTAATATGTTATATGATATATACCATTATATAATGTATATAACATATTACACATATTATAATATACCATATATAGTCATACATGTATCATGTCTGCCTGCTGAACTAGAAGCTCCCTATGGGCAGGATCTGTTATTTCTTTGCAGTTCCTCCAGGACCTAGCACAGTGTCCTGTTCTGAATGCACCAGGCACTTGATGTTTGTTGCAGTTAACATGGGCATTTAGGAGATGGAGAGGAGGAGGAGGGGATGAGGGAGGGTGCAGAAAGGGGCCAAACGTTACAATTTTTTCCAGGGCTGACCCCGAGTGCCTCCTCTTCCATCTGTGTGGTTATCTACTGACCACCCCGGAGGGTAATGTGGCCTTCAAAATGACCCCATAAACTCCAGCAGAGATCTCCAACGAGAGAGGTTTTTGTTTATAGAATCTGAAACAGCAGACCAAAGGCTTCCCAATAAACACAGGCTGTGGAGCTCGGAGGCACCTTTGAGATCATCTAATCCAATTCCCTCATCTTGCAGAGGAAGAAACCGAGTCTCCGAGCCGTGCAGCACATTTCCTAAGGTCCCATAAATAGTAGCAGAGCTGGGACTCCCATGCAGCTCTTCTGATGAGCCCCGTGTTCTTTTCATTCTACCAAACCACCTCTTTCTGACTGCCTGGACCTTTGCCAACTGCCCTGACCCCTGTGCTCTGGGTCAAATGCCCCCTTCCTTGGGTCATTGCTTCCTTTTGTAGAAGGGAGACTGCAGAACATAACAGCTAACATTTATGTAGCCCTTACTATGTACCAGGCACAGTGCTACTACTACCTCGTTTGATCCTTACAACAGCCCTGGGAAGCAGGGGCTATTATTTCTTCTCCTCATTTTGCACATGAAGAAACTGAGATAAGCAGAGGCTAAGTGACTTGCCTAGGGTCAGGTAGCTAGTAACCCACCTGAGATCAAATCTGAACTCAGATCTCCCTGATTCCTGGCCCAGCTATCTAACCACTGTACCACCTAGCTGCCAAGATAGAGAAATAGTGTGGTATAATACAAGGGGGCACTACTACATTTTGAGCCGGTTAGTGAGTCAATAAATATTTCTTAAGCACCTACTGTATGCCAGGCACCATGACAAACACTAGGATACAAATATGAAAAAGAAAGTCAGTACCTGCCCTCAAAGAGCATATGATCTAGTGGGAGAAGATAAGCCAATGGGGGAAAAAAGCTGAAAAGGTGGTTGGGAGATGGGAAGGAAAAGTACCCAGCCAACACAGCATGATAGAGAAGTCAAAGGGAGTGTGGCCAATTGGAAATGAAGGGATGGCTGGCCTGGGCACCCTCCTTATCAGGAGCTTCTTGAAGGAACTTTTTCTCCACATTCCAAACTGAGAGGCAGGAGCTACCGCTGAGGTGTGAGTACCAAGGATGATGTGACCTTGTAGGACGATGGGGATCTGAGTTTCACGTTGGCCTCTGCTACCTGTGTGACCTTGGGAAATTCACTTTACCGTTCTAGGCCTCAGTTTCTGCCTCTGGAAAATGAAGGAACTGGACAGAAAAGTCTAGACTATCTACCTCATGGGGTTGTATGAGGAAAGGACTTTGTAAACACTAAAGAAGAATATGGATTATTATTATTATTATTATTATTATTATTATTATTATACCACCTGTATCAGGAAATCTTCCCTGATTACACTACCTCCATTTATGCCTTCACTTAGTAATTATATATACATATATAAATTATAACTTAATACACATATGCAGTTATCCCTTCCACATTACAGGGGCTAGGGATGTGGTACCCCCTGCAACCTGGAAAATTCTCATAAAAATTTTTGGCCCTCCTTTTGTACCAGAGAAGAAGTCTGAATTTTTTTCTTTTTCTTTTATGGAGTATTTACAGTACCTTATTGCAAAACTTGGGTTAAGTATTTGGTCATAGGTTCCACGTTGTCTATGGCTTCCACAAAACTCCCCAAAATTCCCCTTCAATTTCTTATGCCAGTCTGTGATATATTGAAATTGTGATAGGGAAAGTCACAATGTGGAGGGGATAACTGTGTTTATGTACACATGCATGTATTTGTGTGTGCATGTGTATAATTTTTTCTTTCGGTGCATAGTCATCAAATCCTCACTGGTCATCAAATCCAACTCCCTCATTTTCCAAACTATAGTCCAAAGAATAAAAGTGACTGTCCAAGGTCACCAAGAAGTGACCAAGCTGGGATTCAAACCTAGGTTCTCTGATTCCAGATTTAGTGCTTCTTCCATCAAAGTATCCTTAGCAATATGTAAGCAGGTAAGGTTCTTGTTTGTCATCGTGCTGTCACCACAGGAACATAGGTCATCTGCCTGACTAGACCCATATAAGTACCTTCTATTTCTTCAGGTTCTTCAATAAATTCTCGATCGACTGATTGGCTGACTGACCTGGGAGTGTGTGTGATAGAAACTGTTTTACTGCCCATTAATCTAAATGTTTTATGTTGATAACTGCCTGCGTGTCCTCTAAATGTTTGTTCCTGTCAGGATCTGTTTTAGGCTGTGTCCTAGTCCTTAACAGCAGTTATAGGACTAAGAGAATATTTACAAAGGAGAGTAAGACAGACTAGTAATGCATAAAGCAATGGGTTTCTGTTATGGCACATTTTAGCTTATACATGGGAAGATTCGAGGTCTGAGTCAGAGGATCTTGGAGGAGGAACGTGAAGAAACAGGCAACAAAGGAAGCATGGAAACAGATCATATGCCAGGATTTCCATTGCTCTGGTTGCTAGGCCATGATACAATGGAAGGAGATCGGCGAGGGTCTCAGACCTGGTACAACCAGCTCCACTGAGCTCTTCATCACTTCCTTTTGGTTGGCATACAGGATATTCAAGTCACAATCACCTTCACTCTAGGGCTACTTCTTGAAAGCGATAGAAGACCATGGATTTTCTCTCAAGGGCGCTGGGTTTTCTTAGGCAAGTCAGCCCACTTTCCTATCTCTCATGTCACACTAATGGAGATGCTGACTATTGGCTAATGCGAGAGGCCTGGCTGAATGCAATAGGGAGTTCAAGTCTGGGTGGTGAAAATTTTAAGAAAATGGCAGAAAGGTCATGCCCAGGAGATTCATGAATAGCCATTTGGGCCCCTGAAGCAACTTTACAAAACATACCTGGGGTAAGCAATATAAAACATGTTTTAAAGTCAACGTTTAAAGACAAATTTAGTTTAGAGAGAGACCCTAGGACCTAAGGTCCCTTTGGGGTATCATTTCATAGCAGGAAGACAAAGATCCTAGGCCCTTTTGAATAGAGACCTCAGTAGAAGGGGTAGGGAATAGGGCATCACCTGGCCAGGATCTGCTTCACCTAGGATGGGGATGCATGCCCCTTTCCCTCCCACTTCTGATTTTCCATTCTGTCCTAACCCTAGTCTTTTTGGTCAATTGACTATTGAATTCCTTCTCTAGAAGAAAGACTATGAATAAGCTACTGTGTTGTACAGTAGTGCAAAGAGCATTAACTATGGAGAGAGCAGACGCTACCTGGAGTGTAGCTAGGGAGAAAGTGAGTCACCTGGAAGCTTCCTGTTTCAATTAATTATTCTAGGAAAAAAGACAAACTAGAAGCTAAGCTCCGTTGTTTTTAAGCTTCTGAAAGAATTAAGGGCTCTCAGCAACTCGTAAATGTCAGTGCTCTGGGGAAAATCCCCAATCTCACACACACACACACACACACACACACACACACACACACTCACCAAGTTATGGCTCAGATACCTAGTGTCCAGAGCAGAGGGAGCCTGCATTTCTTGGACTGTCACAGACTCCAAGAGGCAAGGCTGGGATTGTGGTTTGGAACTTTACCAGTGCCCTGCCCCCAGACTCTGTGCAAGTATATTTTGGTGCAGAGCTGATTTCGTTGTCATAGGGAGATCCTTGGTGGTGGAAACTCCCTTGGCTGATGCAGCTCAGCCATTGCTCTAGAATGCATAGCCCTAGCCTCCTGGGGGCAAGGAGAAGTTAAATGACTTTCTCAGGGTGACACAGCCAGTGTGATTCTGGGGTCAAAATTGAGCCCAGGTCAATAATCTGCATCTTGTGCAATTATAACATTTCTTAGATTTTTAAATTCCTAAGTTTCTATGATCATATTCCAAATGCATGGATACACTTTTAAGTCCCAGAGAGAGAGGGGCACCCTTGAAACTGCAAGGAAATAGGTTTAAGAAAAATAAAAGGAAGCCCTGCTTTGTATAGCTGGTGATAGGTAGGTAGATAGATAGATAGATAGATAGATAGATAGATAGATAGATAGATAAATGTATTTAACCCAGTTCCTCCATAGATGGTGAAAGTTGAGTATGTGTGTGTGTGAGTGTGTGTGTGTGTGTGTGTGATGCACACTCAACAATAGGGTAGCTAAATTCTACTAGGCCTCCTTGCATAATGGAAAGAACATTGGACTTGGTTTCAAAAGACTTAGCTTCAAATCATGGTTCTAACTCTTAAAGAGCTGTTGATATTAGAGAAATCATTTAAACTCTCTGAGCCTCAGATTACTTACCTACGAAATGGAGATGAAAGTGTACCAGTGAGGCAATAAACACATCAACAATAATTGTGAATATGCCTTTGTAATCATGAATCGCAAGGTATGAGACACTCTCCATAAAGAAGGTAAAAGAAATATAACATTTATTCAGACACCAGAAAGTCATATCCCATAACCAAATGTTCAGCTCCCATAGCCAGTCAGCCCACTTTATCATAACAGCAAGGAACTGAAAACACCATATCACAGCCTGAAGCTTTGCCATCCCAAAACCTCTCTGACCCGCTGCTGAGGTCTTGCCCAAAACAAATTAGCAGTACAGCTAAGTCAGCCTGTTCAGTTCTAACAATCATGAGGGCAGCCATTAGCAGCCATAACATCTCTCTCTCTCTCTCTCTCTCTCTCTCTCTCCCTATCTCTCTGTCTCTCTGTCTCTCTCTCTCTCTCTGTCTCTCTGTCTCTCTCTCTCTCTCTCTCTGTCTCTCTCTGTCTCTCTTTTTCTCTCTCTCTCAGCGTTTTCTGTGACATAACTTCCTTTTCCTGTCAGAAAGCTCCTCCCACCACATATATCTTAGGCTTCCTGTGACTTAAGCAGGTCACATGGCCTATTATTATTGGAAGGGAAAGATCTTCAAATCCAAATTGCTGCTACAATAAGGCATAGGGTTGTTATAATGAATGCACTCGCTAAACTATAAAATAACATCTAAATATGCACTAAAGATTGTTGTGCTAGATCCTGATAGGGAATAAGGTAAAAGGAGCTAGGCTCTAAAGCCCTAGAAAGAATTTCAAGATAAGGAAAAAGAAAAGGAAACAACATCCAAGGCAAGGCACAGCATCAACAAAGATTCAGAGTAGCACCGCCCTAATATTTTCAAGTCAATGCCCTCTTCCATAAACCCTCCCTCAGATGGAATTCCATTTAATTCTACAAAGCAAGACTACAAATATTTATTAAAGTGCCAATCACTTTGTTAGGGACTGAGGACACAAAGACAGAAGTGAAATTGTCCCTGCCCTCAGGGAGTTTACATTCTACAGGAGGAAAACAACAGGGACACAGGCAAATAGAGAGCAATGATTCCCAAACTTTTGGTCTTAGGATCCATTTACACTCTAAAATTATGAAGGACCATCCCAAAGAGCTTTAAAAAATACCCAACATCTATCATATTAGAAATTAAATCACACTATTATAAAAATAGCTTTGACCTCATGGACCACCTCCCCCCCAAAAGGTTTTGAGGATCCCCAGAGAGGCCTCAAACTATACCTTGAAAATTGTTGATATAGATTGGAGGAGGGCCACTAACAAAGGCAAGAATCAGGAAAGGATCTTTGGTTAGATGGATCATGAGAGTAATAATGGGGAGGGCTAGATCTGAGGCTTCCTCTCCTCTCCTCTCTTCCCCTTCCCTCTCTTCTTCTTCTCCTCCCTTTTCCTTTCCTCTCCTCTCCTCCTCCCCTGTCTTTCTCATCTCCTTCTCCTCTTCTCTCCTCCCCTCTTCTCTACTTCTCCTCTCTTCCCTTCTCCTCCCCTTTTTTTCCCTCCTCCTTCCTTCTCCTCTGCTCTCCTCTTCTCTCTTCCTTCTCCTCTCTTGTCTTCTCTTCCCTTTTCCTCTCCTCTCCTTTTCTTCCCTCCTTTCCTTCTCTTCCCCCTCCTCCTTTGTCCTCTCCTTCTCCTCTGTTCCCCTATCTTCTCTTCTTCTCCTTTCTTTCCCTTCTCCCCTCCTCTCTTCCCCTTTCCTTCCCTCTCCTCTCCTCCCTTTTCTTCTTCTTCCCTCTCCTCTTCTCTTCACCTCCCTTTTCCTCTCCTCTCCTCCTCTCCTTCTGCTCTCCTCACCTCCCCTTTCCTCCCTTCTCCTCTATTCCCATCTGTTCTCCTCTTCTTCTCCTCCCTTTTCTTCTCCTCTCATCTTCTCTCCTCCTCTCCTCTTTCTCCTCTCTTTCTCCTCTATTCCCCTCTCCTCTCCTCTTCTTCTTCTCTATCTCCCTTCTTCTCTTCTCCTCTCCCCTCCTCTCCTCTCCTCCTCTCCTTCTGCTTTCCTCTCCTCCCCTCTCCTCCCTTCTCCTCTCTTTCTCCTCTATTCCTCTCTTCTCTTCTTCTCTTCTCTTCCCCTTTCTCTCCTCCTCTCTTCCCTTCTCTCTTTTTCCTTCTCCTCTTCTCTCCTCTTCCTCTCCTGTCTGCTCCTTTCCTTTCTTTTCCCATCATTTTTAAGGGTATATTAAGGTTTCTTGATAATGGCAGTGAGAATGAGCTCAGTCAGGGCATCAGAGTTTTCTGAGCCCTGTGCCCCCTTCTCAGAGGAAAGGAACCAAGTATGAAATGTACCTTCCGAGGGAGGGCTTCAAAGCCCCATCAAACATCAGGAAAGGAGGGCATACAAAGAGCCAGACGAACTTCAAGTGATTTCCAGGCCATATGGATGCAGTCCTACATTAGCCATGATGTGAGCTATTAACCTGCTAATTACTAACTAATTAGCTCCGTTCTTGGCTGCCTCCTCAGCTTTTTATGTCTCTGATATTCACCAGTTAACATAAAGGATGTACCTACAACCACATTTCCACCTGCTATCCAGGCCCCCCTCAGAAGCTGCCATTAAGAGAAGACATAAAAAAAGGTCCCTGCTGCACATTAACTATCACCAGAGGGTTTTTTCCAGAGCACCTTGCCCATGGCAGTGGGGGTCTAATGGTCCATCATACAGCAAGGGCTGCCACAGGCAGCAGCATTTTGTGTCTTGTGTCCTAGGAGGGTTCTGGGCTCTGTTGCTAGCAGGCTATATTTTACCAAAGGGAAAGAAGGAGACAGTAGCTGCGAAGCAAAGCTTAAACGAGATAAAAATGGGTTGCAGATTAGTTATTATGGTTACTCAACTATACCGACTCTCCATAGTCTGCCTTAATCCCCCGGTCAGGACGTCAGTAATGACACTCCTTTGGGGACCACAGAGAGTCCTTTATGGTGTACCTCTTTTATTTACGTATTTATATTTTAATTAGCAAGCAGTTATTTTCTTTTCCTCCTACCCTCCCCACCCCCCACCCCCACTGAAAGTGAGAAAGTGGGAAAAAAAGCCCTGAGGCTCAAATAACATCTTGTCTCCCTCCCTCAGTCCCCCATTACCCCCTTCTACCTCATACTAAGTGGCCAGAATGAGATCACCCTACACGGCAAAACTCTCCTAATTCAAGAACTCTTCTTTGAATGAGAAGCAACCATAGCCCAGCGTAACGAGCACTGGGTTTGGAGTCAGAGGGCCTGAGTCAAAGTCCCGGGGCAAGTCCCTTCATTTCTCCTGACCTCGGTTTCCTCAATTGTAAAATGAGGTGATTGGGCTAAATAGATGACCTCTAGGGCTCTTTCTAACTCTTAAAATTGTGAATATTCATAAAGACTTCCTCTAAGACTTGTAAACAGTGAATGAAGAGGGATAAATGGCATGTGGCTGCAGAACTCAGTTTCTTCATCTGCAAAATCGGGAGGTTGGCCTATATAATCAGTAAGATAACTTCTGGCCCTTGATCCTACGATTGCATCGATTCTGTGTGTATATATTCAGCTTCAAGTGAATTACATATGTATGTATACATATTATATACATTATATATGTATGTATACCTTATCTATTATATGTATATATCATGTGCATGTGTGTGTATATGTACATATGTGTACATATACAATATACCTGTGTGTATATTATGTGTAGTATATGTATATGTATACACATATACATGCATCCATACATATGTATGTGTGAATACACATATATAAACATATCATATATATGATCCTATAATCCATTAGATTATAAGCTCCTTGGGGGCAGGAACTGTCTTTTGCCTCTTTTTGTATCCCCAGGACGTAGCACAGTGCCTGGCCCATAGTGGACACTTAATAAATGTTTACTGACTGCCTGACTAACCAATAATAAATCCTCACTGCCTGGTGGGCTAGCTAACACATCAAGAGCTTCAGGTTTCTCTAATTCAGTTTCTCCTAGCCTTTTCCAATCTGGTCTCCCTGGTTCAGTTTGTTATCATAAGAAAAGGGCACATATATTTCTATGTAAGTCTGCTGTAGAGACAAGAGGAGGAAGAGAAATACCCACATGCCTACTCCTCTGACCACCCCTTCCCTGATCCTAAGCCAGCTGATGCTGTAACCAACTTAACCAGAAAAAAATGAAGGGGCAGAATCAGTGAAAGGAATGGCATTTAGGTATTGATAGGCTCTCTATAAAAGGTTCCACAAGAATTCATTCATTTATCAAGCTTTTATTACAAGCTTCAACCATGTCCCATTCCCTAGAAAAGCAAGGGTCTTCTCTACTCAAGACTGGTGGTGGGAGTGAGGCTGGGGATGGTATATGGAGTCAGGATAAGACAATGTCCCTGCTTGCTGGGAGCCCAAGTCTCCAGTGAGAGAGATAGAGAGAGCAGGCCCCTAGGGAATTTCTAGTGAGCTTGTGACAAACAGAAGGGCATGAAGGGAAGAGGTCTGGATCTGGAATCAAAAGACTTAAGTTTAAATCCAGGCTTGGATGTTTCCTGTCTTTTAACCCTTGGCGAATCACTTAACCTTCTTGGGCCCCAGTTTCATTGTCCATAAAATTGGAATCCTAACTCCTTTCCTGCCTCATCAATTCAAATTGTGGTAACAGGGTAGCAAACCTGCCATCCTGGAGGATGTCCAGTGGATTTTTCCCGACTCCAAGATCCATGCAAAAGCCTCTTATACCTTTAGGAGGAAAGGCAGAGGAGGTAGGAGAAGGTGGTAATATAAGGCAGCAAGGCCTGGTCATGAGCTCCCAGCCACCCTCAGCAATCCAGGCAAGGAAAACCATTTCATTCCGGCTGTTTTGCCTTCGTGCTGTGAATCCCGACAGAAAGGGGCAAGGACATCAGAGGCCTGGATCCAGCTTGAGCCAGGTTCTCCAACAAGGCAAGGCCTCAGGATGGGCCTTAAAATCTGACTCAGCACAACTTAATCAATGCTATCTTGTTGGTAATGCTACTGACATTCTCATATTGCTAGAATCATTCAGGGAGTGGCAGGTAACTACATTTGGTATTAACAATTTCTGTCATTCTATTAACAATTATATTAACAATTTTCTGTCAGATGACAGTGGGGGAGAGCATGGTTTAGTAGAGAGGAAGGAGAAATGGCATTTCAGAAGGCTGGGTAGAAGGGAGTAAAGAACACCAAATTGAAACATGAAAAGAAAATGCTGGAGAACAACTAAATTTGACCTAAGAAAACACTTAGAAGGTGGCAAGGAGCAGCCTATGACATTTAGTTTCCTGCCATTAAAATATAACTGAATTCGCACATAGTTTTATATTATATTTCCACTCAAAATCAGATGGGGACTGGTCTCAATCACTTTTCCCCTCCCACCCCCACCTTCACATACACAGCATCCTGTATGGGACAAGACCCTCCAACATAGCTTTGCACAACTAACATCTGACAGAGAAATTCCTTCCTCTCCAGGCTGCACTGCTGATTCTTCCCCAAAGAGCTTTATTTTCCATGTCATAGTACATTATTTCTCATATTAGAAGTACTCTCCACCCAGTGGTGTGATGATAAATGTTTAAAAACCAGATCTAAAACAAAAGTATGTAGATACTTTTGGGTTCAATCTGCATTATTAACATACCTCTCTCTCTCTCATCACCCACTTATTTATTCCTCAAATTCTTGTGACCTAGTTTCCATCCTAGGTCTCGAAGTGCTTCCTCAAAGGTTACCAATGATTTATAACAACTAAAGTCTGACAGTATTTTTTCTTTTCTTTTCATTCCTCATCTTTCTTGACTTTTGGGTAGTTTTTGAATCTGATGAGCAGACCTCCCTCCCTCTGGATATCATCTCTTTCTTTGGCTTCCACAACCTTACTCTCTCTTGGTTCTCCTCCTACCTACTGGACCATTCCTTCTGAGACTTCTTTTCTTCTTCCTGTCCATTAAGTGTCTGACTCCCCCAAATCTCTATCCTGGGTGCTCTTTTCTTGTTTCTCCAAATACTTCTTTGGTCATCTCATTTGCTCCCATGAAGAATTCAATTATCCCCTTTTTGTAGAAGACTCACAAATCAATGTATTCAGGGCTAACCTCTGTCCAGAACTACTGTAGAGTCCTCCATTCTTAGCGGGGAGTTGCCATCCTGTACCTCTCCCCGTTGGCCCTCTCTGACTCAACGTCTTGCTGGTGTCTCAAACTCAACAAAGCCCAAATGAAACTAACTCACGGTCTTCCTGACTTAAAGTATGTGCAACACATATAGATACCACTCTGTAACGAGCGTTTGTAAAGCAGTAGAGGCACATGAATCTTCGAAACACATTAAAAAGCAATGTGCAAGTGTGTATACACTTGTTCAGTCCTTTTAGTCACCTCTGTGACCCCATTTTGGGGTTTTCTTAGCAAAGATACTAGAGTTGTTTCTGACTTTCACTGAATGCCCAATAATAACCCCTAGCCCAAGCCTCTGTAGCTCATTGTTTAGATTCTGATGGTTTGGAATGAGTGTAACTAGCAATTGCTTTCTATTTTGGCTAGAAACTCTGAGGGTCTTTCCCCTCCTAGATGGATATTTTTGTGATGGTAAATTGGGCCATCTTTTGCCTGAATTCTTATCTAGCCATTAGTCACTGAATGGGCCTTGCCGCAGACAAAGTGAGACCTGGGAAAGACCTCACTTCAGAAAGGCCAAGGTTACCCACTGCATCCTGGGCCATTGCCAGTCATCTTCGCTTTTGTCTTGCCTTGTCTCGACATTTGTCTGGCCACTGGACTTCAACGATTCTGGAGGAAAGAATGAGGCTGGTGACTTTGCCCAACTCTACCTCATTTCAATCCAATTCACAGGCAAGTTAAGACATTACCCTCATGATGTCGTTGGTCCTCTTTACCTTTATCCTGAGCCAATCAGGGCCCAAACAGTGACCAAGTAGGTCTTGGTCTGGGATCTGGGTGATTTGGGGTTAAGGCTGGTCTGTAATTTGGCCAGAAACCCTGAGGGTCTTCCCCTCCGAGATCTATTTTTTAAGAGGCGATTTTTTTTGCCTAATTTTTTTTATTAAGCCTTAATCAATGAATGGGCACTGCCTCAGTCGAACTGAAACCTGTTAAAGACTTTAGCGTGAAAAGGCCTAGGTTCCCCACTGCAACCTGGGTCATCTCCAGTTGTTCTGATCCATATCTGGCCACTGGACCCAGATAGCTATGGAGGAGAAAGTGAGGCTGGTGACTTTGCACGGCCCTCCCTCACTTAAGTCCAATTCACTTGCATGTCATGGCATCACCTCCCTGATGTCATGGTCCTCTTTGAAAACAAAGGACAAACAATAGCTGTAGTAGTTTGCCACTTCCTTCTCCAACTCATTTTACAGATGAACTGAGGCAAACAGGGTTATGTGATTTGCCCAGTAAGTGCTAATAAGGGTCTGTGGCGGGATTTGAGCTTATAAAGATGAGTCTTCCTGATTCCAAACCCGGGGCTCCATCCATTGTACCACCTAACTATCCCTGTATATTGTACTAGCCAGTACAAATACGGTCTAAATAAAAATCTGGGAATGAAGCAATGATCTAATAGGAATGGGTTAAATTATGGATGACTTCTGGAAGCTACAAGTCTTGATGGAGGAGGGGCCGTGGATTTTTAGAGAAGAAAGTCTGCAGACATTTCAGAGGACTCCTCTTGATTTCCCTATCCTTACTGAGGTACCACATCTTCCCAGTTACCCAGATTCCAAACCTTTGGCTCACTTTCTGTCTTGTAATTACTTGCCAAGTCTTATCAATTCCATCTCTAAAATATCTCTCACATCCTTCCCCGCCCTTGTCCTGCTGCGCACCCTCCCACCCCAGTTCAGCATCTCTTGCCTGCACTCTTTTAACAGCCCCCTGATTGGTCTCCCTACTTCCAGCCTCTCCTCTCTCCAATTCATTCTCTCCACAACTGAGGACATAATCTTCAAAAGGCACAGAAGTCTTACTATGCAATTTCTTTAAGATCCTTCAGTGGCTCCCTATTACCTCTAGGACAACAATCTGTGAGTAGTAATAACTGCCCCCCTTGGGGACCCAATGGGCCAGTTTCAGTTGGGCATTGCTGCTATCTCTTCTTCCTCTTCCTCTTGCTTCTCCATCTCTGAGTCATACCTTCACACGTGAGCGCTCTGTCCAAAGGAATATAAACTTTGATTGCGTGGGGTTTGGAGGTTAGATTTTTTTTTCTTTTCTACTTATTTATTCTATCATTGGTTGTTGCTTTTTTTTAAACCAAGACAATTAACTCTTTTGTCTCATGTAGGTTTTATTTGATAATTTCTTGAAATAGAGTTCTGAAAAACCAGGCTTTGATAAAGCCCATTGAGATTCAAATGGAGATACTTGATCATGCCTTTAAACCCAAATCATTTTAGCTCTCACTGATTGGCTAAGACAAGCCTCACTTGCACGTTGTTTGGGTTCTGATGGCTCAGAGTGAGTGTAAATAGCAATGGTTTCTGTTCTGGCCAGAGACTCTAAAGGTCTTCCTCTCCCAGACTGATACTTTTGTGAAAGCAGACATCTCTTGCCTCAATTCTTACCTAGCCTGTAATTACCGAATGGACATTGACTCAGACAAACTGAGACCCGGGAGAGGCCAAGGTCTCCCACTGCATCTGAGGCCATTGCCGGTCATCTTGACCTATGTCTGGCCCCTAGACTCCAATGATTCTGGGGAAGCCAGTGAGGCTGATGACTCTACACAGCTGTGCCTCACTTAAATTCAATTCACTTGCAAATCAAGACATCACCCTCCCGATGTCATTGGTCCTCTTCAAGAAGGAAGGAAGAACACCAATTGTCTCCAGGGTGAAACACAAGCTTGCTAGCCCGACATTTAAGATCTACCACAGTCTGATCTCACCCGGCCTCATTTCACCCCACTCACTCCCCTTCATAGATTTTACATTTCAGCCAAACTGGCCTATTATCAGTTCTCCCCAATCCACTTGCCAACCCCCACTCCCATACACTTGATAGGTGATTCATCATCCCTGGAATGTACTCCCTCCTCACCTGTGCTTTTTAGATCTCTTTTTTGCCTTCAAGACTGAGCTGAGATGCCACCCCTTCCATGAAACTTTCCCCAGTTCCCAAGGGCCCAAAGTGCTCTCTCCCTTCCCAAATTTTTCTAGAGATTTTGTCTAGATCTCTTTTTTGGCGCCATCTACCCTACCTTGTATATTTTCAGTATGCTTTTATATAATCCCCAAGAACCTCCTTTATAGTATATGTATTAATATTTGTATCCCCAGTGACTAGTAGGGCCTTGTATGTAGCAGGCTCTTTTTATCTTTTCTTTTTAATTTTCAAGTAATAAGTGTTTTTTTTCATTACTTTGTCTTTCACTAATCCACCCCCCCAAAAAAGAATTTTTTTAAAGATCCTTCAATGCATATCTACACGGTCTGACAAGACAAATTCCCACATTAACCATGTCCAGCAATGTGTGCTGAAGACAGACGTGGCAAACCACTCCAATATCTCTGCCGAGGAAACCCCAGAAGGAGTCATAAAGAGTCAGAAATGATTGAACAACAAGAACCAAAGCAAAAAAAAATATGTCTCTTTATGCATTTTAAATTCATCTTTTTCTCTGCCAGGTGGTGAGTGACATATTTCACCTTCATTCTTTTGGACTCATGGTTAATCATTGTATGATAACACAGTAGGTTCAAAAGGATGGGGTCTAAAGTCTTTCAATATTCTTGTTTTCTATAAGGTTATTATTAAATAAATCGTCCTAGTTCTTTTCACTTTTCTCTGCAATTTCATCATTTCTCATGGCCTAATATTTCATTCAATTCATATACCAATATCTGTTTAGCTATTCCCTAAAAAGAGGATGGGCCCTCAGTTTGCAATTCTTGATTACCATAAAGGAGCTGCTATAAATATTTTTGTACATATAGATCCTTTTCCTCTTTTTTTGATCTCTTTTGGGTAGAAGCCTAGTAGTGGCATAGAGAGGTGAGAAGATACGCACAGTTCAGTAACTTTCTGGGCATGGTTCCAAATTCCTTTCCAGAATGGCTGGACCAATTCATACCTCCACCAACAGCATGACAGCTCATCTGTTTTCCCACCGCCCCTCCAACATTTGTCATCTTCCTCTTTTGTCATGTTTGCCAATCTGGTAGGTATGAAGTAGCATATCAAAATTTCTTTAATTTGCATTTTTCTAATTATTAGTGATTTAGAGCATTTTTTTCATGTGATTGTTGATAGTCCAGGATCTTAATAAATGGAGAGATAGCCTGGTCTTGTGCAGTGGTGTCAAATTCAAATAGAAACAGATGCCTGAAGGCCACATGTTGTCTTAGAAAACCACAAATCAACATTATCTGTGCTCTATTCTATTTTTAAGTTTTTGTTAAACATTTCTCAATGATATTTTAATTTGGTTTGGGGGAGGCACTCAGAGGAGTTTCAGAAACATCGAGTTTGATACCTCTGGTGTAGTGGATAGGGCAGAGACTGGGAGTCAGGAAGGCTTTAAATCACACCTCAGCACAAAGAATGAAAAAATCCCTGCTTGCAATTGAGCTTATGTTCCGAAGGAAAAGCAACAATCTAAAAATAAAAGAGTTGGATTCAACGGCCTTTTATGGTCCCTTTAGTTCCAAATCTATGATCCAATAAAATGTTTGTAGAATGAGTTGGAGTCCAGGTTATAAGATTTAGAGCTGAAAGTATCTTAGAAATCATTTAGTCTCACTCTCTTATTTTACAGATGAGAAAATGGAGGCCCAGAGAGGGAAAGCAATTGGCACAAAGTCACACAGGTACTAATCAAGCTAGAATTCAATCCTAATGATTTAATTCCAAATACAGGGCTTCTTTCCAGCTCTTCTTATTTAAATAGGACAGGGAGAAGAACAGCACCTAGACATGCATTAGTATATAGAGCTCTCAGCTGAGGAAACTCCCTCTACCAATGCAGGTTGGCACCTTCTCTGCAAATTATAGTCTTAGAGAGCATAGGGAGGTTAAATGATTTGTCCAGGGTCACACAAACAGAGGCGGGACTTGAATCCAGGGCATTCTGATTCGAAGCCATCATTCAATGGGATAGATGATACTTATACACACACGCACACGCACGCACACACACACACACACACACCCTAGAATATTTGAAGCTTTGGTTTAGTTCAAGAACACTGGACTGGGAGCTGGGAGACCTGGGTTCCAGTCCTACTTCAACCACTGTGACTTCAAACAAAGATTTCATTTCTATGAACTATGATTCCTGACCTATAAAATGGAGAAGAGGGGGTCTCTCAAATGATCTCTAACATTTGTTCTATTTCTAACATATTTTGGCTTCATTCCAATCTGTGAAAGTCATAGAAGTTTTAGAGTTAAAAGGGACCTTATATATAATCTGGTCCTTATAATATCAAGAAAATATGGCCCAGAGAAATGTCTTTTTTTTAGAGAGGAGGGCATTAGAACTCAGGTTTCCATGTTCTCTGTTTAGTTCTCTTTCTACTATATTCCATAATTTTTAAAAAATAATTGAAATGTTTGTTGGGTCCAGTCCAGGGCCATTTTTAATTTATTAAGCTCTTTTTCCTCCCTCTCTCCCTTTTGAGCATAGTCCCCTTTCTAAGGAGTCTGTTCCTGGAAAGCAAGGTAAGAAAACAGATTGGTGCATCAACTGTGTGTGGGCAAGTGATTTATTTTTAATGTGACTAAACAAGACACACACCTGTCTATTGAAATGTAATCACAGAATCATCAGGAACTCAGATGCCAGTTTCCACAAGATGTTATTGGGACAACAATATCTATCCATCTATTTATCTGAGATTTGGGAGAGATGAGAGGGGAAAAAAGAGTGAGGATAGGGTGGGGGGATGATTATGTTTGCAAAACGTTATTTCTACACAGAATATGCTTCTGCATGCATGATGTAACTTCAGGGTCATGTAGAAGTTATTCAACCTCTACCTCCCCCCAGCCCAACCATATTTCCTCTCCCATCCAGTCTACTGATGCCAGAAATTTCATAATTAAAGCTTCATTTAGAGTCAACAAAATAAGGCCATGTCTCTCATTAAAATGCAGATTCCCTAAGGAGAGTTAACACATTAAACCTCATTAGTCATTTCCATCTCAATAAGAACAAATTTACCCTGGTGCCCCAACGGGTCTGTGATTTCATCAGTGAGGGTGCTCCCCTATCACAATCCATCCATGTCTGCCAATCTGGTACAACTCTTGTCCATGTTGTCCTGTAAACCCTCCACGGTGAGTCCATCCAATGTGACAAATGTTCTCCTAACATATACATACATATACATGGGTACCAATGAAACAGTCAGCATCCCTCTGTTAGTCCTCCTTCCTTTTAAGACTGGCCTATCTTTTTTCTAGTCATTTATTGCTGTGATGACCATCCTTTACATATCTTTCTCTATATAGTTCTTCTTTTATGATGCGTTACATCCTGTTCATTTCCACCAGGTACCTCTGCCTTTCCCTTTGGGTAATTCTCAGCTTCAATTCTTCATTGACTATAATGTTCTGTGATTCTCAGACATGCATATTCACTAGAACATTATTATTAGTGTTCAAAAGATGGACTTTTGTTCCCAGAAGAAGTTTAGGGTCATTAAAAGAACTCTGCAATTTCCCAAAAGATGAGCTTTATGGGTCACTCATCCAATTACATAGCTGGATAATTGACATTCTTCAACCATTTTGTTATTCCTTTATGGATAATTAGGCCAAATGAGTTTACGGAATTCTTTTCTGAGATCAGGTTTGAAAAGGGAAAGCTGGAAGTCACTAGGCCTTGACCAAAGAAAGAAAACTAATGAGGGACCAAAAAATATGGAAATAGAAGTCCGGGATCTCTGAAGATTTTATATTATGGTTGGCCTTTCTTTCTTTCTCCAGTACATAGCATAGTGCCTGGCATTTAATAAATGCTTGCTGACTGATGGTTTATATACAGTACATTGCAGCAGCTTTATGAATTAATATCAAAAGCTTCCTAATCTCAACAATCTTTTATTTTTATTGCTAAGCTTGTCCTGCCCTCACTCCCTAATTTCTCTATCCCTAGTACCTGGTAGCACCCAAAAGAAAACAGAGTAGAGTGAGGGCCAAAAGGTAACTAAGGAAGAGAAGCAATGACTTCTTACTAAGAGCTTCTTCATTTTTTCAAATATTCCTCTAAGACTGCTAATTTCTATCTTTTACAATATACACTTGGTATTTTAAATAATATTTTATTTTCCCCCAATTACATGTAAAAACAGTTTTTAACATTTTGTAAAAAAATGTTAAATTCTCTCTCTCCTTTCCTCCTTGGCCCCCTCCCTATGACAGCAAGCAATCTGATATGGAATATACATGTGCAATTATGTAAAACATTTCCATCAATATACATTTGTTTATAACACCTGGATCCCCCTTTTCATGTGAGCTCCAGAAGGACACATCAAATTCAAGGTATTCTGTGAGTCAGAATCAACTCAATATCATAACTCATAAACCTCTACCAATATACTTGCTTTTATCAGCCAACCGGGGTGTATATTAGTTCAAAGCAAAGATATTTAATCAAACAGCATAGCTGAGAGAGAGAGAGAGAGAGAGAGAGAGAGAGAGAGAGAGAGAGAGAAAGATCCTCTCATATAACCATGTGTACACTTTTCCACAGGTTACCAACTCACCAATGGGGATGGCATAGATGAAGAGAACATCTGATATGGGAATATGTAATAAAGTTAATACATATGGACATTACACATAGGGAAAACATGTGGTAAGGGCATATATGTAGAGGGATATATGTAACCAGCAAACATTCCTGATACTTCAGATATCATCTGATGATGCTATCACACTGTTCTCTGTTGGGTTCTGCATCTGTACTCTGTGTCCTGTCATTTCATCAACACTACCTGATGTTTTTTCCTACCATATTCTGGAATGTAGTGCCTAGAAAGCCTCTCCCTGACAGGAAGAGCTATAGCTCTTTTAATGTAAAGCTAAGGGTTATAAGCCACCATACTCAGACAAGTAGCCCACATGACTATTGTGAGGTTAAAATGCAAAAATGAATGTCTCAGCCTAAGATTGTCTCTTATTTTAACCATCTTTCTCCTTTTGTTTATGTGAAGTTCTTGATCCCAGACAATTATATTATTTGGGGCCAGTACTTTTAAACCCCTGATTATAAGTCTACATATCTTGTTGACTCACCCCACCCACAAAATGTCCTAGAACTGTAATGATAAGCCTCTTAGGACTCCCAAGATCTTTCTTGATTGACATACAAATAGATCTGGGTCAAGAAAAAAAGGCATGTTCATTGGTCTCCACTCCTATTTCACATTTTTTTAAATACATATATACCAAAAATAAAATCTGTGGTCTCTGGAACTGCATTCAGATTACTACAAAACTTCTTGATCTTCTTAAATATCCATTCACCAAACATTAAGTACCTACTATGTGTCAAGCAATAAGCAAAATGCTTGGAAGAGATGCAAAATCTAGATAACACAGGACCTATCCCTATGGAGCCCACTGTCTAGTAGGCAGACAATAAGAAGAGCTGATGACTATATGGTGTTTTAAGGTTTGCAAAATTTGAGCCTCACAACTCTGTGAGGCAGCTGCCACAGGAAGCATTATCACCATTTTATAGATGGGAAAGTAAGGTTCAGAGATGTTAGGTTACTTGCCCACAATGTCACAGCCAATAAGTACCAGAGGCAGGATTTGAACCCAGACCTTCCTGAGTCCAGCATCCTATCCACAATGCCACACTGTTAGGATCCCAACCCATATAATTTGAAAACACAGCATTAGGAGGTCTGTGTATCATGTTTTCAAAAGATAGGAAGCTAGTACAGAATTTCTGGCCATGGCAGGAACTAGATGGTGAAAAGCAGCTGGTGAAAAGACAAGTGGCATCACTGTCTTCCCTATGCCCCAAGAACACATTCTAACTTGTCCTCTGTAAGTGGCCAAGTGCCTATTTCCAAGATTGGCCAGGGTGCCTTCATCAATTGGCTGGAACCCTAATGGAGGCCTCCTTTTTTCTTCTCCACTTTTCTTCCTCTCTCTATGTCCTTTTTTGAAAGCTACACAGCTCTTCATATCACAAATACAAATGCAGCTAACAGACAGTGCCATGGAGATGAGAGCTGCAAAGTATTTAAGGTTTAGAAAAGAAGCTTTGTCCAAATGTCAACACCGCTGCTCGATTTCCTTCAAACCAGAATGTTAAAGAGCTTTCTGCCTTTTTCAGCTCAACTAGCAATGACATCAAAACCTCTTGATAGAGCCTCGTCTCAAGAAGAGGGGGAAAAAAGCAAAAGGCAGAGGATATCACCCAGGTGAACAGGCAGAAAGAACAGGGTCCGGTGATGGACATTTCCCTCAATACTAAATCACCTAGGTCTTGGTGGGAAAGGGACCCTCATAGCTTGGGGGAGTGGTGTTTATCAGGGCTGTCTACCTTCTTTCAGTGGGATTTCCCACTGTTTCAACTGGTCTGCTTTTTTTCAACTGGCCTTTAAAGCTAGGCTTACAGACATATAAGAGAAATCTTGAAGCCTTGGAAAATGTTGTTTGTTGTTTTTAAAAATAGGAATGGGGTGAGGGCTGAGTCAGGGGAATAGAAATATACACAAGACATTTTTAGTGCCCTTTACCAATGGAAAAGTCAGGAGCAAAACAAAATTATATTATGGATAATTCAGTTGGCTCATAAAATTAGCATGCTGGCATAGTTTCAAATTTGAAAGCTTACCTTTTTTTAAATGGGAAAAAATCAGGGAGACACTGGCTAGGGGAGCAAAAGGCAGATAAAGTCACCTTAGAGAGCAGGCAAAAAAAAAAGCAGCATCCAGATATGGTCATTTCTCTTAAATCTATGTCACCCAAATCTTGGTGAGGTTGGGAACTTGGGACACTAAAGGGTAGAGGGTGGGGGAGTTGAAAATTATTTTCTGAATTTCTCTGTTGTGTTTGTATTTTTCTCCCAAGTTTATTCACATCTCTCGCCAGGTTATAAGGAACAGCTTGGGAAAGATTTCAGGTTTGGATCAAAGGAGTTGTTCAGCTTTAGGCTCTTATCCTATTAACTCCCCAACCCTTGGCCCCTGGGGCTCGGTTACTAACGTAATGTGCTGTAACAGAGCTCTGGGCTTTATGCCCTGCTCTTCCGGTTTCAAGCCAAGTCTTGAGGCAGCCTCACAGACAAGGAGCTCCAGGTAGGTAGCGTATGTGAGACAGACTAGCAATAAGAGTAATGGGCATTATGTCATATCCCCTGAAAATCCCCAAGACCTGTCTACATAAAAACCCTCAGTGGGTAGCAGACTCTGAAAGGACCTAGGGCAGTCAGAGGCTGAGCTCCACAAGGTTCTAATATTCCTTTCCCTCTTTTCCAGCAGCCTCTACCATGAACCCTCAGGGCAAGATTTATGAGGGCCAATAACCGTAGGCTGAGATGCCTGCAAACTTCTTGTTGGCCCAGAGCTTTGAGTCAAAGGCTCAACTAGCTTTTACTTTGATGCTACTCACAAAGACAAGACTCTTGTGTGCTTGTGGGTTTGAGAGATCGTTTCGTCCATCCTCTTGCCCATAGACAGCCATGCCTATAAAGCAAAATCGCAAAAGGCAAAAGAGAAGGTATTCTCTCAGCTTCCCCATTCACCGGAATGAGGCCTCCAAGCCTGGGAAGAGCATATCTGAGGGAGAATAAAGACATGGAAAGTCTCAGATTTCCCAAGGTTTCCTGACCCATCCCAAATCAGTTTTGTAGAATTAGAGACACGAAGTCCTGAGTTTAAATTCTGCCTTGGATACTAGCTCTGTGACCCCGGCACAAATCATTTGACCCCTTTCGGCCTATTTCCTCATCTGTAAAATGGGGGTGATAATAAAGCTTGGCTTGCAGGGGTGCATCTTCACAACAACCTGGCAAGCTAAGGTTTATTATCATCCCTATTTTATATATAATATGATATTATACATATAACATATAGAAACTATATAATATACATATACAACATTTTACAAACTTTAAATTGTAACTCCTAGTTACTCTCATTAATATTATTAATTATCATAGCCATGAGCCTATGGGGGGAAATTAGGTAGGATTAATAAATAATAGAGCATATAATATGATTTTTATATATATGATATACATATAACATGTAGAAACTATATAATATAGCATATTTATGCTTACATAGCATTTTGCAAAACTTAAGGTACTAATCCCAGTTATTATTATTAATATTATTAATTATTGTAGCTATGAGGCTATGGGGGGAAATTAGATAGGAGTAATAAATAATAGAGCATTTTATATATAATATGATATTTATATATAATAAGATATTATACATATGACTTATAGAAACTATATAATATACATACATAGCATTTTATAAACCTTAAAGTGCTGCTCTCAGTCATTATTATTAATATTATTAATTATTGTAGCTATGAGCCTATGGGGAGAAATGAGATAGGAGTAATTAAGTAATAGAACATTTAGAGAAATATATCACTTTTCCTAAAAATCCCAAGTTATATACTAAGGTCCATATAGTTGGTAAGAGAGGCAGTTTGAAGGGAACAAACTTCAGGGTTGTATACTCTCCAGGCTAGATGGAATCCTTGGGATCATCTAATCTGGTGATTTCCAGTTGTGTGTGTGTGTGTGTGTGTGTGTGTGTGTGTGTGTGTGTGTGTGTTTGTGCAAATCCCGATTACTAAAAAATATTTGTGCCTCCCTAACAGGGATTGTATAGAACATAGAATGAGACTCAGAGATCGAAAGGCCCTCAGAGGTTGTCTAGTCTAAACTCTTTTCCAGATGAGGAAAGGGAAGCCAAGGGCAGCTGAGTGACTTGACCATGGTCATTATCTTTAGTGATGGTCAAAGGTGGGATTTCAACTCACATTTTCTAGGTCTGTAGCTAGGGTTCTTTCGCCTGTACTACCTGATTCTCTTAACCTAAGCATGTGGAGTAGTGTGTGGGGCAGCCCAGTGCAGTTCTTCCTAGCCCACTGTAGGCTGGCTCACCCCGTAGACCAATATTCCCTATCTTTAAGTGCTATACTGGGTTAGTGGGGGTAGCAGTGGAAATCTGAAGAGAGAAGAAAGTGCTGAACGTGGGTCTCAAGACAAGGGCAAGTCATGGGTAGGTAAAGACAAACTTCCTTCCTGTTTATTAACGGGCCCTGGTAAGAGAGTTAATTAACCCCAACTATCAGGAATGACTAAGTACCCAAGTGAGGAGGGCATCAGAGAGGTTCAAAAGTCTTTCTCCTTCTATCCCAGAGATGCCCCAGTTTCTGTGTATGCTCAGTTCCTCCTACTAATTATCAAGGAATTGTGATGTTAGCTTCTACTTTTCCCAGTTTTTGCAGCTACTATAGGAGTAGCAATGTGACATATAACCATCTGACATAAGACCAAATGAAAGTGTCAGTGTCCATCTACACAGTAAAAATTAATAAAACAACATAGCTTGAGAATTTTAGATTAAAAATAAATAGAAACAGAAGCTTTAATATATTCTTCTTTTACCTCATTTCACCATGCGCATGGCACTGGGGTACATGGACTCTACTTTGGAGACAACTGGCCTAGTATATCCCATCTCTTGGCCAGATAGCCTCCAGACATTAGTAATAATAACTCACATTTATGCTTTCCTCAAAATAATTCCCATGAGACAGGTAGGGCAGTAGCATTATTTCTATGGAATAGATGAGGCAGTTGAGGCTCACTTAGGTGACTTGTCCAAAATCATACAGCTAATGAAGTGTCAGAGACAAGATTTGAATCCAGACTCTGCTTCCCAAGTCCTATACTCCGTCCATGCCCTCACGCTATCTTTCTGCGACAGACCAGACTCCAGTGAGTGCTGCCTTTTCCTCAAATATCCCAGGCGTGCCTGTGAGAAACCATCCTGACTGGGTAGATCCTTTCTCATCTAGATACCCTCTTCTTTCTCTCTTGCAACTAGCACAGTGGCAGAGGTGGGGAAAGGAGCGGTTTAGCTTCCTGCTGCTTTTCTTATTACTTCTCTGGCCCCATTTTCCCAGTCTCTCACAGACTAAGATCGCTAAGCAGAAAATAGGGCACTGGGCTGCCCCCAAAGCTTTGATCCCTGGGAGCTCTGCCCTACCAACAAAATGAGGTCACCCAGTCAAGAAGGAAAGAGTGGCCAAGCTCAGTCAGCCACAGGTGAGAGGGATAAACAAAAGGAAAATACTGCAACGGATGAAAGGGGTTTGAGATAATTTAGGGAAATGGGATGGACTGAAGTTTAGGGAGAGAAACGAAAGATACTTCCCCCTGTAACTGTTCATTCGTTCATTTGCTATGTATTCACTTATCTGACAGGCTCCTGTGTGCTTCAGTTTGCAGGACATCGTAGGGTGCTTAGGACATAGTCTCTGATGTCAGAATAAGGAAAAAGGGTTCAAATCCCACCTTTGCTACTCAGTAGTTGTGTGACCATGAGCAAATCAATTTTATCACCTGAAAAATGGGAACACTCTTACCTATAGTACATTATTGATTCATTAGCAGGGTTGTTGTGAGGCTCAAGTGAGATAAATGCTATGATCCTAACTAAATCCCCACAATATGGGGGAGGGTAGAGTTTCCAGAAGGGAAATTACTATTCTTACTCTCAGGGTTCTAGGGGTCTCCTTGGAGGGATGTGTTTCTAACACTCTAGCTCCTGAACTCCCACAACTATGTTCTCTGTCAACAATTGGCCAATACCCTTAACTAGATTTCAGAAAAGACGTTTACAAAGAAGGCATAGTAAAAATGGTTGGTACAAAATAGCCTTTCTCCACTCCCACCCAAGGCATTCTCTCCACAAATAAATATAGGGTCTGTGGGAGGAGAGTCCATGGGAACAAACACAGTATAATGATAGTGAGAAACATGTATAGAGATCATGTGTGGCAAAAGGGTAGCTCACAAATCATGCATTAGAAGTCTTTTTTTTCCCCTTTGAAGAATCCTCAGGAAGTTGCCCTTAGGTATAACTCTTTGGTGAACTCCAAGGGTCAGTGGCTTTCTAGAATCCATAGCATACATTCCTCTTTGCCATGAGGGGTCATGCTCCCTGAAGCTTCCTTTCCTCTGGTGACCATTGCCCCATGTCCATTCATCTCTAGTGCATCTTTCCACTCCCAATGAAGGCACGTCTGCCCTCAGCCTCTGCCCCTCTAGTAGACACTATCACTACTGCTGCCATTCAGCTTCTACCCCTGATGGGAACTCTCATGGTACTTCTGCTCCTTAAATCTTATCAAGTCACTAGGATACTTCCATATTGGAACAATCATTCACTTAATATCAGAAAAGAATAAAAATAGAAAGACAGAGGTGTCAATGTGCTCATGGCCACTATGGCTACGGGGAGAGAGAGGCAATCAACCTTCCTCCCACCCCGCTATTGGAAGCCGCTCAAATTAGCCCCACATCCTACAGTCACAAAGGAAAAAAACGATCAGGATTAGAATGGTTGCTTTGAAAACAGAAGGGACAGACTGGATATGAATGATCTTATGAAGGAAGAATTAACAAGACTTTATAACTGAGTGTTGGACAACAACAAGGAGAGGGAGGAACCAAAGATGACCCAAATTCTAAGCCTTGGTCATTGGGAGAATAATGGTGTGGTTAATGGAAGCATGGAAATCAGGAGGGATGGGATTTAGTTTTCAATTAAATTCAATGAATATTTATTAAGTGCCTACTATGTGCTAAGTGCTGGGGATACAAATAAGAAAAAGAAAGTTTCTGTCCACCAGGAGCTTACGATCTAATGGGGAAAGGCAACACACAAGAGGAAATTGAAAAACAAAGGTGGGAGTGGTTGGGAGGGAAGGGCCCTTCGGAGTACAAATCAAGCAGAGCTGCAGTTGAGAATGGAGAGTGAGCTGAAAGTCCAAATCTCTGTCCTCCAAAAAGGAAAGCTTTGGGAGTTTAGTGCTCCACCCTCCAGCCCTCCAATCAGAGGGGAGAGGAAGAGAATAAATTTAATTTTAGACATGAAACACAAAGGGCAATAGGATTTTCTGAAGAATTCCCAGAAAAGACTTTTCTCTTGACTCAAAACTGTGAAATGGAGTTTTAAGCATTGAGAGCTGGCACCGTGATAATTTTTTTTCAAGATCAATGATAGAAGAGCTAGGGAGAAGCACTTCTTGTGAATTTGTTCTTCAGGGGTTCCTGCCTAAGAAGAGCCAAGGAAATGGGAGGGACAGGGAGATCACATGGGGTAGAACCCAGACGCCATAGAATCTGGATCCATCGTAATGCCATGATGCAAGGAGTCCTCAGACCTTTTCTGCCCAATGGTGCTGTCTCTGTGACCTGAAATTTCTTCCATTAGAATCATTCCTTTAAGGGCAGCTACGTGGCGCAGCGAGTAGAGCACCAGCCCTGAAGTCAGGAGAACCTGAGTTCAAATGTGGCCTCAGACACTTGATGCACTCACTAGCTGTGTGACCTTGGGCAAGTCACTTAACCCCAATTGCCCTGCTTTTTCCCCAGAAAAGAAAAAAAAAAAGAATTATTCCTGTAATTTAAAATCCACTTTAAGTGAAAAATATTATCTGAAAGCCACTATCAGCCTGCAACATCTTAATTAAATTAGTTTATCAGATTAACTTGTCACTGAGCATAGATAGCCCTGAGAAAATGGAACATGTATATAACCCAGGTACATTTAGAAGACAGATGTGGAGTAGGGAAAAATCGATAGCAGGAGTCTGGTAGGGTGAGGGTGGAAAGTATTGAGACAATCTCAGTTAAGGTACAACAGTATGGAGTTCCTAAGGAATAGAAAGACACTAGATTCCTGGAGGGAGAGGTTATGATGCTTAAAAAGAGGGGTGGGCGGTTGCTGAAATGGTATAAGTGCTGAAGATAAGTGCAGAGGGCTCATTAGAGCTGAAAGGAATCTCAGAGAGCACCTAGTCCAATCCCCACATTTTGCAGATGAGGAATCAGAGCCTCAGAAAGGTAAAGGGTGAAAGGTGACCAATGTCACACAGTTGATTATTGATATGGCATAGATTAGAACCTAGGTGTCCTCCTGACTAACCTAGCCTTCTTTCCACCACCATACTGGCACAAACTTGTCTAACACTAAGTGGTGCTACTCAGTCCAAGATGAGGCTGAGGTATTGTGCCTTCTCTTTTTCCACCAAGGGATCCATATGCTCTGGATCCAAGTATGCCACCACCAGGGACTGTGTTCAAACCTATGATGAGAGGAGTTAGGCTCCTTTTTTCAAATATTCTTCATCTCATTATATCCTCACCCTGTCCCACTATGGATGATTTAATTAAAGCCTAGATTTGGGCTCATGCCAAGGTTCCCCCCAAAAGGAAAAATTGAAAAGTATTCAATGTAAAGTCTGAATCAGGTGTGGGACAGATAATTACTTCCTACACACTCAAAAAATATTAAAAACAAAGTCAAAAGACCAAAAATAAATAAAATAATGTTAGGTATTTCATAGCAAAAAATAATGGGCCCAGCAAATTGGTCGAGAGACTGTAAGAATCATTAGACTACTGAAATATAACCCCCCAAAAGAGCTTAGATATCACATTTATAAAAGTCATGAAAGAAAACTGTCCAGATCTTTTAGAAACAAAGCGCAAAGTGAAAATAGAAAGAAAAGAAACCTACTGGTCACTTCCTGAGAAAAATCTCAGAATGAAAACTCCAAGGCAGATCATAGAGAAAATCTAGAGCTTCTGGGTCAAAGGTAAAAAAAAAAGACCACAAGCATCCAGAAAGAATGAATTTAAGTATAGAGGAACAATAGTCAGTATCATACAAGATTTACTAGTCACCACCAAAAAGAAACAAAGAGTTTGAAATATAATATTTCAAAAGAAGAAAGATACAGGCTTTACAACCAATAGTAACTCACCCAGCAAAACTAAGTATAATCCTACAGGGGACAAATGGATCTTTGAAGAAATAGAGAATTTCCAAGCATTCTTGATGAAAAGATCAGAGCTGAAACTTGAAAGACATTTCCAGCTAATTCACGGAAGTGCCCATATGTAATATCCAATATCTTCAGGCCACCTTAGATCTGGCACAGGACATCTGAAGCACACACACATATATAATATATAATATATATATATACATACATACATATGTGTGTATATGTGTATACATATGTGTATGTATATGTATATACATATGTATACACACACACACATTGCTATTGCTTCTGGGATAAAATAGAAACTCTTCTAAAAGATGTGTTCATAAACAATTAACAACTGGCTTTTTAGGGGGAAAAATGTATATTCATGACATATTTTTAAATTTAATCTACATTAATAACACTTTCCGAACTAGTTTAAGCAGGATCCAGCATACTTTTGACTCTTGTGTTTGGCTTTTAAAGGCAATTGCAAATTATCTCTAGTATATCTTTCCAGCTCTATTAGACACAATTCCCCTTCTTGTGCTTGTTGTTCTTCCCCACTAGCACTCCATCTCCCACTGTCCCCCATGCCTGGAATACATTCCTTCCTTGCCTTTGCCTCACAGAGTACCTTACTTCCTTCAAGAAACAAATTAAGCGCCACCTTCTAAATGAATCCTTTGTAGACTCCCCAAATGCTAATGCTCTCCTTCCCAAATTAACTTGCACTCAACTTCCTTATATTTATTTTGTACTTATCTGCACGTATATACATATATATATATATGTTAGTGTATTATAATAATAATGCACGCACAAATACATACATATAAGTATATATACATATGTGTGCCTGTTGTATATGCATTTAGTGTATATATGTGTATGTGTGCAGACATATACACACATACATACAACATATAAATATCTGTATTGTCTCCCTTAATAGAATGTAAGTTCTTTGATCCTAGGGACTGACCGTCTCATTTTTGTATTTGTATCTGGAGAGTCTAGCCCCATTCTTGGTATTTAATAAATGTTTATGGATTGAGCTATTCCTCCATGCCCTGCCACCCTGGAGACTGTATGCTTAATCACTTGTTCTTGAACTTTGAGATGGGTTATATTTCCCGCCTGGGCCAGGTCAGAAGGAAGTAGCCAGTATGGCAGAAAGAAGCAGGTGGGGAAAGCCCTTTGTTTTCTCTAGCTTTTAATATGATAAAAAAAAAGTAGCAAAAGCATCAATTTACACTTTTATGGCGCTTTAAAGTTTTCAAAGCTTTGCAGAAAAAGGCATGGATATGGAGTCATAGAGCTTGGGTTTGAAACTCAGTTCTCATACTCAGTATTGCAGTATCATCGATTTAGAGGTGGAAGGGACCAGAAAGGCCATCTAGTTCAATCCCTGAATTTTACAGATGAAGAAACTGAAGCCCAGGGAGGTTAAGTGACTGTTACCCAGATGGTGTCAAATTCAGATTTGATTCCTTTGACGCCACAATCTGAACCTCTCAATCTGGGAGCCTTTCTATTATTTTCTATTTTGATTACTATTACTATTAAAAGTAATAACTAGCCTTAAAGTTTGCAAAGCACTTTACATGAGTAATCTGATTTGGTCCTGACAACAACCTTGTGAAATAGGTACTATCATTCTCCCCATTTTACAGATAGAGGAACTAAGGCTGATAGAGATTAACTGATTTGCCCAGTCATACAATTACTAAGTGTCCGAAGGAGTGTTTGAACTCAAGTCTTCCAGATTCTGAGATTGGCACTCTCTCCACTGTTAGCTGTGTTATCTCCAGCACATCACAGCCTTTCTGGGTTTCAGTTTCTTCATCTGGAAGATGATGTAGTTGGAGTAGAAAGACCCTTTGAGTCCTTGCAGCTCTAAATCCTATGAGCCCAAAGCCCCCTACATATAATATATAATCTTCTCAATAAACCTCTGAGGTGGGAATTGCAAATATTATTATCCCCATGTCACAGATAAAAATCAGAGAGTTTCAGTAAGTTGTCCAAGGTCACACAGCTAACTATCAAAGAACTGAATCAGGACTCTGACTTAGGTCCTCTGATTCCAAATATGTGCTGATAAATGTTTTAATACTGTCTCAAAAAAAACAGTGCTGACACACTTTTAAGTTTAATCTGCATTAATAATATTGTCTCCAGAACTTTCTTATGACTAGACAATGAACAAAAATAAAATAAAATAAATCAAGCCCTAAGTTATACTACTTTCTGATTTCTGAGATTTCGCTAATCATACTAAAAATTTAACAATTGGCTCTTGAGAGCCTATGCTCGCTGCCTCTAGCACATGTTTGATTTCCAAGGCCAGAATTCTTTCCATTGAATGGGGTTCTTCACCTCAAGAAAACAGAAATTGCAGGCCCACATTTATATCCCCACATCTGGCTGTTTACCACCTGGATTAACTCTGCCAAATGACAGGGTGTTAATAATGTTTATGAACTCCTCGTGAATGGAAACATTTTACCTTCAACATAGCACAAATTTTAATTTCACTGTGATCTCGGAAATTATGAGCACTGGGAACCCACGTGTCTACTCCCCGTGACCAGAGCAATGCAATCAACAGTCAGACTTTTGTTGGTGCTCCGCATGCTAGTTCTCCAGTGACTTTTAACTAGGATACCTGGAAGCAGTTCAACCTTCAGCTTTTCCCAGAGACGGCCAAGACTAACAGCAAAGGGCTGAGCAGAAAATAAAAATAACTTTGGAAATAAGTTGAGCAGGACACAGACAACCTCTTCTGTGATGAAATGTGCTTCACTTACTGTTTTTTGTACGTGTCCAGACTTAAGAAAGTGCTGGAGAAAATGTTACTAATGCAGATTAAACTTTAAAGTGCATCATTAGTACTTTCTTTTTCAAGAGCTAGTTAAACATTTATCGGCACATCCTTAGAATCAGAAGACCTAGGTCAGAGTTCTTTAATAGTTAGCTGTGTGACCTTAAATTATTGAGACTCTCTGATCTTTATCTGTAAAATGGGGATAATAATATATGCGATTCTTACCTCATAGGGTTATTGAGAGGACTAAATTATATGTATATAAACTATATGTAGGAAGCTTTAGGATCATGATAGAGCTGTAACTAAGGCAGAGTGACTGAGGCTTTTTTCCCAGAATGCCAATATTTAGAGGGAGCTATTTCCTTCCCAGCCTCCCTGCCCCCATCCATAGCACCACTGTTCTGGTCCCTTGCCTTAGACCCCAGGTTGCCACCCCCTGGACAGCCTCTATGGTACAGCTAAACTGGCTTTCTTGCTGTTCTTCACACATAGTATTTCATCTCCTTTTTCTGATTCTTTTCACTGACTGTCCCCTATGTTTGGAATGAACTTCTTCCTCTCCTCTAATTCATGGAACTCATCTCTTCTTCAAAATTGAACTCAAGCACCATCTTCTACAGCTTCCTGATCCCACCCAAATGCTAGTTCCCTCTCTCCCCAAACTATAGTGTGTTTATTTTGCATATACTTACCAACATGTGCATGCTATCTCCCCTCCATAAACTGTGAGCTTCTTGAGAACAGGGAGTTTTCTTTTTGCCTTTATTGCCACACACCTTCCCCAAGCCCCATTCCCTGCCCACTTCTCTCTCCCTCCCCATCACATCTGATGGGCTCCCAAGGATGCTGATGGTCTCAGGCTCATGCTCAGACGTTCTGTCTCCTGCATCATTCAACACAGTCAGGTTCCCAGAGCATCGACTTGGGCTTCCTATCCTCTTGTTTCATATCATTCCCTGGGTCACCCATAGAAAGGCCCATCATATTCACAAGTTTTCATTAATTTTCTATTTTACAATTTCTTTACAAGTCTTTTCTCAACTAGGGGGATGTCTTGCTTTTCAGCAATATAATTCTCAAGTGCTACATTCAAATGCCTTCCTAAAATCAAGAGGTTGTTGGAAAAGAGACTAAACTGTGTTTTGTTATAGAAAAGAAAAGCAAAAATAAACAAAACAAAAACAACTGGAAACAAAATAGGTGATTGGGAAATTATGGTATATAAATGCAGACTAGTGGGCAGCTAGGTGGTGAAGTGGACAGAGCACCAGGCAAGGAGTCAGGAAAATCTAAGTTCAAATTTGACCTCAGACACTTACTAGCTCTGTGATGCTGGGCAAGTCACTTAAAGTCTATTTGACTCCTCTGTAAAATGGGGACACATTGGAGAAGGAAATGGCAAATCGCTCCAGTATCTTTGCCAAGAAAACCCCCAAACCTTGTGTAATGGGTTTATTATTTTAATGAATAAATAAATAAATGTCTTTAAAATTTATTAGTAGTAAATGATTAAATGATAAATTAAAAACTTATCAGACAAGCAAACTGAGAGCCAAAAAATATTAATAGATGTAACTCATATAAAAAAGGCCCTTTGGGGATGCTCAGTAATTTTTAAGAGTGTAAAGGGGTTCTGAGACCAAAAAGTTTGAGAAGCTCTATCTATTAAAGCAGGTTAGCACCTTCTCTGAAACTTACGGTCAGTCTTTGAGAGCTTCCTGCCCCAGAGAGAGGTTGAGTGACTTGTCCCAGGTCGTCTAGCCAGGAAGTGTCAGAGGCAGCACTTAAATGATGGCCTTCCTGGCTCCAGAGGCCAACTCTCTAGCCACAAAGATATGTTGCCTTTTACATGATGAATGTAATAAAGTACTACCGTGCCATAAGAAATGATCACAGGCTCGTAGATTTAGAGCTGGAAAGGAAATTGAAGGTCACCAGATTTAATCCCTCTGCTTTACAGATGAAGAAACAGCAGCCCAGAGAAAGGCAAGTGACTCCCAAGGCCATCCAGGTAGCAAGTAGCAGGGCTAGAATTTGAACCTGGGTCCTCTGACTCCCAATTTAAATCCCTTTTCAGTGCACCATGCCAGCTGCATGAGAAGACCTATATACAGAACAAATAATAAAAAATGAAGAAAGCAGGAGCAGGAAGACAATATTCCCGGTGACCATGATATTGTAAAAGAATGAAAACAACATTAAGAGATACCAGAATTTCGATTATACACGATGTTTGATATTGATCCCAAAGAACTGAGGAGGAAATACACTCTCTTCCTTTCAGAAGAAAGGTGGTGAACTATGGGTTCTTCTCGCATAGGTGGTCAGTCACAGTCGCTTGGTTTGCTTTGTTTAATTGTTTTCATTGGTTATTAAATAGGATTTTATTGTGGGAGAGGGAGTCTACTGGGAAAGAGTGTATAAAATTTTTAAAATCAATAAAAAGTGAAAATAAAAAGAAAAAGGGTCAAACTACTTATCCCAGTCCTAACCACACATATGTTGAAGTGTTGTTTTCATAGTAAATGACCAATGCGGGCAAAGGCAGATTGGCAGTTTTTAAAGGCAGCTATGAGATATGTAGAGGGAGGCAACGTAGGGAGGGCAAGAGAAGAGAGTGGGGAAGTATGTGGAAATGAATGATAGATAAATGGGGCTGACTGGAGAGGCAGCATGGTATGGAGAAGAGAGTCCAGGGCTTAGAATCAGGAAAATCAGAGTTTGAATCCCACCTTGGTCATTTACTAGTTGTGTGAACCTGACAAAATCACTTGGGATCTCAGTTTCCTCATTCATAAAATGAAGGGGTTGGACTTAGTTACCTATCTCTAAGGCCCCTTCCAGATTTCAGTTTATGGTTTTATGATTTTCTGGATATATGGAAGGGGAGGGATGACACTTCGCTTCAACAAGGTGCCTCATCTGGTTTCAGAGTGGGACCAGCTTGCTTTTTCTAGGCCCCAAAGAGCCTGGCTGATACCTTTAGTCTATTATCAATTGCCTTGATCCAATGATCAATTGCCTTCATTTAATGTAGGCAGTTAGATCGTACAGAGGTTAGAAGGCAGGACCCAGAGTCTGGAAGGACTGAGTACAAATCCTGCCTCAGACACTAAGAGGCTGTGTGGCCATAGACAAGTCATTTAACTTCATTCTGCCTCAGTTTCCTCAATTTTAAATGAAGATAGCAATAGCTCCTACCTCACAGAGTTGTTGTGAGGATTAAGTGAGATAAAAATATGTAAAGTGCTTTGCAAACTTCAAAGTGCCAAGTGCTCGCCATTATTATTATTATTAATTATTCAATGCCCTATTTCAGTGTTCAAATGGGTCACTCAAGAGTCTGAAAAGGATACACACCCTTACAGCAAATTGTCTCTGCTTCCTTCATCAAGGGAGAGGGGATACAGGGTGAGGAGAGGAAGGAGCAGAACTCAGCTGATCAATCCCTACCACAAACATTCATCAAGTGCTTTGAAAACTTGAAAGCAAATGAACTATTGTTACTATGGTGGGTGAGGAAGGGGAAGAGGAAGGAAATAAGAATTTACTAATAAGCATGTCTACTATGGGCCAGGCAGAGCAAGGCAACAGCCTTCAAACATTTCATAAGACCTAGGATTTGAGGGGAGTTTTGGGATCACTCCCACCTTCCATCAGACAGATGAGGAAACAGCCTAGCGAGCGTGTGACTTACCCAAGGTCACACAAGTAGCAAGGAGCAGAGCTGGGATTCAGACCTAGGACTTCTGACTCAATCTAGCATGTCTCCACTACACAATGAGAGGGGTTTTATGGGGAAGAAGGATGAGATATATTTTCTTGTCCTCAGACAGTGAGTGGGGGAAGCTCAAACGGGTGGAGGTAATGGTAGCTAGGGGTTTGACGACTTTGTCTCAGGAAAAGGAAAAGCTTCTAACAATGAGAACTGTCCAGATATGGAACTGTTTCCACAGGACCTGTGACTTGCTATTACTGGACATATTTAAGGGAGGGCTAGATGACCACTTGTCCCAAAACTGTAGAGGTTATTCATATTTCTTGTATGTGTTGGACCCTGAGGTCTTTTTAACCATGAGTATGCTGTTAAATGTTTACATTAAGACAAACATTTAAACTGTATATGTGTATAGAATGTATACATTGCATATATACAAACAAAAATATATTAATATATAATATAAATATATTAACAAAAATATAGGTGTATATAAATAAAATATTTAAGTCAGGGACCAGTCACTAACCCCCTGCCTTCCCACCACCAGGTTCCAGGTAGCTTGTATGTCCTAGACAGAGAAATAGGAAGATATGGTGGTGGAGGGTGGGGGAGAGGTTCATTCTCACCTCTCTATTGTTTCACTTTTGGAAGGCAGCACATCACAGTGACAAGAGCTCTGGATTCAGAATCTAAATCCAGGACGAAGCTTCAAAGCCTTAAACTCTCTGGGCCATGGCTTCCTCAAGTGCAAAATGAGGGATTTGGATCGCCATTCTAAATCTATGATCCAGTAACAGTGCAAAAGCATTGCAATTATTTCCTTCATTCCATGCATTATTTTTATTATATAAGATTTGCTTATGTGTTATTATAAAAATACTAATAAATTCTCAATTTTGTTTGTATAAAATAATTACATTATTTACCTAGATTGTTTTGTGAAAAGAGAGGAGGAAACCCATTGGGGGGGCGGTTATGCAATTTTTTTTCAATTAATAAGTATTTATTTTCTTTCCCTCTCACTTCCCCTATCCCTTTACTGAGAAAAAAGAAGAAAACCTCTGTAACAACTATGAACAATCAAGCAAAATAAATTCCTACCTTTTTTGTTCAGTTGTTTCAGTCACGTCTGACTCTTCATGATCCTCTTTGGGGTTTTCTTGGCAAAGATACAGGAGTGGTTTACCATTTCCTTCTCCAGCTCATTTTACAGATGAGGAAGTTGAGGCAAACAGGGTTAAATGACTTCCTTAGAGTCATACAGCTAGTAAATGTCTGAGACCAGATTTGAACTCAGGGAGATGAATTTTCTAACTTCAGACTTGGCATTCTACCCCTTACGTCACCTAGCTGCCCTGATTCTCACACTGACTGTGTACAAAAATGTGTGTCTTGCTCTGCAAATGAGATCCATCCCCTCTCTGTCAAGAGGTGACCAGTGTGCTTCATCTTTAATCCCCTGGAATTGAGGTTGGTTGTGCTACTGATCAGAGTTTTTAAGTCTCTTGAAGTTGTTCATTTTTAAGACATTATTATAGTAGAAATTGTTCTGGTTCTGCTGACTTCTCTCTGCATCAGTTCATGCAAGGTTCCCCAGGTTGCTCTAAAACTATCCCTTTCATCATTTCTTATAGTCCAATAACATTCCATCTCATTCATATACCATACTTTGTTCAGCCATTCCCTAATTGTTGGGCACCCCATTGGTTTCAGCTCTTGCCATCACAAAGGAGTTGCTATAAATAATTTTGTACATATAGGGCCTTCCCCTCTTTCTTTGATCTCTCTGGGGTGTAGGCCTAGTTGTGGCATTATTGGGTCAAAAGGTGCATACACAGTTTAATAACTTTCATATTATTTTTAGTAAAAGAAAAGGGTGGGAGAGAGGCTTTGCTACATCAAATTCTGCAGCCAGTGCTTAGAGGTCTCAGCCTGTTTCTAATGTAGTCCGGTCCCAGCCAGCTACACACACATATCAAACTCAGTGAGTCCCAGGGTAGAGATGCTCGGCCCTCAGGCCTAGTCCCTGGCGCCCTCATCAACACTCAGACTGGAGTGAAATGAAGATATCAAGCCTGCCCATAAGGGAAGATAGAGGGTGGGCCTGGAGTTGGGGCCCAATTCCCATTTTTAATCTGGTTATTTTCTTTAGTTCTCTTTCCCAAACCCAGCCACTGCTTTTCCTCTGCAGAAATGCCCTAGGGCTTAAGCGCCCACATCAAAGGAAGACCAAAGAGACACAAAATGTAAAGCAGCAGGAGTTACAGAAGATGAAATAAATCCCCTCTGGTTAGGCCTAGACACAAAGGCTGGCAACGAACCCAGAAGCTGCTCAGAGTGGGTCACAGCTGGCCTGGGCAGGGAGAGGCACGTTGAGTTGTAAATAGATGAAAGCATAGACACAGGTCCAAATACATTAAAATGGACACACACATATACATGCATACAAACACACATTCACGCATGTCTGTGTGTATATATATATAATATACATGTATGTATAATGTATGCTTATACATATATCATTACACTGTACCACCTAGCTGCCCTGTTTGTATATATAATGCACATTAACACATATGTCTATGCCTATAACCATAGTCATACCCATGCCTACACTACCTACACTTATACTTACATACCATGAATTCACAGGTCCAGTCCCTATTCTTTTCATATATATACATACACACATATATACACATGTATATGTACATGCATGTGTTTGTGTGTGGATGGATGGATGTATATGTATAAAATATGTATGCGTGTATACATATACACATATATACCTATACATACATACACATGCCACTCAATTTACCAATGGATTCTTAGGAACCAAGGATGTCCAGATCCCAGTGTCAGATGGTCCTGAAGCTATAGACTAAGCAGTAAGGTATGTAATAAAAACACCCACGCACTTTGTGCTAGAACACCTGAGAAGACGACTTTGGTTTGAATGCTGGTTCTGTCACTTATGCACTCACTATGTAATCTTGGATAAGCCATTCCTCTTGGCCTTTCCCCTGTGCAAGATTTGGAAGGAGGGAAGGGGTGTTAGACTAGCTAATCTCTAAGGCAGTGTCAAACTCAAATAAAAACTGGGGGGTCACTAAACCATACACAAAGATCCCTGCAGGACTTAGTTTTAAAATGTAATGTCAACTATGTTTTATTGTATTTTTTAATTTATTTTTAAAAATATTTTCTATTGCATTTTAATCTGGTTAGGGCAGTACTTGAGAGTGCCAGGAGGGGGAGAACCATGTAGCCTAGGGTAGGGCATTTGACACCTCTGTTCTAAGGTCTCCTATGGGGGGGGGATAAATAATACATAAACTCATAGTATGAAAAGTATAGGATTTAGCAAACATTAGGTCAGAGGTTCTTATCCTTTTTGTTTCAAGGACCCCTTTGGCAGTCTGGTGATATCTATGGATCCCTTCTCAGATTAAAGTTTGTTCTTCGGTAAGTTTTTGTACCTCTTTGGCCATTTGGCAGTTCTGGTTTTCAAGGAATAATTTTCTTCCATATCTTTTGTACCTCTTTAACCAAGCTATTAATTCTCTTTTCATAATTTTCTCACATAGCTTTCATTCCTTTTTCCAACTTACACTCTATCATTTCTTATTTGATTTTTTAAATCTTTTTTTTTTTGCTCTTAAAAAGAATTACCTTTTAGGAATTCTTGTTGAGCTTGTGTTCAATTCTCATTTTTCTTTGAACCTTTGCTTCTATATAGATGTTTTAAAGTCATCTTCTTTTTCTGTGTTTGTGTCTTGAACTTCCTTGTCACCATGGTAGATTTTATGGTCAGTTTCTCTTTCCGTTTGTTCATTTGTCTAGTCTTCTTCTTGACTTTGGACTATATATTAGTATTGGGCTCTACTCACTCCTGGGAGAAATGTCTGGCCAGAGCCATTCTGGTCTTTTACATCCTTCTGTTGTTTTCTCAGCTCCGTCTGGTGGCCTGTAAGTAGTGTTTCCAAAGTGCTTTTGCCTGAGAGAGGTCTGTTCACTTCCGTCTTGCTCTGTGCCCTACGAATTCCTGACTCACTTGGGGTCTGCTGGCCTGTGTGATTGAGTTTATATAGACTGCTGCTGGACTCAGTTACTGTTAGCTGACTGGGAGGTTCTGCAGGTTCAGGTTCTGCTAGATCCCACTTGGTTCTGATCTCCTGCCCCGGCTTATTTCCCTTAATTCCCCCTTATGTTCCCTGTAGCCTTATGTGTAAAACAAAAGATTAGAACTGAGTCCAGTATGCTCTTAGGCCCAGAGCCTCACAGCTCTGTCTCTGGAATTTGTTCTTTGCTGCTTGCATAGGTTAAGCCCCTTCTCCCTCATGATTGCACTATTCCTCTCTACCCTGGCACTGTGACCAGGAACTGGGTAATGGGTGAGAGAGCTGCCAGATGACACCTAGTCCTGCTCCCAGTGCTAGTACTGGGATCCCCTGGGATCTCTTTCTTCCTAGGTGTTCAGTACCCTTTCCATCCCTGGGAACTTGGCTGCTGCTGATACAGCTCTCTGCTGTGCCATCACTGTGATGCTGATGCTGATACTGCTCTGAGCTTCTTACCAGCCCCCATCCCAATGTCCATAGACTTCTCTGTCTATCTTCCTTACTTCCCCTGGGCTGGAAAAAAAATTGCTCACTGGGACTTTTTCTTGGCTTTTCTGATCAGAATTCTGTCTGGCACCTTTTGGGGTTTTTGTAAAGGGGGTGTATTAGGAGAGCTAGACAAAAATACTGGTTTTCACTCCACCATCTTGACTCCACCACCCCCACCCCCACCCCCATTCCCCATCAGAACAAGGTTTTTTAAAACACCAGATAAAATTCATAGGACTACAAAGGAACCAATTGAACTGAAATACAGTATTTAGAATATTAAAAGAACAAGTTCACAGACCCAAGGTTAAAAGCCTCTGATCTAATCAAGTCCAACTCATTTTATAGAGAGGGGAACTGAAGTCCAAAGACACAAAGGAATTTGCCCAACACCACTCTGGTAGATAGTAGGATAACTGAATCCAAGTCCTCGGACTCCAAAGGTAACATTTCCATGACATTATGCTTCCTTTTCTAGCTCACCTTCTGCCCTATTCTCTCTCATTCTCCCTCCCTCTCTCTCTCTCTCTCTCTCTCTCTCTCTCTCTCTCTCTCTCTCTCTCTCTCTCACACACACACACACACACACACACACACTCCCTCCCTCTCACTGTCTTCACATACGTACAGGGATTGCTAAAACCAGCTCAAACCAGCTCATTATATTTTCAGGTGACCACTGATACTTCAGAATCCACAAATGCTATAAATCAGGGCTTGATTTATTGTTTTGTTGATTATCGAGGATAGAGGCGACAAATAGCTGCCCAACACAGCCAGAAACACTCCCTAGAACCAGATCAAAATATAATAGGGAAATATTTAACAAAATAAATAAAAATACAATAGAACAGGGACAATGTTAATACATGATTTTCTAAAGTGGCCCCATTTCCATTTGAGTTTGACATTACTGGTCTGGAGGCTAGATAATCTTACGTCTAAATTGTCTAAAGTCTAGACTGTAGATTTAAGAAAATGGTGAAGCAAATGTTCATAATGCAAAATAAACTTAAAAGTGTATCTTGCCTACATTCCCCTCCCCCACCCCGAGACAGCTGTTGAACACTTACCGGCATACTACTACATCACACATACACACACACATATAAATATATGTATGTATGTGTACATCCATTCACCCACCTGTATTCGGGTAGCCACACGCACAAAGAGGGGCCTTTTGAAAAAAAAGTATCTGCCCTCTGAAATGCCTACTTTTAGGAAAGCCTCAAGCCCAGAAGGAGGGAGTTGAGGGAAGGGAAGGGAGAAGGAGGTAAAAAACGAAACTTAGATTTTTAGAGATAGAGGAAAAAAGAAAGACTTTCACCTGGGGCAATGTTGCCAGCATTTAACATCTTCCAATAAGTACCAGCTTGTAGTTGGTGCCATCCTGGGGGCTGCCCAGAGCAAAGAGAAATGTGGCCCCTGCCCCCTAGATGCTTACAGTGGGACAGTTTTCACTGCCTTGGAAAGGAAATGCATGATAATAATTGGTTTGTAATTTTTCAAGGCTCTTTTTCATTTGGGTGGAATGGACTGATATCGGTAATTGAGAAGGAAAGGAATGGTATGGTGTAATGCTCCCTGGTTCCGGAGTCAAAAAACCCAAGTTTAAATCTTGCTGTCTCTGATGTTTGTTATCTGTGTAACACCAAAAAAAAAAAATCACTGAACCTCTCTGAGCCTCAGTTTCCTCATCTGAAAAATGAGGACATTGGACTAGATTGCCTCTGAGAGTCCTTTCTGCAATGAATGAATCATGATGAGTTTGAGGTGCTGGTAGGCTATGTCTGTATAACAAAAGGATTGGTCAATGAGGGCCCAGAACTGAAGGGCAGCTGCTAACCCTGAGAACTCTCCGGATGAAGCTTATAAAGTCATTCTGACTTAAATGCCCTTTCCCCTAAAAATAAGAAAGGATAGACACAGCAGAGGCAGAAGCAATGGCAGGGTCATGTGGCATCCTGGGTGGTGAGGTCCCTTCCAGAAGGCCCACAGCAATTCTTGCCTGGATCACCACCAGGGATGGAAGCCATCGATTTGGCCCCAGTTAGTGTCTTTTGAGGGCATCCTTAGTTCTGGTTCAATAACTGTTAAAAAAGCTTTTCCTTACCTTGTAGTAAGTGGATGGGAAACATTGGGAAATGGGAAATAACTATGAATGTTCCAAATCAGAGCAGGTGCCCTCCATTCCATGTCATCATACGCTCCCAGAAGTTAACTCACCCCTTCACATGTTTCCAGAATTCAGAAAAAGTTCAAGAATATGTACATACATGTGTGTATATGTGTATGTGCATATGCATTGTATATATGTGTTTGCATGTGCATGATATGTATGTTTATGTGTGTATGATGTGTGCCTATAGGTATGTATATAATGTATATGTATACATGCATACATATATGTGTTATAAATTTTATTGATATCTTTTGCTTCTACATCTCTTCTGAATAGATCTCTTCTATCTGGGGAGCTAGGTGGCACAGTGGATAGAGGGCTGGACCTGAAGTAAGGAAGGCCTGAATTCAAATCTTACTAGCTGTGTGACCCTGAGCAAGTCACTTAACCCTCTTTGCCTCAGTTTCCTTATCTGTAAAATGAGCTGGAGAAGGAAATGGCAAGCCACTCCAGTATCTTTGCCAAGGAAACACCAAATGAGATCACAAAGAGTCAGATATGACTGAAGCCAGTGAACAACAATAAAAACCTACCTTACCCATCAAGCCACCTTTATCACAAAAGAATAAAAAAGAAAGAAGGGGTAACAAAGCAAAATTAGACAACATATCAACTAAATGTGACATCATATGCAATGTCCCACAACCACAGTCTCCTACCTCTTCAAAGAAGAAAAAACAAAAATAACTCCATTTTTGCTGCCTTCAAAACATAGGTTTGTAGGTCATCTTCACAGAGGTATGAGCCTGGAGTGAAAATATTGCCAAAGATGAGAGTGTAGGAAAAAGAAAAAGGAATGCTGAGAACAGAGCTTTGAGAAACAGTCATATTAAAGAGTAAGGCAGAAAGCAATAGGATAGAAGAGTTTGTTGTTTCTAAAGCCAAGGGAGGAGAGAGTATATAGCACCAGGGAGAGGTCAACGGAGCCCGAAACCACAAAAAAGTAATAGCACGAAGTATGAAAATAAAGGTAACGGATCTGGTGATTAGGAGGTAAATGGTAACAATTGAGGGAGAAGTTTCAACAGGATGGTGAAGGTAGAAACCCAATTGGAAAAGACAATGAGAAAGTAGAAGCATTATATATAGACAGCTTTTTCAAGAAATGGGATAATAAAGTCATTTTCCCCAGGGACACTCAATAGCCTTGGAACAGAGGGGTAACACAAGGAAAGATGAAGAAGATGAAGATGATGGAGGAGGAGGAGGAAGAAATGCCCGACTGTTAGGGTAATGATACAAGAAGACCGATTAGCCTTGGGGAAGAGTGAGAAACCCATTCTTTTGTGAAAGCCGGGGAGAAAATGGGCTGAGGAGATAGGCTGAGGAAGTTCAAATTGGATGATTTCAATCTTAGTAAAATAGAGAGCTAGATCATCAGCCGTAAGTGTGGGTGGATTGGAGTTAGTGGGGAGAGGAGACAAGAAATGGTTTAGAACAGACACTTAAAGGAATTAGATAATAAATAAGGACAGAACAGGATTGTCAAGTAGCAACAAAATCCCAACTGAAGATATATAGCAGATATATACTGGATGAAGTCAGCTTAATTCTGTAATTTTCTCCGATGATTCTCAGTAGCCCTTGAGGAAGAACAGGGAAATTATATAATGAAAACTCCCCAGGGATGAAGATTAAGATTTCCAGAATCTTGGAGTGTCAGGGCACAAGGGAGTCTAGAGTGGCAGTTAATAAAATATTAAAATGGCTCCCCATGAGGACAAGGGAGGCCATCTAGTATTTTGGCCAATTATTCTCGCTAAGGAGCTTCAGTGCTCAGTTGTCTCTAGGCCTCTGAGTGTAAGCGTCGTCAGTGCCCCCCAGATTTCGGTGCTAGGGATAAAGCCTTTTGCCATGCATTGGTTACACCTCTATTGGCACAGCTTTCCACCTGCATTTTCCATGTATAATCTGTGAGTCGCTAGGAGAAAAGTCATTAGACTTAGAGGAAAGGGAACTGGGTTTGACTTTTGACTTTAGCACTAACTCATTTCATGATCATAGACAAGTCACTTAACCTCTTTAAGAACCTCAGTTTCTTCATCTGTATAATGGCACTGCAGAAGCTTGTTGCTATGAAAACATCAAAGCAATATGAAATTAGTTATTTTTATTAATAACATTAGTCGCTGACTAGTGTCCTCATGGGTTGCTGATCGCATAGTATCAACATGAAGAGGCAGATAAGAAAGAGCTTTGGGAATAAACATGCTTTTGTTCAGTTATCTCAGTCATGTCCGATTCTTCGTGACCTCATTTGGGGTTTTCTTGGCAAAGATACTGGAATAGTCTGCTATTTCCTTCTCCAGCTCACTTTACAGATGAGGAAACTGAGGCAAACAGGTTAAGTGACTTGCTTGGCGTCACACAGCTAGGAAGTATCTGAGGCCAGATTTGAAATCAGGTCTTCTTGATTCCAGGCCCAGCACTCTATCCACTGTGCCAACTTAGCTGCCCATAAATGTGCTAGAGAAATTATTATCTCAGATCAGAGCTAGCCTTGAATACAGGCACAAAAAAAAAGTTTTGTGTGACAGCAAATCTGTCCTCTAAATCTTTCTCCCCCAACTACTCCCAGCCACCCTGCAGCTTACTAAGACCTGGAGATAAGTGAGATGTACCCCGAGGCTGAACAAAATCCAGTGCTAGCACCTGCATCTGTGCTAACATCATTTCCTGGAGGCAGTTGACAGAGCCCGTGTCTGACTCCAGGGTCCTGGGTGATCGATGGAGCTGCTGATGACCTGGCCTGGGCCCAGCATGTGAGTGACAGATGATGGATGGGGATGGAGCTGAGAGTGCCAAGTCACTTGGCCAATACTAAGACTAGAGTGAGACCTTCGGAGCCAAGAGCTAATTTAAAGAAGGAGGAAATAAAAAAAAGCCCTCCGAGGTTGATATAGTTTCCTTGGCGGATCAATTAGCAGAGAGATCCATCGGATACTACAGCTTAAAAAAAAAAGTTACTGGAGCTGTAAAAAGAAAAAAAAAAGTCCCTTTAATCATATCAGTCATCAAGGCTGCATGAGGATTGTGACAAAGATAATTATACCTGCCCATTAGCTAATGCTATTAAATTACTAATGCCCCTCCCCACCCCCAAGGCCAACCCCAAAGGAGAGCCAGTTGAGGAATCTCATCTCTGATCATTCCTGAGATGGACTGAGGCTGGGAATGTGGTGATAAAGGTTAAGCAAGAAGACAATCCTCAAATCACCAAGAGGATGGAGAGAGCGAGTAGAGATTTGTAGTGTTAACACTGGAACCTCAGAATAAGGATATTCCCTGAAGCATGGTGAATGCATTTTTAGGACAGATAAAGAAAAGTCATCATTGTACTGAGGAGTAAATATATGGTTCTCATTCCCTTCTGAGGCTGTACAGATTGAAAGTCTAAACAGACGCAGGAAGAGTTTAGATCAAATTCTGGGTGTTGGGAAAAGTAGGAAACTTTTGAGGGAATATCTCTGACTTATGTGGAGGAGTGGAAAGAGGGTTGTTCTCAGAGTCAGAACTGATCTCGAGTATCAGCTCTGACATGGACTGTGTGACTGTGGATAAGTCATTTAACTTCTCTCTGAGCTTCAATTTCCTCTTTTGTAAAATGGGTTCATACTACTTACCATGAGATCTTATTGTGAAAATGTCATATTCTGGGGCAGCTAGGTGGCGCAGTGAGTAGAGCACTGGCACTGAAGTCAAGAGGACCCAAGTTCAGATTCGGCCTCAGACACTTGACACACTTACTAGCTGTGTGACCTTGGGCAAATCACTTAACCCCAATTGCCCTTCGTTAGCCCCGCCAAAAAAAAGAAAAGAAAATGTTGTATTATAAAGTGACTTGCTTGGGGTCCTGTATAAGTCCTGTGTAAATGTGAGTTATCATGCTTGGTAACTATAATCACTCAGACCTTGAGAACCAGCTCAGCCTCTAAACATCACCAGGCTCCAGCCCTCTTTCGATGCCTGCTAATAACATCTCCGAGAACTGAAGAATGGTAATGGCCAATTTGCTCAAAAGATAGACCAGCTGCCTCTTGGTAGAGAGGTGATCAACTCTAAATCCAGAATGAGGCATGCATTGTCAGACATGCTGAATGAATGCATCGATTGGTTTTTATCTTAATGGTACTTCTTTATTTCAAGTGAGAGTTCTACTGGGGTGGGGAAAAGAGCCATTGGGAAGTAACAGAAATGTTAAGGAAAACGGCATCAATTTTTAAAAGTGATGAAAAAAAGATACCTCTCTCTTACCTTGAATATTCTATTCCCTGAGCTCCTACCAGGGTGGGGAACCTGTGGCCTTCTGGCCATATGTGGCCTTCTAGGTCTTCAAGTGTGGCCTTTTGACTGAATCTAAATTTTACAGAACAAATCCTTTTAATAAAATAAATATATTTTTTCACAGCCAGAGAAAGAATTATGGAGTCTGAATGCAGATTGAGGCAAACTATTTGCTCTCTTTTTTTCCTTCTTTTTGGGTTTCATTTCTCCTTTCTCATGATTCATTCCATTGGTTATAATTCTTCTCCACAACTGGACTCTTATGTAAATAAGTTCAATGTGAAGGTATATGTAGAATGTACATTGGATTACATGCCATCTTGGAGGGGAGGGGGAAGGAGAGGGAGGGAGAAAAAATTTGGAACCCGAAAACTTGTGGAACTGAATGTTGTAAAATAAAAAAAATAAATTTATAAAATAAAAAATAAACTTTTTAATAAAATTTTTTTGAAAATTAAAAATATATATTTAATAAATAAAATGAAAGACCTCGAAGCCACAGGTTTCCCACCCCTGTTAGGGCCCTTAAATGTGGTCTTTTGACCAAATCCAAATTTAAAAAATTTTCTCTTTTAAAAATTTAGATTCAGTCTAAAGGACACACTTAAGGGCCTAGAAGGCCACATGTAGTGTTAAGGCCTTAGGTTCCCATCCCTAGACATAGTCAGCATCCCCCTAGCTGCTTAAAGGCCCCAGAGCAGTCTCCAGTGCATGTGCTTGTCCACCTGTCTATGCTTGTCTCCCAGAACTGTAACTAGGAATGTTTGAGCCTAAGTGGCCCAAAGCACAGCCGGAGCAAGTGGCAGGAAGCCCACTCTCAGTTGTGGTTGGGGAGATGAAGATGCTGCCATGCTGGTGGTGCAAAGTTACTGCTGGGAAGACTGCCTTTCAGACAAAGGCGAACAGGGTGGGGCAGAAGTAAGCTCACCCCAAGGCCCATGCTGTAGCTTACTATTTTAAGTAATCATTCTGGCCAACTAGGTGCTATGTAAGTTCTGTTGTTTCAATGCTGCTGGAGGACTACAAATGCTATCAGCCCTATCTAAATCCAACACCCTCTAAATCTGGCCCTCTGGAGCAAAACCCCAATTGCCTTGACCTAGTTACAGCTCTGACACCTCCACAGACTGCCGGACTTCTTTCTTCCTCCTTGCTGATGCAGAGAGGGTGAGAGACTAAAGAGAACAACCACACTCTCCCAAAATGCATCTTCCAGTCCCCAAGTGGAGATAGACTCCTGATCCAGAGGAACTCCCTGCACTGCCATTGCAAACATGCATTTTTGAGATGATTCAACATACTATACTTTTATGTCCTCCTCTCTTCTACAAAAATGTCTTTCAGTGTGTAATGAATGCTTTAAACGCATCATGTCTTTGATTTCCTATAGTAAGAAGGGAAGGAAATGACATGATCCATAACTAGAAGAAACACAGTCATCTTAATCCTCAAAAAAAAAATTGAAAATCCAACAATTTTCCATCTTTTAGTCTTTAATTATATCTTCTATTCTCTTTATGTGGCCGGCCAATTTTAAACAATATGAATCATTATGCTTACACTGATCATCATCTTCATTTTACGTCCCTCATGAATCTCCGGGTACCAAAGGGCGTAATTGAAATGCTCTACAGCTTGAGCTCCAAGAAGAGGGATTTACCTTCTTTTGAACATCCTGGCACTCAGGGGCACTCTGGAGCCTGACAAGTAGGATGGAGAGGCTGGCCTGCTAAGGAGCCAGTTTATCCCCAGACAAGCACCTGTAATCAGCTCTCACCCCTTCATCCCCTCTCTCTGGTTGGCTGGCTCCTCCCAGAACCTTCGTTTTAAGGAGGTGATCCAGCCAGGCTAGCTGTGTCTCCATTCCTCTCCAGTCTGTACTCCTGAGTCCACGCTTTCTTCTTCCCTCTCCTGCCTGAGGAAGTTCTTTTGTCCCTTTCCAGCTTCCCTTTATGTCTGGTCTTCCCCTTCATAAGAAGGTCAGCTCCTTGCTTACAGGGATGACTTCATTGGTTGTACTTGTATCCCCAGTGCCCAGCACATAACAGGAGCTTAATGACTATTTGTTGATTTATTGGCTGAGGTTACAGAGCTATCGTCAAAGGCAAGATTCAAACCCAGGTCTCTCTTGACACAAAATCTAGTTACCATTCTTCATACTATGCCACACTGACTTGTTGTCGTTTGTTGTTGTCATTATGTTTGTCCTTCGTTCTCCAGGAGGACCATGACGTCAGGGAAACGGTGACACGACTTGCAGTTGACTTTGATTTGAATGAGGGAGGGCTGTGCAAGGTCACTAGCCTCACTTTCTCCTCCAGAGCCATCTGGGTCCAGTGGCCTGATATTCACCGGGATGACCGGAGATGGTCCTGAGCTGGCATGACATAGAAGGTAGACTTCATAATCCCAGTCCTAACGAAGCCATAAGCTCTTTGACGTCAGGTAACTGGCACAGGGTTGAGGACATAGTCGCTGCCTTGTTTCCTTTATTAGCGCCAGTGTGGGTCTGAAGCTTTGTTTAATACTGTTTCAGTGGGTCTTTCACAGTGAGATAGATTTACGGATTCTGTCCCCAAGCCTGGAAATGCATGTTCACGTTCCCACAGACCTCTGATCCCTGAGTTATGTAGGGCTCCTCTGTAGGAATGTAGAATGGCCAGCAGTGGCCCGGGCCTCTGGGGGAGCTCTCTCCACTCTGGCCTCCTGAGAATGGGCTCAGTCTGTTCAAGTGAAAGTGTTCTATGTCACATGTAACCACAGCCTTAGGAAGATTTGAAAGCCAAAGACTCATCCTGGTAGTGTTTCTGCCTGTCTGGGGCTCTGTGCAATGTGTTCAAGTTCCATGGCCTGTGCCACGGGCCAGGGTTGAGTGTGCCAGGCAGGAGCTGCATTTGGCACCAACAGCTCCTTGCAGCTCACTCTAAACTCTCCGACTCACTGGTAGTCACCTCCACAAAGAGGTGAGTGTTACCAAGAGCCTGATACTAAACAGATGGCAGAAAAGAGCTCTCAGAGGGGGGATGTAAGCAGCAGCAAGGTCACTGCAGACACGCTGAATACTAAGCCGCTCACAGCCGGGGCTGCGGCAATGAAAAATTAATAAATTTCTTCCTCTTCAATATCAGTTGCCATTTTCTCCGCCTCTCAGGTTTGTCGTATGTGTCTGTTTGAGATTAAGAATCAAAATGCAGAAGATTTTCCTTCTTTCTCCTTTTTTCCTCCGTACACATACATACACATGCATATATATGTATATATAGGCACCACACACATTTACATACATATATGCATATATAAATGCATAAATATTTATATATTTATCTTTCTTTTTCCCTTCTCTCCCCCTTCCCCTCTCCTCTAATATTTCTTTCAACTCTCTCTCTTCTTCTCCACTCTCCTTATTGTATTTTCTCTCTTCTTCCCTGCCCCCTCTCCCTCCTTCTTTTCTTCTCTCTCTCTCTTTCTCTCTCTCCCCCCTTCCCGCTCTCTTTCTGTCTCCCTCTCTTCCTTTCTCCCCTCTCCCCTCTCTCCCTTCTGCCTTCTTCATCTCTTTCTTCTTTGTCTTTTTCTTCTTCTTCTTCTTCTTCTTCTCTCTCTCTCTCTCTCTCTCTCTCTCTCTCTCTCTCTCTCTCTCCCTTTCCCACCTCTCTGTCTTTGTCTCCCTCTCTTCCTTTCTCCCCTCTCCCTTCTCTCCCCTCTACCTTCTTCTTCATCTCTTTCTTCTTCTTCTTCTTCTTCTTCTTCTTCTTCTTCTTCTTCTTCTCCTTCTTCATCTCTTTCTTCTTCTTCTTCTTCATCTCTTTCTTCTTCTTCTTCTTCTTCTTCATCTCTTTCTTCTTCTTCTTCTTCTTCTTCTTCTTCTTCTTCTTCTTCTTCTTCTTCTTCTTCTTCTTCTTCTTCTTCTCTCTCCCCCTCCCTCCCTGTCTCCTCCCTCCCTCTCCCTCCTCTCCCCTTTCCTTCAGTACTACTGGGAGCTATTCTGCAATTTCCCCAGCATGAAATATGCTAGAGAAGAGAGGCCAGAGCTAGAACCCCAAGCCAGACTTTCTCATCACCAAGACAACAGTGTTTAATGCAACACTCAGGTGCTATTCAGAGGGTCCATGACAGTCATTCACTATCAACGGCCTTTTCTCAGGCCTCATCTTGAGCCCTTTGCAGCATTTGACACTGTTGATCACCCTCCTCCTGGATACTCCCTCTTTCTTGGGTTTTTGTGACATGTTGGCTATTTTCCATGCTGCTCCTCCAGAGACCATACGAGGAGAAGCTGAGATTCTCAGCTCTGATCTCCCTGGGACCTCATGTCAGCCATTTTTTTTTGTCCTGGTGTTGTTCCATAGCATAAAACCTCCAACTCCTCCCTCATACTTTCTCCCCTCTTGACCTAAGAGCTATCATCAAATCAAATTGCTAACACCTCTAGAAAAGACATTTTAATGGATTGCCCTATTGTGCCCCTCACTTCCCAAACCACCCAAATGATCCTTCCCTGGCCAGCACTCCCTGACATATGTTGTCTCCACCATCAGATTGTAAGCCCCTTGACGACGGGCACAGCCTCAATTTTACATTAGTTTCCCCAGTTCTTAGCACAGTGTTTGGCACAGAGTAAATACTCAATACATGCTCTCTCGTTCATTCATTCATTGATTCATTCACTGCTCTGTCCTGGTCTTTTTTTTTTTTGCACGATTATCATCCATGTCCTGCCTCCTCTGTGTGGGTGTAACCCGAGTTTTTCTGGATCCTCTCCTCATCTCTTTCTGTACTCTCAGTGATTTCATAAGCTCTCAAAAATCCAGCTGTCATTTCTGTGCACTTGATTCCCAAACCTACACATCTCTCATCTCTGTCCTGAGTGCCTGTCCTTGGTCCCCAACCGCCTGTTCTATTTCTCTAACTGGATGTCTCTCTCTTAGACATTTCAAATTCAGCACATCCAAAACACAGCTCAACTCTTTCTCTTTCCCCTTAAATCCACACCCTCCTAGTAAGGGCTCCATTCCTATTGAGAACACCTTCGTTCTTCCGCTTGCCCAGGTTTACAGTCTGGGAGTGAATCATCCTCACGTCTTCACTCTCCCTTACTCTCCTCCCCCGTACCCAGTCAGGTGTCAAGTCCTATTAATTCCAGTTTTACACATCTCTCATGTATGTCTTTTTTCTACTTACATTTCCCTTGCCCTAGATCAAATGCCTTCATTATCACAATAGCTTTTGGTTTTGTTTTTTAATTTTTTGTGTTTTTTATATCACCATAGTATCCCATGTAACCCTCTCCCTTCCCCTCCCAGAGAGCCATCCCATATGACAAATAGTATTTTTTGCCAAGGAAAAAAAAATCAACATAACTGATTGATACATCGAAGAAGTCTGAAAACACATACAATGTGTAACATCCGTGGACCTCCCATTTCCACAAAGGGGCAGGTTGGGGGTGGCTTCTTAAATCTCTTCGTTTAAGACCCATTTGATCTTCATAATTTTGCTACATTTTTTTGGTATGTCATTCTTTTAATTTACATAATTGTACCTACTGTGTATGTTGTTTTCTTGACTCTACTTACTTCACAATGTCAATTCATACAGATCCTTACATGCTTCTCTTCTTCAACAGCCTCTTAACTGGTTTCCTTGCATCTAGTCTCTTCCCTCTCCAATCTGTCTTCCAGCTGTGTGCTGCCAAAAAAGTGTTCCTAAGTATAGGTTTTATCAAGTCACTCCCATGCTCAAGAAACTTCAGGGGCTCCCTACTGCATCAAGGATAAAGTACAAATTCCTTTGGTTGGCATGTAAAACCATCTGTAGTCTGGCTCTCATCTTGCTTTCCAGGAAGATGAAATATTACTCCTCCTCATACACAGCATTCCATCCAAATCAGTCTACTTGGTGTTCTCCAAATATATCATTCCATCTCCTGCCCCTTTATCTTTGCAAAAGCTATACCTCATGCCTAAAATGCTCTCCTTCCTCATTTCCGCTTCTTGGAATCCCTAGCTCCCTTCCAGACTGAGCTTAGATGCCATCTTCTTCAAGTCAAATCAAGTCAAGAAGCATTTATTGAGTGCCCACTATGTGACAGGCCCTGGGCTAAGGAGGAGGAGGAGGAGGAGGAGAAGGAGGAGGAGGAGGAGGAGGAGGAGGAGGAGAAGGAGGAGAAGAAGAAGGAGAAGAAGAAGAAGAAGAACAAGAAGAAGAACAAGAAGAAGAAGAACAAGAACAAGAACAAGAAGAACAAGAACAAGAACAAGAACAAGAAGAACCCAAAAGAAAACCCAGGCCCTGCTCTCAAGGAGCTCACAATCTAATGAGGCTCTTTCCTGATTTCCCACAGTTCTTAGTGCCTCTCTTCCCAGGAAGCCACTTATTTTGTATATATGGCATACTTACTTACCAATGAGCATGTAATATTTCCCCTTTCTCCCTTCTCTCCACCCTCCATACATCTTTCTTGAGGTCAGAGACTGTCTGGCTTTTATATTTGTATCCTCAATACCTAACATAATGCCTGATATGCAATAGGCACACAATAAAAGCTTTCTGATTAATTCATACTCCTGGATGTGGTCTGCCCTACGTAGAGCACAGACTATGACGTCCCTCATTCTGAACATTATCCTGTTAATACTTCTAAACCCAAGATCACATTAGCTATTTTTGGAAGTTACATCATACTACTGACTCATGTTGAGCTTCAGTCCATTAAAATCCCTATGATTTCTTCACATGACCTGTTAGCTAACCATGTCTCCCCATTTTGTCCTTGCACTGCTGCATGTTTTCCTTTAATTTAAGTTTAGCATTTTAAATTTATCCCTGTTAAGTTTCATCATATTAGATTTGGCCCATCATCCCAGCCATCTTTTAAATCCTAATTCTGTCCTCCCAATGGAATAGCTGTCTTTCCTGATTTGTTGCTATTTGTGAATTTGCTGAGCAGGCCATCCAGGTCTTCACTCATGCTGTTGATAAAAAACATTCAATAGTATTGGGTCAGTCTAGAAACCTTGTCCAAAACAATGGAAAATTTGGCTACATTTTTTTTCGCAATGAACCCATGCTGTTTCTTGATAATCAGTGCTTCCCCTTCCATATGCACAGAAACCATGTTTAGTTACTCCATTATGAAATTTTTCCAGTTTATAGTTTGAAGAATCTACTTTCTCTTTAAAAAGAAAAAACAGGATTACTTACCTATTTTCAGCCCTGGGCCCACTTTCTCATTCTCCATCATTCTTTAGGGATTACTGTCAGCAGCTCAAGAATTACAGGCACAAGTTCTTATAGTACCTTAAGACAGAATATATCTGGGTGAATTTCAGGTGATTTTTAACTCTTGTGGGACAAATTTTTGCTCTCTGGTTAGATATCTCCTCACTGATCTTGAGTTCAAATGTCTTCACTGTTGTTGGTTAAGCTGATGAAAAGGAAATAAGATATGAAAGGTGATAGATGAAACAGATAATGGACTTGTCAGAAGGTGGAAGGAGGCAGATGATAGACTCAAGGAGTCAGAGAATTTTAGAATTTGATGGAACTGCAGAAATAATTAGTACGAGCTTTCCCTGAAAAGTAAATACCCTCTGCCAGCACTCCATCAAGTAGTCATCTGTCCTTTGCTTGAACATCTTCTGTGATGGAGAACTCACTCTGTTCCAAGATCACTAAGTTTGGCAGCTCTAATTGTTCCCCTTAACATTGTGCTCTCTACAACTCCTACTCATTGGTCCTACTTCTTTCTTCTGGAGTCAAGCATATTATTCCTATTAACTCTAATCCTTCTTTTGTATGGCAATCCTTCTGTCACATTTGGAACTCTCAAGCTCTTCCCAAAGTCGGGAGGGCAATGTCCAAGTTGATGGAGGGAGCTTATCACTATCTCAAAGTGATAGAAAGGTTTTAGCAGGATTTAGTTGGTACTAAAAACTTGATCTTATCCAATGAGACAGTACTAATTGTAGCCTCAGCATTCATGACACCCAAGGACCCTGAGGTGAAAAGCGCTGACATTCACCCCTTATCAGAGCCTAGTGTCCCAGAGAAGACATACAGTAGCACAACCATGGATAAAGTTTATGTAGAAGCCCCAAAATGTAACCATGCTCTACCCCAAACCCCAGAGACTCACTAGAATCTGAACTGCCTTCCAAAGGCCACCAAGAGGACAATGAGGTTTCATATTAACAGTCAGCCTCACTCTCTAGGCAGCTAGAAGGCACAGTGGATGGAGTGCTGGACTTGGAATCGGGAAGCCCTGAGTTTGAATCCTACCTTAGACATTCACTAGTTGTGTGACCTTGGGGAAGTCGCTGAGCCTCTTTCAGCCTCAGTTTCTTCATCTGTAAAATGGAGAGAAGAATAGTACCTATTTCATAGGGTTGTTGTTGGGAACAAGTAAGATACCATATCTAAAACATTCTGCAAACCCTAAAGCACTGCCTAATTATTAGTTATCATACATATATATATATATATATACATATGTGTGTATATATATATGTATATATATGTAATATTTCTACAGGCTCGCTCTGTTCTTCCTCCTCAAATCCTCTGACACATATCACCCCCATACACACAGAATGGTGGAAGAAATGTGGCTCAGCTGTAGGCGATCCCAGGCTGTTCTATTTAAAGCCTTACTAGTTTACAGTATCCCCTCAGCTTCTATCTTGGCAATAACAGTATTCTGTTTCTCTATGTGTTCTCCCATCCCCTCCAGGAGAAGACGGCTGAGGAGCATCTGGTGGTTTTGATGAAACAACCTAACCAGGGAAAGGGCATGAACAAACTCCACTAACTCTAAGGTATAATCCTTCTTGCTATATCAATCAACTCAATTATATGGAGTCACTGCACCTTTTTTCTACTGGGAATCCAGGATCTTTCATATCTTTTATTCATTCTTTGAACCTAAGTGCCCAGGAGGGTGGCAACTGTGCTGCTATTGTGAGGATCCAAGGGGCACACATTGGATTGTGGATGAGACACTGGATGGACCTTCTAGACCCGGGGTAATGACCCCTGTCACTGAGTTCAGTCATTGGATCATTATTCAATATAAACTGAATATCTGTTGTCCCATGTCTGGGAGGTTCCACATGCTGAGAGACAAAAGTGCTCTGGACAAACCCAGTCTCTGGGATCCTATAGTGGGATTCTCAATCTTTGTCAGCATCTTTGTCAGTCTCTTCTGTAGGCATCACTTACATTTCATCAAGGCTAGCATCTTCTGCCCTTCAAGTATATCCAGCAGGCACAGCCATGCAGCAAAATCCATAAATCATCTGGGATCAGAAGATCCTGAGGATGGAGTATATTGTGTCTCTTTTGGCAAATGTTGCTAGTAGCAGGAACCAACTCCAATCCTTCTGCAAATGTGCTGTACGCCAATACAAATATCATTTGATGTCTTCATTTGCTTGGTCCACATGTCCATTACCCTGGGGGTGATCAGCCACAGTCAGCAAACACCTTGACTATTTTACAAATATCTCTAGAACCTCACAGTGAACTTGGGGGGCAAAAACCAATATAAACTATCTGGGAAGCCATGAAGACAGATTACTTCCATCAAAAAGTACCATTTGATTTGAAGGGTAAAAGGCAGACTAGGACATAAAATCAGACAAGAAGATTGGAGATTCAGAGTTGGAAGCCACCTTAGATGTCATCTAATCTAACCTTTTCATTTTCTAGATGAATAAAATGAGGGCCTGAGAGGATGTATGACTTGCCCAAGGTCATATAAGTCATAAATGGCAGAACTAGGACTTGAATTCAGGTCTCTTAACTCCAAATCCAGTATGATTTCCATACTGCCTATTAATACATCTAAGAATATTGGTCCACAGCTACGAGAATAACAGTGATTGCTTAAGAACGAGTCACTTAAGGGCAGCTAGGTAATGCAGTGGATAGTGCACTGGCCCTGAAAGCAGGAAGACCTGAATTCAAATCTGGTCTCAGACACGTATTAGCTGTGTGACCCTGGGTAAGTCACTTAACCCTGATTGCCAAAAAAATCCACAAATAAACAAAAAACAACTCCAGCTCATCTCTTCCTCTAAGAATACATTATTTTACTCAAAACACAGCTCAAATGCCACCTTCTACTTTTTTATGTATGGAGAGGCCATGTGATGGTGCCATCTAGTCTAAAGTTGTCCAAAAAAAAAAGACCTGGGTTCAAGTTTTGCCTCTGATATGGCTGGATGGCCCTGGGCAAACCGCTAGGTATTCAAAGCAACTCCCTAAGACTTTAAGGGGCAGAGAAAGTGCCAGCCTACATTGGTAGTGGCAATTTTCTTATCCAAGAATTTCCTACACATTGAAATCATTGGTACGGTCCCTATCCCTATTTATGTATATATGGCTTCCTCCAACAAAATATTAAGTTCCTTGAAGACAGAGACTGTTTCATCTTTGTCTATATATCCTCTGCCCCTGGCACAGTGCCTGACCGGTAGTAGGTGCTAAGTAAGTGTTTGACCGATTGAATGAACTTTTAAGGGTTCCTAACTCCCCCTACCCAGAAGAAGACGGATCTTACTCATCTCTGGTTGCACTGGCCTGGGGACTTCTGAACTTTACTCCTCGTACAATCAAATGTGTCTCTTCCTCCCCTTGTCCAGTTAGACATTGAACTAAATTAGAACTTATGTCACCACAATTAAGTCTAGGAGGATCACGTGCCCTACTAAGATGCTCTTTTACTCCATGTTCCTTATCTCTTGGCACTGCCTTCTTCTGACCCAGAATTACTTGTAATTGGCAAAATTCAACCACACTGTAGATGCACCTAGAACCTTGATCATCCAGCTAGCATTGCTTAGACCATGTTCTACTTCCAATGAGAATAACTCAGCCTTACCAGGAATTCATCAGAGTTGCCCAGGAGGGTCCCTTCCTTCATCATGATAATGACCCAGTTATTATGGAGTTATGGCTCCTCCAAATCCCACTCTCAAGAAAGCTCCCTGAGCCTCCCCAACTGTAAGAGGTCAATTCACACCAACCTGGAGAGGCCAGCATCTGCTCTCTTTGTTCTTTGCATGCAGGTGGTGATATATTAGCAGTTAGAGGTGAGAGTAGGGAGACAGTTATAGAAATTAATAATAATAATTAATAATAATAATTGCTAACATTTATGTAGCGCTTCCTATGTGCCAGGCACCGTGCTAAGCACTTTACAATTATCTTACTGGAGCCTCACAACAACCCTGAGAGGCAGGTGCTATAATTATCCCTATTTTACAGATGAGGGAATTGAGGCAAATAGGGTTTAAGTGACTTGGCTAGGGTCACACAGCTATTAGGTATCTGAGGCCAGATCTGAACTCAGGTCTTCCTGACTCCAGGCCCAGAGCTCTATCTACTGTACCACCTACCTGCTGTTAGTACTGAAAGGGACCCTGCCATGGTACCCTAGCAGCAAACGCTCATTCAGCAGCTTCCCGAGCCAGTGCATAATCTGGAGATAATCATGGAGAGAATCTGGTGTCCTAGGCGAGGAGAGGGAAATGGAACTGGAAGAAGGACAAAAACTGGAAGAAGGACAAGGGTAAACTTCATGAAGCCTAGTAGTATTATGTTCCATTATATGAAGCCTTTCCCAAGGCAGGGTAAAACAATGCGGCGTCAGAGATTACAGCCCTTAGTTGTCTCAGAAAGGCTTTATCAACACAGACTCTGCCTGCTTCCACGAGGGAAATGAGCACCTACCACATCATATTCCAGGTATACTGCTATACAGAGACATCTCATTTAGTCCTCACAAGGTAGATATTACTATCATCCCTATTTTACAAATGAGAACACTAAGGCAAACCAGATTTTTTAAAGTGATTTGCCTAAGGTTACACAACTATTAAACGTCTGAGGCTGTATTTGAACTCAGGTCTTCCTGACTCCAGGCTCAGTGTTCTATCCACTGCCTGTAGGCATGCTACCAGAAGACCAGACTCAGGCAAAAGGAGCAATCCTGACCACAACAATATTATACAAGACATCCAATGGGGGTAGGGGAGAGAGAGGAAACACTGGCACTAAATGACTCCCCTAGTTTTTTCTCAAAAGTTGGCATCCTAAGAAGACATATAGCAGTAGCTTATATCCACAGGAACAGTTTTAGAGTAGCCTTATAATACAACCAAAGACTTACCTAAACCCCAAAAGCTCACTGAGGTCTTACCTGTCTCCTTAAACCAAGCAAAAAGACATTAAGACTTCAAAGTCGTTCACTGTATATTGCCCCAATGTGCCCACAATAGAGACAGAAATATGCCTTAACTCTAAGCAGCTCTAGGTTGTTCTTATAAAAGTCAACAGACTGAAATAACAGTCTCCCTGCTGCTTCTGTCCTGACTATTTACACAACTTCACATATTAGAAGATCAAAGTCGTGTCTTTCTACCTCTCCTCAAGTTTTCTCTTTTCCAGGCTAAATACTTCCAGTTCCTTTAATTAATCTGTATGGCTTGGGTCCAAGTTACCCACACCTTCCTGGTCATCATATTCTGGATGTGCTCCAATTTGTCAATGTTCCTCCTAAAATATGGCACTTAGATGTGCTCACCTGTCTGACATCTCCTCCCCCATTTCAGGTACCCTACACTCAGACTAGGCTGACCTATTTTCCCATCCCTCCAAACATACCTTCCACTTTCCTGTCTTCCTGATTTTGCTTATGTCATTTCCTGTCTACAATGCCCTCCATGCTCACACACAATTTACATCAATTAATGTTTTATTCATAGAAATTCAGAGCTGAAAAGGGATCCAGAGGTCTTCTAGTTCAATCTCTACCTTAAAAAAAAATCCTTCCACACTGTACTTAAGAAGTGGTGATTTAGTCTTTGTTGGAGGTCTTCCAGTGAGGGGGAATTCATCTTACTTTTTGGATGACTCTGATTCTTAGAAAGTTTTTTCCTTGTGTCAAGCCTAATATTCTCCTCTCTGTTAACTCCCACTAATTAGGAACAATGGCTCCTGATTCTTCCCTCTGGGACCAAACATTTCGAACGCCACCATGGAAATCCAAGGATCATACCAGTCATAGAATGTGGCATAAAAAGAGCACCTAGTGTTGGATCACAGAACCTGGAATCAAATCCTCCTCTACCAATATGACCTTAACTTCCCTGGGTCTTCATTTTCTCATTTGAAATGAGGGAATTGGACTAAATAGGTTCTGAGGTCCTTTTTCTAGCTCTAGAGCTTTGAGTCTATGAATCCTAAAATGCTAGTATGAGATGGAAAGGACCTTAGAGATTATCTACCCCAATTCTTTGCTTTTACAGGTGAGAAAAACTGAGGCCCTAAGTATTTGACCCACCCAAGGCCATATAATGAGTTAGAGGCACAGTCAGGATTCCGACTAACAAGTATGACCTTGGCATACCTTGCTCTTACGTGCTAGCATACAGCAATCAACTCCGCCCTTTTGTAGGCCTCTCAAAACACGCCTTCACTAATATATTATCCACATTTTTCAAGGTTCAGTTGAAATTTGACCTTTTCCATAAAGCTTGATCAGCCCAGGCTGAAGTCTTCTTTTTACTATTCTATAAGACCTTGTAGACACTACTCAAGAGGCAGGTAGCACATGTGTGTTTATTTTATCTCCTCTACTAGCCCACAATTCCCTGAGGACAGGGACTATGTCTTCTTCATTTTTGCGTCCCCAAAAGTGCCTACCACAGAGCAGGTACTCAAGAATTTTTGTGTGCATAATGATTATTGTGATGAGGCTGATGGTGGTGATGAAACCCGCTTCCTCTCCTCCAAAAATCCTTGAGTCCTGTCTTATCCGTCCTGGTGCTCCAGGAACGACTTTTCCCTAGAGCCAAATTTCTTATGTTTTAGAAATCTGTGCTTTAAAATGGAGAGAGCTGTACACTAACCTTATAGCCTTGATTAATATCCTCCCTTTGTTTGCCTCATTATCGTGATTAGACTCTGCCCGTAGCATAGCAACGGCTAATTGTGGGTTGGTTGCTGAGTGCATAATTCCCTCTATTAAAATTTTATTGAGGCTTAATTGTGCTCCTTTTTGCAAGAGCGGATGCTTCAAAGTTTCAGAGGAGAGGGGATGTGGTTAGTGGGAGCTTATGATTTTTTAATCTCGGCAAGTACTGTACAGCCCTGCTCTTGAAGACTACTGACCTTGAGGCAGTTTCCACGAGGCCAGAAAGAAGCACATTATTTATTTATTAACACAGCAAGAGGTTTGCAAACAATCTTCCATGTCAGGGTAGAAAGCATATTGCAGGTCAAATGCCATTACAAAAAACCCCCGGGAATGATCTAAATTGAATTGCTGTACTACATATATGTTTTTGCATGAGTTATGGCTCATAGGTGGAAGCATGTCTTTTCAAGGTCCATCTCAAATACCATGTCCTCCACAAAGCCTTCTCTGATCACTATTCCCTCTCCCAAGCCAGAAGAGTTCTTCCTCTTTTGAACTCTCGTAACACTTTCAAGTTCCTTAGGCACTTATATTCTAATCTGTATTTTAGTTACTTGTGTACATAACTCACAGTAACAATCACTATTGGGCCTAAGGGCCAGAACATCCACACCCTTTCCAATAAGAGGCCCCTCACAACTCTGATCTACAAATGTTTACAAAGGGTCAGACTTCCAGCTATGTGGTATGTCAGCCATAAAGGGAGTGGGGAGAGACAAAGGGGGAAGCATTTATTAATCACCCACTATGTGCCAGTCATTGTTCTATCAAGGGTGGGGAATCTGTGGCCTCAAGGCCACATATGGCCGTCTGGGTCCTCAAGTGTGGCCCTTTGACTGAACCCAAACTTCACAGAACAAATCCTCTTAATAAAAGGATTTGTTCTGTAAAACTTGGACTCAGTCAAAGGGACCTAGAAGGCCACATGTGGGCTCATGGCTGCATGTTCCTCACCCCTGCAGCTAGGTGCTTTACGAATATTATCTCATTGTTTCTAAGGTAGACCAGTTCCAGAAATAAAAGGCCAATGTTTGTGGCTTGGATATCTTTGTGTCATATAGAGATTATAAACTGGCTTCAGCATATGGTGTCATGAAGAGCCAGAGAGATAGTGAGAGAGGGAGAATGAAGAAGGAGTTGTGCCTTTGGACACAATGGGATTCCTTTCTTACTACTCAGAAAAGGGAGGATTCGAAGAACTGATTCCATGAAGGGAAAGCAGGATTTCAAGAAGGTTTCAGTGATGAGAAAGGGTTGGGGAAGGCACTCTAGCACACAGTATAGCTTGGAAGAAAGTCTGGAAGTTGGTCTGGGCTGAGGAAATGAAGGGGACCATAAGCATATTTTACGGAGACTAGCTGAAAGCTATGTGCAGTTAGTGAAGTGGGAGAAATCCCATAAAAGGTTTAAAGGTTTGGATCTTGAACCTCATTCCGTAGTTCAGGAGGAAACTGTTATATGGCAGAAAGAGAGAGAACTCCATTGTGAGGAGAAGGAAGAAAAAGCAAAAGAGAAAATGGTGAAGGTAGGGGAAGAAAAGTAGAAGGAAGAGGAGAATGAGAGACAGGAGGAAAAGAAGGTAGAGGAAGAGGAAAGGAAAAAGATAGAAGAGGGAAAGAAGGAGAAAAAAGAAAACAAAGAGAAGAATGAAAAAGAAGGAAGATGGTGGATTAGTAGAAGGAAGAAGAGAAAAAGGGAAAAGAGGAAAGAGAAAAGAAAGAGGAAGAAGGAAAAGAAAATTGTGATGCTGCTGGTGATTGTGGTGAAGAAGGAAGGGGAGGGGGAGTGAAGATAAATTGATAGAGTGACAACTGTATTCCTTTCCTTGCTCTATGTTCTTGGCCAGCTTTTGCTTCAGTACTTCAGATTAAATAGGCCAACGTAGCTAACAGCCAATTTCCTACAGACTGAAGTAAGGTCCCCGTCTAACTAGATTTTGGACTCCATGTGGACAAAGAATGTAAGCACAGTAGGTGATTAATACATGTTTTTTGATTTTGAATTTAGTTGCTTGATGTTTCACAAGAATAAACAATTTTGTTTATTCCACCTTAACTTTTGGAGAATTGGTTGATATTTCCCCCTTTTAGCCTATAAATATAAATATCACAAAATAAAATCTCTGTCCTCAACCCCCTTCTCTTTTTACTCTATACTTTCTCACTTAGTGACTTCATCTTCTCCCGTGGGTTCAATTACCGTCTCTATGAAGATGATTCACAGATGTGTTATCTATCCCTCATGTCTTTCCTGAACTACAGTCTTACATCAGTAATTAACTACATTTTAGACACCTTGAACTGGATGTCCCTTTGGCATCTCAAAGTCAGCATATTCAAAACAGAATTCATTCTATTTCCCCACAAACCCCACTCTCTTCCCCCTTTCCTATCACTGTCAAGTAATTGTAGCCTTGGTGACAGCCTCAACTCCTTGCTCTCACTCACCTCACATATCTATCCCATTGCCAAATCACGTCCTTTCTACCTTTACAACATATCTCTGATACGTCCCCTTCTCTCTATTCACATAGACACAATCCTGATTCAGGCCCTCATCACCTTTCAGCTGCATTACTGCTAGAGCCTTCTAAATGGCCACCCTGCCTTGAGTTTTTCTCCTTGCTAATCTGCACTCCACTTAGCTGCCCTAAGACATAGGTCAGTTAGTTACAGTAGTTCCCTATAATGATGGCATCAAATATCAAGTCTTGTATCTACCCCTTGGCCCCTATTTTTCTAGGCTCCTCAGGCTGCACTCTCCTCCATTCACTCCATAGTCTAGCTGTACGGATGGGATCTAAGCCACACCACTCTATTTTAGCTTTTATATCTTTATATTAATTTATCAATATAAAATATTAATAATATACTATTAATTAATCTTTATATTAATTAGGTAAGGACATATCTCAATCAATTAATCACACACAGACCTTAGATTAAGTGCTAAAAGGCCTTCAAATTGGATGATGTCAAACAAGAATTGTGTTCAGACAGTCTGGGGGAAACTTGGCCATGTCCCAGGGATTGTCTATAAATTGCCAAGTGAGTTGAGGAAGGATTACTTCCAGAAATAGGAGCAGGTGTGGCATTCCAGCACATCGCTGAGGAGGAAAGGTAGTCCTGAGCTGTGGCAGGAGAGATGCTGCATTGAGGAGAGTCATCCTACTCGGAGTACCTCCAAACAGAAGACCCAGGCTGAGACAAATAACAAGAAAAGGTCAGCTCTTTCCCTATCTTCTCCAATACCAGTCTATCTATAAATGTTCAAATATAAACCACTCTCGCATTATCCAACACTTCCAGTAAACAGTCAATAAACGTTTATTAAATGCCTACTATGTGCCAATGGGGATAAAAATTAAAAAAAGAAAGATACTTCCTGCCCCCTCCCTGAAGAATTTATAATCCAATGGGGAGGGAATACACAAAAGGAAGCTGAAAGGGAGAGAGGAAATGTAAGAAAGAGGCCAGGGGTTAACTAAAGATAGATACAAATGTAAATTTAGGAAGAAAGCCCAACCTCTGACTAAACATTAGGAATTTTACCAACTCGAGACTCAGAGCAATTGGGACTGAACTCATAATTTTTTGTCTAAAATAAACTCACTAGAGCTGAAGAGTAAGGAACCATGGGGAATATTACATCATATTGCTCCTTAGGGTTTAATCAAGATAATTATTGTAATAGGCTATTACCTAGACACAGTGATCTATTTGCAGTTCTTGAATACAACACCCCTTCTATGCTGGGCTTGGAGTCAGGAAGACATGAATAAAAAGCTAGCCCCAGATACTTCAAAGGCAAGTCACTTCATGTCCATTTGCCTCAGTTTCCTCAACTGTAAAATCACACTGCAGAGTTGTTGTGAGGATCAAATGAGACAGTATTTGTAAAGTGCTTAGCACAGTCCCTGGCACATAGTAGGTGCTATATTCTTATTCCTTTCCCCTCCCTTCTTTTCTCTTGTCTTCCCTTCCCTTTCTTTATTTTTCTTTCCCTTCCCTTGACTTCCCTTCTCAACCGTTTCTGTGTCTTTGCACTGATTACTAACCAGGTCTGGCATGCCCTGCTTCTTCTCCTCTACTTCTTAATTTCTCTGGTTTCTTTCAAGAATCAGCTTAAAATTTGTTTTTTGCAGGAAGTCTTTCCTGGTTTCTCCCTACCACCCCAGCTGCTAATGCCTTTTCTTCTAAGATTGCCTTCTCTCTCTGTCTCTGTCTCTCTGTCTCTCTCTGTCTCTCTCTCTCTCTCTTCCTTTCTCTTTCTGTTTCTGTGTCTCTGTCTTTCTTTCTCTCTGTCTCTCTCTCCACCTCTATATATACACACATGTATATATACATACACACACATATATGCATATATCTCTTGTATGAAGCAGTTACATGCTGTCTCCCCCGTTAGAATGTAAGTTCCTGGAGGGCAGGAGCTAGTTTTTTTGCCTTTCTTTTCCTTCAGGGCTTATTACAGTTCCTGGCACACAGTAGGTGCTTAATAAAAGTGTTTGGCACATGTCCTGGCAGAATTAGAGCTTGCTGACTGACTATTCTTACATTCTCTTATTGAGGAACACGATGGAGGAAGACAAAATGGCAACTGAGACTCAGTCCCTGACTTACAGAATAGTCAAGAAACTAAGACAAGAAATGCAAAGGTGGAGTGTTAAACTGTGATCAATCAATCAACAAGTATTTGTTAAGCATCTAATATATTCCAGGCACAGTGCTAGGCTCTGAGAAAACAGTGGTTAGAGTGGTTGGCCAAGGGTCAGGAAGATTCATCTTCCTGAGTTTGAATCCAGTCTCAAACACTTACTAGCTGTGTGACCTTGGGTAAGTCACTTAACCCTGTTCGCCTCAGTTTCTTCATCTATAAAATGAGCTGGGGAAGGAAATGGCAAATCATTCCAGCATCTTTGCCAAGAAAACCCCAAAAGGGGTCACGAAGATTTGGACATGACTGAAATATGACACAACAACAAAAAAGGGGAGTATATATTAGGACATGACAATTTTTTTTTTCAAAGGCATCAAATGAAAGTTTCCATAAAAACTCATGAATCGGAATGACTGGTTTCAATGGTCAGGTGGGATGGGAGGTGTCAAATGACCTTGACCTCATTAGCAGTGGCCAACCAGCATGTCCTAATTCCTTTTCCATACCAACCACCTGCAGATAACACACAGGCCCCCCAGAGCTAGGAAACTGCCATTTAGACAATGTGGGATATTTCTTGTGAAGGTAAATTCGGCAACAGCTGATGAAAGCCCTATAAACAGAAGCATTGATTTTTTTAAGAGTATTAATAGATCTGAATTACACATGGTCTATTGGATTCTTGGAGAGAATATTTCACGACATCCTGTCAATATACTTTTTTTTAATCCTTTGACAAATGGAAATGAGAGGTTGAAGGCTACTGAAGCAGTGTGAGACACTGGACAGACAGTGGTGACACGGCTGGGGTATATAGCAGTTATTTAGACAGAGAGGTCTGCCTGACTTTTTGTTCATGAGGGAAAAAAGGAATGGGAATTTTATGCTGTTACAGATAGTAACTAAAGGCTAGATGGGAATATACATTGGGTGTGGGTACAAGAAGGGAAACAGAGGTGATGATTAAACTATCCTTTGAGGGTGCAGTCTGGGGCAAAGCACAGTGAGGACCCCCATTCCTTCCCCTTCCCCAAACCCAACATTTTGATACAGATTAAATTTAAATGAGCATCCAAGACAGCTTTAAAGGATACTTAATGCTACAAAAGAACAGCTTAAGGTAGGGTGGGGAGAGAGATCATAGCCCAAAGATTTAGACCTAGAACGATTAGTCCAATTTCCTAATTTTACAGATCAGGTGATTAAGACCCAGATAGCTGATTTGGAATTCAAATCCAGGTCCTCTATCCAAATCCAAAACTGTTTTCAACACCTCATCCTGCCAGCCATTTTGTGTTCGATCAGAAAGTATGAAAGAAGCTATGAGCTTCAGTTCTTTTTTTTATTTTAATCACTACCTGGTAGCCCCAGTAACATCCTCTACTAGTTGCCTCCCAGATTTTCTGCCAAGAAAGGCCATTGTGGAAGCTGCACTAATGTACCAATGTACAACAGGCCAGTTTTGGTCAGTCCTGAAGGAAGCTGAGTGGGCAGAGCCTGCTTCGTAAGTAAATGGTATTCATTAACGTGGTAATCACACATGGCATTTTCTGTTGCTAAATGGGCTTGGTACATAGATATTATTCACTTAAATAATCAGTCACTGTCAACAAATTACAGGATGCACAGAATGAAATTAGCAAAATGAACTATGGATGTAAAATTCATTTGAAATTCAATTTAGCGACAGCATTAGCTTTCAATTAGTCTGCCCAACTGTTTGAGCGTCTTCTTTTCTCTCAGATTTTTCTATCAATGTAATTAACCTTTTCGCTGTTAAATTGAAATAGGATAGGTTGATATCATTATTACGGAGCACCTGATATTTTCTTTGGGTGACATACAATTAGATGGTGACTTTAAATTAGAGAATTAAGAGAGCATTAAAGTTATCTCTGGGACTTAGGACCATGAGATTATAGACTGAGGCAGAAGGAACATATCATCTAGTCCATTTTTTTCCTTTTACGAATGAGTAAATTGAGGCCCAGAGAAGTTATGTGACTTTTTACGGTCACATTGGTAATATTAACTAGCTAATAATTGCTAGCATTTAACATCAGATGTTAAGGTTTGCAAAGCACGTCACAAATATTGTCTCATTTTTCCTTCCATTGGAGGGAGGTGCTATCATCTCCATTTTACAGATGGGGAAACTGAGGAAACACACACTCTGGGTGTGTGACTTGAGTATCTGAGACTGGATTTGAACTCAAGTCTTCCTGATTCCACTATTGTACCTATCTAATAACCGAGGTTTTAACACAGGTCCTCCAAACTACAAGCCCAGTACCCTTTACAATTTCTTGTTGTTCAGTCATTTTTCAGTTCTATCCAACTCTTCTTGACCCCATTTGGGGTTTTCTTGGCAAAGGTACTAGAGTGGTTTGCCATTTCCTTCTCCAGCTCATTTTTACAGATGAGGAAACTGAGGCAAACAGGGTGAAGTGACTTGCCCAGGGTCACACAGCTGGTAAGTTTCTGAAGTCAGATTTGAACTCAGAATAACAAGTCTTCCTGACTCCAGGCCTGGCACTCTATCTACTGAGTCACCCAGCTGCCCCACCCCTTACAATGCAGGGGTGGAGAAACTTCTACTTCAAGGAGGCCTTGAGGCCACAGGTTCCCACCGCTGGATGCCAATTGCCTTGGTGGCTAGAGGGACAAAAGCATAGAGAGGAAAGGTAGAATGCTTTATGTGAGAAACAGTAAGAAGGCTAGTTTGATTGGACCTTAAAGACACATGAGAGGGAGTACTATATGATAAGTACTATACATAAGATGATGACAGAAGGGAAGCACAAGGTGACTGGGGGGGAAGTAGTTTGGTGCAGGGAAAACATCTCTACACCAGAAATCAGCAAGCAGAGGTTCAAATCGCATTTCTTCTACTTGAACAAGTTAACCAACTTGCCTGGGCCTCAGTCTTCTTCCTTTGTAAGGTGGGGATTTGATACAAGGATAAACTTATTAAGGATCCTCTAATGTGCAGGGTGCTCTGTTTGGGATCCAAAAACAAACATTCCCGCAAGAACCTTCCATTTTTACTACAGAATACAGCATAAAAATGATAGATTTAAAGATATAAGGAAACAAAGTTCTGATCCAACCTCTTTGATGGTGGGGCCTGGGAAGGTGAAGTGTCTAAGACCACGCAGGTAGGTACTAAGTGGCAGGGTTGGGGTTTCATCATAGAATCAAAGCTAGAAAGAATCTTGGAGGCTGTCTAGTCACCCCCATTTCACAGATGAGGAAGCTGAGTCCCAGAGAGGCTAAGCCACTTGTTTGAGATCACACAGGCAGTAAATATCTACAGGCAGAATTTGAACCCAGGTCCTCTGACTTCAAAGCCACTATTTATGTCCCTCTCCTACAAAGGTCCTCTGATTTCTGGTTTCAGAGTGAACCCCACTTTTCTCCTACATTATCTGCTTCTCATATAAGCCAATAGAAGGTAAGTTTATGACTAAGACAGCCCTTCCAAATGAGGGGAGAAAGGCAGATATTTACACATGGCTTTTTCAGTCTCTCCGGTTAGAATGTAAGTTCCCTAGAGTATGGATTGTTTCATTCTTTGTATTCGTATCCCCAATTGCTAGAGCTGAAGAGACAGTAATGTAGGCTTGTTGATTGATTGACCCAAGAGGTAACACCTGAGCTGAGACTTGGAGGAAAATAAGGGTAATTAACCTGCCCTGGCTAGCTCACAGAGCTGTAATGTGAATCAATGAGCAGATATATGGGAAAGCATTTTGAAAGCTGCAGAGTGCTATGCAAATGTATGATATTATTAATGCAATAGCTTCCTTGCCGCTCTTATTGCTTCTAACATCTCTTATTTCCAGTCTACGCTGCATACCACTGCCAGACTTTGATCTTGTGCCTCCTTATTCAAAAGCATTCAGTGACTCCAGATGTCTACAGGAAAAAATTCAGACCCCTTAGCCAGCATCCAAAGCCTTACACACTGGCCCCAACCTGCCCTAATGGCTTTATCATCCCCTAGTCTCTTATATGAATAATCTCGTCCACCCAAAATGGTCTACTTACCGGTCCCCAAGCATTCTGTTCTTTTCTTTCTTCTTTTGAAGACTAGATCTCTCCATCTTGTCCAGGATGGAAATTCAGGGGCTACTCAACAGGCCAATCCCATTATTAGTCAGCATAGGAGCTTTGTCCTGCTTGGTTTCCAACTTGGACAAGTTTGCCCCCTCTTTAGACAACCTGATCATCACCCCCCTCCACTCCATCCCTTCCAGGGGTCAACCTTATTAATACTCGACTAAGTGTAGACACCCAGTTCAAATTACCCACTATAACTCAATTCTTTTTTAAAAAATATGTTTCATTTTCCCTCCAATTACATGTTAAAACAAGTTTTTTTTAACATTTGGGTTTTTTTTTAAGTTTTGAGTTCCAAATTCTATCCCTCTCTCCTTCCCTCCCCTCCTCCCTCCGTGAGATGGTAAGCAATCAGACATAGGTTATGCATATACAATCATGTAAAATATTTCCATATTACTCATTTTGTACAGAAAGACTCAAATAAAAGGGAAAAATGAAAGTCAAAAATAGCATGTTTCAGTCTGTATTTGATCAATATCAGTTCTTTCTCTGGAGGCAGATAGTATGTTTCATCATTAGTCCTTTGGGATTTCCTTCAATTATTATATCACTAGAAATAGCTAAGTCATTGACAGTTCTTCATGAAACAATATTGCTGCTACTGTGTATAATGTTTTCCTGGTTCTGTTCACTTCACTTTGCATCAGTTCATGCAAGTCTTTCTGGGTTTTTCTGAAATCGTCCTGCTTGCCATCTCTTATAGCACAGTAATATTCCATTACAATCATATATCACAGCTTGTTTAGCCATTCCCCAATTGATGGACATCACTTTGATTTCCAGGTCTCAGCCACCACAAAAGAGCTGTTCTAGATATTTTTGTACAAATAGGTCCTTTCCGCCGTTTTTGGATGTCTTTGGGATATAGACCCAGCAGGGGTGCTGCTGGATCAAAGGGCATGCACAGTTTTATAGCCCTTTGGGTGTATGTAACTCAGAATTCTTAAGCTCAGGAGATCCATTAACCTCTGCTTCCCTAGCAGCTGAGATATAGGCATACAACTTCAAGTGTTCTTTTGAGGCAGCTAGGTGGTATAATGCATAGGATGCTGCTCTTGGACTTGAGGGACCAGAGTCTGAATCCTTTTTCATACACTTCCTCTCTGACTGTAGGTAAGTCACTCAAACCTCTTTGAGCCCTGTTTCCTTTTCTATAAAGTGTTGGTAATATTAACACCTACTCACAATGTTATGAGGATCAAATATATAAATTGCTTTTTCAGCATCAAGTAGTTAAGGTGCTGAATGACAATCTCCACTTCTGTAGGATGGAGCCTAGAATTCCCACCCATTTTTGGAACCCTCAGGTCCACTTTCCTCTTCCACATTGTGGTGGACTGGATCTTTCTAGGTCTCCCAGGCTGTAGAGCAAATTAATTTCAATGATGTAACAACAATGTTACTTGCAGCTACTGTGGAGGTATAAGGGCGATAACACCAGCACACAGGAGAGCTGCTAGCACAGATTCCTTGATCTGATTTTCTAAAGGAAAGCAACTTTCAGGGGTTAACAATCTTACTTTAATTAAAAATACATGTATCATTCACTTAGTTCAGGGGGAAAAGTCAGTACCCTGAACTTCAGAGCAAATACAAACAGAAATTACAAACAGAGAAAATAACACAAACCAACAGATAGGCTTCTGTCTGACCATAGCAATACATATATAGTTACCATAGAGAGAAGCACCAACATCTGGGTTTTCAAAGCTGGGGGCTCCTTAACAGCTACCCGGTGTCTCATCTGGCCAAATTACATGAACACTCTTCCAATGAGTGAGCCCCAAAGCAAAATGCTGACCACAGAGTGCATATACTGTTTCCAATCAATGACTCTTGATTCAATCAAAGACTCTTGATTAAAACAAAGGCAAGACCCAGTCAAAGGCACTTGATTGCCGTAGCGCTGAGAAGCACCCCCAAAGAAAAAACAGCAAAAAGTCCCACTTTTCTTGCCATTACAAATCAACTAGAAATCACCAACCATGGTCATTCCCTTAGACAGAGGAATACTAGGCCTTACAATTTGTCATACCATTGTGTCCCTAAGGTCCTCTGTGCCCACCATCTCTCCAGATGCTAAACTCTCCTGCCCCAGGGCCTTGTCACCTAACCTGCCAATGTGTGACCCCTAGTCCTCACCAGTCTCCTTGCTGCTGAACCTATTAGGGCCTCTGGACATTCCATCAGGCCTTCAACTGGACTCTCATATCTACGTCCCTCTAATTATAGCATGAGTTCCTTATGAGGAACCATCTTGATTTCTCTATCTGTGTCCCTAACACTTAGCACAATGTTTAACATACAGTAAGTGCTTAATAAATGCTTTTCCATCTAGCTAGATGACGCAGTGGAATAGATCACTGGACCTATAGTCAGGAAGACTTGAGTTCAAATCAGGCTCGGATACTTAATAGCTATGTGACTCTGGGCAAGTTACAACCTCAGCCTGCCTCAGTTTTCTCACCTGTAAAATTTGGCTAATGATACCTCTCAGGGGTATTATCATGAGGATTAACTGAAATAATATATAGAAAGCACTGTGCAAACCTCAAAACGCTGTATAAAATGCTAGCTACTCTTTCTTCATTCATTTGGCATCCAAAACAAGAACCAAGATCAATGAGAAGTGGCAAAGAAGAAATTTTAGGTTCAAGGTTGGGAAAAACTTCCTAACAATTAGAGCTGCCTTGGTAGGTAGTGAGTTTCCCATCACTGGAGGTCTTCAAACAGAGGCTGAACTACCACTTGCCAGGCATATTGTAATGAGGCTTCTTTTGGGGTATATGAATTGGCCACTGAGGTCCCTTCTAAGATTCTATGATTCCGTGTGATTTTGTGACTTTTCCACTGAGCTCCATCCCTTGGTTTGCTCGTTTCTCCTTCAGCCTCTCCCAGAGGTTCCCTGGTGAAATTGCCCTCCACAAACACCCCGCCTCATCTCCAACCTTGCCCTGGCCACCGGAATTCCTAGTTACATACAGCTCTGCTTCTCTTTTCCTGTTTTACATTGTTCTTGACCTTTTCATATGGATGTGTCCTATGTCCCTGTTTGGTCCACGCAGAACAAAGGCCGTATCTTAGCTTTCTCTGTGTTCATTACTGTGCATAGCGCAGGAAAAGCAGCAAGTGTTCAATAAATACCAGATGACAAGTCGCTTGATGGTGCCTATGAGAACCAGTAGGGACCTGGCGATTATCTACCTCAATCCTTTCCTTTTACAAATGAGAAAATAGTCTCAGAGAGAAGAATCGGCTCAAACGCTAATAACTGGTATTTCTAGACATGCTCTGACCTTCTCAGGCTGGTCTCAATACCCCTGTGTGCTGATTTCTTCTCTCCATGTTGTCTGAAGGTGGATGATAGACATTGGAGAGAGGAGTTAGAAAAACGTGTTCCCTGGGAATTGTGTGGGTGGCTGACTTAATGGAGGTTTCTGTCTAATATTTACCTCTCCCATGCAGGATCACTCAGTAACCACAATATATTGACAAGACCCTTTCACTTTGAAGGAAGAGGGGAGGGGGTCTTGTCAGTGGTGCCCGAGATATTCTGGGCTCCAAACCACATCTCTTGCTATCACAAATAACCTCATTATTACAAATGACCTCATTATCACCCCGGACCTGCCTAGCCAGGAGGCCTAGGGAGGGGGCTTTGAGAGGCCTCCGAAGGGATTTCAGCCACAGGTCCATCACTGTGAAGAGCTGTGGAGAACAAATAACATTTAAATATTAAACCTTCCTCCCTAGAGGGGATCTATGGTTGCAGAGTCCTGGCAATTAGCCTGGGACCTGCTGCTAGCAGCTTAGTTTGCATGGTGCAAAATGAGTTTGCCAGTAACCCCCAGAGATTTAACTGGGGACTCTTCTTGGAGAAATTCTATTTTCTAGGTTGGGTATATAAAGGATAGCCTCTCTCTCTATCTAGCCAGTAGAAAGAGCATTGCAACTATTGACATTGATTGGACTAACTGAGAGTAACTGAAGACCAGGCTTCCAGGGAGATGGAGAGTAACCAGGACTTAGCATATACCCTGCCACAGCATCCTAAAATCCTTAGGGCTTTACCATCATGCCCTCCCTACATATGGTCCTATTCACTACTAGTACACCCTAAGGAATCTTGGGCCTTTACAAACACCCTCCAACTGAATTCTTTTATATATGTTGTCTTCCACAACTAGAGTGTGAGCACCTTGAAAGCAGAGCTCGTGTGTGTGAGTGTGTGTGTGTGTGTGTGTGTGTGTGTGTGTGTGTTTTAAATTTACATCTCCTAGCATTTAGCAGATGCTTGGCACATATATTAAGCTCTTATAAATGTTTCTTCATTTGGGCATTCATCCCCCAAGCTGAATCTCCTCAATTTCAGTTCCCATACTCTCAAACCATCTTTCTCTTCTATCAACTGAGCAGCCCATAAAATCCTCCCAAACCCAGAAATCCTTCTTACATTACCTAACTGTGGGATTTTCTCTCACTCGCTATTTGCTTCCTTTTTCATGTAGGTAATATAAATAAATGTGGCAGCCAGGTGGCACAGTGGATAGAGTGCTTGGCCTGAAGTCAGGCAGATGTCTTCCTAAGTACAAATAGCTGTATGACCCTAGGCAAGTCACTTCACCATATTTACCTCCGTTCCTCAACTGTAAAATGAGCTGGAGAAGGAAATGGCAAACCCAGTATTTTTGCCAAGAAAACCTCGAATGGGGTCACAAAGAGTTGGACATGACTGAAATTGACTAAGCACAATATAAATAAATTCTTAAAAGTTAGGGACTCACTGGAGAGAGGAAGAGATTTATTTATGTATGTATTCAAGTCTTTTTTTACTTCTCAAATTAAGTGTGATGTCCTGTGTTTAATGTTCTGCTAGTTTGAGTGCTTTGCATAGGAGCATAGGGTCCTTGTCCTTTTTTTGTGGAGACCAATACATGAGCCTAATTCTAATGTTCTCGTGGAAAACTCTGGGTAGAAAAAAAACGCAAGTCAAACTGTTTTTCTGAAGGGAAATCCAGAGTGGGTGCATGAACCAAAATGATTACTGAGTAAGACATCCCCAAGATTGAATCCTGTTCACGTAAAACCAGAGCTTCAGTTCTGGGATCCCGGCTATTAGCACTTAACTATCTTTCAAATCTTTATTTCAAACATTGTATCTTTCAAATCATTTTGTTTGTTAATCTATTTGCCTACATTAGTGCTGTCTATTTCCCCACAGCTGGCCAGGCCCATACCTAGCATCATTCTAGGCAGCTAGGGCTTAAATGGATCAAGCATTGGACCCGGAGTCAGAAAGACCCAAGTTCAAATTCAGCCTCAGTCACTTAATAGCTATGTGACCTTGGGTGAGTCAATTAATCTCTGCCTTAATTTCTTCACCTGTAAAATGGGGATAATATTAGCATCTATCTCTCAGGGTTGTTGTAAGGATAACATGAGATAGGATATATAAAGCTCTTTGCAAACCTCAAGGTGCTATATAAGTGCTTTGCTGTTCACTTTTTCAGTTATGTTTGATTCTTTGTGACCCCATTTGGAGTTTTCTTGGCAGATACTGAAGCAGTTTGTCATTTCCTTCTCCAGCCCATTTGACAGATAAAGAAACTGAGGCAAACAGGGTAAAGTGATTTGCCTAGGGTCACACAGCCAGTAGGTGTCTGAGGCCAGATTTAAACTCAGGAAGATGAGTCTTCCTGACTCCAGGCCCCCACCCTCTATCCACTGTGTCACCTAGCTGCCCTGTATAAAGGCTAGGTATTATTACTCTAAACCATGAAGCAGAGATTTCACACAGTGAGTTCAATACATGGAGGAGGAAGGAATGTCCATGTGGAGAGCTCCATACACTTCTAGGGATCTGAACCCCAAAGCAGTTTGCTAAAGGCTTTGCATACATGATTTCAGTCAACCATTACAATTATCCTGTGAATTAAGTACTACTACTTTTCTTGCTTTCCAAGTGATGAAACTGGGTCTCAGAGTTCTTAAATTATATTCCAGGATCACCTTGCTAGTCAGTATCTGAGGCAGGTGTCTATCCACTCAAAGGACTATCTCTCCTCCATCTTCTCTTCCTCAGCACCCGAAGTTCAGGTCTTTGCAAATACTCCTGAAATGCCTGAACTACTGGGAAGCCAGTCTTCCAGGGTCCTCCTTTCCTGAGGATTTTTTCTTTCCTAAGTGATGGTTGGGTACCTATCTGGGGCAAGTGGCCCTGCTGCATTATTTAACCTCCTCACCGCCTTACGCTGGTAATGGGTAAGTGGGTGGAGTGACCTCCCAGCGCATCCATAATTGATGGGCTATCTGGCAGCTCAGTGGGCTCCCCGCCAGAGATGGCAGTCGGGTGTCAAAGGGACTGCGGGGCTTTGAAAGGTTTTGCCACAGGCCTCTTTATCTGAAGTGGTGAGTGTGGCATCTGCTGCTGATTTTGTCTCCCTCGTGTTTCCTGATATGCTGTGGCCCTCGGAAAACGCCTGGGAAGTTAGTGACGGTTTGATGTCAGCATCTCTTTCTTCCCTCTTTCCCTGCTCTTCCTCTTTCCTCCTCATCCTTCCACACATTTCAGAGTTGCCAAGTCCTGGTGCCCTCTCCTCTTACAGATAGCTGCTCTCAGGGAACTCTTCAGTAACAGCCTAAAAACTCCTTGAGGGTAGGGCCTGGATCTTTATTTTTTTTTTAACCTCCCATTTCTGGTGCTTTCCTCTAAGATTTCCAACCCTTTACACCGTGTAAATCTTACTTGCACATAATTGTTTGTATGTCGTTTCCTTCATTAGAATGTGAATTCTTTTAGGGTTGGGACAGTGTTTTTACTTTTCTTTGTATCCCCAGCTCTTAGCCAAGTTTCTGACACAGTAGGTACTTTTATTGTTGTTCAGTGAATTTTTCAGTCATGTCTGACTATTTGTGACCCCATTTAGGGTTTTCTTGGCAAAGATCCTGGAGTGATTTGCCATTTCCTTCTCCAGTTCACTTAACAGATAAGGAAAATGAGGTAAAGAGGGTTAAGTGACTTGCCCAGGGTCACACAGCTAGTAAATATCTGTGGCCAGATTTGAAGTCAGGAGAATGACCCTGACTCCGGCTCCAATACTATCCACTTCACCACCTAGCTGACCTCATAGTAGGTACTTAATAAATGTTTATCAACTAATAGACTCTTCCTTGCACAGCTCAGTGAATTGTAGACACTAAATATTTCCCTGAATGAATTAATTATAATAATAATAATAATAGGTAACCTTTATATAGCACTGTGCCAGGCACTGGGCTAAGCATTTTGTAGCTATTATCCCTTTGATCCTCAACAGTCCTGGGGGTAGGCACTATTATTAGCCCCATTTTACAGATGAGAAAACTGTGATTTACCCAACTAGGTGAAATCTGAGGTGAGATCTGAATTCAGATCTTCCTGACTCCAGTGCTGGGGCTCTCTATTCACTGCCCCACCTAGCTGAATGAATTATGAATGTAAGTCACTGAATTCATATTATCAATCTAAAAAGGAACGTAGAGATCATCCAGTCCCACCTTTTTACTTTACAGACAAGGAAAGTGGAGGCTGATAGGCACTTGGGTAGCAAAGAACAGGGGAGTGAAAACCAGGCGAAGTAGCAGATGCAGACGTCTGCCTCCTACCCCTTACTCCACTGTCAGTCCCTTGCCGATCCACTGCCAGGACCCACTGGGACTGGAACTCCTCGTTATAGATCTGCTCCTTCCATGCACTAGGAGCACCAAACTATTTGCTGTCCCTTTGAAAAGGCCTGACACTTCCCCACCTCCTCAGATACCTACACACCATTTCTACCTCGCCTTGGGAATTCTGGCTCCAAAGCCACCTTCCCCAGAAAGCCTTCCTTGATTCTTCCCCCATCCCTAGCCCACAGGGCTGCATTCCTCAATTGCTCTCAAAGGATTTTGCCCACCTCTTGCACACTTTACACTTTTTATATTATGTTTTCCATTTGCATATATATATCTAATTTATGTATTTGTATATACATCTTATCACTTCCATTAGGCTGTAAGCATCTTGAGCGCAAAGACCATAGCTCATCGATGTTTGTATTATCCCCAGAACAGTCCATTACACACAGTCACCACTTAATACATGGGTGCTGAAGTGAACCATCAGTCATTTATACCTCAGTGGGAATGAAGGATCTGAGACCAGGGTTTGATAGTAGGAGAAAGCCAGAGAGCCAAAGGATTCTGTGTAGAGAGGGGTGATGGTTTCCTTGCCCTAAACTCCACTATCCCTCTATTATTATCAAGTCAATATGCATTTATTAAGCCCTTACCATAGACCAAGCAAGTTATCTCTCTTACTTATTTGGGTTGGTTTGGTTTTGGTTTTTTTTTTTTTTTGGCAAACAAGTACATGGATTTAAAGGACACAGATGTTATATGCTACTATTTGATTTTTTTTCCTTTTCTTATTTGCTGTAAACTCCCTCTTCCCACATATGGGGGAGTGCTTTGAAAAGCATAAAATATCCTAAATAGATACATATGTGAGGAATCAAAGCAGGCAGCCTGATCTAATAGAAAGAGCCCCAGGCTAGAAGCCAGGAGATCCCGTTTCTGGTCTGATCTCTGCTGCAAATTAGTTGTGTGACCTTGGGCAAGCCAGAGTATCTCATTATGTTAGAGCTGGAAGGGTCCCTAGGTATCCTCTTCTAGTCCAACCCTCTCACTTTTTCCAGAGAAGGAGAATTGTTGTTCAGTCATTTCAGCCGTTCCAGCTCTTCATGAGCCCAAGATGCTGGAGCGGTTTACCATTTCCTTCTCCATCTCATACAGATGAGGAAACCAAGGCAAACAGAGTGAAGTGACTTGCCCAGATGTCTGAGTGTCTGAAGCCAGGTTTGAACTCAGGTCTTCCAGACTCCAGTTCTGTTGTTCTATCTACCGCGCCACCTAACCGTGGCAGAGGAGGAGAAAGAGGTCTAGAAAAAAAAAAAAGTGACTTGACCGGGTCTTACAGCTAGTTAACAGCAGAGGGAGAATTGAAACTGTAGGTGTCCCACATCCAAATCCAACGACCTTTCTGATACACTCACACTGCTTTTTACTTAACCTTTGGGCCTCAGTGGTTTCACTTGGCAAATGGGAACAATTTATTCCTCAATGTCAGAAGGTTTTCTTTATAGTCAAATGAGATAACGGAGAGCACAGACTTTGATAAAGTATGAATGTGGCAGAGAGAGGCAGAGACAGAAAGAGAAAGAGAGAGACAGAAAGAGACAGAGAGACAGAGAAAAGAACAGGGACTGGATCCATAATTTCAAAAGAATAAGTATGTATAAGTAGTGTAGTGTGAATGGGGTACAGGGCTTAGTCAAGGAGACCCAAGTTCTAATCCTGCTCCTGCCTCACCCACTTAGTTGTTCAACTGTCTACCTCAGTTTCCTTATCTGTAAAATGCAGATAATAATCACATAAAGATAAAATGAGATAATATATGCAAAAGGACTTTGTAAAACTTAAAGCATCATATAAGCATTAGTCATTATTATCTCCCGGATGATCAGATAACTAAGGGGAAGCTTGGAGCCTCCAGCTGTGTGGGCAGGACTGGCTCCATTGGATCTGAAGAGCATGCTCTATAACAAGAAGGCTGGCAATGGGGAAAAGTTACATTAACAACCATTTATGGATGCCTGCTGGGCAGTTCCTGTCCCTGAACTAAGGTGGATCCTGTCCTTGATAAATGTCATTGAGATTCCTGGGAAGAAAAAAGCAAGGGAAAGGATAGATGGGGCAGAACTAATGGGAACACTTTGGTGGATTCCAGGCAAGCAAATGTCCTTGAGCAATGGAGTTACAAACTGCTCATCTGGAAGCCAAAAGGCCCTGAAATACTGCAGACCTCAGCTCTTAATGCCGTCTGAGCTTGGCATTCATTGAATCCAGGGTTTAGTATCCTAACGAACAGCCAAGAGGGAAGAGAGTCTGACTGCCGCAAGTGTGAAATTGCCATTTTCTTCCAGCCAGGGCGTCTCATTTGGAGGAGAGTGGTAACGGTCATGGGCTTAGGAGAGAGAGGGAGGGTTTTGTCTTGTTTTTTCAGTTCTAAATGGCCATTCACTGGAGGATGGGGTTCCCAGGCTGACTAAGGCTCTATGTGGCTCCCTTTCAATGGAGTTATACATAGGAATTCTGGCACCTGGAGTTAATTCAGTTGGGGCAGGCTGTATAGGGAACAGTCTGCCCTCCTTAGATTAAACTTTGGGAGCACTCAGCCCTTCCCTAAGAAAATGTATTCCTAGCCTGGCAATGACCTTTGAACCCCAACCACAGGAGGAGGTGAAGGGAGGAAGCAGTAGAGTTGGGAGGTACAAGAGTATAGGAAACTGTGCTCTGGGAAAGGATGGGGCTCTAGGTAGAGAACTTTATACACACACGTACATCTGTGTGTATTCACACAGGTGTATATACATATATGTATGTGTATGTATGTGTGTAGAAAGACAGATAGATAATTGATTGATAGATAGATAGATAGAGCTCCTCTCCCTCTTGAGGCAGGGGGAGGGCTCTTTGCCCTCAAGAAGGGCATTTATACAGTAGATATGCTATAGAGAGAGAATTGTGTGTGTGTCTATGCACACTTTATATGTGTGTATACATGTGTGTATATGTGTGTTGTATGTATATTCAGTGTATGTACCTATATCTACAGTTTTGTGTGTGTGTGTGTGTGTGTATGTGTATGAATTGCATATGGGGGAAGGAATGGAGGATGAAGAATTGTTCTCGTTCAGTCATTTCAGTTGTGGTCAGATCAAGAATTCAATATATGCAATACATTGCATATACCCTATATATGTATAGGAATTGCATATACATCTATATACACACACAATGTATATGCCACATATATGTAATTGTATATGTACAGGAATTTATATATATATGTGTGCGTATATATATACACACACACATACACATACATATATACATACAGTGTGTGTATATATGTGCTGTATATATACCATATGTACACAATTGTATGTGTGTGTATATACAGGAACTGTGTATGTATGTAATTGTGTGTATATAGATATATACTGTATATACATAGAGTATATATACCATAAATATAATTGTGTGTACATGTGTGTATGTGTATATACTGTGTCTACCGTATATACTATATCTGTGTGTGTATATATGTGTGTATACATATACATATATGTATGTACATGGACATGAATTTTGTCCTATCCTAGAAATAATGAGGGAATACATAAAATGCCAGTACCTCTTTGGGGAGGGATTGCCAAGTGAGAAGCCTCCCCAACAGCATGTGAAGCCTTGCATGGTCTCTCTAAGTGCCTTTTTCCTAAACTATTTCCTATATTGATTTTGTATGGAATGTACATATACTTATATATGTCCATTTTGTCTCCTTGATGGCATATAAGTTCCTTGAGGGCAGGGATTATCTTTTTTTTGGCTTTGTGGGTACAGTACCTGGCACATAGTAGGCATTTAATAAGTATTTGTGGATTGATTCATCCTGGAATCCTCAAATAGAACAGTGCCCTAAATAAGTGGCTATGGTGCTGAACCCCAGACCTCTCCTTGTCAAGGTAACAAGCAAAAAAGAAAGACAATCCCTACCTTCAAGATGCTTGCATTAGAATGAGGGAAGACAACATAGAAAGGGAAGATGAAAAGATGGAGAGATGGGAAGGAGGTACCCAGGTAGGGGCATAGTGAAGGGAGAAGTTTGAAGAGTCACGAGAGGAGCCCATAGAGGACTGGAGTAAATACAGTTGGCCTGGGCACTTTCCTTCAAATGGAGGTGCCAGGAGGAACTGACCAATGAGAGAAGGGGCTTCAGGGCAGGAGTGATCTTCCAGGTGAGAGCACTGCTGGGTTGTGATTTGAGAAAAAGGTCAGAGATTCAGTAGCAAAGTACAGGGAGCCCTGACTTTTTCCCTTCTCCACCTCCTCTTCTTTCTCCCTCCCTTCATCCTCCATTCCTTCCCCCATTCTCTTGCTGCTTTATCCTTCTTCCTCTATCTTCCTTTCCCCTTCTGTTCTTCCCTTACTTCTCTCTGCTCCTCTTCCCGCTTCTTCTTTCATCCTTTCTCTCCTTCTCTCTCCCTTCATCTTTCTTTCTCTCTTTCCTTCCCCTTCTCCTCTTCTTCTGCCTTCTTTCTCCTTCCTCCCTCCTGTTTTCCTCTTTCTCTTCCTCTTTTGCTCTCCTTCTTTTCCCTCCTCCACCTCCTGCTTTCCTTCTCCCCTTCTCCTTTTCCTTCTCCCTTTTCTCCTCCCTCCTCATTATCCTTCACTCTCCTTCCTTCACCCCCTTTCCAGCACACCAAGTTGTCAGGGAATATGTCAGTAGGTGTTCAGTTTGCACTGCGCATCTCCACATGTCAGTAAACAGATCTCTAAGCTTTGGAGGGCTTCCGGAGAGGAGCAGTGCCTGTCTTTCTTCAGATGAATGAAGCTCTAAGTGGCTTAGCTTGGATACAATGTTAAGCAGGGTTTTCTCAGTGACATTATTAATTTAAAGGCCTCCTTTTCCCCCCTTTTCTCGCACAGTGGGAGGGTTGGGGAGGGAGAGGAAAGGAAAAGTATAGTGAGAGGTATGCTGGGATAGAGAATTTACTTCCTCCCCTAATCTCCGGATGTGGGAACAGGTCTGGAGGCAGCCATCCTGAATCATCTGTTGTTTAATAACTCAGCTGTCAATGATACTATCCTGCCATATTCACCAGGGTGGAGTGTTCTCCCTGGAAGCGTTTCCTATTGGCTTCCAGAAATAATTCGCTAGCCTACTGAGCTTTTTATTAGTCAGACTAGGTGATCTTGACATTCTCAGACTTTAAGAGCTGCTGAGTTGATGAAAGGGAGGGGAAAGCTGTTTCTGGAGACCCTGGATAGCCAAGTATTTGCCTGGGAGGGCAAAGAGTACTTTCTGAAGCCTGTGAGGTGGGGAGCGCCCAATGCTCATTACCACCCCCTAGAGTCAAAGAATTAGAGAATGTCAGTGTTGGTGGTTAGTTCAGACAGTTCTACTCTCCTCTACTTTCCGACCTTTACAGATTAGGGACAGAGATCTCAGCGAGATTAAGTTTTTTACCCAGAGTTACATAGCCAATTAGCAGCAGACCCATAACTAAGAGAACCGGCACATAATTTCAGAGACACAGAGCTGGAAAGTACCTAAGGGACCATCTAGCTCAAACCCTCTTATTTTACAGATAAAGAAACTGAGACCAGAAAAGTTAAATGATTCCCCTAAGGTTACATAGGAAGCGAAAGGCAGAATCCGGACTTCAACCCAGTTCCTCTGGCTTCAGCTGAACCTGTAAAAACCCCTCCCCAAGGTGGGCATAGAGAATCCCCTGAAGGTTAGCCCTGGGGATGCTGTAGAGGAATACGACTTTAGATTGGTAGAAAGACTGAGTACAGAGGGAAGCGCAGTGAATATGAGAGAGAAAAATAAAATACAAGGTGGGAATTTTGAATGGCAGATGGGGAATTCTCTCCCTCCACAAAGCTACAGGATTAGAAGGAAAATTGCCCTACCCCCATCCAATGTGTTCCTGGATTTCCAATGCCTAAACCCCAGAGACTTCTCAGAATGGGCTTCTTGGATGAGATCCTTCTCCTTGGCTGAGCTCAGATGCTATCTCACTCCTGAGTTGAAGATTCTATCATCTACACTAATTATCTATGATTTCTCCCCTAGTTTGTTTTCCATTCTTTTGATGAATATTTTTTGCTAACTATCCATGATTGTCTTTTATGTAACAACTATTTTGTGGGAAAGAGATAAACTGGCCAAGGATAGGCTAATTGTTACCTTCCAGGTCTGGGATGAGACTGTTCCCCACCCAGAGCAACCAGGGAGAGTGGCTTTTATCCTGAACCCTTAAATGAATGTTGTGCTCCTGGACCCATATGTAGTAGATGGCTATAATTCTAGCCCAGTGCCCCTCTTGGAGATAAGAGAGTGGAGGAGTAAGCACTCAGCCATGGCCCTCCATCTCTCGTGAAAGGTGGAAATCATAGTCTTCCTTGGAGTCTTCTAGTGGGATTCCACTCCTTATCTATCTAAATCTATCCCTGCAATTTGGGCCATCCTAGGACCCTGGGGCTCAGGTGCATTGTACCACTGCTAACCCTCCTCTATTGATTCTTTTTAACCAGGCTCATACATTTAGAATATTTTTTTAGTTATTGGGGCCGGAAAAAAAGAGTTTAAGTATGTTTTAAAATGTAGGTAAGTTTAGTCCAAGAGTTTATTGCTGTTGAGTCATTTCAGTCATGTCTGATTCTTTGTGACCCCATTTGGGATTTTCTTGGCAAAGATACTGGAGTGGTTTGCCATTTCCTTTTCCAGCTCATTTTACAGATGAGGAAGCTGAGGCAAACAGGGTTATGTGAATTGCCCAGGGTCACACAGCTAGTAAGTGTCTGAAGTCTGATTTGAACTCAGATCCTCCTGACTCAGGGCCAGGGCTCTATCTGCTGTACCACTCGGCTGCCCCCGAGACAAGAGTAAGGTGAGCCTTTTAGTTGGGACCCATGAATCTCCCAAAGGGACAGTGCCCCAGTTGTTTTTGGTTCTGGTTACACCAAATACTTCTACCCTTTTGCTCATCATTCCCTTCCTACAATACCCTTCTCTCTTCTTCTAATCTATCCCATCCAGATTCTACTCCTCCTTCAAGACCCAGATTAAGTGGCATCTCAGTCATGAAGCTGTCTCTGACCACCCCAGGAGAGAGAGTATAAGTTTATAGGTGTTAGAGCTAGAAGGGCCCTTGGACATCAGGAAATCAGCAGACATGAAGTTGAGTCCCAGAGAAATTCAGTGACTTAGCCATGGTTGTATCGTGACTCCAAGTCCAACGTCCTTTTCACCATACAAGAAACATGCCCTCCCTTCCCTGCATTCCTTATAGTCTGGCCTAGACAAATCTAACACCCCATTATATTCCATCATTGTCATATGCCATAGGAAACTCCCTGAAAAGAAATTTTCTCTCTCAGTGCAGAGAGCTGCCTGGGTCAGTGACCGAATAAGTGACCTGCCCAGGGTCACACAGCCGGTGGGACTTCCTGACTCCCAGGGCCGTTCTCTATCCATTATGCCTCCCATACTCTGCCATATGGTTCTCTAAATGTTTCATGTTTTCCCAGCAAAGGCTTCAAGGTGGTCAAAGGTAGAACGTGTCTTTTCCCTCTCTTAAATGCCCCCCAGTGCTTAACAGAGATCTGGGCACAGAGTAAATGCTCAACAAATATATGTTCATTGATAACTTTGTTTGAAAGGGAAACTCCAGCCAAATTTCTGCTGGTCCTTTCTTTACCCTCCGGTTCATCATTCCTGACACTTTGGGATAAGCCACTTCTTTCTACACAACGCCTATCCTGGTCCCCTTGCTCACTAGTAAACTCTCTACTTCTGTCTCTCTTCCAACCCCTGCAAATTTACTATGTAAATATTCTGCATTTATTTATTGGCATGCCTTTGTTCTTCCCAATAAAATATATGCACTTCGAGAATGTGGGATTTTTTTTTGGATCTTTGTATGTCTAGCACCTAACACAATGCTTGGCACACAGTGATGGTGTAGGTGTTGAATGAACGAATGAATAAAACATTTTATCTCATTCCATCCAGGCATATCGGCGACACATCCAGGGTTCGTTCCATTATACGCTCTCATCCAGCTTTGTGCTGCCCTGAATGTTTTATGTGGCCAGGGATCAAACAGGGAGGCCCCAAAGTCTGGGGTTTTGCTGCTAAGTCTTCACATGTATTTAACTTGTCCCACAGGGTCCCCTGGGGAGGGATTGTGGAGAGAGCTGCTATAAAATCTTCCCTTTAAAGCTGCCTGATGAATGGCCAGCCATTCTCTAAACCGCTCTGGTGGAAACGTTTGCGGCAGATTTCCTAGGCTTAATTCTCTACCTTCCAGGCTGCCTACCTTCTCTCCTATCACCTCCTTCTCCTTAGCTTCGTTCATCCTAACCTCATCTTTGGCTATGCTCCAATATCGATTCTCCATTGACTCTCCCAGTCCTTATATACAGATCACTTTGTAGCATCCCCACAAACTACTGCTTACACCCAAGATAGGATGTCCAACTCCTTTCTCAACAAATTCATCTCTCTTCCTTTCTTCATTCCAATTCAAATCAGCATTTACTGTGCATCTGCTCTGTGGAAAATTGGCTCAGTCCCTGTCCTCAAGGAGCTTATAATCTAGTGGCTAAAGATCCCTTTTCCAGGAACTTTCTCTAATTAAGTCCTTCCTCTCTCACTATGGGCATCTAGTGGCACAGTGAGTGGGTAGGGTGCTGGGCCCAGAGTCAAGAAGACTCATCTTGCTGAGTTCAGATCCGACCTCAGACACTTACTAGCTGTGTGACCTTGGGCGACTGATTTAAACCTATTTGCCTCAATAGTAGCATCTGTAAAATGAATTGGAGAAAGAAATAGTAAACTATTCCAGTATCTTTGCCAAGAAAACTGTAAATGGGGTCACAGAGAATCAGACTAACAACAACAAACTCTCACTATTCCTTTACCCTTAGGCATTTAGGTACTTACTCAGATGGTACTGTATTATTTAAACCCTAAATGTGTATGGGTTTTCTTTTTAATTGGACTAGATTCACACACAAGTGTTACCATTCCAAACAGAATGAGGGATTCTTATGGTTAAACACATGCATTTTCTAATTCCTTAGTAAATATCCTTTTTCTCAGCACAGAGAGTTAGCAAGCATAATGCTCAGGTTTCCACACTCTGAGGATGTTCAACAAATTGTGTTGACTGACTGATCTTAATAAGGCTTGACATTTTGGCCTGGGAGGATGGACTCCCACCTGCTACCATCTGCCTTGGCTCCTTCCGTGGTTAGAAATGCACATTTCAAATCAGACAGAATGTACATAACAGAGAGCCACCTACATGATACCATTTGAAGGCCCCCAAGTCCCACCTGCCCTGAATTTCTCTTCTACCAGTCTGAAATTATCACTACTAGAGTCACTAATGAGTTAGGTATCAAGTATAACCACAGTGTTCCTGAGTGTGGCCCAAACTGCATTAAAAACCGTGAATTTATCCCTTCAGTGTGGCAGCAGCAATGCTGGTATCAATCATGACAGAGATCCCAAGAATTTTCTTCTCTGAGGTCCCAGGGTATAATGGGACCTAGATTTTTCTTTAATGCAATTGGTAAATGTTAACAAAATAAATAAAAATGCAATATAACATAGACATGTTAATTTGTAGTTTTCTAAGTCAATGTGGCACCCAAGGATCCATTTCTATTTGAGTTTGACACCACTGAATTACAGTTTATCCAGAAGTAACTCACGTCTTTTCTACCTGCAAAATTCCTTTTTTTCAGGACCTACCTCAGATAGCCCTTTCTCCATAAAATCTTCCCCAATTCCCCCAGCAACAAGCAATTTCTCCTTTCTCAAAACTTTGTACTTGCTGTCTCATATTCACTTATCATATTATAATTAGTATCATAGTTATTTGTATCTCTGCTATCTTTCTTATCTCCTTGGATATGGGTTTCTTGAGGATCAGGTCTCTGCCTCACATGGATTTCCAGTTCCTCCCCTTGGAAGCCTGGGCTTCCAGGATTCTAGCAAGTGGGGAAAGGTTCCTGGAAGGGAGTAGCATGTAATGAAGCTTTAAAAAAAGAGCTTAGGACCAAACTGTGCAGAGTCTTGAATGACAAATAAAGAATTTAGGGTTTTTGTCTGTAGGCAAGAGGGGGTCATGGCAGTGTTTGAGCAGAAGAGTGATAATGAAAGCAGAATATTAGGGGAAAATAGATTAGAGGGCATTGAGACTAAGCCAGGTACTGGTTGGGAAGTTATTGCATTAGCACAGGCATGAGACAATAAGGGCCTAGATCAGGGTGATGGCCATGGGACTAAAGAGGGACAAATGACAGTGGGGGAGAGGAGAGAAAAAGAGGGAGAGGGAGAGAAAGAAAAAGAAAGTGGATAGGGAGAAAAGGAGAGAGGAAGAGGGGAGGCGAAGAGAGGAAAGGAGAAAAGGGAGAGGGAGAAGAAAGAGATGTGGGAGAGAAGGAAGAGGGGAAGGAATCTAGAAAGGAAGGAGGGAAGGAAGGAAGAAAGGAAGGAAAGGAGGGAGGGGAGGAAGAAGAAAAGGGAAAGGGGAGGAAAAGGGAGAGGGAGAGAGGGAGGATAAGAGAGTGAAAAAGAGGGAGGAAGAGAGGGGAAGAAAGAAGAGGGAGGAGGAAAGTGGGAGGGGGAGGGAGAGGGAGAGGGGTGAAAGCAAAAAGGCATGGGGGACGGAGGAGGAGATTGTGAATGAAAAATTGACAAGATTTAGTGACAGTGGGTATAGTGTATGTATGGTGGGGAGCAGGGGAGAAATAAAAAACGAATTAAGTATTTAGGGTCTAGGAAAAGGATGATACCATTGATGGAACCAAGACATTCCTGTGTGATGGGAAGAATATGGCTTTTTAAAAGTAAATGTTGAATTTCAGGTGATATCAAGATATCTAACAGGCAGGTGAAAATGCTGGCCTTGTCCTGCAGCCATCTCTCTGCTCTTGGTAGACAAACATGAGGGATTACAGAAGAGTCTGTTTTTCCCCCATTAGGTTGATCTTTGGTCCTTGGGCAAGAATACATGAATTTGAAACCACACAATTTGATTTATTTTTCTTTTGGCTAATATTAAAAGCAGGATGTCCTTAGCTCAAGCCAACTGTGACCAAACAAGGGACACCTTGAATCTATCAAATCAAGTAGTGAGTTTCCATCAACAAAGAAGAGACAAACAGCCCTGCCTCTGTTAGAGACTTCTATTTCTGGGAAAGCCAGTCCTTTCTGCCATCTCACTCCTTTGATGTGGCAGTGGCAGTGGTGATGGGCAAAGGTGGCAAGACAACACATGAATGATAATGGAAGGAACAGGCCAATCCTCTTTCCACACAGTAACCAAAATAATCTTCCTAAATCACAAGTCTAAACATGTCACGGGCCTCCCACCCCATGCTCAATAGATCTGTATCATCTTTAAGATAAAATAAAAACTCTTCAGTTAAGCCTTTTTCAATTTCACTCCAGCCTGGACTTTCTGGACTTTCATATTCATCTTTCATGCATTGTATGTTCCAGTTAAAATGGCCTACTTGCTGTTCCCTGAACCTAGAATCCTATCTCCCACGTCCAAATCTTAACCTAGGTTGTCCCCCATGAATGTGCTCCCTCCTCACCTGCCTCTTGCAATACCTGAGTTCCTTCAGTGCTTAGCTCATGTGCCGGAAGTCTTTCCTAATGTCCCTAGTTCTTAGTACTCTTTTCCTTCTCAAATAATTATGTATTACATATATACATATTGCATGTTGTCTCTATTTCGCACACCCCACCCCTACCCAGTGGAATGTAAACTCCTTTAGGTCAAGGATTATTTTTTGTTTGGTTTGGTATTAGTATCCTCAGTACCTTGCAGACAATAGGCAATTAATAAGTGCTTGTTAAACTGGATTGGAACACTAGTCTGGGATTTAAGAAATTTGGGTTCTAGTACCAGTTCACTAACTTATCAGTTGTATGAGCTTGAGTAAATCCTTTACTTGTTTGGGCTTCAGTTTCCTTGCCTGTCAAATGAGTAAAAGGCTGGACTGGTTACTCTTTAGGTTCTCTTTCTCCCTTTAACAATCTACTATTTATTACTTTTTCAGTTCTATTCTTATCCCTGACTTTGTTATCTCTGGCACCCACATAGCACCTAGAGCAAAGTAAGCTCTTAATAAAGTTAGTTGACATGGATACTCAACCTCAGCATCCCTGCTCTATCCCCAGCCTGAGCAAGCAGGAGTTGGTTATTGTTGTCCATCCTTCACGCCTGAAGAGGGGCGATGACATCGGGAGGGTGAGGTCTTGACTTGCCAGTGAATTGGATTTAAGTGAGGCAGGGCTGTGCAAAGTCATCAGCCTCACTCTTTCCTTCAGTCATCCAGAACGAGGGGCAAGACACAGGTCAAGATGACTGGCAATAGCCCCAGATTCAGTGGGAAACCTTGGCCTTTTTAAGCTAAGGTCTTTCCCAGGTCTCCCTTTGTCTTTAGCAACACCCATTCAATGATTAAAGGCTAGGTAAGAATTGAGGCAAAAGACAGCCTAGTTTGCCTTCAAAGAAGAGTCAGTCTGGAGGGGGAGGAGCCTCGGGGTTTATGTCCAGAAGAGAAATAATTGCTATTTACACTCACTCTGAGCCATCAAAACACAAACAAGAAAGAGGGAGGCTTGGGCTGGGACCTATTATTGGCCAATCAGTGAAAGCCAGAGTGATTTGGATTTAAAAAGAAATTGTAAATGAAACTACATGAGACAAAAGAGTTAATTGTCCCAGCTTTTTGGAAAAAAAATGAAAAATAGATGAGGAATAAAAAAAAATCTAGGCGCCAAACCCAAAGACACCTTGAGAAGTATAAACAATCAAAATTTATATTCCTTTGGACAGTTGAGTTGATAGAACAGATAGGGAGACCCCTTTCTCCATCCCCAAGTTCTCACTGCACCTCTGCCATCATTGTCTCCTCCTTCTTGGCAGAAAGAGTAAGGCTGAGCCTCCCCCAGGACCTGTTACAGCCACCTCTTTGTTGTTCCAGTGCCCGTGCTTTGTGTACAGTGGGGGAGGGTAGAGGAAATGTACAGATGGCATGCCTGCCCACTCCTTGCTCCAAAGGCCTGAGGGACAGTTCCTGCCTGCCACTTCAATGCTGGTTACCTTCCTTCTCTGTCAGCAGCTGCCAAGTCCTACAGCCTGGCCCATCAGCCAGATGAGCCTTCCAGTACATGAAGGCTGTGATTGGGTTTCTTCCTCGCTCATCTTTCCTTCTGTTTTATGGGTGACCTTTTAAGAGAATTTCTTCTTCCCCTTGAAGGTGACGTGAACTGTCATTGGGATCATTATTATCACAATGTCTGCTCATTTGGCCTCTCTGGACCTCAGTTTCCCTATCTGTAAAATGGGGATAGGTTTGTCATGAGGCCCAAATGAGAGAATACATGTAAAGTGCTCTATAAATGTCAGTTACTGTTGTTATCTACAATGGAATATAAATTCCTTGAGGGCAGGGACTGTCTCGTTTATAGCATTGTGTCCCCAGCATCTGTCATGGTGCCTAGAACATAGTAAGCACTTAAGAAATACTTGTTGAATGAATGTTTCTCTTCATAGCTGAGTATGATGTTACCAGAGTAACACCATAGCATTTTTTCACATCCTCAGTGACCTTGAAAGACTTGTTCACTTGGGAATGAAGAGGAACTTAAAAACCTACTCGTTACTTTCCCCCTCTAACAGGTCAACTGGAACTTGAGAAAACTCAAGGAAGAAATCTCTGAAGGGAAGCAATGGGGTGTAGTGGAAAGACCAGTAGACTGGAAGACCCGAGTTTTAATCTTGCCTCTATCTCTAATCTACTATGGGAGCTTGGGAAGCCGCTCTCTCCTCTCTTGACCTGAGTATCCTCTTTGATAAAATGAGGGGTTGGACTGGGCTAAGATCTCTCCAGTATCTTCCAGCTCTATCATTCTGTGATTCCTCTGCTTAGTGGCTGACCCACACTCATGATGGATAGCAACATCCCACCAAGAGTTACCCCGAAAGTGCCTTCTCTTCTTTATTATGTCTAATCGTAGCAGAGTTTTTCATTGTGGATGGCACAAAACTAAGAGTTCAATTATGTATTGCTGGCTACTGTTCTTTTATGATTTTATGTCTTGGTTCTATAGTTAAATTGTAAACCCCTTGATGGGGGGAGGGGGTGTCTTGTACTTTTTTCTGTTTCTTCCTCTTCTCCCCCAATCATCCCTGGCATCCAACATAGGACTAAGCATTCAGAACATCCTTGTTGATTGATTGAAGAACAGTATGTGTACCCAGGATTGTGTATATAATGGACAGAGAAAGGGAACTGATGAATAACTGTCCTTGGGATGTGTGTGAGTGTAGGGTGGAGGATGGGAGGTAAGAAAGTGAGAGTATCTTCTTTGTAAGACTCTTACTCTGCCTTTGGCAACTGGCTAAGGAGGAAAAAGGTCACTGGGTTTGGATCAGGGTTTGTTCTACCAGTCTCTTCATAGGATCGAGCCTGAGTTTCTTCATCAAATGAGGATAATAATGTTTATACTACTTAACTCGCAAGGCTTTTAAAGATCAAATGATAATATGTACAAAGATGCTATCTATACCTTAAAGAATAATGCCTTTCACATAGTAGGTACTTTGTTGAATTCTGTGAATAGACAATTCTGTGTCAAAGATGTCCTTCTGAAACAAGAGGCCCACGTATACATCAGAAGCCTCTTGTTTCTCTGGCTTCTTGTCCTTATCAAGGTGGAATATGGGAACTTCAGGGTTTGGCAATCATCCAAGGATAACCACCATTTCCCTTTTCAAACACCAGGCCTTGTGAGCTCAAAGCCCAGAATACAAAGCCCATGCTTTTCCCACTGTATCGTGCTTCCTCCACGAGGGACTTATGACATATTGTTTTGTGCGGATGTCAACCCACAGAGTGTCTTAAGTCTAGGGTAGCTTTAGGGGAGGCTATACTTGGGTAACCCTGGAGCTGCACAAAGCAGATGGAACTAAGGGTCAGAAGTATAGTGGACAGAGTCAGAGTACCTGGGTGTTACTACTGGTCTGAACTGACCTCACCTCTTTGGGCCTCAGTGAATTCATCTGGAAAATGAGAAAATTCTTCTTGATCATCTCCGAGGAACCCACTTCCAGCCCTAATGCTATGACTGTGTGTCTATCCAGTCTTCTCCCTGACGCCCAGTGTGACTTTGGAACCCTTTGTGTCTCAGAACCTCCTTGCTGTGGATGCTTTGGTCCGCCTCCCTAGGGAAATCTAAAAGGGAAAGTAGGAAAAGAGAGAGGGTAAGCATTTATTAAATACCTACTATGTGCCAGGCACTGTGCTAAGTGCTTTAGAAACATTATCTCATTTGATCGTTTGTTTGAGAGGTTTGCTCTCACAAGAGGGTACAGAAAGATGTCTAGAATTACAAGAGTTGGAAACATTCTTCTTCCTGAGCTGAAATATGAGTTGTTTTTGTTTTGTTGAGGTTTTTTGCTGGGGATGTTGGTAGGGGACAGACCTTTGAGTTCACTGGTTAGGAAGCTCCATTAAGGACATTTTCTCTACCAATGCAGATCAAAAGATATTCTTCAGCTTTTATGCTCTTTGAGAGTTGCTGGGGCACTGAGGAGTTAAAAGCCTTACCCAGAGTAATACAACCAGTAAGTAGCAGAGTCAAGACTTGGACTAGGATCATCCTTATTCCAAGATCAGTCCCCTGTCCACTCTACCAAACCATCTCTCATTTCTGCTTTAGCAAATCAAAATTAGGGTTCCACTCCAGTCTGAATAAAAAAGAGATGATCCTGGTTTCCATGAACCACTGAGTGACTCAAGATCTTTCCCTTGCAATAGCAGTGAAGAGACCGTGACATCGCTGTGGTGGGTACATCACCCTTGAAAGTACATGGATTGTAGCCTGGAGCAAAAGAGGCTTTGAAACCCTGGAATCAAACAGCCAGTAGTATTGAGTGTGGGCAGAGCCTTGTATTATTGTTGCTGAGTCATCCTTCAGTCCTGTCTTGCCCAGGACCACACAGCTTTGTTGTTGTTCGGTCATTTCAGTTGTGTGCAACTCTTCATGACCGCATTTGGGATTTTCTTGGCAAAGATACTGGAGTGGTTTGCCATTTCCTTCTCTAGCTCATTTTACAGATGAGGAAACTGAGGCAAACAGGGTAAAGTGACTTGTCCAGGGTCATATAGCTAGTAAGTGTCTGAGGCCAGAATTGAACTCAGGAAGATGAGTCTCCCTGACTCCAGTCCAGGCACTCTATCCCCTATGCCACCTAGCTACCCCAGAGCCTTGTACTAGGCACCATGAAAAAAAAGCAAAACAAAAACACAACGTACTCTCCTGAACCAATCCACTGCAGCAAGTGTAATTCTCTTGTGAATCATTTCTCCATGGTGAATATGTATGCTTTCAAGCAACCCACCCCACCCCCCCATCCTCCATCCCACACATTCTCAAACTCCAATCCTCACTCCCAGCTCTAATACACATTGTCTTTGCCTTTTGTATTAATCTCTCTGCCATCCACTTCCAGCCTGCTGACCTGTCAAAGACACAACCTGATCAGCAGCAGCCTTGACACTGAAGTGAAGATGACAGACTTCCTAACAACAGTTTGTACTGAGAGAGATTCAGAGCTTACAATCTAAGCAGTCCAGTCCAGCCAAGCGAAGCTGGTCTATGAAACAAGGTACAAGAAAAATCAAGATGGACTAGCAGAAAGAACTGGGTTCTCCTCCAATATCTCCGGCTAAACATGCTGCATAGGCTTGGGAAGGTCTCTTAACCTCTCTGGGCCTTTTGTCTCTTTGATGAATACGTACACCAAGGATTTGTGATTTCACCAACCTACCAAGGCAGGCTGAAGATGATAACCTTTCTATGACTAGAAGCAGGGGATAAAGCACTGGCCTTAGACTCAGAAAGACCTCAGATACTGACTGTGCAATGCTAGGCAAGTCACTTAATCTCTGCCTGCCTCCATATCCTCATCTGTAAAATGAGAAACCAGGGCAGGGAGGTGGCCTAGTGGATAGTGCATCAGGCCTGAAGTCAGGAAGTCTCACCTTCTTGAGTTCAAGCCTGATCTCAGACACTTACCAGCTGTGTGACCCTGGACAAGTTCCTTAACCCTATTTGCCTCAGGTTCCTCAATCTGTAAAATGAGCTAATGCTGGAAATGGCAAACCGCTCCAGTAGCTCTGCTAAGAAAACACCAAATGGGGTCGCATGTGACTGAAATGACTGAACCACCACAAAGTCGTGTGACCCTGGGCAAGTCACTTAACCCTGTTTGCCTCAGTTTCCTCATCTGTAAAAATGAGCTGCAGGAGGATCTCTGCCAAGAAACCCCCAAAAGGGGTCACAGAGAGTCAGTCACAACTGAGAAGATTATACAACAACAACAAAATGGGAAAATGACATCAATAATAATAAAATACCTGCCTCCTAGAGCTGCTGGGAGGATCGGATGAGATAATATTTGTAAATAGCTCTGAAAACCCTCCTACATAAATGCTAACTATTGGACCGATAGTATTACTTAGTAGAGAAATCCTAGAGAGATGCCTGAGGCATACAAAGGCTATTTGACTTGCCTAGAGTCAAACAGGTACTCAATGTCAGGGGGTTAAATTTGAACTGAGGTGGTTCTGACTCCTGGCCTAGCACTCCCTCCTCTAAACCTGGCTGCCTCAATTGCCCCCTTTGTCCAGAGGGACATAGCCATGTGTTACCTGCCTGAAGGTTAGTTTCTATACTATACTAAACTATATAGAGTTTCCATAACTAGAAAGTTACTATACTCTACTAGTTTTCTAAGGTCTTTTTGAACTCCACGTTCTAGGATTTGGTGACTCTCTTCTCCAAGGACTTTCAGGAACTGCAAGCTCTTAGCTGCCTGTTTAGGGACCTCCAGTTTTATATCAAGATTTGACTAGCCCTTAAGCTATGCAATCGGATTTCAAGGTGCTATTAAATTGATCGGAAATAAAGCTGCCTATTATGTTTTATTATATTTTAATGATCTTGTGATGATACTTTTAATGAGCCACAGGGAAAATTGTAGGGTTTAGTGCTAATAAGAAAAGGACAGAGTGTAGCTGACAGTGGAAATGTGACCTCACCTGCTGTGCTCGTATCAGGGCTGGGGAAAGGCAAGTTCTACCCTCAGGAATGTCATTCCAAATTGGGCAGAGTGCCTGCTGGGATACTTCTGGAAGCCTTGAAGTACTATTGAGGAATACATGCATTTAAAATAGATTAAGATCCCTTCTAATAGTCCCTCCAATAGAAAGATGCCATGGAGTGGAACTAACCTTGGTTCTGGAGCTCTCAAGTCAGGGGGACTCAGAAATATAATGCCAGGATTTAGAGCTGGAGATTTTAGAGTTCGTTTACTCCACCCCTCTCAGATGACCATACTGAAGCTTCATAGAGAGAGGTGAAGTGATTTTTAGAATCTCAAACTTAGGGTCCTTATTCCAGTCCTCTCATTTTATGGTCAAGGAAACCGAGACAGACAGAGATGAGGCAGGGTCTGAGCCTAAATTTCAACCAGGTCTTCCTGACTCTAGGTCACTCTAGGCTCTATCCACTTTAAGACACCTTCTCAAATTCATACAAATAGCTAATGGTAGACCAATATTCAAACCCAGGTCCTTTGACTCCACAGAGAACATTCTTCTGCCCTATGTTGCCTCCTTTTCAGTCCCTGTTAACTCATTTTAAAAGTGAGGAAACTGAAACCCAGAGAGGGGGAATGGACTTGCCTAGGGTCACACACATGATCAAACTCAGAGTAGGGATCTGAACCAAGGTGCTTTGAATCAAAACCCAAGGCTCTTTCCCCTGGAGCAGGATATATTAGTTGCTTCCTATAAACCTTATAATCATCATGGTAACTGCTGCCACCACCACCTCCACCTTCATCATCAGAATTGACATCATGATCACTAGAAAATACTATTGGTGACCAGCCAAATATGGTGCTGTGTTTTGGCTGTATAGAGAGCAAGCTCATCTTTCTTGGTCTCTCTGCTCTCGAGACACTCAGTAACCTATGGTAGATAACTGTACTATTCCCCCTAGCCCCATTCCCAGACAGGGCCTGGATTTTACTGGACAAGGTCTGTGGCTAAGTGGAGTCTGTATTATTGGCTAAACCTACCAAGGAATGGAGAAAGTTCAGATCAAGAACTCAGTGCAATGAGCCAAAGTCAGAAACTAGAAAGATGAGTTGAGGATTGAAAAGACTAGAGGCATGAGGCCTGGTTTGAAAAGCAGGCTTGGTCCTAACCTCCCTTCTCTGGGTTTGGTTTCCTCATTAGTACAATAAGGAGCATGGACTGGATCAGGGGTTCTTAGCCTTTTTAGTGACATAGACCACCTTTGTTAGTCTGGTGAAGTCTAGGACCCCTATTCAGGATGATGTTTTTAAATGCATAGAATACATAGGATTACAAAGGAAGCCAATTACATTGGAAATGGAGTTATCAAAATATAAAAAAGAATCTGTGATATAGTAATACTTAGCAACAGATCTAATAACTAGTAAACAGGCTTGCCTTAGTTTCCTCATCTGTAAAATGAGCTGGAGGAGGAAATGGCAAACCACTCCAGTATCTTTGCCAAGAAAACTTTAATGGGGTCACAGAGTCAGATGTGACTGAAAAACGACTGAATAATAAATGTGAAATTAGTGATGTATATAGACAATATTTCAAGATATCTGCCACTATGATATGGAAATATCTGTGATTTCTATTAATGACAAAGTCACCAGTACTGCTAATACTACTGTGGTTTTGTTGCCTACAATTGGAATTAAAGGAAATGCTAAATTTCAGTTAGATATTAGTGAAAATAAAGATGTAAAATATTCACGTATCTCCTGAAATATACCCACAGACCTCTTGCTAAAAACCCCTGGCTTAGAGACCAGATGGGGAGAGAAATGAGTATACATTATGAAGTATTCATCATCAAAAGCCTTTGGTATTGATTAAAAAATAGAAAAGTAGCTTTGTCGAACAGATTTGATAAGCAAGTATTAGAAGAATCAAGCAGAATAGCTCAGTGGTTGATAAACCCGAGGACAGAAACCACCTGGGGAAGCTGATATTTAATAAGAATTTCCTGGAAAACTAAACATTTGACAGAAAATACCAGACTCTTCTGATATATACCACAGTAAGCTCCAAATGGATATATCACTTAAATATAAAAGGTCACCGCAATAAATAAATAAAGTGGAAAGAAATAACTTTAAGTCTATAACTAGAGGAAAAATTCTTAGCCACACAAGGCATAGAGGTGATTTAAAGAAAAAAGAGACAATTTTCACTACATAAATTTTTCTTGTTAAATTTTATTTTTTTATTTTTAACTTAACAAACACAAATAAAATCAGCATTCCTATGTACAAAGTAGAACTGAAAATAGGATTGTAAGTGAAACTGTAAATTTCTATAAAGTACAGTTTGCTTTTCCTTTTTTATGATAAATTTAACACATAACTTTCAAAATTGTCCTGCTTGTCTACGTTTCTTTCTGGCCACTTCTGTGCACTTTTAAAAAATGTTTCTATGATCTTTTTTCTTTTCTTTTTCTCTTTTCTTTTTTTTCTTTTGCAACTCTGTCCCTACTCTCTTCTCCTCCCCCAATTCTATTTTTTTAAAACAGAAAAGAAAAATAAAACTCTAGTAACAAATATGCATAATCAAGCAAAACAAATTCCACATTAGTTGTGTTCACAAATTGGTTGTGTCCTTGAGTCCATCACTTCATCAGGAGGTGGATGGCACACTTCATTCTATATCCTCTGGAATCATGGCTGGTGCTTATTTTGATCAGAGTTCTTAGGTCTTTCAAAGTCGTTTTTCTCTACAATGCTGTTATTATCTAAATTGTTTCCCTGGTTCTGCTTACTCTGCATCACTTTGCACAAGTCTTCTCAAGCTTTTTTAAAACTGCTCCTTTCATCATTTCTAAAGCACAATAGAATTCCCTTACATTCATCTACCATAATTCAATTCAACTCTGTGCCATTTTAAAGCTCCATAGAAAACCTGGCCTAGAAAACCCTCTTTCTAGAGTCAAATATGCCCTAAGTCCTTTCCATAGTGGTGTAAGTGGCTGCTCTCTCTTAAACTAATTCTAGCTCCTGCCATTTGTCCTCAGCTTTGCAAGCACAAGCTTTGGAGCATTCATTTAAAAAAATTACATTGTTTTTATATAATTTAGGGGGAAACATGTCATGGGAAACCATGGGGTGAGGTAGACCAGGAAAAACTAACTACTTGGGCCTAGATCATAGCTCTGACTGCAATGATGACTGAGTGACCTTGAGCAAATGATTCCGCCCAGCTTCTTAATCTGCACATTGAGGTGCCCCACCTATTTCAATAAAATCCGAGTGAGGCAATAAATATGGAAGTGCTTTATAGTACACAGTACAAAAGAAGAACAGGTTATTATTATTTAAATGCTCTGCCTCTCCCATCAACTCCCTGAAGTATAAACAGTGGTATTTGGTCCAAACCCATTAGGTCATGGAGCCATTTTTCAAAATGCCAAATGCCCATGTACTCTGATTCAAAGTGATCATGCCCTTTCACTGTCTCTGAGTCATAATGTGGGACCTGGGGAGCTCCCAGGATGCACCCTGTAGACTTTATCATGAACTTGCAGAAATCAGTTCTGAGAGCTGAACAACATAAGCCCTCTAATGCCATGGCGACTCAGCTGGCCTCTGGGCAGCTGCCAGGGATAACCACAGTGTGCTAAATAATGCTACATCTGAATTATTTATTGAGGAGACAAATGACTCATTATAGCTAAGTCTATCTCTCACAAAGTACAGAGGTAGGGAGGGAGATGAGGTTGTAGTAGGGGTCCTGAGCTAGTTAGTGGCATGAATCATTATGACCTGGGGTGACTTTGGAACCTGCAGATAGATACTGAATCTTAGAACCAAATTCTAAGGAGTTGGGAACGGGATTGGAATGGTACCTTAGAGATCATCTAGCATTCTAGCCTAACTCTTTTGTTTTATTTTTTAAATGTTTTATGGATGCTTTTTTCTTTTTATGCGAGTAATTTTTTATTGTAGTTCACCCTCATTCCCCACCCCTGAACCACTGAACCCAAACTTGTAACACAGAAAAACAATTAAGCAAAACTGAAATGGTAGGTGGATTGGAATAGGTGTGGAGAAATAGGGAGGTCAAGGCAGGGAAATGGGAGGAACCAAAATGTGGCAGAAGGAAATGCAAGGGACCATAGCGGAGTGGGGCCAAGGCAGGCTTGGAAGGTTAGTAAATTGTGCTCCTTATGTCTTACTTACTGAGCCTTCATTGTTGCAGTAGTAGTAGTAGTAATAGTAGTAGTAGTAGTAGTAGTAGTAGTAGTAGTAGTAGTAGTAGTAGTAGTAGTAGTGAGGTGGTGGTGGTGGAAGTTGTACTAGTACTAGTAGCAATAGTGGTGGTAGTAGTAATATATAGTAGTGGTGGGGGGAGGAGGAGGTAGAGGAGGAGGAGTCATAGTTGTCATCATAATTATAGCTGGTATTTAAATAGCATTTTAAGGTTTTCTTTTTAAATTTTTTATATTTCATTATTTTTAATTACATGTAAAAACAATTTTTAACATTCATTTTTAAAATTTTGAATTCCAAATTCTCTCTCTTCCTCCCTCCTTTCCCCACCCCTTGAAAGGGAAGCAATTTGATATAAGTTATACATGTGGAGTCATGTAAAACATTTTCCATATTAGCCATATCATAAAAGAAAACAGACCAAGGAAAATAAATAAAAATTTAAAAGTATACTTTGGTCTGCATTCAGATTCCATCAGTTCTTTCTCTGGAGGTGGAGAGCATTTTTCATCATAAGTCCTTTAGAACTGTCTTGGATCCTTGTATTGCTGAGAATAGCTAGGTCTTTCAAAATTGATCATCATACAATATTGCTGTTACTGTATACAGTGTTCTCCTCATTCTGCTCACTTTACCTTGCATCAGTTCATATAAGTCTTCCCAGGTTTTTTCTGAAGCCATCCTGCTTGTCATTTCTTTTTTTTTTTTCGAAGATATATATTGTTTATTTTATTTTTAGTTTACAACACTCAGTTCCACAAGTTTTTGAGTTCCAAATTCCATCCCCCCTTCCCCTTCTCCAAGACAGCATGGGATCTGATATAGGTTCTACATGTACCTTCACATTAAACTTATTTTCCCAATAATCAAGTTGTCAAGAAGAATTATAACCAATGAAATGAATCATGAGAAAGATAAAACAAAACCAAAAATAAAATAAAATAAAAAGAGGGAGCAAATAGTATGCTTCAATCCTCATTCAGACTCCATAATTATTTCTCTGTATGTGGATAGTCTTTTCCATCATGAGTCTTAGTACCTTGCTGTTTTAGTACCTTGCATTGTTGAGAAGAGCCAAGTCTGTCAAAGTTAGTCATCACAGAAGCAATATGTCTGTGATTGTGTACAATGTTCTCCTGGTTCTGCTCCCTTCACTCATCATCGGGTCATATGAGTTTCTCAAGGTTCTTATGAAATCCATCCTCATTTCTTATAGCATAGTATTCCATTACATTCATATATCACAATTTGTTTAGCCATTCCCCAGTTGATGGGCATCCCCTTGATTTCCAGTTCTTTGCCACCACAAAAAAGAGCTGCTATAAATATTTTTGCGCATATGGGTCCTGTTCCCCCTCGTATGCTCTCTTTTGGATATAGCCCTAGAAGTGGTATTGCTGGGTCAAAGGGTATGCACATTTTTATAGCCCTTTGGACATAGTTCCAAATTGCTCTCTGGAATGATTGGATCAATTCACAACTCCACCAACAATGCAATAAATAGTGTTCCAATTTTCCCACATCTTTTCCAGCACTTATCATTTTCCTGTTTTGACATGTTAGCCAATCTGACAGGAGAGATGTGGTACCTAAGGGTTGTTTTGATTTGCATTTCTCTAATCAATAGTGATTTAGAGCAATTTTTTCATATGACTATAGATACCTTTAATTTCTTCCTCTGAAAAATTGCCTGTTCATATCCTTTTCTCATACCACTTCTCAATTGGGGACTGCTTGTCGTTTCTTAAAGCACAATAGTATTTCCATAACAATCAGATACCACCACTCATTCAGCCATTCCCCAATAGATGGGCATCCCCTTAATTTCCAATTCTTTGCCACCACAAAAAAAGCTGCTTAAATAATTTTGTACATATAGGTCTTTTTCCTTTTTCCTTGATCTCTTTGGGGTACAGACCTAGTAGTGGTATTGTTGAGTCAAAGGGTATGCACAGTTTTATAGCCCTTTGGAAATAGTTCCAAATTGTTCTCCAGAATGATTGGATTAGCTCACAACTCCACCAACAATGCATTAGCATCCCAATTTTCCCACATCACCTCCAATATTTGTTATTTTCTTTTTCTGTTGTATTAGCCAATCTGATAGGTGTGAATTGGTACGTCAGAGTTGATTTCATTTATATTTTTCTAATCTATAGTGATTTAGATCATTTTTTCATGTGACTATAGATAGCTTTGATTTTCTCTTCTGATAACTGCCTATTTATATCCTTTGACCATTTATCACTTTAAGGCTTGCAAAGTGCTTTTCAAATATTACTTATTTGAGATATCCTGGAAAGAAAATGCTATTATTATCCCCATTTTATGGTTGAGGAAACTGAGGCAGACAGCATTTAAATGACTTGTCCAAGGTCCCACAGCTAGTAGATGTCTGAAGCTAAATTTGAACTCAGGTCTCCCTGACTCCAAGTCCAGTTCTCTATCTACTGTACCACCTAGTTGTCTCTGTAACACACATGACCTGCCTCCAAAGAAGCACAGCATCTCAGAATGAGAAAAGACCTTTAGGGTTGCCTAGTCTAACCCATAACTGACAGAGAAACCTATCGACAACATTCTTTCACAAGGCCTTACCTGAAGACCTCCAAGAAGAGAGAACCCACTAAGTCCAAAGGAATTGCCAACTTTTTGGATAACATTGGAGTTTAGGAAGCTTTTTCTCAAATCTAGTCTAAATTTGCCTCTCAGAGACTTCTGCCCATTGTACCTGGTTCTTATCTGTAGGACCAAACAGAATAAGTCTTATCCCTCTCCCATGTGTCAGCCCTTCAAATACTGAAGGATAGCTATCAGCTCACCTCTAATTCTTCTCTTTTACAGGTTTAACATCCAAGCACTTTCCACTGATCCTTCCACGGCATCATCTCAAGGCTTGTTACCTTCCTGGTCACACCAATCCAGACATCTTCTAGATCAGGAGTGTCCTTCCAAAATGTAGCACTTAGAATGAAACACAATATTCAAGTAAGAGAAGAAAGTCTTGATATGAATTATCCTCAAGCTACAAGTAATTGATAAAAGATGCAAATGCAGAACAGATTCACTGCATTTCCTTTAAAATAGCTAGTTAAGCTAAAGTACGTGTACAAACTTTTCCAAGTGGCACAAAAGAATAAGATATAAATCTAATTACTAATATAACTAGCAAGAAAATCTACTCTTTTCAGTGATCTAAGTAGTCTTAAAAGAAAAAAAATATCCAAGTAATTCATTGTTAGACCTAAGTAAAATGGATGAAATTGAGTTCTCTCTTTTTTTAATGTCTATACCTTTCATGTTCTGATAGGCAGCTAGGTGGCACAGTGGATAGAGTGCCTGGAATGGATTCAGGGAGACTCATCTTCCTGAGTTCAAATCTGGCCTTAGACACTCACTAGCTGTGTGACCCTGGGCAAGTCACTAAACCATGTTTGCCTCAGTTTCCTCATCTATAAAATGAGCTGGGAAAGAAAATGGCAAACCACTCCAGTATCTTTGCCCAGAAATCCCTAAATGGGGTCATGAAAAGTTGGACACGACTGAATGATGACTGAACAGCACAACAAGTTTGTGTTCTGATAGAGGAGCTGATGATCAGACAAATGCATTTATCACAAAAGAACGACCAATGTTCTGAGAGCTAAACTTTATGACATTAAAAATGTCCATTTTTAAAAGTCATATTAAAGTTATAAAATCATGATTTTAAAAAATCATATTAACAACTGTCCCTTATTGCACACCTTTTGTGTTATACCTTTGGCCCCTTGCTGCCAGCCACTAGGACATTAGATAAGTGGGAGGGAGAGAGAAAAGCCAGTGTTGCCACTTAATCGGGAAGATTCTCTCCCTGGCTATCTTCAAAGGCACAGGTGACAAAGGAGGAGACTGATTCATCGCAATTCCACAGGGTGAATTTTAAGACATCAAGCAGTAGGCAGATGGCCACTTTGCGTGGTAAAAGGTCATGCATATAAAGCAGGCCTGGGGGCAATGAGTTCTGGAGCTTGGTAGGAAAGCAGGGGTTGTGGGGTGCTATTGTCTGATTCCTAATATTGTCTACTATCTATGCTAATATAATTTCTAATATTGTCTAATGCTTTGGCAGGAGAGAAGTAGCTAGGCATGAAGGGAGTGCGTAAGGATAGGAGGGCTGGAAAGGTCTACCTTGGGTCTAGTCTATTTCTGTATGGTTGTCCTACTTGTAGGGGTCCGTTTGTTTCCATCAGAACTGTGGCTTTATTAGGGCTTCAGTTTCCTCACATGTAAAATGAATGGGCTGAGCCAGATCAGCGGTTTTTAACCTTATGTGTGTGTGTGTCCTAGTACCCCTTACCCAGAAAACACCAGTGTGTTGTAAACATTGATAAAAGCTATAAGATCATATTCTGTCCAATACAGCTTCTCTGATCCATGGGCATGGCTCAGCTGGTCTCCAGTTTCTGTCCTTGAAGGGAAGTACTTGGACAGTCAGTGGTCACTTTCCTACCCTTAATCCCAACTCGAGATGTCAGTAGAACAGGAGAGCAGTTTGCATGGTGAATAGGAAGGTGAATAATTAAGGATGAGGAAAATCAATCAAGAAAACTGTAGGGGAGTAAGGATAGAGGGGTATGTATGAAGAGGTTACATATCTGGCAAATATTATTAGACTGCCTCCAAAGAGGCAACATGATAGAATTGAATCAAGCCCTAGACTCAGGAAGACCTGGATTGGAATCCTGCCTGTGATACCTACTGGTTTGTGACCTTGCATTCATCCCTTCTGAGCCTCAACTTTATCATCTGTAAAACTGGGATAACAATAGCCCCTATCTCACAGGATTGTTGTGTGGACCAAATGAGATCCTATATGGAAAGTGCTTTGCAAGTCATAAAGTATTCACATAAAGGTGAGTTGTTGTTATCGCTTCATCTAAACTTTGTGTCTCACTCAGCAAGATTCTGCACAGATTGGTAGTTTCTAAATGGTTATTGAATTAATGAGTGAATGAATGAATGAAAATGAGGATTGATCTAAATTGGAATTTTTAAGCTGCAGTTCATGGGAGGAGGTCCATGGATAGATTTCACGTGGTCTTTATTTCCACTAATGTCTCACAGAAATCTGGCATTTCTTTTAATTATTTAAAATTATTTGTAGAAGGGTTTCGTAGACCAAATGAGTCCATGATAACAAAAAAGGATAAGAACCAGTGGTCTAAATGCTATGAGCCAATGAATGAATGAACAAGTGAATGAATGAAGATTCCTGGAGAAAGAGTAAAGAGTCAGATTTACAATACAGCACATATGGCTGACTGCAGAGGTGGAGATCAGAAACTATGATTGAAAAAATTTGCTAAAGAAAAAGCAAAAAAAAAAAAGAAATGCCCCCAATTCTGTCAGGAAATGCTATGACAAACAGCCTGATCTGCGTTTAGAGGGACATTCCTCACCACTACCCAAGACATCCTCAATCTCAAACGTTCTAGCCAAATGGTTATTCTGATGATGATTTTTGGAATCATATTGAAATGAGAGATTCCTAAGTTCACTTGCAGAGGATCCAACTTGATGGCTCCCATTAGTTAGGACAATAATAAAGCTACCCGTTAATAATGGATGCTATAGCCACTTAGATAAATAGTTTCATTGTAACCATCAATTCAAAATGAAATAACACCCTGCTCTTTCAGGGAACTGTACAGTAAAGATGCTTTGAAATCTAGTGATTTATGGCTCAGTTATCTCCAAAATGGCAAGAGTCTTTATTTACTGTAGAAGATGCATGGTGTATTTGAAATAGCCATTATTTGCAGCCAGAAGACCTGGGTCCAAGTCCAGAGCTATGTAACACTGGGGAAGTCCCTATACTTTTCTGAGGTTTAGCTGTAAAATGGGGTAATTCCTACACTCTCTGAGGAAAAGACAGAGCTTGGAAAACCTTAAAATGCTTCCTAAATTTGAGCTTTTATTATTTATTTCCTGGGAGCTGTCCCAGGTATTGTACCACAAAGCACATAACAAAAAAAGTGCTAGCAAATGCACGTTAACGATGCAGTGGAAAGAACACTGAATCTGGTGTTCAAATCCCTGCTCAGACCCTTCCTGTCTGCACAGCCTTGAACAAGTTGATCAACCTCCCTGGGCCTCAGTTTCCTGATTTGTAAGATGTTGTGGTTGAACCAGATAATCTTTATGGTTCCATCTGCATCTATATCTATGTTCCCTTTAATTTGGTTTGAATTAGCTTGTTTGGGGGAGGGCCATGGTAGGGAAATATTTGTTTAGAGTTAAATCACTAAGTTGTCATTCAAGCAAAAGAGACATTAAATATAACTCATTAAGTACATTAAATATAACTCAGTCAGAATTGCCATCTGCCTTTGCCCTTGTTGCTAGAGGTGCAACATAAAGGTTAATCACAGAAAGAACCCAGGGCATTTACCCACAGTACAGCTCCTCATCACCAAGTGACAATTAGAAACTCCCTATGAATACCAATGCCCATGATAAAGCAGTGCTTTTACCAAACCAGAGGGCCCTTTACATGATCTCTGCCCTCCATTCATCATTGGGCTGACAGCCTACAAAGCTTTATATTGAACATTAGGATTACTCAGTGTAGTGGAAAGAGTCTCGAGCTTGGAGTTAAGGGAGACCTCAGTTTGCATCCTAGCTCTGACACTTATTGACCTTGGTCAATATCCTCATCCATAAATTAGGGATAATCAAAGCCACAACCAGGAAATCTGGCATGCAGGACAAATTAAGAAGTCAGTGTGTTGAGGGGCATAGAATGGAAGCAGGGCAAGGAGGTTATCAGTGCAATTCAATCTAACAACCCTTGTAGCTTAGAGAGAGATAATTGGGGATATAGATAAAGAGTGCTCAAAGGAAAATATTCCCTAGTCCTACAATTAAAACAGGAGGTAGGTGGGACATGGCAATGGGACTGGAGGCAGAGAGGATGCTTTTGTCATAACAAGTAACACCCAAGAGGAAGCAAAGGGAGGGTAGATCTCATAGATAACCGATAATCTCATAGATAAGTCCTCCTCAAGTGCCTGAAGTCACACTTGGAAACTGCTGGGAAAGAAGAAGAAAAGGAGCAGGCTGGAGCACAGTAAAAGGGGCAGGAGGAGTGAGACCTCTGTGGCCAAAGATAAGCTTCAGAAGAGAGACAAGACCTTTCCAGGGTCTCACAACAATGAATCCACAGAAAGCCATGAGGTGTTTTGAGCCAGGGAGAAAGGTGACTCCTTGGATGCTACCGCCCTGGTGAAAAACTGCTAGTTGCCCTGTCTTCATTATAGCTTTGGGGATAATTGAATGAACATTACCTACTGCCTCTGACGTTTACTAGTTTTGTAGAAAGTAGTCACAACCTTTCTGTACCTCGGCCGATTCTTTAAGATTGTAAGGAGTAGATAGGACATAATCCACATAGGTGAAGAGCCTTGCCCTACCAATAATCAATGAAATCTCCAATGAGATGACCAACAACCAATGAAACTTCTTTACCCTGGAAGCTCACTCTAGCCCCGATTCACACATTGCAAGCACCTGTCCCACTATAGGCTCACTCTCTGATAGGATGGCTCCTCCCAGAACCTTCATAGAAGGAAGACATGATGCCAGTCATGCCTTCTTTCCTCTCTAATCTGTACTTAGACTTTCTCTACCATGCCCAGCACTTGGTACCTTTCCGTCCTGTCAGCTAACTGTGACATATGAAAAGTTTGAGAGACTCAGTTACTGGGTCATTAATAATTTTATTAATTATGTCTAATGAATAATTAATAAAAGGATGGTCATTTGACTGTTTCTCATAAACCATAAGACCCCTCAAGGAGGCCTCTTGATGCTTATATACCTTTGGAAGAGTGAATGTTCCTAACAGTTGGCAATCAACCCTGATTGGTTAACAATCAATGAGAGCATAAATATTATAATGACAGGTGGACCTATCCTAATGAAGGGCTGGGGGGGGGAGGGTCTGTAACTTTGATTACGTCACTTTTATTTATCCTACCTGGACCACCCCAAGCCTCAGACAATCTAAGTGATCTACCTCCATCCAAGTTTGTCTGAATAAAACGCAATGGCCAGAATTTACCTAGATTAGATTCTTTTTACTCTTTAATCAGAACCAAACTTCTTCAATTGGCTAGGGTCTGAACAAGATTGAGGAGAATGTTAAAATCCAATCTCCTCATCAGCCCTATTCTTCAGAGGCTGATTTGACCTAGTAGAGAATTTGAAAATAGGAAGGTAAAAAAGAAACCTGGATCTCCTAATAATTACTTATTAATATAAGAGTAAAAAGAACCATTCCATTTATTCCTTTCATGTGTTTTCTTCCCCCATTAGAACGTAAGCTCTTTGAGCACAGGAACTGTATTCATATTTGCCACACTTAGCACAGCACCTCCACATAGAAAGCTTAACACTGGCTATGGTCCTGAATGTGCTGACATTAACTATTTACCTCCTAAGGTTGTTAGTAGGAAAGCTTTTTGTTTAAACCCTAAAATGCTACAGAATTGTTATTGCTTTTTATTTTTTAACCAGGCACTAAGCCTACAGAGGTGGAGGATGAAACAGACTTTTCTTTAATGTACTTAGGCAGTGACTTGAAACATCTTTTTGAGACATAGAAAGAAATCCACTGTGATGTATGAGACAGTGCTGGTTTACTTTTATTTCAGTAATTCTCAGAATGTCCAGGTGGGATAAATTCCAACATACGCACAAGATAGATGAGATGTAAGGCAGGGAAGAGATGGACACATCACTAGTAGAAGAATAGGAAATCAATGGAGATCCTGCCTTTCAGACACAAACTCCAGGCTTTAATGTCTCTATAATTATATTGTCCCATTTAATGCTTACATTTCATTCCTGGGATTGGGAGCCAGGAGACCTAGGCAAATTGGTTCATTAGAAAAGGTCAGGATTTGGAGTCAGGAGCCCTCCCTATCTGTATGACCTTAGTCAAATCATTTACCAGTTGGGGCTTCAGTTTCCTCACATGCAAAATAAAGGAACTGAACCAGATCCGAAGTTTTTAACGGTGTGTGTGTGTGTGTGTCTGTGTGTGTGTCTGTGTGTCTATGTGTCTGTGTGTCTGTGTGTGCTAGGCCCCCTTTGGTAGGCTGGGGAAGCCTGTGGATCTCTTCTCAGAATAATGTTTTCAAGTACATAAAATAAAATTCATAGAATTACAAAGGAAACCAAAAAGTTAGTGGAAAATAAAGGTCATTTTTTTTTCCTATCTAAATTCACAGACCTTCAGAAATCTCTCTGCAAACCCATTGCAGGGTCCACAGACCCCCCGGGTAAGAGTCCCTGAACCAAATGATCTTTCATTCTAAATCTTTTATTTCTATATAGGGGCATCCCATAATATATGATTGACCTTTTATACCTCCTACTTGGTTCCACTGCTTCAAGGCTCTCCCCTCTCTCATACATCCTCCACACCAGTGATGTCAAACTCAAGTATAAACAGAGGCTGCTCATCCATACAGAAGAATCTCTGTGGGCCCCATATTGACAAAGTTTTAAAATGTAATGTTATCTATGTTTCATTGTCTTTTTATTTATTTTATTAAATATTTCCGAATTAGGTTTTCTTCTGGTTCCAGAGTCGGGCTACATGGGACCAGTGGCTTCTGCCTTTGACACTTCTACTCCACACAGCTTCCAAAGTGATATTCCTAAAGCCAGGATCTGACCATGTCATTCCCTGATAAACAAGTTCCACTGGTGCCTCGTTATCTCCAAGGTCAAATTCAAATTTCTATCCTTGGCATTTAAAGTCCCAGATTACCTCCCCAGTCTTATTAATAGCTAGCTTTTATACATGTACAGCCCTTTAAAGGCTTTGCAAAATGCTTTGCATATGTTTTCTCATTTGGTCCTCATAATAATCCCACAAGGTAGATGCTATCATCTCTATTTTACAGGTAAGGAAGCTGAGGCCAGGAGAGGTTATGTGACTTGCTTAAAGTCAAACAACTATTAAGCGATTAAGGTCTTCAAGTCCAACACTCTATCGTCTGTGGTACTCAGCAGCCTCATACATTACTACCCTTCATGAATTCTATAGTCTGGGATGGGGAACCTGCAGCCTGGAGGCCACATGTGGCCTTCTAGGTTCTTGGGTGCAGCCTTTTGACTGAGCCCAAGTTGTACAGAACAAATCCTTTTATTAAGGGGATTTGTTCTGTGAAGTTTGAATTCAGTCAAAGGATGCACTTGAGGATCTAGAGGGCCATATGTGGCCTTGAGGCCGCAGGTTCCCCACCCCTGGCTCTAATCAAACTGGCCTTCCTGATATTCTTTACATGTGGTCGTCCATCTCCTTTGCGCAGGCTGTTCTGATGCCTGGAATGCATTCCCTCCTCACCTGAGCCTCAGATCCCACTTTCTTATCCGCCTCTATCAAACTACTTTGTACGTATTTTGTATATATTAATTTTGTAGGAACTTATGTGTATAACTGTTAACGCCTTTCATAAAATATAATGTACTTGAGTGCAAAAACTGTTTTACTTGTGTCTTTGTTCCCTGTGACTAGCACAGGTCTGATACCTATAGTAGGTATTGAGTAAATGCTTATTGGATTAATTGCTTGATGTGTGGAAGCTTGGCTGGCCCTGGTCAAAATTGCAAAGTACATGAAATTTGTTTTTAAGCCCACAGTATCCCTCATATGAATCTTCTTCTTCCCTATATGGTATCCCCCCCTTCTTCATATTCAAGTGCCCTTTCCCACTCTCTTAACCAGCCAGACCTGCTCTCAGGAAGGGTTCTGGCATCAGACACCTACAGCTGGATGTGAATACAAATGACCATGTTCCCCTTCTCCAATATATTCATACTTTAAGACCAAAATCTTGTGGAATGAATGGTTTATCTTCTTGTGAAAGCATTTTAGGCATCGATGAACAAATAGAAGGCTGATAAGGGCAGCTAGGTGGCACGATGGATAGAGTGCCAGGTTTGAAGTCAGAAAGACTCATCTTCATGAGTTTGAATCCTGCCTCAACCACCTACTAGTTGTGTGACCCTGGGCAAGTCACTTAACCCTGTTTGCCTCAGTTTCTTCATCTCTAAAATGAGCTGGAGAAGGAAATGGCAAACCACTCCAGTATCTTTGCCAAGGAAACCCCAAGTGGGGTCATGAAGCATCAGACATGACTAAAAAACAACAGTACAAGCAAAATCATACATTGTAGACAGCCACTTATGAGACCTACGTGTAAGGATGAGCCCCAACTCATTCCTCAGTGCCCTCACAAAAGAAAAGATCCTAGGCTATACGACCCATATCTCTGATTCAGCTTTACATTTCTGATGTCTATGTAACCTCTAGTTATTTGGGACTTTCTTAGTTTCTGGGTGCATGTTTAATTAAAACAAGAGCTGCTCATGATCTCTTCTGATAAAATACAGTGTGCCCCATAATGATCAACGTGCAAACCATTATTCTTCACACACAGGAAGCCACACGTCTATGTATAGAGTGGAATGTAAATGTTAACAACCTCACAGCTCATCATCTATAAAAACCCTTTTATGGATGTTTAAGTAACAGGAGATCGTCCAGGACTCACAACTAACATTTTAACTCTATTTCTTAGTTGTTGAGCGAGAGGAGATTTGATTCTCTTTGTATACGTGTTTGAAAACGGTCTAAAAACAGCACCGTCTGCCACCTTTTTCATGACAGCAGAAGTGGAATGGTTAAGGGCCATTCTGCACTTGCTGTCGTTCTTTCGTGGGTTGCCATGACCAAAGAGTTCATTACAAAATGGATATGTGAGCATGAGTAAACTGAAATACATTAACGAACAAGAATTTTACAAGATAAGCAGCATAAGGGATTACCACTAGATATTTAAAATGATAGAATCATGGATTCAGAGTTGGAAGAGCTTTCAGAAACAATGTAGTCCAGTATCTTCCTTTTACAGATGAGGAAACTTAGGCCCTGAGATTTGAAGTGATTGGCCTTAGGACACACAGGAAGAAGATGGCAGAGCCAGGATTTGAACCCAGATTCTCTGATTCCAAATCCAGTGCTCTTTCTACTGAGATAGGCTGGTCAAAAGACAAGAATGAAAAATGGCCAATGGGCTACTATTCCAAAGACATCACTGTTGTCCTTGTTGAGCCATGATCACCAACTCTTTATGACCCTGTGGACCATCCTGTGCATGGGGTTTTCTTGGCAAAGATACTGGAGTGGTTTGCCATTTCCTTCTCTGGTGAAATTAAGCAGACGGAGATTGAGTGACTTGCCCAGGTTCACACAGCTAGTAAGTGTCTGAGGCCAGATTTGAATTCAGGGTCTTTCTGACTCTGGGGCCACTGCTTTAACCACTGAGCCACCTAACCATCCCTAAAGATATCAGTACAATGTCAAAAGGATTAGAAAAAGGATCTCCGGAACACTGGGTGGTCCCCCTCTGAAAGACATGAAAGAATATGGAAAACAGTAACCCAGGATGAAGAGGCATAGATGAGTCATGATTGGCATTGGAGGTAGTATCTATAATGATGATATCACAAATCCATCAAGTACCAAACTAACCTGTGTTCAGGAAAGGGAGATGGGGAGTTAGAGCAATAAGTAGGAATATTTTCATCTTGGGGGAAAGTATAACTGAGAGAGGGTACAAACATACTCTCATTCCTGTATGGTTGGGGAGGAAAAGTAAGTCCTGTGAGAATGCTATCAAAATGATAAATGGCACCCTGAGGATGGGGGTGGGGTGGGGTTTGGCCAGGGTATGTGAGTTCTGAATAGCAGTTTACACTAGCAGAGGGCTATGCAGAGTAGGGATGGTAAGAAAGCAGCACATCCCACCTTATGCCAATATCCTGGGACAAAGCCCTGTTTGCCTTGTACTGGTAACAGCTCTTGTGCATATGGGTATACAGGGAGAAGACTAATGTTCACAGAAAGCCAAACTTCACAAAATGTCCTATCACAATTCAGCTCCACCACCTGTGGACATCCAGGCTTCCTTTTGTTATTGTTATTCAGTCCCAATCCTGTCTTTTGCTGGAAGTCTTTCCCAACCCTTCTTAATCCTGATTCTTTCCTTTATATACCTAGCTTTGTGTATATTTGTTTGCATATTGTCTCCCCTATTAGATTGTGACCTTCTTGAGGTCAGGGACTACCTTCTGCCTCTTTTATATCCCTGGTGCTTAGCACAGTGCCTAGCACATAATAGCCATCTAATAAATGTTTATTAATTGATTGATTCCTGAAGTCCTTGCCTTATGAATGCAACAAATATTTAATAAGTTGTCTGCAGAGAATTGCATTGTATCAGAGTTCTTAACTTATTTTGTGTGTCATGGATCCCCTTGCCAGTCTACAGAAACATATGGACCCTTTCTCAGAATGTTTGTTTGTTTACTTGTTTGTTTAAGTCATCATTGAAGAAAATTATAAATTTCAATTAGAGGTTAGTAAAAATAAAGAAGTAATTTTTCCCATTCAAGTTCATGACCCCCTGAAATCAATCCACACATTCTGTAGAGGTCCATGGATCTTGGGTTAACATCCCTGTGCTAGATAATAATAGGTACAAAGTTTAGATAAGACATAGTATTGTTGCCTTCAAAGAACTTTCAGATTATTAGGGGGTAAAGATACCAATGCTGATAGAAGTAATATAGAATATTACATGACAAGTGTATTAAAGTATTACAAAACAAAGTGCTCTATAATGGATGAGTGGGGTGGTCATTACTTATGTGTGGAAAGAATACTTTATTATGTATCATTTATTAATATTGTTTGAACCTAACTTAATGTGGCTCAGAAGCTTACTGTCCAGGTCAAGCCAACCTCAAATGCTCCAGGGAAAGACAGAGGGCTGCAGGGAATGCTTGGATCCCACCCACATCTCTGTTTCACCCATTGCTTCTGTTTTGGGTTCCTCAAATTTGAATGTTTATGATTACATCTCAAGAGATCTTAATTTGAATATTTGTGCTTTACCAATAAACATTTCCATAGACCATGCCTGGAACTACCCTCTCTACAAAATAGCTTAACTGCTATGGTTGGTATTCTTCTCTGAATTCCAATATAATGTAAACCTCTGACATACTGGGAAGGGGGGCCTTCTTCTCACTTTCCTCTTCTACCAAATAAATGATCAAATAAATTTCTTTCTGAAATTATTTCAGATTTTTGGGTAAATTCTCATGACTAACACATGGGAGACCAGAAAAGGCTTTCTGGAGTAGGTGGCGTTTGAGTTGGGCTCTAAAGGATAGCTAAGAATTCAACTGGCAAAGATTAGGAAGGAGAGTACAAAGAGTGAGATGAGCTAGGGGAAGATGGAGAAACTGAAGGGGGGGCACAACACTTTGGTCCTAAGGAAGTACAAGCCAAGTCCCTAAAAGATGAGAGCACACAATAGCCTAACATTTCTGCCTGAATCTAGCCTCTGTCCTCCAATTGATCCTTCACATAACTGCCAAAATGATATTCCAAAGACAAAGTTATAAGGATGTCATGCCCCTGTTCAAGAAATGTCAGCATCTTAATTGCCTCCAAGATAAAATACAAACTACTTTGTTTGGCATTTAAAACCCTTCACAACTTATCCGGTTCCAACTTATCTTTCTGCTGAGATTTCATAGTATTCCCCCTAGCACTCTACATTCCAGCCAAATTGGTCTTCTTGCTGTTGCCCATACATAACCTCTCATCTCTGGTCTCTGTGCCTTTGCCCAGATTCTCCCCCACATGTGGAATATTCTCCCTCCTCACCTTCACCTCTGAAAACTCTGAGGTTCCTTTAAGAACTCAGCTCAAATGCCCCCTCTGACAAGAAACCTTTCCCAATCCCTTCAGTTATTAGGGTTTCCCACACCTCAAATTACTTTCATTTACTTTATTTATACTTTTTGCATACATATTTCTCTCCACAGGAATGTAATCCCCTTATATGTTATGGTGTGGATTGCTTTTGGGTGTGGGTTGGACCATACAGCCACTGAGTGACAAAGTCAAACCACTTCCCCAATTCTATGATTCTGGGGACGGGAAGAGGTTTAACTTTGTCTTTGTTTCCTCACCTCCTAGTATTGGGTCTTGCACATAGCAAACAACTTTAAAATAGCAAAAATAATAAATAGTAATAAAAAACATAAAATAAAAAAATAAAAAATTTTGAAATGCTTGTTGAATTTAACCGAATTGTTCTGTCTAATTGATGCATACTGTGTGGGGAGGAAAGTAACCTAAAGCTAGAAAAGTAGGCAAGAAGGCCTCAGGTGCCAAGAAGAAGAAATTGAACTTTATTCTGTGGACATCAGGGAGCCATGGAAAATTTTTAAGGAGATGCAATATGACCCGATGTTTTCATAAGAAAGATTATTCTGGCAGGAGCATGAAAAATGGATTGGAATGGCGAAGACAAAAGAGGCAAGATCTATTTTTAAAAGGATAATTGAAACAGCCCAGGCAGATGGTAATGAACACTTTTTAGGGTGGTGGTAACTGAAGGAGAGAGAAGGGGATAGGAGAAGTTTGGCCAAAGTAGAATTAACTGGACTCAGAAATGGATTTGATGGGAGAAGTGAGCGGTTGGGAGGAGTAAATAAGTATAGCTTCTTCTGTAATGTGCCGGGCAGGATGCTAAGCACTATTTACAAATGGCATCTCATCCAATCCTCATAACCTTTAAAGATGGGCGCTATTGTTATTTTCAATTTTATAGTTTAGGAAACTGAAGCAACCAGAAGTAAAGTGACTGGTCCAAGATCACACAGCTAGTGTCTGAGGTTGGATTTGAAAGTCAGATCTTCCTAACTCCAAGCCCAGCGTTCTGTCCATTGAGCGACCAGCCGCCTCTGAACGAGGGATGTGCCAGAGATTTTGAACAAAAGAAACTTGGTGGTGGTGATGCCACGTACCAAAGCAGCGAAATCGAAAAGAGGGAGAAATCAGTTTTGGATATGTTGGGTTCTAGATGGAGAAATTCATCCACTAAAGTCCTACTGTAATGTCTCGTTACTCCATGGAAGTAAACAGGTTTTCAAAGCTTTATGGGGAAAATGGTTAGCTTTGTGAGATCCCACCAAACTACATGGGCTTCAAGCTTGGGCCTGGTAATAAATTATATGTCTATTCTCTGAGGACCAACCAGAGAGGCTCATCACCATGTTGGATGCATGGTGATGAGGAATTCTTTGGTCACGAAGATGACATTTTCAAAGATCGTCTGTAATCTGTATTGGTGAAGAAAGTAACTGATATAGCACTTCAAGGTTTACAAAACATAGGCATGTATTATTCCATTTTATCCTTACAACAGCCCTGTGAGTTAGGTTATTACACCTATTTTACAGGTGAAGAAACTGAGACTGAGAAATTTTAAGTGACTTGCCTACTGTCACTCTGCTGGTATGTATCTTGGTTAGGATTTGAAGCGCTGTATAAATATGATTATTATTATTGTTATTAAATAAAGGACATAGAAAAGACTCCCACCTGTGTCTATAAATTATAAAGAACCCTTCTTCCTTTCAGTGGGTCAGCCCACTTCCCTTCCCAGGGTTCTGTGAAGTTCCTAGAATTTATAGTATTGTTGTAATGTCCTAGGAAAACCACATAATTCATACCCTCAAGGAGCATACAGTCTACTATACCACATAGGACATGTAGTTGCCTCGTCTATATATGAGGGTAAAGCTAACTATGGGTTTAATTATAGTAGATCTTTTACCAGAATTCATGATGGGGAATGGGATGTTTTGGATAATTAGGGTTGAACAATTGGCTATTGATTCGATATTATAGTGATCTCCTGATTTATAAATATGCTCACTAGATTTTAATTAAGAGCTAGTGGATGGATATTCCACTGGAATTGGTCCTGGACCTGTTACCATGAACCTAGTATACTTATTCTCCAGAGCCTAGGAATTGCCCTGTTTACTCTTTCATTTTTACCACCAGGCATTTCTTTTGAGGAATGGACCTCCTCCACCTCAAACGTGGATCCAAAAAGTAGACCTGATATTTACTCCACTTCTTACTATCCCAAACAAGCACTGAATCCATCTGGGTTTTCTAAGGATTTTTATTCCTATCTACAACAGTGTAACAGACGTGGGGATGAACAGATGGGGAAAAATCCAAATATATAAAGTTATGCTTTAACATTTCAGTTCAATTCCACAAACACTTATTAGATTCTTACTCTCAGCAAACCACTGCCATGAGCATTGTCCCAAGACAAAAATCAGATGGTCTCTGTCCCCAAGCAGTTTACCTTCTACCTGAGGGGGAGAGGAGAGGGGATATCAAAGAAGCAAATACAAAATGTAGGAAGGTAAGTAAATACAAGATAATAGGAGGGGCTATTAGCTAAGAACTAGACTCAGAATTGGCTTTGTTTTGTTTACCTACTCCTTTTTCCAAATAAGTCTAAGTTATTCTTGGGGTTTGTAGAAAATAATTGAGGAGGAATATTGATTAGATTCTCCTCTTCACATTACTTTCTACATCTGGCAGCAATTACTTTCTAAAGGAGTGATTTGTGATCAACTAACCACCACACCCAGGGGAGAAGGAAACAGGCTGCTCGGATGGAAGAGGTTTATGGATGAATATTCTTTGTAGCCAAGAAAGAGGTCTCAGGGCTTCTGGGGATGAAATGAGATGCTCCTTGGGACTGCGTCTTGATTAGTTCAAATTTATCCTGTATGTAGCTCGTTTGCGCATAGTTGTTTGCATGTTGTCTCTCCCATTAGACTGTGAGCTCCGTGAGGGCAGGGACTGTCTTTTGAACCTTTCTTTGAATCTCCCGGGCTTAGCGAAGCAACGGCCACATTGTTGTTGCTTAATAAATATTTGTTGACTAATTTACTTTCAGTTTCAGACAGACTAATGGAGGAAAAGGGGAAGGGATGGGGAGGGAAAAGGGGAATAGTTAGAGCACCACCCCCCCACACACTTGGCTAGAGAAAGGGGCGGGTGGTAACCCCAAGGAGTCTTGGGGAGGGTCATGGCACTAGACTGACTTTGCATCAGCTATGTGGGCAGCAAAGAAGCTGCCATCTCAGATCAGTTATTGAGGGAACACACCTCAAAACCCCACCCCCCAAGATAGTATATAAACTTTTCCTTTTTATACAAAAAAAGTCCAATCTCTGATGCATACAAGAGATATTAGTTGTTTTTTTTTTTCCCCAAGTTCCCAAAACTTCTAGAATAGCTATTGGCTGAAGGGGACGGTGAGCATCCTTCCTCTGATGGATAGGTTCTTATTTATAAAAACTCGGCTACTCCAAAAATATTACCTCTCTTGGGTTGAGCAGAGAACATTACAATTTCAGAAAGAGGGAGAGATCATTCCAACAGTTTAAGGGTTTCAGGTAAAATACTGAAATTACAAAGATAAGTGGAGATTTTTTGTTGTCTCTAAGTAGCTTGACCATGGCCAACTGGAAGAGCCTTGTGGTTTGCTCCTCGAAGCAATAGAGTTATTGCTTTAAGGAATTACAACTTTCCTCTTGAATTCTACATATGAGTTCTGGCTTAGACAAAAGTGTGGTGGGGAAAGAGTGGAATAGAGCTTCATAAGGATTCAATGTTAAGGAATAAAAGGCTTCAATTTACCAATATAAACTAGATATGTATATGTTCTCTGACAAACAGTAGCAATTTGAGTTTCAAGGAAGAAGGTTGGCATTTGCAGTTACAAAATTCCCAAGAGTAAACATATACCTCTATACATTACTAATGAAAAGCATTTCAATAGTTAAAGTTCTGTTGGCCTTGCCACAGACTTCCTATCGCTAAAGCTGAACCCTGAAGCTAAGGCGAGACTAAGAGACCGAGGTGAAAAAAAGAGTATATTTCAGGTACAGGCAAGGCACAGAGAGTGGGGATGGATTGTTAAGTTCTGAGAACAGCCACTTGGCCAATTTAGCAGGAATGGAAAGTGTTTGGAGAGCAGTAAAATGAATTAAGTTACGAAAGGTAAGTGGGAGCCAGATTAAAGTGAGATTTTAAATGCCAGGCTGAGGAATTTGTGTTTTAGCTTAGATGCAGGGGTAGGGAAACTGTGACCTTCTAGGTCCTCAGGTGCAACCTTTTGACTGAGTCCAAGTTTTACAGAACAAATACTCTTATTAAGGGAATTTGTTCTGTGAAGTTTGGATTCAGTCAAAGGGCCACACCTGAGGACCTAGAGGTCCACATGTGGCCTCAAGGCCACAGGTTTCCCTATCCCTGGTACAGGCAATAGGTAACCCTGAAGACTTTATAATAGGAGATAATTTGGTCAAACTTGCATTCTAAGGATATTATTTGGTAACTAGAAAGAGGATAGATTGGAGAGGGAGGAGTCTAGAAGTGTAAAGACTAATTAGGAAGCTACTGCAATATTCTAAAGGAGAAGTGACAAGGGTCTGAATGAAGGTAGTGGCTACATAATCAGAGGGGAAAAAAGATAGCTATGATAATTGCCATGGAAGGAGAGTCAAGACTTACCAGCTGGTTGGATATGGGAAGTGAATGAAGATGAACAGTAAAGGATGACTGAGATTTTCAACCAATGTAACTGAACGGGTAGAGTTCAGGAGAGAGATAAGAGTTTTATATATTGACATTAGGAATCATCTACATAGAGATGATAGATGAACACTTGAAGTCTAATGAAAGTGCTAACAGAAAGTAGAGAGAAGAAGCCCAAGAGCTGAGCAGCTCTATCTTCGCTACACATTTCTACCTCCATAACATTTCTCATATCCAATCTCTTCTCTCTACTCACACACTGACAGCCATCACCTTAGCTCAGGCCCTCATGTCTTCTCTACCAGATTATTATTGAAAGATCCTCATAATTGGTCTCCCTATTTATAGTTTCTTCCCTCTCCAAACCATTCTCCACCTGGTTGCCAAATTGGTCGCAGATGTCTGAGGATATCACTTTCCTTGCTCAGAAATCTTCAGTGGCTCTTCATTGTATTTAGAACAAAAGATAAAGTTTTCTCCTTGACATTAAAGTCCTCTGAAGCCTGGTTTCAGCCTACCTTTCCAGACATTTCCCATTACTCCATCTCAGAAACTCTATTTTAGCCAGTGGTCTGCCATCTTCTGTCTCTGTGCCATCTTCTACCAAACCCTCTTAATTCTTGTGCCTTCTCTCTGTTGATTATTTCCTATTTATTCTGTTAAATAACTTGTTTGTACATAGTTGTTTGCAAGTTCTCTCCCCTATTAGGCTGTGAGCTCCTTGAGGACAAGGACCATGCCTGGCATATACTTGTTGTTTGTTCTTCATTCTCGAAGAGGACCATGACATCAGGAAGATGATGTCATGACTTGCAAGTGAATTGGAGTTAAGTGAGGAAGGGCTGTGTAAGATCACCAGCCTCACTTTCTCCTTCTGAACCATCTGTAATGGCAAGCAAAGTAGGATTTTTGCTGGATTGAATTGCGTTAAGTTTTAGCCAATCAGAGACCTGAGTTGTAGCCAATCAAATGCCAGCTAAAATTGTATATAAGGAGAGCCCAGAGTGTGAGAGAAGCAGACATCGAGAGGGCATTGAAGAGAAGACATTGAAAGAGCTACCAGTGTTGAGAAGTAGACTGAGAAAGAGCCAGTATCAAGAGAGCTGTCAGCATTCAGAAGAGAAGAGATGAAGAAGAATGAGCTGTGAGTGTTGAGCTGAGAGGAAATCTAAAAGAGCTGGGAGGAGACCTCTAGAGCAGAAAGATCTCCGAGAGTGAGGAGATCTTTGATGGCAGAGACTTGCTGAAGGAGCCTCCAAACTTTGAAGGTAAGTGGAGTCGAGTGGAGCTGTAGGGCAGAGACCTGCCCATGGGAAGGAGGCTTAGCTTAGGCCTCTTTTGAGATCTGTTAAAGTGAACTGAGCTGTTAACACACAGCATCTGGACTTTGGAGGTGAGTTGAGATGGTGGTGTTTGTTGCTGCCCTGTTAAGCTTCATTTTCCCAGAAACAGAAGCTGTGGGCAGGAACCCGTGGAGCTTGCTGTCGGGCAGGAGTGGAGCAGTTCCCATGAGCTGAGACCTGGCGCAGGAGTGCAGAAGTGTATAGATATACTCTGAGGTTAGCATTTTGCTTTGGGGGCTCACTCATTAGAAGAGTGTTGGTGTGGAAACTCTGGGTAGCCATTAAGGAGCTCCCTGGCTTTGAAAACCCAGATGTTGGTGCTTCTCTGTCTGGTAACTATGTATGTATTTCTATGGTCAGACAGAAGCCCTGTCTGCTGATTTGTGTTATTTGCCCTGTTTATATAGTTTCTGCTTGTAATTTCTGTTTGTGTATTCTCTGAAGTTCAGGGTGCTGACTTCTCCCCCTGAGCTAAGTGAATGATACATGTACATTTAATTAGAGTGAGATTGTAAACCTCTTAAAGTTGCTTTCCTTAGAAAAGCAGATCAAAGAACCTGTGCTAGAACCCTCCTGTATGCTGGTGTTATTGGCCTTACACAGCCACAGTAGATACAAGTAACATTATTGTTATACTATCTGTGTCCAATGGCAAGATATAGATCAGGATGATTGGAAATGGCCCCGCTAGACACATAGTAGGTGCTTGTTGACTAACTGACTTTGCACAGATTGTCTGTTCCTCATGACTAGAATGCTCTCCTCACCTGTACATCTTTGAATCCCAACTTCCTTCAAAACTCAGGTTAACTGCTACTTCCTACACAAAGTGTTTCCTGTTCGCCCTCCCCCCCAAATGCTAGTGCTCTCTCCCACCTCCAGCTACCTAAATTACTTTGCATTTATTTTGAATGTATTTTATATTGACTTACCTATGTACATATCACTTCCCTCAGTAGAATGGAGCCTACATGAGTACAGAACTGGTTTTTTCCCCTTTACGACCCCTTATATAGAAGGGTTATATACAATAGATGCTCAATAAATATTTGTTGAATGAATGCATGAATACACAAGAAACACTTATAACAAAGTAAATGAGTGGTCACTCGGGCTTTCCTTGAATGTCTCCAATGAGGGAAAACATACTGCCTCCTAAGGTAGTTCATTCTACTTTGGATAACTCTAATTGTTAGTGAGATTTGATGTCAAAATTAAATCTGCCCTTCTACGACATCCACCCTTTCTGCAATGTTTCCCTCCAAGGAAGGACCAGAACAAATGTAACCTCTCTTGCGCATGACAACACTTCAAATACTTGAAGACCACTATAAGATAGAAGTAGTGTCAAATTTTTTATTCTTGGGCTCAAAGATCACTGAAGGCAGTGACTACAGCCATGAAATTAAAAGATGTTTGCTCCTTGGAAGGAAAGCTATGGCAAATATGGGCAGCATACTAAAAAGCCAAGACATCACTTTGCTAACAAAGGTCCATATAGTCAAGTTATGGTTTTTCCATTAGCAATGTAGGGCTGTGAGAGCTGGGTTATAAGGAAAGCTGAGAACCAAAGAATGAACGCTGTCAAATTGTGGTGCTGGAGAAGACTTTAGGGAGTTCCCTTGGACAGCAAGGAAGTCAAATTAGTGAGTACTTAAAGAAATTAATTCAAGCTATTCACTGGAAAGTCAAATAGTGAAGATAAAACTTAAATACTTTGCCATTTAATGAGAAGATGGGACTCATTGGAAAAGACCTTGATGTTGGGAAAGACTGAAGGTCAAAGGAAAAGGGGATGGCAGTGGATGATAATGGAGGATGAAAGGGCCTGGTGTGCTATGGTCCATGAGGTCATGAAGAATTGAACTTGAATAAATGACTCAACAACAACAACAGATCCTTCTGTAATAGGGAGATAAATGAATAATGATGTAGATTAATGATACAGATGGATGGAGTGAACCGCAAAGTTGCAGAGTGATGGTGGGGAAGGGGAGGACTGAAAGTGGTAGCGAGAAGCAAAGAACATAGCTTCTCTTCTTTAAGGCCAGTAAGGGGTTGCCAGGGGTTTGGCAAGAGCTAGATTTCCATTACAACCAGAAGATGGAAAGAATATGAGAAATGAAGATCTAGGATGAAAGGGAGTTTGTTAATAATAAAATGGAATTTCTAGAGGGCAAAATGAAATGGAAAGTATAGTGGAAAAAATATTTATTTTATATTTCTCTTTAAGGAGGCAAGAAAGACATCTTCCAAACTGTATTGTCCAAGGGAATAGGGTTATAAAAAGCCCATCCCATAACAGACATGCTCTGAACATTTAGTAGAATTCATATTGCCCTACCAGTGGGCTTTTCTAATCTGTGTTGCCGTTACTGTGGCAAATTCAGCGGCAGTATTATTTTATCAACTAGGGGAATTGTACCTTTTTAAAACTTTATTTTAAATAGAGTTGTTTTTATTTCATTTTACAATCCACTAGTATTGCACTGAATTTGCATTTCAATTCCAAATCTAAATCATTAGACTGGCCTGAGCTAATCCTGGTCCAGAAAAGAAGATCAGAACTAGATAGAGGAGGATATGGACTATAGAGGGATAAGGTTGACAGTTTAATGTAAACTTCCTTAGATGCTCAATAGGTTTTAAGGATCACTTAATTCACCCATGGCTTACAATCAAACAATGCTCTTCCACCAAGCCAAGGCCCAAAAGAAAAAATTCAGAAGAATTCTGATTGATTATGAGGCCTTCAGCCTTGAGTAAAAAAGCTTGCAAAGAAAATTACAACAGGTGGTCTGTAACAAAATGATAATTGCCTGCCATGAAAATTTCTCTGTATAGCTTTGGCATTCTTAGTAGAGAAGAGTATTGAAATGTATTTGCATACTCATCCAGCTATTGTATTTGAAAACCCTCTATTCTAGCATTCCAGAAAATCTGCTTTAGAAGAAGCAAACTTAATTATCACCCACTAAAAAAATTCAGTGTCAATCTATTGTGGTAAAGAAAGCTCCAAATAAGGACCATCTCTGGGAAAGAGCTAAAGGTCACACCAAGTGATTCCAAATTCCTGATGAACGAAAAAGGGGAAAAAAGGGGTAGGTGGGATTTCATGTCTTGCCTTCCTTTTTCTCTGCCTTGCCCTTCCTTAACTTGATCTTTCCTGAATTTTCCATGAAGCATTAACAGTGTTATTCAAAGTAAAATTAAATTAACTACACAGTGAAGGGCAGCATGGTCTATGATAGTGAAAGTCAAAAGGGTAAGAGAGTCTTGGGTTCTAGTCTCAACTCTGACCCTGACTGGCTATGTGACTCGGTGCACATATGTTCCTTAGAGTTGTGAGGATAGTTATATTTTATTGCATTTTATTTTATTTTTCAGAATCTGTGATTTCAACAAGGTAAGGAACTCCCAGTGAGAAATTTCCTCTATCAATTGTGGGTGGGTGGGGGAGGGGAGAGAATAAAATAAGCAATTATTGAGCACCTACTATATGCCAGGCACTGTGCTAAGCACTTTCGAATATGATTTCATTTGATCCTCACAACTACCCCGAGAGGTAATGCTATCATTATCCTTGTTTTACATTTGAGGAAACTGAGGCAGAGAGGTTAAGTGACTTGCCCAGAGTCACACAATTATTAAATGCCTAAGGCTATATTTGAACTCAGGTCATCCTGACTCCAGACCTAATATTCTATCCATTGCATTATCTAACTGCCCCAGAAGATTGGCGCCTTCTCTGCAAGTTATGCCCTTAGGGAGCTGCTTGGGAACACTGAGAAGTCAAGTGACCATTGACTTACCCACCTCTCACAATAGAATCCAACATTATTTTAGGAAATGAGAAGGCCCCAGAAGAGGTCTTTAATGAAGCCTTATGTAGTAATTGTTTGAAAATAAATCATTCAAGTGAAGGGTCGCTGCTCCTCGCATCTGGAAGTAAATACCAAGAAAGTTCTACCTTTACATCCTCTGATTTAGAGATTTTAAAAGAAGCACTTGGGATAATTAGCATAACACAGGACAACAGCCACAGAGAAAGACATGAAATAGTAAAAAAAAACAAAAGACAAAAAATAATAATTGGAAAGAGAATGGGATTGCCTCTCCAAATCCTAAATGACTCGGCAGGAGGTGCTGACATGAATGGAAGGCATATTGTCCCAACACTAGGGGACAGAGAAGGTAAATTGCTACAAGCTCAGTATGAATCAACCCAGAGTCAAAAATAGAGATCCATTTGAGAGGACTAAGAAAGAGGTCTTCCCACAGCCCTCTGAGCAGATCCTTTGTGTAGAAGGCAGGGATGTAGGACATGGGTGTTAAGCAGCAGCAGGTTTCCATAGGTTGTCTCAGAGGCAGGAAGGAGCTGTAACAACATCAGCTGAGATGGCAGTGGTCAAAGGGGCAGGGAGCAGCCAAGTAAAGAAATACAATAGCAGGGAGAGGACCCCTGATCCCTGCTGGGAACAGAAGACAGCAGTAGCTGGGTTGAAGAGAACTGATAGGAGGAGAATTTCTGGCGAAAGAAGAAGATGCAGAGAAACAATATGACCGACCATCCTGTTGACTGGAGCTCCACCTACTACTGTACGTGATGGGGACTATAGAGGTCCCTGAGGGGAAAGGTGGACCCAGGAAAGGGTCTGTTCTTGACTCCCTATGGGCTTAGATTCAAATTCTTTCTGTGACCTTTGCAGTGTAAATAAAGCACCTCTATATTTAGAAGCCTTGTGAGACTGAGTGCTTTACAAAGAAAGCTGGTGGTTACCCTTGGGACAATGGTGGATGCTGAAGTTTTGAGATTGTACCTGAGTAGGGTCAATGAGTTAGATAAGTGAGAGGTCTATCCCCAAAGCCCACCTATGACTCTCATGTCAGGAGGAAGCTCTGACACAAGGGTTATACAGGCAAGGTATACATGATAATTCTCTATTACCCAGAAGAGTGTCTTAACCAGAACACCCACTCCCCAACCACACTGGATAACAGAGAATTTACAAATTTTGGATGATAATTTTTTTTCATATAACTATTCCTTCTCCTAATTCAGAAATTCTCCAAGTTTGGTGACTTCCACTACTTATCCTATAAATGAGTTTTTGATGATATGACTGGGTATTTATGTAATGCTGGCTATGATTCATAGCTTTTTCATTGAAACCAAACAAGAATAAAACCGTGGGATGACTGACTATCATGCAATACTTGGAAGCTTTCATTTCAGGGAACAAATTACATCCTAGGTATTACTTCAAAATGCCTTTAAGACTTTGGGCTGTAAGTAATCGATCTTTGACTCTTTCCCCCAATTAGTAATTTTAGTTTGTGCCTTTTATATCAAAATCATTTATAATATGTTCTGTCCTCCCATTGAATCCCCTTCTGTGACAAAAATTTAACAAAATCCAAATGACAAAGTAACTGGTTCTGAAAACATACGCATTATTCCACACCCATCATGGCCCAACTCTACACCATGAATATGGATGTATGCTTCTTCCCCTTTTCTCCGAGACCAATATTGGTCATTTCAATAAATTTGAGTTCAGCAGCATTTTAAAATTATTTGTGTCTACATTATCATAGTCATTCTACCTACTGTTCTCTTCGTTCCACTTTCTTTGCTCTGTAGCATTTAATATAATTCTTCCCACGTTTCTCTGAATTCCTCATCTTCATTATGTCTTATAGCTTTAAAATATTCTATTATCTTCATGTACCACAATTTGTCCTGCTGCTCCTTGATTGGTAGGCACTCAATTTGTTTTCAGTTTTTTGCTACCACAAAGAGAACTGTTATTAATATTTAGTTCTGCATGGGACTTTTATTTATGTCATTGAACAGCTTGGGGTATATGCTCATTTCTGGGATAGTTTGGCCAAAAGATATAAGTAATTAATGTCCTTAAAAACATAATTCTGAAAAAACCCTATAATTCTAAATTGTGTTCCAGAAAGGTTGGTCCAATCCTCAAATCCACAGTAAATTATTAGTAGGCTTGTTTCATCACATTGCCTACAGCATCAACTTTTGATGTCCTTTTCTCTGCCAATTTAATAAGAATGAAGTAAAACTTCAGCATTGGTTTCATTTGTAATTTTTCTTATTAATGAGTTAGAGAAATTTTGGCAAGAAGAGCCACCTCATTATCACAGGCTGGGGGGAAGCACAAGAAAGTGGAGAATGATGTGAAGGGGTTTTGAGGTGAAAAGAAGGGAAGAAGGAACTCACTGTGAAAGGTCTCAGTTACCTTAATAAAAAAAATGGCAAGGTCTTCAAGTGAGAGAGTCAAAGGAGGGGAAGTATGGGCAGCTTGAAGAGAGGAATATTTGGTCTGGCTACTGTGTAGTGGGGAAGACAGATATTTAAATTTCCTGTGTAACTGCTTTAAAAAATGGAACTGTTTGGTATTTCTTTTGACCTATGAGCACCATGGAAAAGTTACTGAGACACTAAGGGCCCAGAGAACTGAGAATAGGAACTTCTGGCTTAATATTAAGGGCAGGCATTGGGAAAGAGATGAATACAATGAACCACATATGAATTCCTTGAGAAGGAAGGATAATAATCTAAGGGCTAGTACACAGCAGCTACCAGGATCTAATCTGAAGAGTGGAAAATTTTAATAAAGTGAACTTCAAAAAAAGAGAGATTTCTGAGTGACGGAGGCAAAGGGAGATTCTGGAAATAACAATGGTTATCAGGGAATAATTTAAAACTTGTTCCACGACCAGTTAACAGAAAGGATATAACCTTTAGCTTTGACTAGTATTGTGCTTTGTATTTGACCTGATATCTTTTTTTTTAATTTACATTGTTTTCATCATGTTGCATGTGGTTGTTTGGCTCTGCTTTTTTCATTCATTATTACTTGATACAAGTTTTCCCATGTATCTCTGAATTCTTCATATTTATCATTCTTTACAATGCAGTAATGTTCCATCACAGTCATATGCCACAGTTTGTTCAGCCATTCCTTACTCATTGGGCATATGCTGTATTTCCATTTTTTTCTTATTCCAAATAATATTACCATGAATATTTTTGTACATATAGGTCTTTTCTTGACATCATAAATCTTTTTGTGGCACATAAACCCAGTTTGAAATCTCTGGGTCGAAAGGCATAAACAATGCAATAATTTTTCTTACATAATCACAAATTGTTTGCCAAAACAAAATTGTCAGTACCACCAATAGAGAGTTAGTGTATTTGTCTTTCTACAGATCCTTCTATATTGAATTTTCCTATTTTTTATAAAATTTTTTTTTTGATAAATTGATGGGTATGGAACGATACGCCTGATTTGTTTAAATTTTCATTTCCCTGATTATTAGTGACTGAGCAATTCTTCAGGTACTTCACAACTGTAAGCTCTTTTGAAAACTTTTCATATCTTTTGACCATTTGTCTGTGGAGTAAAGCTGCTAGTTTTATGAGCGTGTCATTACTTTGATCGCTTTTCTTGCCTAAAGTAGGGAGCCATTAAGAATGGAATACTAAATGATGATACTCTCAGATGCTTGGTAATTATTGTCTAGTTGAGTGATGTGCATCAGAGATTTTGAGGCCAAAATAGGATAATGGAGTAGCAGAATGAACTGGTCTAGGAGACTTGGGTTCAAATCATAGCCCTAGTATTTATTAGCGGGATGACCAAGGGGCAGTCACTTAATTTCTCTACCTCTCAGTTTTCTTATCTGTACTACCTACTTTACAAGGTAGTTGTAAGGAAAATGCATTGTAGATTGTAACAGTGTTCCAGAGATATGAATTATTGTAATTATAATTAAGAATAAGCAAGGAATTGTCTTTTTATGGAAGATTCCTGATGATCTGTTTAAAGATGTTGTTGTTGATCTGTTTGGGAATAGAGAAAAAGGTAGCAAGTCACAAAGAAGAGTCAGACTGATAACTCATCAGAAGATTTCCTTTATGTATAGGTTTTTAAATAGAAACATAGAATTTAAATTAATTCCCCTGAATCATGTTTTTCTCAGAAATCATGATCAAGAATGGGTAAGATGATAGGTGATAGATGAGGAAAGGCAAATAATTGCCTCCGGCTTTTGGTTTGGGAGACTGGATCCTGAGTTTTAATAGCGTAAGGGTTCTTAATCTGAGGCTCACCATAGACCCCATCTGTTTCAAAGGGACCATGAACTTGAATGGGAAAAATATTATTATCTTTATTTTCACCAATCACTAACTAAAAGGTACTATTTCATTCCATTTTGAATGGAGTCATCAAATATTGTTCTGTGAAGAGGTCCATAAGCTCCACAAGACTGCCAAGGGGATCCATGACATTAAAAAGGTTAAGAACCCCCATGGTTAGGCATCAGTCTGGTAGAATTGCAGTGACTCAGGGTCACAATCCTTGGGAGGATGCAGAAAGAAGGGGCTCCATTACCTGGTGTTGAAAGACCTTAGGCTCACATTCACATTAACACCTCCTCCCCATTCAGCATCTCCAAGGTAACAAGGACTGGAGCTTGCTGCCTGGCAACTATGACCCCTCCTCCCTTTTATACTTCTAACCCTCCTCCCTCCTCCTGCCCTCCAAACGTGCCCCCGTCTGCCTCCAAGACTGCTCTTTGAGGACTTCTTTTCCCCTTGAAAGATGCCCTTTGCTAATTTCACCTGTATCCAAATGCAAAGAGGCATGAGAGGGGTTATTTTGGGGAGAAGAAGAGTGTGGACACAACGAGATTGTCACCAGCTGGGAATCCATACTCTCCAGGGATGGCCCTCATAGAGAAAGCAGAGAGAGGCAGAAGTTCCAGATGAGACATCTCTTAGTTCTTCCATGAGACTCTAGCCTACAAAGAAATTGCCTGCCTACGAGGAAACCGCAATATGACATGTGACTCTGGGCCTGGGACTTTATGGGCTATTCCCAATAAAAAAAAAGCCATCCCTGGGAGTGAAAGTAATACCTGTATGAGATTCTCCAATCTCACAAAAACATTGAAAATTAGACACCTCTCCAATCCCTCCATCCTAACCCTCCACCCTCCAACACGTCCCTTTTGAATAGGTATCCTTTTTCCTCTCCCGGGGACTTGTACAGAGAGGAGATACTCTCGTGATAGCTGCTTTGCAAATATCTAGATGAGGGAGGAAAAATTGCATGAGGAATAATTTAGACAAAACAATGTGGATCACCATGGAAACAATCTTGAGAAGACACCAGGGAAAAGAAATCCTTGTTAACATTGTTCATGTTTTGCGCAAGTATCCAATCGTCAAATTCAATTTTGGACCTTTCAATCACATCCCCTTGAAAATTCTAGAGTTAATATAGCCAAGGGGAACAGTAGTTTACAATAAGCAACGCTCTTTACCCATCTAATAATCTTTAATTAAGATAATGCTTTAATTTATGCAATTTGCTGTTTTCCCTTTTCCCTTAGTTTGAAATCAGTGAAAGGTCAAGCTACCATTAGCAGTGGGAGTTTACTGAACTATTCTAGGAGTATTTTAAACTGACAGGGGAAATGTAGAAATAAACAAATATTTAATTGAAACATGCATTAAGAAAAACATAGCTTACTCTTTTTTTTTAGCTTATAGAAACTTTCTGGGCCTCGGTTTCTTCATATGTGAAACGTGTGAGTTGGTCTATAAGACTGCAAAGGTCTCTTCCACAGCTGATACTCTATGATTCTATGAAATTTTGAGAAAGAAAAGAAAGAGCAAGAGAGAGGAGAGAGGAGAGAGAGAGACAGAGAGACAGAGACAGAGAGACAGACAGAGACAGAGAGACAGAGACAGAGAAAGAGACAGAGAGAGAGAGAGAGAGAGAGAGAGAGAGAGAGAGAGAGAGAGAGAGAGAGAGAGTCAATCAGCTCACTACCAATACAGTTTAATTCTCGGTTAGCTCTTTCGTGCTACCTTGATTTTTTTTATATAACGTATAGGTTGACATCTTCCATAAGCAACACGCTGAGTCCAATTTTCCCAACACTCTCTTTTTGATTTGCTCCATAGAGGCTATTTGCTGACTTCCCTTGACAGAGGCCTTTCCACCTAAGCCCAAAGACAGGAATACTGTACAGTGACCTGATTCTAACCACATATTCAGGGAACCGTAAATCAGAGGAGGCATTAACACATGGAACCCCTTCCAATAATCTCTAGGAGACATTTACCTGCTTCCTTGTTTCTCCACAACATTTTTCTCCCCTCTTCCTCAACATACATAAATACTTTCAATGGGCTTAAAGGACGGAGAGCCAGATCTCTGGAGCTCCAGTGCATTTCCACCCATGCCCCCTTTTTAATCACTTTCTTCTCCGACTCATAACATTACATTTAAAAGTTTTGTTTGAACGGAGGACAAAGCAAATGACTGATATTAGACTTTTCTGGGGCTGGTTTTTGATGATGAGAGAAAGTGAAGAAGGAGAGAGGAAAACTGCTTGATTTCTAGGATATCACAGAATGGAGAGAAAGAATGCAAAGAAAGCAGGCCGGGGCTGCCAAAAGTTACATTTATACTTCTATGAATGAATATGAAATCGGGAAGGGATCTTATCATTTAGTCTAACCATCTCTTTTACAGAAAGGGGAAAAAGAGGCCCAGAAAGATTAAGCAATTTTCCTATCAAAATCTAGGTAATAGTAGAATCAGATCTAGAACCCAGGTCTCTGGACTCCTGGGCCAGCGTTCTTTCCACTATGCCAAGTTATTTCCCTTTTGTCAAATGCCTACAGAGATATGGGTGTTCCATGATGCACACTACCTAGGGAATAATGGCATTTTGGAATTATACAAGTAAGGTAGCAATACTGGGAAAATATTGTCATTTTCAAAATGGCCTTTTGAGGTAGAACAAAGCTTGGGATCACTGAAAGCAACCTATTTACTAATTGTGTTCAAAATCTCTTAGAGGCAAATCTTTGAGATATCATGAAACTCACTCCTCAATCTTTTTAAAATTGTATAATTTCAGGAATTGATTTCTTCTATATGTTTTTGGTCAGGTCCAACCACTTTCCCCAACCTCATCTTTTTTAATTGCTATTTCTACTTCCTCAACATATCAGGCAGGGGTGGAGAAATCCAATTACCATGGTTCCACTATTATCAATGATGAAGACAGATCACTATGGAAACAGTGACATATCCATTTCATTTCATGTTTATTTGTTGCCTCTGAACCAAATATGAAATTCAAAGAAAAAGGAACACAGAGAAGCAGGCTAGAGGGTGCTAAGAATTGAGAAGTCTGGAAATCATTTGTAAAGAATTTAATTTGTAGCACTCTAAATGTAAGACCCTTGCCCAATGATAATACTATCAGAGGAACTGAAGCATATTAATCTTAATGTCCTTGCTGTATGAAACCAGAAGACAAAAGAAAATTGTAGATATTCAATTCAATTCAATTTAATAAATATTTATTAAGCACCTACTATGTGCCCAGGCACTGTGCTAAGCGGTAGGGATACAAAAAGAGGCAAAAGACAGTTCTTGCCCTCAAGGAGCATACAATCTAACTGGGAAACAAAATACAAACAAATATATACAAAGCAAGTTATATAAAGGACAAATGGAAAATAATTACCAAAGGGGTGACCCTGGAATTAAGAGGGTTTGGGGAAGGCTTCCTGTAGGAGATAAGAAGCCAGGAAGGTCAATAGTTGGAGGGGAGGAGGGAGAGCACCGTGACTTTAGAGTAAAAAAGAACAACGGGGAGATCATTCCTGGCTTTGGAGTCAGAGGACCGACCAGGGTTCAAATCCTAACTATGTCCTTTTCTACCTGTTGACCTTGAAATAATCGCTGAACTTCCCTGGCCCTCAATTTCCTTATCTGTAAAATGAGGAAAGGAGTAGAAGAATAGGTGACCTCTAAGATGCCTTTCAGCTCTAAATCTAAGAAAATGTAACCTCCTTAAAGGTTGTTGTATTTTTGTGTCTTTGGAACCCTAGCACCTAGTATAGTGCTTTATATATATATGTATATGCTCAATAAATGTTTAATTGAGAAAAGCTGGCAGTCACCACAGTGAAGAAAAAACTTTGACAAAATAATGTTTTCCCCCAAATAGCATGCGAATGTTACTTTCATATAACAATAAAAAATTATCAGAAGAAAAAAAAGTAGAAAACAAAAAGGCAGTCTAGGAAATAATTACTTCATTGCACCTAATCAGACTTAATATTTAAAGTAATGACTCAATTGACCCCATGTATATGTCACTAATCGGTGGTTAGTACACATATACAAGTCTATACGGTCATCAATTAGATCTTCCTCTGAGACTCTACTTGAGGCTCACAGCAAAATGTCGCCTACCTCCTCACAATGCTAACCCTTCCATCTGTACTCTTAGTCTCATTCCCATGCATTCCTCTATCATGTCTTCTGGAACCTTATTTCATTAATTATCCCCTTTCTCTCTTAGATCTTTTTCTAAAATAATATCGTATTAACATATTTTGTTTATACATCACCAACATTTACCAAAGTATGCCTCACCTCTGCCCTTCTAGATAGCCATGCCATACAACAAAGAATAAAAAAAAAATTGGTAAAACTAACCAACAAGAAAGTCTGACATTATCTACCATGTTCCACATCCATGGTTCCCCACCTCTGCAAAGAGGAAATGAACATGCCTTTTCCTGTCTCTTCTTGTGGCCAACCTTGGTCATTATAATTTCACATTAACTTTTCATTGTTTTGTTTTTATTTCCATTTATAGTCTTCTAATCATCATATATATTGTTTTCCCACCTCTGCTTCCTTCCTTTTACACCGGTTCACATAAATTTTCTCATACATGGACATTTTAGTAATTTTCTTTGCATAATTTCAAAATGCTTTCCTGAATGGTTGGACCAAACTATAGCTCTACCAATAATGCATTAATGTGCCATTGTTCAATTCAATTCAGCATCTCCAGCTTTCACTATTGGTATCTTTTGTCAGCTTTGCTAATCTGCTAGGTGTGAAGTGAATCCTCAAAATTGTTTCAATCTACATCTCTTTATTATCAGTGATTCAGAGCATTGTTTCATATGGTTGTTAATCTATTGGGTAATGTTCTTATATATTCTCCTGGATCTTAAATCTTTTCTTTTCCACTGATTCCACAGGTTTGAAATGAATTCTCATTCATCTGTATTCTCTCTTCAAATCACTAAATCTTTCCTGAATCCCCAGAGGAAAGTGATCACTTTTCCTCTCTCCAAATTTCCCATTTTATTCTTTCAGGATCTCTGCTTTTTATTTTTCTCATTTGCCCTTATATTACATTTATTAGTGTACATCTCTTTCCTCCCTGTTAGACTGCAAGCATCTTGAAGCAGGGCCTATTACATCTGTTTTCGTATTGTCTGTATCATGATTAGTGCCTTGCACTAGTAGGCACTTAATATTTGTGTTTTTAACTGAAAAAAAAACTGCTTTTAGATGCTACAAATATTCCCTTTTGTCTTTTGGATGGCTTAAGATTTCTTTTTTTACTAGAGCCAATAGTACTTCCTGGGTAGATATTAAAGTCCACAAGAATTAAATCAGAACCAAGGTCAAAGCATCCTAATCATTCATGAGGTGGTGCCAATAAGAAAAGTCAGAGTGTAAATGATGTCTCAGGGGAAGTGCCAGAAATAAAGCCTGTGTAAATCTAAAGGTCATTAATGAAAAGCTTTGAGATGAGAGAGCTTATTCCAGGTGAATAAATGGGTTTAGCGAATTAGAATCTTCTAACCAGGCTTAAGGAGTGGAACAATGAGATCGCACTGGGGGCTAGGAGGAGGGAGAGGGGAGGCTTCAGGGCTTGCTTCAGATCTTATGCTCACTTTTATCTGTATTCCCAACACACCTTCCCCTTCAGCATTGCCACCTGGGCTTTGGTGCCTGCAACAGTGACAGGCACATCAACATAAATGTTCAGGTTGGCTGCAGAATGAAAATAAAGTATTTCAGTAGCACCTACTTTCAACCAAAGAAAGTTTCTGTTGTTTCCTGCTTTGCTTCTGCTAACCTTGGGGGTCTCAGCTTACCTGGGACCCCTAGGCATGTCTCCAGGGTACATCTATTGGGTAATCTAACTTTAGAGTTGAGGTTAGGGCTCCTTATTCTTTGGCTAAAGTAGTGAAGGTGGACAATGCCCCCAAGGTGAAGCATGATACTTAAATCTCAGTAATGTTTTTCCATTTTTTCAGATCCAGAAGAATTGGAGAATATTGCTGTCCAGCATCAGAAATGGATGCTAATGGAAGGTGCATGTGCATATAGTGTAAAGAAAGGAACTGACTTCGGTTAACTTTAGAGGTGACCTGTGTATTAGCTCGAGTTTTGATCTTTTTGAAGTTTTAGTAACCCATTTGGTACAGTGGTTTCCCACTTGGTACAGTAGTTTTCCACTTCATAAGGTGGGAAAAGCCCTGCATCAGTGGACATGGGATTGAATATTAGCTCTGCTACTTACTACCTAAGTGACCTTAGGCAAATGGCTTCCCCTCTCTGGGCCTCAGTTTCCTCATCTGTAAAAAAGGAGTTGGGTTATAAGATCTCTAAGATCCTTTCTAATTTTCAAACCTGTATACTTTTTCCTTTATTTTTCCTTAGTGGGGAAAGGAAATTAGCTCAGTTGTTGTTGTTGGACCTTTGTTTTAGAAGAGAAGCAACGATATTGTGGGGTGATGTCTTGACTCTTGAGAATTAGATTTAAGTGAGGCAGAGTTGAACAAAGTCATCAGCCTCACTCTGTCTTCCAGAGATATCAAAATCCATTGGCTTTCAAAAGTCAGGACAACTGGCAATAGCCCAGGATGCAGCGGATGACTTTGGGGTCTTCCACGTCTGACCGAGCTCTAAGAGCTCCACAGCACCTGCTTCAGGCCATTGGAACAAAATTGTGCTCATTCTCTCATTCCTCTGGGGGAAGTCATGTCCTCCATCAAGAGGCTTCTTGGTAGACTAAGAGGTGCATAGAATTGGGAGAACAAGCCAATTAATTCCATCAGAAAACTGAGCTTTTTAAAATATTATAGAATTTCACAATCACCTTGTGAATTAGGCACTTCTGATAAGTTCAGTAGCTCCCTATTACCGCTAGAATCAAATATAAAATCGCTGTTTGACTTTTAAAGCCCTTTACAGCCTTATCCCCTTACTATCTTTCCAGTCTTTTTATACTCTTACATGACATGCCATCCCTCTGTGACCTGAGTCCCAAAGCTCATAGATATAGGACTCTCTCTTTATTGATGGAGATCAATGCCTTCTGTCTGCATGAGAGGCAGGGCAGAGTTGGTGAGAGCAGAAAAGAAGGTTGCCTCTCTTCAAGCTCCTTAAGTCTTCCAACCCTCTTTGAGCCTCTTTGGACTCTGCAGCTGCTTTGAGCATTTCTGGCTTCTAGCTTTGAGAGACAAGATGGATGATGCCAACCCCATTTCAGATTTCTGAGAGGAAATAAGACTGTGGGAAGCTGACATGTAAGGAGTTGGCAGTTTCCATCATGTCTCCAGCCTCAACTTGCTACACTAGAGACTTTGGGGAACTTCCCTTTCGGCGAGATCTAGCAATCTCTTTTGATTGAGCTGAGTTACCTCGCTCCCAATGGGAGAGCTCCTTCACTCTGTGTTGTCTGGTGTATATTCTCCTATGAATACTTTATTTGATTTCTGTTCTATCATTGACATGGATAAATGAGGTTCTTTGCTTAATTGCTATGTGTGTTTATTGTGAAACTGGTGGGAAGGGACTCAAGCCTTGGATATCAAGCTTGGGGTATTGCTTTGCCCAATAATGAAACAGCAGTCAGAAGTTGGCTTGACCTTGAAAACCACTTCCTCTAGTTTAGTAATATTTAAGGGAGCAGAGATATAATTCCAGGGCAGTACCCTCTCTCTCTAAGGAAAACAGAGTGGCCAAGCTACTTGCTTCCCCTCCTGGAAGGAATTAAAGCCTCCCTCAGTGAAGATTAGAAGAGAAGAGACTAGAGGTATCTATTCTATCTCCTTCTGAGTCACACTATGACACTCCCATGCCACATATTGGGGGACAGCCTTTGCTACATCTCTACTCTGTGTCTTTACTGTCTGTCATCAATACCTGGAATGCTCTATTTCCTCACCTCTGCCTCCTGCCTTCTCTAGATTACTTCAAGACTCAGCTCAAATGCCATCTTCTGAAGGAGTCCTTTCTTCCTTCTCTACCTTCCTTCTCCCCCAATACTCCCACTCCATTCCCCACTAGCATTTTCCCTCTGAGATTGCCTTCCATTTTACACTGTATATATAGTTTGTATAACCTTTCCTCATTGGTGGAGGTTAATATCAGTGGTCAAGTCTACTGACAGGTCTTAACAAGCAAGTGTTGGCCGGCAACCATATTGCACATTCTTGGGAAGCCCAGCATGTATCCAGCATGACTTAATGTAATGACTTGTTTACAATATAATACTATACTGTCACATGACTCAATATTGCATCATCAAAATTTCAATGCAGGAAAAAACATAAATTTACAATAAACTATTAAATTTAAGATGCATTATTTTTAAAAAATGTATTTCATATTTTTTGAAATGATGCAAATTTCAAAAAAAAAAACCCAAACTATTAAAGAATTAAAGAAAATAGATTTCCAGGGGAAGGAGGGCAGGGGTGGGGAGGTGTGAGTATTCTTTTTTTTGAAAAGGGGTCAGTAGGCTAAATAAGTTTGGGATCCTCTACTCTAGAAATATCTGTTTATACCTCCTTATGAGCCACATTTAGACCATGGCAAAACACAATACACACCACCCTTTAAACTTGAATGTAGATTTGTGTGTCTGTGTATGTGTGTGTGTGTGTTATCTCTTTCACTGGAAGAAGAATTCTTTGAGGCTATGGACTGGGTCTTTTGTCTTTCTTTTTATTCCTAGCACTTAGCATAGTGCCAAACCCCTAATAAGTGCTTAAGAAATGCTTATGGACTCATTCATTGCCTGACTCTACATATTTTATCTCTCCAGGCTTTAATTTCTTTCTTTGTAAAGCAAGAGAATTGGGCCAGATAATCTCTAAGGTTCTTTTTAGCTCTAACATTCTTCAGCTTTCCATATCCCCTCACCTAACCTCTCTGGTGGCAGATGTTTACAAAACTGTAACCAAAGCATAGAGTAAAAATAATTTAGTCTGGCTTAGCGTTAATCCCGAAATCCTGAGCTGCCCGGCTATGTGCTTCTCTGGGATCTCATAAAGGCGAAATGGGAGTTGGGTTGAAGAAGACTGAGATTCTCCCTCAAGGTGATACCTTCTTCCCCAAACATTAGCAAGTCAGTTTTAGGAGGTGACTCTCAAGAGTATTCTTTTTAGAAAAGCAGACTGGATGGAAAATGAACTGAGAGCTAGGCATTCAGAGCTCTCGCGCAGAATGTGATTGGTCAGCCCATGGAAGAGGCGGCAGATGGTGAAACCAGAATGAGGAGCCTGCTGATTCTGTTTGGCTCTGGGTTGGCAAGGAGTAGCTACAGATGGTGAGATTGAGGCTGGATGTAGTACCGTCCCTGTGATGGGCCTCACTCCAAACTCTCATGCTGTAACAACTAGCACCGAGTGTGAGTCAGTGGCAGTTGAGAGACACTCAGGCTTCCCTGGCAAGGTCCCAAGACTGGAGCTTCTACACAGAGCCCACAGGTACCGGTAGCTCCTTGGGAGCTTTTAGAGAGTGACAGTGAGGAATGAAGCCCTGTGGACCAGATGGAGAGGCTGAGAGAACTAAACCATCTTCTGGTGGGCCAGGAAATGTAACAGCATCATACAAAAGCAGATGGCATGAGGATCATCTAAACAGCATGATCCCTCATAGCAGAGCTCTCAACCTTTTCTATGGATGGTGGTGCTCTTTACCAGAGTTGTTTCAAATTTTCACAACAACTTCCATATAAGGGTATGTCAAACCGTTGAATAATTATTTGAATCAATTGTATTTAGGAGTCATATATGGAAGTTCTACACTTTGTTTCCAAGCTGAGATCTAGACATAGGTTTTTATATTTTCTTTTAAATTCAGCAAAACCTAAGTTTATGATGAGCTGATTAATTCTTAAATTCAAAAGATGGTATAAGTTCCAAAACTGAGGTTTTGAGAAAATTGGATTTTTAGTTCTATTCCTACCCTGCCATGAAAGGTGAGGGCAGAGCTAAGATGGTAGTATTGTTTTTAGGACAAACACCTCAGCATTCTGAAAAGAAACATTGATTAGGGACCTGCTGTGGGCAAAACCCCAGTTCTTTATTCATTTACCAAGTACTGATTGTATATTACTAAAGGGAATATGACCTTTTTGTCTGTTCCACTTCCCAATTAAAACCCTTCACTGTCTCTCCATTGTCTACAAAATAAATTCTGGCCTCTACAATTGGACTCCAATTATATCTTCCCCTATTTCCTTACGTGAGCCTTTGGCCAGACTGATCTATGTACATTGGCCCTGGACACAACTTGAGCATTCATAATTCTCTGTTGTTGGCCCTAGTAGGAATGCCTTTCTCCTTCTACAATTACATATATCCTAGCTATCATTCAGGAATCTGATTACTTTACATTTGAGTTGTGCTTTGTAGCTTTGTAAAGTGCTTTCATATATTGCTTATTTGCTCTTTGGTTCACTGATTTCTCTGTTTGTTCCCTGCTTCACTGGTTCTTCTTTCCTCCTACTCCTAAACCTAAATGTCACCCAAAGGTTGGTCTTCAGCTCCTTGTTTTTATGCCCTCTTCCTTGGCAATCGTATACACTTCCATAATTTCAAATATCTCCTTGATGTACGTGATTCCCAAATCTTTATATCTTCCAAAATGTCTACTTTCACACTTCCAACAGACTGCTGCATATTCTTATTTGGATTTCCCTGGTACCTCAAATACATTACATCCTGAACTGAACTCATCACTTTACTTCAAAAACCTGCCCCTCCACTCAATTCTTTCCTTTAATGGCATTAGTATCCTTCCTATCTTCTGGCTTCAAAACATCAGTGTTTCTTTGACTTTTCCCTTCCTTCCACTTCCTCTACTTACATGACCCATAAGTCTCTGAACTCATGATCTCGTATTTACTTAACTTTTTACATATTGTTTATCCCAGTATAAGTTTCTAGAGGGGATGGATTATTTTTCATTATTTATCTTTGTCTATCTAATGTCAAGTCAAGTATTTTGTACATAATAGGTGCTAAAAATTTTTTTTTGGTTGAATTGAATTAATTTCCCTAAACAATCAGTTTCCAAGCTCTATTTATTCTTCTGTCACAGTATTTTTGGCTTTCCCTAATTCACACTCTCATGGATACTACCCCAGCTCAGGACCCTCCTTACTTCTTAACCAAACTATTATAATAGGTTTATAATCAGTTTCCCTGCCTCCAGCGTCTGCATTCTCCAATCTTCTACTACTTCCAAATTCATCTTCACAATGTTTAGGTCTGATCACATCAAGTCCCTGCTCAAAATCAGTGGCTTGTACTGTTTATTGAATAATACAAGTTCCTTAACCTGACATGGCTCCAACCCATCTTTCTAGCTTTGCTTCATGGTACTATATTTTCCTTTATATACACTACCCTCTGATTAAGCTGGACTATTTTGTTATACCCTCTTGTCATTTTGCTGTCTCCTGTCATTGTTTCTTTGGGCATTCCCCATATTTGGGATGGATTCACCTTCTGTGTCCCATTTGTACCCATTAAAAACCTCATCCAAGTCTGATTCTCTGTGTGCAGTTATTCCAATGAAACTGGCATTAAGACATTTTTAGTATTAAAGGACTCTTCCAGCTTTAACATTTCCACAGTCAATGATTTAGGAAATTTCCTTCAGGATTTGTGGTGCATTATTTTGAGTATCTTTTGTTTCTGTTATTATTGCTCAGTCATTTCACTCATGTCTGACTCTTCATGACCCTATCTGGGGTCTTCTTGGCAAAGATCCTGGAATGGTTTGCCATTTTCTTCTCCAGCTCATTTTACAGATGAGAAACTGAGGCAAACAGGTTAAATGATTTGCCCAGAGTCACACAATTAATAAGGATCTGAGACCAGATTTGAACTCAAAAAGATCAATTTTCCTGACTCCAGGCCTGGCACTCTACCCACTTTGCCACCTAGCTGCCCTTATGTCCTCTGAATATCTTCTTTGCCAGTAAATCTTTATGCTTTAAGGATGGATATGATTTTTTTTAAATAGCCAAAAGTTAAGTTACCAAATTTGATGAGTAAGGTAGACAACCAAATTGGGGAGTAGCAATTTTGCAAAAAACAAACAAACAAACAAACAAAAACCAAATGCATACTTATAAAGTACAAGGGGTAAAATTTCTTTTATGGTTCATAAACTAAGTATGAAGACCCAAGGAATTCCAAAAATATTTTCAGCAATGAAAGAAACTCAGAAATCATAGCTTTTCAAGATGAATACTTTTATGAATACTTTTGAATTTACTTGTAAATTCTGGCCATTTTTTAGCCTCATTTTATTGTCCTATTTTGGATAGTTCTGCTTTTTCTACTAGATCCTAAGCACCTCGAGTGCAGGCATGGGTGATGTCTTCTACTTTTTTGAGTTCCCTCTTCTCCCATCTATGCACATTCTTCACCCCCTAGCACAATATCTTGAAACTTTATTGAAAGTATTGAATAAATTTTTATTGGTGGTAAAAAGTAGGAAATACATAACCTAGGTTCAGAATTAGACAGGACCTCAGGGGCCTTCTAGTTTAATACAGTTATCTCTGCCACACTGTGACTTTCCCCTCTGAGGTTTCAATATGTCAAGGGTTGGCATAAGAAATTAAATGAGAATTTTTTGGAATTTTTGTGAAAGCCACAGATAACATGTAAAGGCCAGCAGATGACACAGAAAAAGTTTAGAAACTCAGAAACACATAAAATATATGTATAGTATTGTATAACGTCAACCACAATTTTACAATAAGATACTCTAAATACCCCATAAAAGAAAAAAAAATAATTCAGACATCTTCTCTAGTTTGAAGGGAGGGCCAAAAAGTTTTATGCAGATTTTCCGGATCGCAGGAGTGCTGCACCTCTAACCCCCTCAATGTGGAAGGGATAACTGTATATTGAACAGGTATCTGTAAAGGTACCTTTACAACATTCTCAACAAATGGTTGGCTTGAAGACCTCAAATGAGTCTCGAAAGCCCCACTACCCACCAGGCCCTGTATTTCACTTCTGAGTAACTAATTTTAAGAGATTTTCCTTATGTTGAGCCTAAATGGACTTCTCTGTAATTTGCAGCTATTGCTGCTCCTAGTTCTGCCTTCTGCAGAACAATAAGAACAAGCAGAAATCCTCTTCCACCTGACAGCTCTTCAAAAAGATGTTTTTCAAGTATCATGTATCCTGTAGTCTCCTTTTTGAAGCCTTTCCAGTTCCTTTATTTGACTCTTATATTGTGTAGTCCTAAGTCCCCTCAACATGACGATGGGTTTTGCTTGGATGGATACTGTAGCTTGTTAATTGGAAGGGAGAGGGTCCTGAGATACCTATTTTTTTTTTTGAGTGGGAAGGCAGGGCAATTGGGGTTAAGTGACTTGCCCAAGATCACACAGCTAGTAAGCGTGTCAAGTGTCTGAGGCTGGATTTTAACTCAGGTCCTCCTGACTTTACTCACTTTGCCACCTAGCTGCCCTGATATCATCTATTCTAATCCTCTTTATAGATGAGGAAACTGAGGCCCAAAAAGACTGAATGAATTGCCTAAGAGTATTCCATAAATTTTAGAGCCAGGATTTGAATACACAGCCTCTGTTTCCAAATTCCAAGTTTTTTTCTCATTACAGTTATCAAAGATCTATTTAATTGAGGAAAATAGAGCTGCAGTAATTAGGGTAGCCAGATTAAAATTTACCTAAAGGCACTAAACTATTGCTGGAAGTACTTGTACTCCAGTAGCATAAAAACAACAGCATTTAGGACCTAGTTCATTTGAAGAAAATGGACAAAACTTGTACGCTACGAATTTTGGAGATCTATTTTCTCTCCCTCTTCCTACATTTAAAACTAACCTTATAGGTCAAAGACAGGGAGCCTGCAAGGTTGTGTAAATAAAGACAGATTCTTGGTCTGTATTTTATTCTGATTCTATCTCAAACTGAGACCTCCAGTCCTACCTAGACATTCAGATGGCCTCTTCTCCAAACAGACCTAATCTTGGGAACAGATTAGATGTGAGCAACACCAACAACAAAGGTTATCTCAAAGTTAAGATGGTGTCCTTCCCCACTCCCATCATCTGACATCCTGTTCCTATTTCTCAATAACTTAAAGAAAGCAGCTGAACAGCCTTAGCTGATAGGTCCCCTTTGCCACCTTCTTTAGGGCTGTGTAAATATGTGTATTTCCCTTTGTTCTATGGAGTTGCTAGCCACCTGGCAACTTCCCATCAGTTGAGACTTAAAGGAGCCAGAAATGTTGGATGTCTGTAGTCAGAGAGGAGGAAGGAGAGCAGTTTCAAGCTTGGGGGACAGCCAGAGAAAATGCCAGGAACCAGAGCTGAGAGATGGAGTGTTCTGTTTGTGGAATAGTCAAGAGGTCGATGTCATTGGAGGGAAGAGTACCCTTAGGAGGGTAAGTAGATTGGAAAGGTAGTAGAGGGCTAGGTTATGAAGGGCTTTGAATGCCAAAGAGAGCATTTTGTATCAGATCCTGGAGATAATAGGGAGCCAATGTCCCCCATGTTTGGAATGCTCTCCCTCTTCCTCTCCCATTACGAACCTCCCTGGCTTCCTTTAAGTCCCAATTAAAATCCTGCCTTTTACTAAATGCCTTCCCCAACCCCTCTTCATTCTAGTGCCTTCCCTTTAATTATTATTATTTCCTATTTATTCTGTACACCGCTGAGTTTGCATATATTCATTTGTATGTTGTCTCCCCCATTGGATTATAAGCTCCGTGAGGGCAGGGGCTGTCTTCTGGCTTAGGTATCCCAGCGCTTAGCACAGCAGCTGGCACATAATAGGCATTTAATTGTCTGCTGAGTAAGAGGTCAGGGCTTCCTAACCTGGGGTCTGTGATCTTGTTTTTATAATAACAATAACAGCTAGCATGGATAGCACTTAAAAGTTTGCAAAATGCATACATGGTCTCATTTGAGCCTCACAACAACCCAATGAAGTAGGTACTATTATTATCCCCATTTGAGGAAACTGAGGCTGAGAGCAGTTAAGTGACTTCCCCAAGGTCACACAATGGACGTTTGTGGCAGGATTTGAGCTCAGGGCTTTCTGACTCCATGTCCAGTACCCTATCCAATGATAATAATTAACATTTACTTAGCACTTACTATGTCCCAGGTGCTGTGCAAAGTGCTTTGCAATGATCCTCACAACAACCCTCGGAGGTGGGGTGCTATTATTATCCTCACTTTTATAGATATGGAAACTTAGGCAAACGGTGAAGTGACTTGCCTAGGGTCACACTGCTAGTAAGTGGCAGAGGCTGTATTTGAACTCAGGTCTTCCCGACTCCAGGTTCAGCACTCCTGAATAATACAATAATTGTATTATTCAATACGATCGGTTTCCTTTGCAATCTTGTGTATTTAATTTCATTCATTTAAAACGATTGTTCTGAGGAGTTCATAGGTCTCACCAGATTGCTAAAGGGGTCCTTCACACCACGCGCAAAAGGGTTAAGAACTCCTGGGGAAGATGGAAATGTAAGGTTAGAAGATACAGGGCATTCATTTCCTCCTCCGTCAGATCAGGTCTGGTGCTGCAATCTCCTCTCGAGGAGGCTCAGGCTCCAGGGTGCAAGGAGAGGCAGAGGGGGCGGCCGGGGGGTGGTCGCGGTCTCGTAACGAAGAGCGGCAAAGGACCAAGAACGTAGAGTGAGGAGAACGCGGGGAATCTCCCAAGAGCAAACCCGGGGCACGGCTCCCCCGGGAGGAGCCCGGGCAGGGCTGTGCAGGCACCCGGGGTGGGGCCACGGCAGACCAGATGCCGGGGCAGGTGAGGAGGAGCCTTAGAAGGAGAAAGAGAGACAAAGAACGGGTCGTAGACCGGGCGGGAAAGAACAATGGCCCAGCTTATTGGCTCCGGGTTGGGGCGGGGGTCGGCGATGGGGGCAGGGGGGAGGGTCGCGAGTGGCGCTTTATAGACGGAAGAAGCCAGGGGGGACAAAGTCTCATTTTTGGACGCAGAGAAGGCAGCTGTCAGGCTACCCTGCGACGCATCACGCCGGGAGCCTCAGGTGTGTCTACGGCGGCCGAGACGCTCCAACGCCAAGTTCAACTACCTGACGGGTTTACTCGGCTACAATGGGGTACCTCTCTCCCGCCTCACATTGTCAACCACCTATCCCCACCCCCTCCAATTTCACCTTCTCGCGAAACCCTATTGGAGGGCGGTGGCCCCGCCTCTCCTCTTTTCCAATTGGCGGGAGGAGGTTCCAAGTCCCGCCTCCTCTAGACTCGCCGCTGATTGGTGAGCGAGCCTGTCGGTCCAATTTCCCCGCCTACTCCCGCCGTCTCTGCCCCTTCCCCGGGCTGGGATCTCGCGGGAAGAGCTGCGGCCGCGGTGGTGGCGACGGCTGGATAGTGGGATCGGTCTCTAGGCTGCGGGCGGAGCGGGGGAATTTCTGCTCAGCCGGGCGCTTCCTCCTGGAGAAGCCGGAGTGAGCTGCGGCAGTCGCAGGCCTGGGCCGCCCCCTTCTCGCCGGGGCTCCTCACTGCTCTCGCTAGCTCTCCGGAGAGGCTCAGGTATAGGAGGAGCGGGGGAAGCCGGGGCCGGGGGCGGGCGGGGAAAGGAAACCGCCGGGGTGAAGGACCGCGCTGCTGCTGACAGCCCTCGAGCCAGCCCGGGCGCCGGGGGCGGGCGGCAGCGCGGGCTCCAGGCGCAGTTTAAGGGACCCGGCTCGGGTTGGCGGCTTCGCGGGCTCCCGCCCGGGCTGTAGGGGGAGGCGGGTGCGGAGGATGCCTGGGCTGCCCGGGGCTGGCTCCCGGGGAGGGTGGTCGGAGGGGCGTGCGGAGCCCCGGGACTTGGGGCATCCCATGCCGCGTCCGGGACGGGGGCCGCCCCCGCCCCAGGCAAGGCGACCCGAGGGTCGGGTTTTTGAGGTTATCTTTTTCTCTGCGCCCCCGAGCCATCGGGGATCCCTTTGGGGGACCCTGGGGGCGGCAGCGCCTGACGGGGGTAGACCCCAGAGGGATGGGAGCGGAGCCTCGGGCGGGCTCCCGGGGCCAGGTGGTCTGGGCGTGGGGCGCAGCGTCCCGGGCCAAGGCAGCGAGCGCTCTGACCGGACGCGCTCCGGGGCGAGCCTTGGAAATACATGCCTAGAGCAAGGGTTCGAAAGCAAAAGTCCGGACCTGGATGATGCTGTTGCTTCCTGCAGGTTAAGAGACTTAAAAAGATTTAGAGCCAGCAACCTAAAAATGAAAGGGAAAAAAAGAAGAGGAAAGCCTGTTTTTGAGAACTTTAAGGATGACTAGAAAGCCATCACTTAAACACGAGATTTTCTTTCGAGGTTTTTCTTGACTAATTTAAGTGGAAGGCACTCTCCGGAAATTTGCAAAGTGTTCTTTGTGGTGGCTATTCTGACTAAATGTGGAACTAAATAAAAAAGATTCCTTGGTGGTTTTGTTTGTTTGTTTGTTTTTTGTTTGTTTGTCTCTGTTTAAAGAAGAAATTGCACTGGAGAAAAAATAAGCCCCAGGGTAGAGCGTGGCATGACAGAAAATAAATACAGCATGTGCTGCCCCTGTAAGGGCAAACCTGAAATTTGGGTAAATAGAACTAATGTGAGACCTGCCAAGTCTTACCTGCTTTAGCATTTTTTTTCCTTACTGGCAGTTGCAAGTGTCACAATTATGTGACTCTGGATTTTAGGAGAACTTGAAATATTATCCAGGAGGATGATCCTGGTTCTTGGAAATTATTTGGTAAGATGGGAGAAATACAGAAAATCTATTTTTAAAAGTGGTCAGCAGCAAAAAGTTTTCATTACTTTTAAGCCTTATGTTCAGTTTTCCCTTGTTGCAACCCAGCAGTGACTGAGTGGTTTTTATAACTAACATTCAGTACTTCTGAGCCTTATGTTCAGTGTTCCATTGTTGTAACCCAACAATGTCTCAGTGGTTTTTATAACTATGAAATAGTTATAGGTCATTTCTGCAAATGAATATGAAATAAAATTAGTGCTTATTCATAATCCAAACAGTGAGAGAGCCTAACTAAAATTTTAAAAAAATAAGTTCTCCTTTTATGAAAGCAGGAAGAATATCCAGTAAATAAACTGAAATAAGAGACTTGCTCAAAAAGTAACTCGTGCAGCTTTCAGGTTGTTACGGTAATCAGAATTAGCTCCTCTGCGTCTACAATACTATATAACTTAACTAATGCTTGTAAATGATGCTTGAAGGCCATTAGACTCACCAAAGAAAGATTGGTCTATGTTCAATGGAATTTCAGTATTGGGTTCCTTTTTTTTAAAAGAAATAAAGTGTTTTAATTCTTTGAGAGATAGTCATCACAGTGTTATATATGTGATAATTCAGTTAATTAGAACAACCCCATTCCCCTAACAGTTAAGAATAGTTTGGAGCTTAGTGTATTGTCTTCCCACATGATGTTGACTTTTGTTTAGTGCCAGCATTGAAATAATGGAAATCCACCAAGGCAGAATTCTCAAAGTTTTTGGTTGAGGACCTCTTAACAAGCTTAAAAATTATCGAGGACCTCAAAGAGCTTTTGCTTTTGTGGAATATGTCTGTCAATATTCACCATGTTAAAAATTAAAACATTTTAGTGTTATTATGAAAAGAATTTTGACTTCAGGAACCTCAGAAATGGTCTTGTGGACTAATACTTTGAGAACTACTGTTTAAGTTATCTTATAAATAGTATAAATATTTTCTAGTCCATTTTCATTGTCGTTGGGATGGGTATGTTTTCTGTAGGAAGAAAAAGTACTGTTTTAGCGCTTTTTTTTTTTAAAGCAGAAAGCCATATATTTAGAACTTGAATTTAACCTGAAAGTTTCTTGTACAGAATGTATATTTCACATTTTGGGGGTGGGGAGGGAAGCCCATTTAAATGGTTAATTCATGAGTGCCCAATCAAGATTTTGAAATAAACTTCTTAGTTATAAAAACTAATGAGATAAGCAGTAGTTTTAAGTCTTAGTTAAACCCCATTACTCCCACTTATATTTGTTCAATGAGGAAAAAGTTTTCTTAAAGGGAGGTTTCAGTTTCAGTGTTAGAAAATTAACATTTAAAATATATACACAAGCATTTGATTATTTAAAATAAATCTTTGGTCTTATTTTCTTGGATATTCTTAATTGTTAATTAACAGTATTTGGACTTGAAATGACACTCTTGAAAGAGATAATTAGGACTTACATCTTTATTATCTTAATAAAGCAAAGTTTACGTGAATAAAATTTGTTTAGTTAAACAATATATGCATCTAACAGTTTTTTTAATCTTTTATGAATAAGATATGAAGGTTTTTTTGTTTCAATGTAGTTACTAAAATGATAATGCCTAAAGAAACAGCAGTATCCTCGGAATTAAAAAAAAAAACAAAAACAGAAGTGCCAATAAGTGTGGGCTAAGATCGGCCTTGAGATTTCACTGGTAAGCGAATCCCCATGAAGAACCACCCTCTTCCAATGCACCTTCTCTGCAACTTAGTTTTAGAGTTGCTTGGTGGGACTGATTGTTGCCCTGGGTCCCACAAACAGTATGGTCAGTGATTGGGGCTTTACCCTTGCTCTTCCATTTTAATAAATGAAACCTCCCTCCACTACACCAAACTGCATTTACAGATGAACATCATAAGGTAATTTCCCTTTATAAATAATATGCAGTCTTTGTGGGTAGAAAGGTAAACAGATGGCAGATGCCACTTCCTTTTCGACTTGCAGCTTTTTCTTAAGATGAAATTTGTTCTGTGTAATTCAGTATGACATAGCAGGAAAGGTGTTGAACATGTCTTCAGGAAAGTCCTGAATTTGAACCCTGACTGACAATTCCCCAGGTAAATGAACATGGTTAAGTTACTAGACTCTTTGAGCCTAGGTTTCCTTATTTACGAAATAAGAGTAAAAACTGCAGCACTTATCCTGGTAGGGTTATAAAGATCAAAATAATACTTTATATGTAAAGTACTTTTTCTATAAATGTCTAACCTTCAGGTACTTTGTTTCTGAGGATGCTTGCAGGATTTTGAGACTTGGGTTCTGAAGAAGAAGCTTTGCCCCTTAGGACCTGGGTGAGCTTGGGCAAGTCCCTTTAGCTCTTTGGACCTCGGTGTCCTTATATGTAAAGAAGTGGCATAGACTAGAGAACCCAAAGGTCATTTTCAGCTTTTAGTCTTTGATCCTATGAACAACCCTGGGATGTAATGGTGATGTAGGGATTTCCCCCCATTATGGAGGAAGAAGAAAAGATTAAGTGAATTGCTCTCATAGTAGTATAACTAGTAAGTATTAGGTTTGGGATTTGAATGTAAATTTTTCTCACTTCGAGTTGAGTAATTTTTCCCCCTCCTACTCTGCTAACTTACAGAAACTTCAGTGGGGTAGTCTTCTGTGTGTGTGTGTGTGTGTGTGTGTGTGTTTGCAGGGGGGAAGGCAGGGCAATTGGGGTTAAGTGACTTGCCTAAGGTCACACAACTAGTATGTGTGTCAAGTGTCTGAGGCCGGATTTGAACTCAGGTCCTCCTCACTCCAGGGCTGGTGCTCCACTCACTGTGCCACCTAGCTGCCCCGTCAGTGGGGTAGTCTTGGAGGAAGTATGTTGAGTTTGTACTTTGAATAGCTGTTAGGACATTTAAGCGGAAATAGGCAGCAGGTAGGGATATGATACTGGATCTCAGAAAGGGGTATGGGGCTGGGGAGGTGGATGTGGATTGAATTTGATATGGGAAAGAATATAGCTGGAGGGGCGACCTTGGAGGCATACCCATAATTATTATTATTGATAGCATTAGTAGGATACTTTAAAGTTTATTTGTTTCAGTTGTGTCCAACTCTTTGTGACCCCTTTTTGGGGTTTTCTTGACAAAGATACTGGAGTGGTTTGCCATTTCCTTCTCCAGCTCATTTTATGAGGAAACTGAGACAAACAGGGTTAAATGACTTGCCCAGGGTCACAGAGCTAGTAAGTGCCTGAGACTAGATTTGAACTTGACATTTCCTGACTCCAGGCCCAGCATGCTATCCATTGTGCCACTTAATTGCCCTCTTAAAATTTATAAAATCTTTTAAATGAGTGGTGTGGTGTCAAATTCAAATAGAAACATATGTTGACTTAGGAAATCACAAATTCACATTATCTATGTTGCATTATATTTATTTTGTTAAACATTTCTCAATTGCATTTTAATTTGGTTAGAGCCTTCAACACCTCTCTGTCTTGCACACATAGGTTCTCTTAATTACCCTATTAATCCTGTAAAGTAGGTGTGAAAGGTATTTTTCCCACTTTACAAATGAGAAAAGTAGAGCTTAGAGACATTTAGTTATTTGTTCATGGTCAGATACTTTTCAAGTGTAAAAGATAACATTTGAATCCAGTTCTCTCCATTGGAATAGAAGTAAAACCCAGAGATACCTGGGTTCCAAGTCTGTCTTGGTCATAGTAAAGAGACTGAAGGAGAGCTGCTAAAGCATTCAGGATCACTGGGCAAAAATTACCAGAATGGTCTAGGGTCACAAGTTGAAAAAAAGGAGAATTTGAAGAAGGAGGTACTGGTCAACAGTGTGGAATGTTACAGGGGTCATGGAAATTGAGGACTGAAAAGGGATATGACATTTATTTAGCCGGTGGTTTCACCTACCTCCTTTAGGAAATCTTCATTAACTATTCCCTTCACTGGTCTCTTCCTCCTTTGAATGCGCTGCACTGGTCAGGTTTAGCACTTAATTCTTCATTTTTGCCATAACTTATATTTTCATCCTTAGCCTTACATTGGCCACATAGGTCATTAATACCTTCTTGATTAGGGTAAACATAATGATATTAATTATGTACTATAAAAACATCTCCTTATGTACTAAAATGTTTGAAACTGGTTTGTGGCACAAGATTTTGTTAGCTCAGGGGTGGGAAACCTATACCCTCGAGGCCTGCCACGTGTGGCACTCGAGGTGCTCAAGTGCAGTCCTTTGACTGAATCCAAACTTCAAAGAACATATCCCCTTGTCTCCATACTTATCTTTTTCTTCTTTAAAATAAACTCTGCCCACTTATTCACCTTAAAATATTAACTCCTTTCAGAACATGGAAGAAAGACAAAAATCAGATAGTCAGCATCAGTTTAAGAGCCTCCTGTGTGCCAGGTGCCCTGCAAAAAAGAGCACTCCCATTTGCTTCAAGCAGTGAGAAGAATAGATTTTTTTCCCCCAGTTATTTGCATTAGATTTGGGGTCAGAAGACTTGGGTTTATATCCTGTTTCTGGTGCCACTGATTGGTACTGTTAGTTAACTAGCCTTTATTAAGTGGCTACTATGAACTGTGTGCAGGAGGTACTGCGCTAAGGGCTATAGCGAAACCTGAGTTGTAGTTTGTATTTCTCTAATGGGATTTTGAAGCATTTTTAAAAATATGACTATTGATTGGTTGGATTTCTTCCTTTGAGAACCACCTCTTTATATCCTTTGACCATTTGTCTATTGAGGAATAGCTTCTATTCTTAAAAATTTGAATCAGTTCCTGACATATCTTGAAAACAAACCTTTATCAGAAAAACTTGCTGTTGAGGTTTTCTCCCCCAGTTACTTGCTTCCCTTATAATTTTAATTGGTTGTGTTTGTACAAAACCTTTTTAATTTTATGTAGTCAAAATTATTTGTCTTCATCTCTATAATCTCCTATATCCCTTGTTTGGTTTGAACTATTCTGTCCATGGATCTGAAAGGTAACTTCTTCCTTGCTCCTCTCATTTATGTTACCCTTTATGTCTTAAGTCATGTGTCCATTTGGCTTATCTTTGTATATGGTGGGAGGTGTTGGTCTATTCTTAATTTCTGCCAGACTGCTTTCCAGTCTTTCCCAGCAATTTTTTCAAATAACAAGTTCTCAACCCAGTAGCTGGGGTTTTTGAGGTTATCAGATATTAATCTCCTGTGTTCTTTTGCTTTTGTATGTTGTGAGTCTCCTCTGTTTCATTGATCAACTTCTCTGTTTCTTAACTATTGCCAAATTGTTTTGATGATGGTTGATTATCTTATAATGAAGTTTGATCTGTGGTATTGCTAGACTCGCCCACTTTTTTCATTGTTTCTCTTGACTTCATGTTCTTCCAGATGAATTGTCTTTTAGATTTATAAAGTAATACTTCAGTAATATGATTAGTAGTAAATTAATTTAGATAGTGTTGTCGGTTTTACTAGCTTGGCCTACCTGTGGTCATTTAGCCTTCCTCCAGTTATTTAGATCTGGATTTCCTTAAAGAGAATTTTGTAGATTTCCCTTAAGTATAGTCAGTTAACAAGTTTGTTATCTAATGCTTCATCAGTTTTGCCATGTTGTAAACTTTTCAAGTCCTATTGGTTAGTAGAAATTAAGCGAAGATGATTTTTAAAAATCATTTGAAACAAGTAAAGCTCATCTACTCTAGCCTAAAGTGAAAGTCACAAGGAAAATCTCCTTTCACTGGAACAAAGGTCATTTTATAGATTTTAACTGTCCAAAACATTAGCTGAATTGTGGGAGAAAGTTCACTAACCTGCTGCGTGGGGAGAGCTGTCTCAGATATGGTATTGGACATTAGATTACAGGGCTAAAAATTAAAAAGGACCTAAAAATGATTGTTATCTGGCTAATAGCCCAGAAAGAAGAAAAGCAGGGTCTGGCATCATTTGGCAGTAATTTTCTATAAGACAAGTGGCCTTAGCTCTTTTTATTATTGAATCGATTCTTTGACAGTTGGACTTAGTACTGCCTCAATAAGGAAAGCCAAATTTTTGAAAATGAATAATATTTTGGGGACACTTCTGAAATATCAGAATATTCAACAGCAACTGGCGGGGAGAAGGAAGAAAGTTTAAGGAAAAAGGTAAAGGCTGAGAATCAAATATCTTTATATGCTGTGTTCAAATGGCTTTAACTACCAGCTTATAGCTTCTCAGTGAAGTCATGGAAATTGTGCCAAAAGCATTAACACAATGAAAATCTGTGCTTGAACAATTGAAAATAAAACTAAAGGGGTTTCTCCTGTCTTTCACTCTCCCCCAAATAAAACTTGATAGCTTAAGAGATGAAAAGGTGCCTCTTTTTATATATTGTGCCTTTGTAAAATAAATTTTTCTTTAAGGTATGTCAGATTTTCCATTCTTTTTCTTTTATACAGCCTATTATAAAGATCTGAGTTTTTCTTTTCCCCTTTAATAATGGTCTTCCGGAGCATCGCTTGAACAGCACTGGAATATGATGTAAATTTGAGCAGCAAGAATCAGAGAGATTATTTATATGCTTTGGATGTTTCATACTTTTGGAAAGGGTCTCTGGGTTTTCTCCTTAAGCTATATATCCTTAGATCCACAATTTTGAGGTTGCCTTTGGTTTCTTTATTCCATCCTATTTAATGTTCTATTTCAGAATATTTTCTTGAATCTCTTGCTTATTCAGATTCATCGTATGTTATGGACTTGAATATTTTTACTGCCAGCAGAAATTAGTTTTTTTTTTTGTTATTGACCAAAATAGCTAGAGAGGTATCATGACATAGTAGACAAAGCCAGGAAGGCCTGGCCTCTGGCACGTAACACTGTGACCTTGGACCAGTCGCTTGACTACTTAGTGCTCTGGGCAGCCCTCTCAGACTATTCAGATAAGGTTCCAGTTTGTGTTAGTAAGGAGCATTTCCTCACTTGGGAGTTCCCATACCAGTGAAAATCACAGATCCAGGCTTTATCCTATCACAGGCCTGTACCACTCTTGGTGCGCAGCAAGCAGCCCATGAGCAGCAGGTTGTACTGGCCTGGCCTCTCAGCAAAAGGAAAGCAGACCCGTCATATCCTAAGGACCATTTGGATTTCCTGAAGCTGAGAAAGGTGGTCAGACTCAACATTCTCACTCAGAGTAATTCACAGTGGCCCTTCTTAGGACCTTAATAACATCCCTGGTGTTTGGAGCTTGGCTTTGTGCTCTGACATGGGCTCTGGGTCTTTATGATTGTGGTGTGGTTGCGCATTTTGATCTCAGCTCCCTTGATCAGGATTTGGTCTAGCCTTTATCCTCACCCTGCCTTTTTTCGTGTCCAGCAGCATACTTCTGGATTTTATCAGTAGTGTCTTTGGCTTATCTTTCTGCTGTATCTGCAGTTGTAGCATTCTACAGAGCTCTATACTGCTCAATTCCTCCTGGCCAGCAGCCCACCCAGAAGTCATTCTGTGCCTGGTTGGGCTCTCTATCCTTGGCATCACTGAGGAATCCCTGAAACCTCCACTTGAACGTTACATAGCCTATTATCTCCTGTATCTTTTCTTGTTTTTCAGCTGCCCTCTAGTGGCTCCATCTGTCACTGCCTCACTTATACCACTAAGGTAACCAATTAACTCAGTATACTAACAACAATCCACATTTTTTAGTGCTTTAAATGTTGCCAGTGGGCCAGACAGCACTAGCTCCTCAGAGACTTGGATTCCTTTTTTGTGAGGGAGGGCATTTTTTTTGGTAAATATATACCATGTGGCTTGAAACCCCCACTATGAAAATGGGAACTTTTAAATTCAACTTGGGGGGGGGGTGTCCAGATACTCAGTTATTATTTTGCTAACAGAAACCTAGGTGTATAATACAGTCAGCAAAAGTGTTATGTGAAACAGAAATGGAATTTCCCCCCACTATTCCAAGTAACCATTCTGCCATAGTAGTCTATTTCCATTTCCTTCTTGATTGGGAAGAAAACTTTCCCCCTTCTAGGTTCCCACCTAAGAGCTGGTATGCCAGCCATCAGCTCCGGCCCTTAGAACTTTTGGAAGTCCTTTTGCCGTGTCTGCAGTTGTAGCATTCCACAAAGCTCCGAGCTGCTCCTCTCCTGGCCAGCAGCCCACCCAGAAGTCACACTCTGTGCCTGTGCTCTGGCTTGGCTCTTCATCCTTGGCATGTCATCACCTATGCTCTGGTTCTGGTCGGCTCCGTGGAACCCTTGTCATTTCTGCCCTGTGGCCTAGCTGTTTATTCACTATACTGGCATCCCTTTGCTGCTGGTATAGTGCCCTATGGGAATTTGAAGTTTTGACCCCCTGCTCTTAGGGATCTGGGGCCTCAAGAAATTTATAGTAGTTCTTGACAGGATGGGCATGTGGCTTGCTTGCTGTCCCATTCCTTGTGAAATGTAGCCTTCTCCTTAGACTGTGAAGTCCTCCATTAGGGTGTGAGCTCCATGTAAGCAGGGACTGTATTTTCCTTTCTTTGTATCCTTAGCCCTTGGCACAGTGCCTGGCACATAGTAGGCCCTCAGTAAACATGAATTGACTAATCTCACCTGACCCTTTTATGCCAAATGTACAAAAGTTTTCTGTGTTGTGGCAACAATCCGGAGCAACACGCATTTCCTGTACCTTTTTTGTTTCTATTTCTTAGAATATTAGAAGTGGAAAGCATGTTGGAGAGCTTCTGTAGTGTAGTTCTCCCAATTTTTGCAGATGAGGAAACTGAGGCTTAGAAAAAAAAAGTTGTCCAAGGACCCACCACTAATAAGTGGGTTTAGAACTGGCATAAGAATTTAGATTTCCTAATTAACATTTCCATGTTCTTTCCACTAGACCGTGCTGCTTTATTAGAGCTGGCAGATATAATGTGTATCATACAGTCCCTTGACATTAGCAGTGGTTAGGGAGAGGCACATGACCCCTGTGAGTGTGAAAAACTGAGTAACTCTAGGCCCCAGCCCAAACCTTTATTCTTAGTAATTCTGACCATATTTAACACACAAAACAAGTAAAACAACACACTGCACCCATAAAAAAAGTTGCCGTTTCTGTGTGAGAGAGATTAGTATCTTGCACACTGTGCAGTCTTCACAGCCATGGTGTAGCTGCAGCAAGTGCTTCATGGATTTCCTTCTCCTATGAAAAACACAGTGATCACTGTAGGAGAAAAATCATTTGACTGAGTCTGGATGGTAGAAAGATGAAGAGGAGATAACCCCAAAGGGAGTGCTTAGCGCATAGTGTACCAAACTTTTAGCAAAATTTAACTGCTTGTAATAAATTTATGTATAGTGTGGTAGTAAATGGTAAGATAAGTTAATGTACAATATTTTGCATTTATAACTTTTAATTTTTTTTAGTTTTCTTTACATATGTGTGTTGTCTATCATTTTCTGAATTACACTACAAATCTCCCCAAATTCCCATTTAATTTATTGGTGGCCAACCCACGAATAACCCAGATTTTTGAATGTGAAATCTGCGAATGTTGAGGGATGACTGACTCTCTCTCTCTCTCTCTCTCTCTCTCTGTCTCTCTCTCTCTCCCCCCCCTCTCTCCCCCTCTCCCCCTCTCCCCACCCCTCTCTCCCCCCCCTTTTCCCCCTCCCTTTCCCCATCTCTCTCCCCCTCCATACACACACACGCACACACACACTACATATAATGCAGATATGTAACCTGTATTATACATCTGGAACGTAAAGGAACCTCAGAGCCCATCTAGTCCAGCTATCTCATTCTACAAATGAAAAAGGTGAGACACAGCGAAGCAAAGAGATTTGTTCAAGGTCACATAGCAAACAGTGGAGGTAAAATTCGAACCCAGGTCTTCTGACTACAGAGTCTATGTTCTGTTAAAAACAACACCAAACCAAATTCATTTTCTCAAAGGAAACAGGAATTTAATTAGTTCTTGTTTTGGAAATGCCACAGACTGTATTTGGAGTCCTTCTGAAATATGAGGCATAAGTATCCTCCTTAAAGTAAAATGTTTTCCTTTCATGTGGTAGTCTCCCCCACATCTTCTAAAAAAAAACCCAGTCTGTATAAAAAGATGTAACTTAAGAGGTTATTGCCTTCCAAGTGACTTGGTTGTTTAAGAAAGATCAGACTGTTCTCTTCACTGAAGGATTTCAAGATGGAGAACTAGGGACTATGTGTAATAGATGGCCAGGGTAGATGGCCATGGGAAAATGAAGGATAGGGACCTTTCCAGTGGTCCGGTTTCACTGAAGTATACAAAAGTAGAATTCGAAGTAAGTCGGGAAAGGTAGGTTGAGGGAAGGTAATGTAGGACCTAATATTTAAGTCAGGATAAAGTGTTTGTATTTTTCCCCCAAAGGCAAATGGGGATATGCTAAAGGTTTTTGAACTGAGGACCAGAATCAGACTTATGCTTTGGGAAGATGATTTTTTAAGTCATCAGAGAGTATGAATTAGAAAGTGGGAGAGACTAGCAACTGTGAGACAGTTGGGACGTTATTAGAATAAGCAAAAGGTGATGAAACTTGAACTCTAGAAGGATGGCTGTGGAATTTAGAGAGGGAAGCAGATGGGAGGTGGCCAGGTGTAAGACACATTGTGGAGGTATAGTGATGAGGCTTGGCACCTGATAGAAGTGAGATGAGATAGAGGGGTAGAGTCAGAGATGACTGTGATAATAAGCTTAGATTCCTGAGAAGGGTCGAATGGAGGAACCAGAAGAAAGAGTGGATTTACAGGAGAAGCTGGGCATTAGGAACAAGTTCAAATCCCATCTTTGACATTTGTGTCAGAGCTTTGTGACCCTGGGTGAGTCATTTGATTTCCCTGACTCTTGTTTAGTTTCTTCATCTTTGAAATGGATTTAATAATAACTGTAGTGCCTGTCTCACAGGGTATTTGTGAGGCTTAAATGAGATAAAGTATATAAAGTGTTGTTACATTGTAGGTGCTTAATGGAGTCTTGTATTGGAGCAGTTCAGTTTTGGATTCATTGAATTTGAGGTGCCAGTGGAAAATCCAGTTGGACATGTCTGGCAGCTAGTTGGAAATACAGAGCTGGAGCTTAGTAGAGAGATTGGGGCTGGATATATTTGTGAGTCACCTGCATAGAAATGATCCTGAAGCCATGGAAGTCAGTGAGATCACCGAGGAAGACCTCACAGAGAAAAGAAGTTAAGGATAGAACCTTAGGGGAATACTCAAACTTATAAGGTGGGTGAAAGATTCTGAGCCATTTTAGGTTTCTGGATTTAGAAGAATGATGGAGAGGAACATAATGAAGGGGGGAAAAATCCCATCCCATCCAAATCCATATTTGCCTGGAGGAGCTTTTAGGTTCTTCATAATCTGGCATCCACCTTTCCAGCATTTTCTCATATTACACTTCCTATAAAGTTGTTGCTATCTTTGTCTTGTAGTCTTGTACTTTACTTACTTTCTGTTGTCCTTTCTCAGAAAATTTTCCTGTGCCTGGAATTGTTTTCTTCCTCACTTCTGTTGACTCTTACTCATCCTTAAAAAACCATCTCAACTGTCATTTCCTCTCTGCTTCCTTGTCAGAGCTGGAAGGGACCTTAGTTATCTTGTCTAAACCCCTTGTTTAACAACTGAGGAAACCAAGATTGAGAGATGAGGGTATTTTGTCCAAAGTCCTACATGTGGATGGCAGCAGATTTGGAGCTACAGTTCAGATCTCTGACTCCATGACTGTGGGTAAGTCATGTCACCCCCTGGGGATTATTAATTTCTTTATCTGTAAAACCAAGAGGTGAAACTAGACGAATTTTAAGACCTCTTCTAATTCTAAATCCTTTATTCTGACATCCAGTCTGGTGATTTTTCTCTTCTGAATAATAGCATAATGTGCTTATTGGGAACAGAAGTATCATTTTAAAAATATACTTTAAAATTTTAAATTAATTTTTATATCATTTACAAAGTATGGCACTGAAAGTTTAGTGTATAAACACATTGAATTTTATTTTCTTTAGCCCATGAACTATAGAGATCAATTAAACTAAATGACTTTTCAGTTATCAGAGTAATATGGATGGGCAAAAAGCTGTTCTTTATAGAACTCATTTAAGAATGAAGCAAACACATTTTTATTACATCAAAAGCCTATAGGTTTTCTAATTATATAAACTCATTTAACTTATGTGAAGACATGCCTTGAGGCAGGAGATAGATGTAGTATATGTATTATGCTATGTAAGGATGTATTACCATAATATTTAAGGATGTATTATATTTTATAAGGTAACTTTAGACAATTGAATTTGGTCCTACAAAGTGAAAAATATGTAGTGTTACAGTCTTTGCCTCTACTCTTCTGGTCTTTCCTTTCTTCTCCATCTGCATTCCTCCCATTAAGAATGAGTGAATCCCGCCCCCCTCCCCAAAGTTTTCATTAACTATGCCCTGCTTCGTGGTATATATGGGTAATAATACAGTGTGGGAGGTCCTAGGATTTAGAGATGGAAGGCACCTTAGAAATTATCCAGTCAAACCTCATCTTGTAGATGAAGGTACTTCTGCTCAAAAAAGGTTAAAGTGGTATGCCAAAAGTCACACAAGTGGTACGGCTGAGAACAAATATTCTGCCTCCGTAGTATATATTGCATCCTCCCTTGTCCTTTCCCTTAATATAACTAGCACCTTAATTCAGGCCGTCAATGCCTCTTGTCTGGACTATTGCAATATCTTCCCAATTGGTCTCCTTTTCTGTTTCTTTCCAATCTGTCCTCCATCCACCTGCCAAGTTAACATTCCCAAAGCACTGGTGTTACTCCCTTGTTACTCCCTTGCTCAAGAAACTTCTGTGGTTCCTCATTGCAATTTGTCCAAAGATTCTAGAAAACTGTTTGGAATTTTGCTAAGAAAGTGACTAAGTTATCCATTCCTTTGATCTAACAATCCCACTGCTAAGCAGAGTAGTAGGCTAGTTGGGTGTGTGTGTATGTGTCTGTATAGAGAGTCTCTCTTCCCCCGTCCCTTCCCCTTTCCTCTTTCCCCTCCCCTCTCTCCATCCTGTCTCCCCTTTTCTCCCCTCTCCCATACCTGAAAACAACATAGATGTTCATTGATTGAGGAATGGCTAAGCAAATTGTGGTATATAAATGTAATGAACCATTGCTGTTCTATAAATCTACTAAAAAGTGGAGGGTGGAGTTACCAGAAGAAGTGCATCATAGCTCTTACCCACAACTCTTCCACTCAGATCTAAAAAATGCACCAGACTGAGTACTGATTGGAAATCCAAGAAAAAAATGATAATGAGTCATTTTTCCAACCAAGGGCAGCATAGGGAGACAAGTCTTTGGGACACTGGGAACCAGGTTTAGCCGGTAATAACCCACAAAGAACATTCCATCCCAGGGAGAGCTATATACTGGGGCAAAAAAGAGGCCCCTAATCCAACATGGAGGGACCTGACTTCATGCCTGTTGTAGGATCATGTGCCAACTGGCAGCTCTCTAGGTCACTGCCTGGTTCTGATCATAGACCCAGGGCTGATTGAGGAGGAGAACTATGTCTAGGATGATATTCTAGGTTGAGGAGTAGTTGCACAGGATCTAGGCTACGTACTGAGCTGTAAACAAGTTCAGAAGCAAGCAGCGGCTAGGTGTAGACTTTTTTGTTTGTTTATTTATTTATTTTTAGTTTTCAACATTCACTTCCATTAAGATTTTGAGTTTCAAATTTTCTTCCCCTCCCACTCTTCCTCTCTCCCCAAGATGTCACACAATCTGATATAGGCTCTACTTAGGCATTCATATTAAACATATTTTCACATTAATCATGATGTAAAGAAGATTTAGAACTAATGGGAGAAATCACAAGAAAAAAGAAACAAAACAACAAAAGAGGAGAACAAATAGTATGCTTACATTTAGACCCCAAGGTTCTTTCTCTGGACGTGGATAACATTTTCTATCCTGAGTCTTTTGTTAGATTCTTGCATTGCTGAGAAGAGCTCAGTCTATCAAAGTCAGTCATTGTACAGTGCAAGTGTTACTGTGTACAGTGTTCTCCCGGTTCTGCTCACTTCACTCCACATCAGTTCATGTAAGTCTTTCCAGGTTTTTCTGAAGTCCTCTTGCTTATCATTTCTTATAGCACAACAGTATTCTATTACGTTCATGTACTACAACTTGTTCAGCCATTCTCCAATTGATGGGCTTACCCTCAATTTCCAATTCTTGACCACCACAAAAAGAGCTGCTATAAATATTTTTGTACTAGGGGGAGGCTCTTGTCTCCAGGAGTAGAATGGGTTCTCAGTTCCAGTTCCCATCCCATTCTGAAGCCTGCTCTGAAATAACCAGGGCATGAATCCTAGACTAAAAGGGAATGTGCAGTTCTCTCACTTTGAACCAGCAGAGCTTTCCAGGTATCTGATAGTGGCTGATTAACTAGCAGCAGTCTACTGTCACTCCACTCAAACCCAGGTCAGGCATTTATAGAGCTCAGATAAGGGAGGGGAGCAATCAAACTGCCCTAGATCAGGTCATTTTGGGAGCACCCATATCTTGAATGTCTCCAGCCTGTGCCTGAGATCCTGCAATAATACAATGCGCGGTACCCCAAGAAAGCAACAGCAAGACCTGCATGAACCTTCCCTCCTGAAGTGTGCAGAGTCCAGCTGTAACATCAAGTGTAAAGTCAGGAAGTAGAATAGAAAAGTGAGGGTGAAAAGAATTGCACCATAAAAAGCTATCATGGCAACATAGGGACCCTCAAGATAGCTTGAAGAAAGAGTGACTTTAAATCATCTATAAGCAAAGTCTCAAAGAAAAACAGCTTGGCACAAGTTAAACTAGAATTTCTGGAAGAGATGAAGCAAGGGTTTTCTTAAAAAGTTTTCAAGTATTTTTATAAATGAAATGAGAGTGCTAAAAGAAAAAAATTAGAAAAGTTTGGAAGAAAGAATTGGAAATAGAATGAGTAGCTTGGCAAGATACAATGCCTCATCCAGACAGCAAACATCCTGAAAATTAGAATAGACTAAACAGAAGTGAATGACTACACGAGACATTAATAAATAGTAAAAATCAATAGATCGAAAAATAGAAGAAAATGTAAGATATGTTATAGTAAAAACTAGTGACCTGGAAAAATGATCAAGGAAGGATAATTCAGGAATTATTGGACTGAAAGCTATGACCACCCTCCCTGTCCCATAAACTAAATATTTCAAGAAATCATAAAAGAAAACTGTCTCTTAGAACCAGATGGAAAAATGGAAAAATAATCCAGTTGTCACCTTCTGAAAGAAATTCCTGCCAAACTCGGAAATATTATAGCAAAAATCCAGAATTTCCAGGTTAAAAAAAAAACAGCAGCTAGAAAGAAAGAATTGAAGAGGAACTTTAAGATTACATGATTTAGCAACTACCACCTTAAAGGAACAGAGAGCTTGGAATAAAAATCTGAACAGAAGGCCAGAGGTACAGGCTTACTGCCAAGAATAATTTGCCCAGCCAAACAGTATAATCCTGGGTGGTAGTGGTGGGGTAGTACTTACTGAAATAGAGAACTTTAAAGCATTCTTGATGAAGACCAGAGCTGCATAGAAACTTTGAAGTATAAACACAGGAGTCAAGAGAAACATGACAAAAGTAAACATGAACAAGCAATTATGAGGGACTCAACAAGGATAAATGTTTACATTTTAATATGGGGAGATAACACAAGTGTCTCCATAGAATTCTTCATCAGCGATCATAGAGGGAGTCTAATTCTATAGGACCTTATAGTGATTCTGCTATTTTGATGATATAAGAATGGAAAGGGACAGAAAGAGGGATACATTAGGGAGAAGAGAGTTGAAGCTTGGGGAAAATTATCTCAAATAACTAGGATTGGCTACTAGAAGACTAAAGGAGGAAGAGCTAGGTGACGCTTGAATTCACTCTTATCTGAACTGTCTTAATGAGGGAAGAATACCTACACAAACACACAACTTGATATATGAGGGAAAGGGGAGATGGGATATGGGTAAGAAGATGGTAGATTAAAGGAGGCATTAGTTCTAAGCAAAACAAACTAGGGAGGGTGGGTCTCAGGGGCTTAAAAGAAAGCAGGGAAAGTTACTTACTTTTTCTTTTTGGACCTTGGCCATTGTGGGAATTTGAATTTGTTGCTTAAATTAAATTTCCACTAAGGAATTTTTTTGTTTGTTTTCTCAAATAAGAAGGTGATGGGAGGAGAGAAGAAAGATGGATTTTTGTTGATTGAAAAAAATTTTTTTAAATGAGAATTTATCTATCTATAACACAGAGATCCAAAGAAGAAAGTCTTGCATGTACAAAAAATATGTATAATAGCTTTCTGTGGTGACAGAGAACTGGAAACTAAGGGAACGTCTATCATTTGGAATGATTGAACAAATTGTGGTTTATGAATGTAATAAAATAAAATTGTGTTATAAGAAATCACGAAAAAAGATAATTTCAAAGTGACATGGAATGTATGAACTTGTATAAACTGTGTGAACTGATTCACAGTAATGAATAGAATGAGAACAATTTATTACTGTAACATCAGTACTATGAAAACAATTTTTAAAGCTTTAAGATCTCTGATCAATGCAGTGACCATCCATGATTGCAGAAGACCAATGGTGAAACATGGTATTCTCCTCCTGACGGAGAGTTGGTGGATTTAGGGTGAAGAATGAGGCATATTTTTTGATACATCCAGTGAGGATATTTGTGTTACTTGAGTATACAAAGCGTTACAAGAATTCTGTTTTCATTTTTCTTTTTCAAATGGGCTAGAGGTGAGAAAAATAAATTAGATTTTTGTTCATTTAAGAAATTAAATAAAATGAATTTAAATTTAATTTTAAGAGATGATTGAAACTTATTTTTAGTTATTAATGGTCTCCTAATAATCAAAATTAAAAAATTATTTTCCTTTCCTTCCTTATTTTTATATTTCCTTCCTTGATTTCCCTGTATCCTTTTAACACTGTTGACTGTCTTCTTTCTTTATGTTTTCTCTTCCCTCAAATTCCTTGACATTCTTCTAGTGTTCTCCCTGTCTCATTGATTGCTCCTTCTTTTGCTCATCATCTTCTGCCCCTTCGGTATGGACAGCCTTCCAGACTATCCTTGGCCCCCCCTTGATTTTTATGTTCCCTCCTTTGGTGTATTCATCCACTCCCAAAGCTTCAGTTGTAAACTCTTTATCAATGATTCTCAAAGAATAGCTAGACCTTGTATAGCACTTTCAGGTTTACAACATGCTTTATCTGTAGATAGATTTATATATTAACTCACAACAATCCTGTAAGGTAGGTATGTGTATGTCCAGCCCCATTCCCTTTCCAGGGCTCAGCTACTTGCTGGATATCTTTCTCTCTATTCACTTACCAATACTTCAGATGTAACCTATCCCAGACTAAAGTCAGTGCCCTCCTCCTGACTTTCCTGAACCTGTTAATATTCCCATACCTCTAATCAGCCAGGCTCCAGGATCCTATTTGTTTCTTATCCCTATCGATTCTGCCTCCACAGTATTTCAAAAATAGCTTCCATGTAGTTATCTCTTTGCCACTCCTACTGCTGCCACCCTGGGTCAGGCCATTATTACTTCTCACCTGGACTATTGTGATAGATTTTCAACTTTAGTCTCCCTGCTTTAAGTGTCTTTGCACTCAAATCCATTTTTCATACTGCTACCAATTCAATCTTCATAAAACTCCTAACAATTTGATTCAACAAATATTTATTAAGCACTTGAGTGCAAAGCATTGTTCTAGCTGCAGGCAGAGAAACAAATTTTAGATAAGATAGACTTACAATACATTTTGGATATATATACAAATACTATTTCCACAAAAATGTGTTTTAAATGCCAAGTGAGGGTAGAGGCAAATAAATTCATTCTCAGTTGTGGGGCTTAGGGAAGGTGTCCTGGAGAAGTGGCATTTGAGTTGGCTCTTAAAGGATAGGTCCAAATTTAATACAGTAAAGGGAGAAAAAATACCATGAGTAAAGGCATGTTTGAGTAACAACATAGAGGGCATGGAAGGAAGCATTAAACAAGGTTGGAGAGGTAGAATGATGCCAGAATGTGCAGGGCCTTGAATGCCAAGGAAACACGTTTGAACTTTAATTGGTAAGGAATAAAAAACTCATTGAATGATTTTTATTTTCATTGAATTTTATTTTCATTGAATATCGCCAGAATATGTCTGGCAACAGTCTAAAAGGATGGTCTGGAAGGGGGATACCGTTAAACCTTGGGCTGTTAGGATAAGTAGGATACTAGAATGGTGGTAGTGAAGTTGGAAAAGATGGCACACCGCTTACTGGATGAGTTTTTAAAACTTTTTGTGGGGTGTTACTATGGAAGAATTGTTTATAAGGAAGCGATTGTGTCAAAGTGAAATGTGTCAAGAAAGAGCAGGAAGAGATTGAAAGAAAATCAAAAGGACTTTCGTCACTGGATATGAGAGGTGAATGAGAGAAGAATTCAGGGTAATGCATGTTTCAGACAGGAGAGGTTGGTGCCATTGACAGATAGACATATGGCAGCCAGAATGAAAAGCAGGATTTGGGGGAAGAAGATGCATGTGAAAAAGAGCTCTCCTTTTTGTAATCTCTCACACCACTTGGCTTGGCTCTCTCCCATTCATTTTATCTAGTTTCACCTTGTATTACATTTATTTATATATTTGTTTAATCCCCACTGTTGGATTGTTAATACCTTTATGTCAGGAAATATTTTACTTTGTGTTTTTATCATCGGTACTTAGCACTGTGCATTGTCCTAAGAGGCAGCTAGGTGTACAGTAAATAGAGTGCTGGACCCGGAGTCTGGAACACCTGACCTCAAATCAGACACTGTCCTTGTGACCCTGGGCAAGTCATTTCTCTGTTTTTTGCTTCAGTTCCCTCATTTGTAAAATGCAGATGATAATAGTGGTTTCCCAGGACTATTGTGCACATAAAATGAGTAGTTTCTGTAAAGCACTTGGCAAACCTTAAAGGGCTATTATTATTGGTACCTATCAAAGACACTTAATGTTTGGTGTATCAGTAAACATTTATTAAACACATACTATATGCTTGTTGAGTGAAATCAAACAGCCCTTCCCCCCTTTGAAGAGTTTACACACTTGTTACAATTTCCCAAGTGAGACATTATTTTTGGAAATTATCTTTTAAAATAATATTTACAACCACCTCTCATTCTTATAAGGTTCTTTAGGAAGCTCTTGTGGCAACTGAGTTTCTGTTACCCCCTGAAAAACTGAGAGAAATTAAGCACTATAATTCATTTTAAAATTTACAGTTAATGAATTAGTAAAGTGGGGAATAATTAGGATTCCTACAAGAAATAGTTCTAGAATTTCTGGCCATCCACACCTATCAAGAAAAGTATTGTACTTTAGAATACTCTCCAAGGAATCTAACCTTAATCTAATCAGGCTAACATGCTGAAAGAGAGCCAGACTTGTGCTTTAGAAGAGATTTCAGGGGCTGCATTTCATTTATTTTCTTTTCTTTATTTTATTCTGAACTTAAGAAATAAAACAAGCATTTCCATAACAAAGTGGGATAGAGAAACAGAGGAATGCATGTAAAATTGCAGGTCCCTTATGTATAACTTGCTATTCCTTTCAAATATAACTTTCAAAGTTATCATATAACTTTCTTTTTAATTTTTCCCTTCCCCCCACCCCAAACTTTGAGATGGCTACCATTAGACACAAATCTGTATGTATGTATGTGTGTGTGCATGTGTGTACACACATATACACAAATATATGTCTCTATGTGCATACACATGTATACATACATTTATGTATTGTGTATATATGCATGTACACATATACATATGTACATGTGTGTGTTTGTATTCTTTTTCTGGATTCAAACAGCATCTCCCTTCATAGGATCTTTGAAGTTAATTAGAGTATTTTTAAAAGTCAGAATGACTTGGTTGCTCAAAGTTGTTCTTAAAACAATACTGCTGTTACTGTATACAGTGTTCTCTTGGTTCTGCTCATTTTGCTCTTTATTGTTTTGTGAAGGTCTCTCCATGATTTCTCAAAATCGTTGAGCTCATCATTTCTTATAGCAGAGTAATATTACATCATGAATCTGTACCACAATTTGTGTAGCCATTCCTCAACTGAAAGGCATGCTTACAATTTCCAGTTCTTTGCCACCACAAAAAGAGCTGCTATAAATATTTTAGAACATGTAGTTTCTTTTCCATTTTCCCTGTTAGTGGTATTGCTGGGTCAAAGGGTATAGGCAATTTAATAACTCTTGGGCATAATTCCAAATTTCTCTCCAAAATGGTTGGATCAGCTCACAGATCCATCAACAATGAATTAAAGCCCCAGTTTTTCCACATCCTCTCCAATATCTGTCACTTTCCCCTTCTGTCATTTTAGCCAATCTGATAGGTATAAAATGATATCCAAGGTTTTTAAAATTTGCGTTTCTCTAACCAATAATGATTTAGAGCATTTTTTCATATGACTATAAATTCTTTGGATTTCTTCATCGGAAAATTGCTGGTTCGTATCCTTTGATCGTTTATCAATTTTGGAACGACTTGCATTCTTATAGATTTGACAGAGTTCTTTATATATTTGAGATGAGACCTTTATCTGAGGAACTATCTAAAATTTTTTCCCTGTTTTCCCAGTTTTCTACTTTCCTTCTGATCATAGCTACATTTGTTTTATTTGTACAAACCCTTTTTAACTTAATGTAATTAAAATTATCCATTTTTCATCTCACAACACTTTTTATCTCTTGTTTGTTCATAAATTGTTCACTTATCTATAAGTCTGCTGAATAATATGTTCCATGTTCTTCATATTTGTCTTGTAATATCTCCCTTTATATCTAGGTCATGAGTTCATTTTGATCTTATCTTGGTAAATGGTGTAAGTTATTGGTCTATGCCCAATTTCTGCCAGACTGTTTTCCAGCTTTCCCAACAATTTTCATCAAACAATGAATTCTTATCCCCAAAACTTAAGTTTTTACACTTGTCAAACACTGGGTTACTATATTCATTTGCTGCTGCAGATCCTATGTCTACTCTGTTCCACTGATCTACCTTTCTGTTTCTTAGCCAGTACCAGATAGTTTTGATAATTACTGCCTGATAACATACTTTAAGATTTTCTATTGCTAAACCTCCTTCCTTTATATTTTTGCCATTATTTCCTTGAATATTCTTGACCCTTTGTTCTTCCAAATGAATTTTGTTATTTTTTCTAGCTCTGTAAAATAATTTTTTCACAATTGAGATGAATATATAGATCAATTTTGGCAAAATTGTCATTTTTATTATATTGGCTGTGCCTATCCATGAACAATTAATGTTTCTCCATTTATTTAAATCTGATTTTATTTGTGTACAAAATTTTTTATGGTTTTGTACTTATAGATCCTGGGTTTGTTTTGGTGGGTATATTCTCAGGCATTTTGTACTGTCTAGAATTATTTTAAATGGGGTATCATTAGCTTTCTCTTCCTGCAAGATCCTGTTGGTGATATATAGGAATGCTCATGATTTGTGTGGGTTTACTTTATAGCATGCTACTTTGCTGAAATTATTAATGATTTCAATTAACTTTTTAGTTGACTTTAGGATTTTACAAGTATGTCATCTACAAAAAAGAGATAGTTTTATTACCTTATTGCCTATTCTGATTCCATCTATTTCTTTTTTTTCTCTTATTGTTATTGCTAGGGTTGTCATTGCTAGAATTTTGAATAACATTGGTGGCATTGGGCATCTTCATTCACCCCTTATCTTACTGGGAAGACTTATCCTTATCCCCATTACAATTAACGCTTGCTAATGGTTTTAGGTAAATGCTTCTTAGCAATTTAAGGAAAAATCCATTTATGCCTATACTTTCAAGTGTTTTTAATAGAAATGAGTGTTGTACTTTATCAAATGCTTTTCCTGAATCTATTGATATTATCATATGATTTTTGTTACTTTTATTATTGATATATTCAAGTATGTTAATACTTTTTCTTATGTTAAACCATCCCTGCATTCCTATTATGAATCCCATTTGGTCATAATGTATAATCTTTGTAATATATTTTTGTAATCTTTTAGCTAGTATTTCATTTAGGATTTTTGCATCCATATTCATCAATGAAATTGGTCTACAATTTTCTTTCTCTGTTTTTACTTTTCCTGATTTAGGTATCAATATCATATTTGTTTCGTAAAAAAGAGTTTGGTAGGACCCCTTCTTTTCCTATTATTCCAAATAATTTAATATTGGAATTATTTGGTCTTTAAATGTTTGATAGAATTCACTTATAAATCCATCTGATCCTTGTGCTTTTTTCTTAGGAAGCTCATTTATGGCCTGTTCAGTTTCTTTTTTCTAAAATAGGTCTATTTAGATATTCTATTTCCTCTTCTGCTAATCTAGGCAGTTTGTATTTTTGTAAATATTCTTCCATTTCATTTAAGTTGTTAACTTTATTGGCATATAATTGGGTAAAATAACTCCTTATAATTGCTTTGATTTCATCTTCGTTAGTGGTATATTCACCCTTTTCATTTTTTATACTAGTGATTTGTTTCCTCCCTTTTTTAAAAATCATATTAACCAATGGTTTATCTGTTTTATTGAATTTTTTCATAATGCCAACTCCTAGTTTTATTTATTAATTCAATGGTTTTCTTACACTCAATTTTATTAATTTCACCTTTTTTACAATTTCCAATTTAATGTTTGATTGGGGATTTTTAATTTGTTCTTTTTCTAGGTTTATTTTTAATTGCATACCCAGGTCATTGGTCTGCTCTTTCTTTAGAGAGAGAAAATTTCCTCTGATTACTGCTGTTACTGTATCCCATAGGTTTTGATATGTTGTTTGATTATTGTTGTTTTCTTTAACGAAATTACGGATTGTTTCTGTTATTTGTTCTTTAACCCATACATTCTTTAAGAATAGATTGTTTAGTCTCCAATTAATTTTTTTCTGTGTTTCCATTGTCCCTTATTAAATATAATTTTTATTGCATTGTAGTCTGTAAAGGAAGCATTTATTATTTCTGCTTTTAGCTATAAAATTTTTGTGCCCCAATATAGGGTCAGTCTTTGTAAAGGTACCATGTACTACCGAGAAAAAGGAACATTCCTTTCTATTCCTATTCACTTCTCTCTTATTTGTTTTTTGGCTAGATTTATCTAATTTCATTGAAGATGATACTTAACTTTATTGGGTAAGTTATTTTTGGCCATTTTCCCCCTCTTTTTCTAAAACGTACAGGGCAATTTTCTTCAATTATTTCTTGTAATATTGTATTATGATTCTTTTTTTGATTGTAGCTTTCAGATAGTCCCTTCCTCAACTCTTGTTTATTTTTGCCACTCTGCGTTCACCCTGAAGTGATATTTTGTCTTGTTTGTGGAGGAAATCTAGAGAGCTTAAATTTTTCTGACTTACTCGGCCATCTTCTCAGAATCCCCCTCTCAGAGGGGTTGTATTTAAACTCTTATGAAATACCTGGTAGATAGTGAAGTCCTGTTGTCACTTAGGACCTTTCCCTCATAGGATTGGTTCTTGTATATATACAAGAAGACAATCTTCAGTAGTTCTATTTTTTATCTTTTTTTTTTTAAATTTTAGCAAAATCTAAAAGATATGATGGGCTTATTGCACAAGAAGCACGTCTTGATAGTGATTATAATCTTGTTTGTTGATATAACAATTGGTGAATGACACATTCTTATTATAGAAAGGAGGTAAATTATTTTTAAAAGTCATGATTATTTCATCAGAGGCATTATATAGAAATAAACTGGTCTTGGTTACTATACGTTACTATACTTAAGTGGTGTTGCCATTTGGTTATCAAATGAATAAGAGGTGTTAGGAACTCATGTACTTTTTACTTTTCATGACAACATTCAGAATATGCTATGCTTATATTTAGTGTTTTAAGTTTTATAACTGTGTAAGTCTGGAAAAATTTAAAGATTTAACATTTTATGTTATTGAGTTTCTGTGTGGAATATATAAACATTCTAGCATTTTAGAAAACATTTTTTGGACTTTTTCAGATTTATGGCATGATTTTTTTTCTATTACTATTTTAAGTATTCAAATTGTTGCATTTCAGTTTAAGTTTCAAATTAAGAAAGAATATTAGTACTTTTAAAGTAGGAAGCCAGCAGTATAGAGTAAAATATTATATCATTAAAGTACTATGAAGAGTATCTGGTGATATTTTTCACCAGTGCAGTTTGCCCTGAGGTGTGATTAAAACAGTGGCCTTGGTAACTAAGTGTGATTACTTGAGACATGTATGATAGAGCATTGGTTCACAGGATTTCAGAGTTCTTAGGGACATTAGAGATCACCGAGACCATACCACTTTGTACTCTGAACTTCTATAGTAATTTGTTTATATCACTGCATTTGGGTCTAAGGCAGAATTAATTATAATAGTTTGAGGTTAAAATAAAAGATACCCTGAGGATTTGTGCTATTTAGAAAAACATGGCCACTTGGGCTCCTTCAGTCAACATTGGGAATAAAAACAGTGCTTTGAAAGGCCTAATTTTAGGACCTGGTCAGATTGTAGATTAACTTGAGTAGTTCCTGAACTTTGGTGCTTAAACTGTTTATAAAACTATAAGGTAAACAAAAGGAGCTGAGACCCTTAAAAAATTCACTGATCTAGGGCAAACAGATCCTTAGGGATTGTATTAAATAGGCTAGAGATACAGAGGTATTGGTACAATTCTTTGGGAGCTTAATGTTTATGTCTGTGGATTCATCATTTTCTCTAGTTGGTTTTTTGTCTGTGCCCATCCTCCGTCTTCCTCAGAAGCATTAGT